>NC_092712.1:61819451-62419451 GCF_047496885.1 Scyliorhinus torazame | reverse complement strand
AAAGCTTTCACGTATTTTGGCTCTGCTTTCTGGAACTCGCATCTTAAACATCTCCATCACTCTCCCTGCCTTTAACCACCACCTTAAACATTACTCATATGACGATGTCCTGGACATTTCTGCTAACTTCCATTTGCACATGATGCTATTTACTATCCTCTGACAAGTGCCTCAAGATATTACTCTACAATAAAGGTACTATATAAATGCAGGAATGTTACAGATGTTGTATGGAAACAAAAATAAAGTCACTGGAGCTCCAAATTCAGTCAAAATGATATAATTTTCTTTTATTTTTTCATGGGATATGGGTGTCCCTGGCAAAATCAACATTTGTTGGCCTTGAACTGAGTGACTTGCTGGGCCACTTCAGAGCACAGTTAAGAGCCAACCACATTGCTGTGGCTCTGGAGTCACATATTGGTCAGACTGGGCAAGATGACAGATTTCTTTCCCCTAAAGGACATTAGTGAGTTAGTTGGGATTTTACAACAATCAGTGATAGTTGTCATAGTCACCATCACTGAGACTAGCTTTATCTTCCAGATTTATTAACTGACTTTAAATTCCACCCGCTGCCATGGTGGGATTTGAGCCCACATTACCAGAGGATTAACCTGGGCTGCTAGATTAGTAGCCTGATGATATTACCAAAATCCCAACATTAACTTTTAGAATGTTATAATTATGTTTTGAGTATTGCTGAAAAAAGAGACACGCTGTCTAAGTTTCTCATTTGGCATTCATTAGGATAGATGGCAAGATTACGAACAAGATTATCAATTGGTAAAGACATTGCCACAGAAAATCCAGCAGGGAACAGTTAGCTTCCAGGTTTTTGTTCAAATTCAAACCAGGCAGATTAACTCTGATTGGGTAAGGCATAGTCATGGAAAATAAAGCAGGGAATGGCGATCCATCAAGGTCTTGTTTAGTTGTAAAAAGCTCTAATACATGGGCATGCTCCTTCTATCTACAAAGGGCAGGCTTGTGTGTGGATAAATGTGGCTTCTAGCATGCATTAGTGAGCCATTCTGTGAGTTCAACAATTTTAAATTTATTTTCCGTGTAATTCTTAGCATAATCAGGATTGCTTAGAAAGTGTTGTCCAATCGCAGAATCACATCTAATATTGGACACTAAGTTTTGAGATTTGTAAGCAAGGATAGGTACAGTCAGTACTTTGCCTATTGCAAACAGCCAAAGGGACGTGCTGTTCAATATCAGCCACCAGTCATTAGGACGTACGGCCTACATATCTAGTACCAAACAAATCCTAAAATTCACAAACCACATTACTCATTTGTGTGATAGGCACAATGTCTTTTGGCTTAACGGCAGCATCCTGTTAGTGGAGAATGCCACTCACGTTAGTGATGCATAGTACCGGCGTAAAACGGCAAGCTTCACCTGCTGCTCAAACTTTTGAGACCACTTACCTTCCAAGATATGAGGTAGACTGAGCTAGGCATTCTACATATCGATTGGAAAAATCAGATTGCCAAATGTAACTAGATGAGGAGTTCTTAGAATGTTTTTGGGATAGTTTCTTGAATCAGCATGTTCTGGAGCTAACCAGAGGACAGGCGATACTAGACCTCAAATTGTGCAATGAGGTATGATTAATTTATAACCTCAGTGAAGGTACCCCTAGGTAGCAGCAATCACATGATTGAATTTTGCATTCAGTTTTAGGGAGAGAAAAGTGCACCCAAGACCAGTATTTTAAACTTAATTAAGGGCAATTATGAGGGCATGAAAGTGGAGTTAACTAAAGTGAACTAGCAAATGTGCTGAAGGGATAGGTCAACAAAGGTTCAATGGTAGACATTTAAAGGGATATTTCAGAATACATAGAATAAAAACATTCTAACGAGAAAGAAAAATTCCAAGGGGAAAGCCCATCATCCGTGGTTAACTAAAAAAGTTAAATAGTACAAAACTTAAGGAGAAAGCATATATTTACACAGAGACGGAGTGGCAGGTCAGAAGATTGGAAAGAATATAAAGAACATCAAAGAATGACAAAAAGATTGATAAGGAGGGAAAAAACTGGAGTACGAGAGAAAGCTAGCTAGTATTATAAAGACGGATAGTAAGAGTTTCTATAGGTATTTAAATAAGAGTTAACAAAGTGAGCGTTGGTCCTACAGCAAGTTTGTCTGAAGAATTGATAATAAAAAGTAGGGTTTTGGCAGATGAATTAAACAGGCATTTTGCATTGGTCTTCACAATAGAGAACACAAATTACATCCCAGAAATAGCTATAAATCAGGAAATGAAGGGAAGGAGGAGTTCATGAAAATTACAATCATCAGGTAAGTGGTATTGAGCAAATTGTTGGGTCGACGGGCTGACAAATCCTTAAGAGATCGGAGAGTTCTGAGATGCAGAGTGATCTGGTGTCCTGGTGCATGAATCACAAAAAGGCCAGTACTAAGGAACAGCAAGTAATTAGGAACGCTAATAGAATGGTATTGCTCATTGTGAGAGGAATTGATTACAAAAATTGGGAAGTTATGTTTCAGTTGCACAAGAAATTGGTGAGATCATATCTGGAGACTGTGTACAATATTGGTCTCCTTATTTAAGGAAATACATTAGAAACAGTTCAGAGAAAGTTTACTAAAGGAATACCAGGAACTGGCAGGTTGTCTTAGGAAGAAAGCTTGGAAAGGTTAGGTTTGTAAACACTAGAGCTTAGAAGAGGCGATTTAATTGAAACCTACAAGATCCTGTACTGTCTTCACAGGATGGATGTGGAGATGATGTTTCCTCTTGTGGGAGAATCTAGAACTAGGGGTCACTGTTTAAAAATCAGGGCTCGCTCATTTAAGACGGAGATGGAGAGATTTATTTTTCTCTCGAAGGGTCTTGAATCTTTGGAACTCTCTTCCTCAAAAGGCAGTGGAAGCAGAGTCTTTGAATATTTTTAAGGCAGAGCTAGATAGATTCTTGATAAACAAAGGGGTGAAAGGTTGTCAGGGGTGGGCAGGAATGTGGGATTGAGGTTACAATCAAATCAGCCATGATGTTATTGAATGGCAGAACTGGCTTGAGGGTAGTCTACTCCTGCTCCTAATTCACGTGTACGCATGTATATTCATATGTCCATGCACTGCATCTTTTTCAACTAAACAAAAACTTGGAGACAGCCATTCCCTGATTCATTCCTCATGGAAATGCCTTGAACAATTAGAGTCAATTGCCTTGTTTGAATTTGAACAAAAGCTTGGCAGTTAAACCCTGCTGCATCCTCCGTGCCAATTACTCTACCAATCAGAGTCCACTTGCTAAGCAATCAGAACCACCTTCTTGCACAGTATAAACTGTTGTTCCCTTTACTATTGGTAATCATGTGATCTGTCCTGATGGGTGCAAGACACAAAGCTTAGACAGCTAGTCTCCTGTTTCAGCAAATTCAAGTTCTAACCTACCAAATGCCTATTTATGTTAGCTATATTCCATATATGAATGATATTTATGCTCCAATCAAGTAAGTTATGGCTGTGCACAACTTCATGGATAAAATTCAGCCTAGTAAATAGTATAGTACAACTATATCTGCACAAGAAGCTCTCATTTTGGTCTATCACGTTATTCTAGTATTCGGTTTCATATTGATACTATTTCTTTCCCATACTCCAGTGTTACCTTCATCCTCAATATATTAGTTTTTCCTCTCTTAGTTATTGACTCAACTACAACATATTATATTATAACTTATCCCACAGTTTAATAATCTTTTGTTTAAAAAAAATCTTAATATTTCCTTTCCACTTAGGCTCTTCCACAGGGAGCACTGGAGACTGGGTCATTGAATACATTCACGGTTGAGTTAGACAGATTTTTGATCGACAAGGGAGTCGAGGGTCATGGGGGGCAGGCAGGAAAGTGGAGTTGTTAGGACTACATTCAGATCAGCCATGATTTATCAAATGGTTCAGGCTCGATAGACTGAATAGCCTATTCCTGCTCCTATTTTTTATGATCTTATACTCCCAATCCTAAATTTATTTCCCATTTTTATTGATTTATTCTTTCAAAATTTCAAATTCAAAAATATATTAGAACCATTTTTAAAATTCCTTGAAATAAAAACTGAAAAATTAGAATTGTTCTCTCGTCACAATTATATTCTCCGGTCTCTGGGATCGTCCCAGTGATTGCACACTGGACTTTTTCATGTTTCTAGAATAGCTTGTTCAAACTACATGCAACATTTTAACCGTAGCACACCATGAAGTAGTCATACAAAATTAACTTGCAAATACAGTAAATTGAAGTTTAACCACTCTCTAAATTGTCAATATAATTATGGTTAATAGGAACAGAATTAAAAACGTAATTTTCTCAACCTTTTGCCTTCAACTGTCCTTTGCTTAAGTCTCCCCCATCTACTGTCTGACCTTCAGCTGTTAGACGATCATTCAAAGTTTCAATTTCTCTTCGCACTGCAAGGTAAGCAGACACATTGTGATCCGTCATTTCTCATGCAACAAATGGCGAAATTGGTTTGACGGTTGTCATTCAAGTAGCGCCTGTGCACACAGCTGATACTCACATTCCAAATTTTCAATGTACAAATTTTCAAATTCTCGTTCAATCTGTCCAAATAATTCCAGCAATGTTTGCCGAATTGATGGCGGCAGTTTGGAATCCTAGGGAAAAATAAATTTTAAGAGTCACTTGCTTGTTATGAATCAGAGCAATATGTTTCCTTAAAAATCAGTGCCACTATAGACTAGTTGTTACCGGAGCATCACTACTTTATTCAGAATGCCAACGACCTTTTGTTCTATTTGCGTATCTGATGAATAATATTGTTTTCTCTCTACAACTAAGGATAATGTTAGCAGTGAAAAGGAAGCTCCATATTTCAGTGCACTAATTCTCGGCACTATGAAGCTTATGTTCTAAAGTTGCCATTCACAGTGAAAAGGTGAATGATTGAGGTCTAAAACCAACCAAGTGTTGGGTTAGTTCTGAAATATTCAGCAAATATTTAAAAGTAAAAAGTGTAGCCAATTTTAGCAGGGGGTGTAAGGGAAGTCAGACAACCAAGCATTACATGAGAAAGGAAATGTTCATACAATGTGATCATTAGTAGAGAGACTTTTATTTTAAATATAATCTTTTATACAAAAGCACTGCAATATGCAAGAGGTCATTAGCATATTCTCTGTGGTATACGTAAAGCCAAAAGGTGAACACAGAACATCGATTTTTCCATCATCAGTTTAATTAATAAAAATATTTCTATGTTCAAACCAATTGCTGAAAGCGGTCACAAATTGTGAAATTGGGCACTCATAAACATCTCTACATGTCTGAAAGGTCTTGGTTTCATCATGCCTCTCTATTGTCTGCTCTGCTTTATTCAAAGCCACTTTATTAAAAGGTGCCTACTAATTCAAAACGAAATCATGCCAAAAAATGCTTCCCACGAAAATGCATTGGCAATTCACTCTTTGAAATCATTCAGATAATTCAAAAGCTCAGCCAATTCTAGTACGAATTGCTGCCAATATCAGGTCTCAACAAATGAAAAGTGCCACTTTGTTTGAATTTAATGCATGCTTGTCATGAGGTGCCCTCTCCGAACAATATGCTACAGAGTGGGAGCAGAGCAGTTTGAGAACATGCCTGAAATGCAAGACCATTTACCACTGAGCAAAAATAAAGGATTAAATAGTGCACCCGTAGTTAATTGTAAATTAATTATAAGCAGGGTTAGTATTAAGTAGGGGTTTCTCTTGTGCCCGAAAAACAGACACAGACTGAAATTGCAGTTGGGTTAGGAGGTGTATGCTTGTAATGTGTAACTTTGCAAACAAATGTGTATCAAAGTGTGTAAAGGTTAGTAGTTCCAGTTCCATCTTTCATCACCTGGCAAGAGGATGCGCACCTCAGCTTTTCCAAACAGAAAATCAGGATTGGTGAATTAGTTAAGGCAAGGCAGAGCAGCTTATGTTCTTCAGGGATACCCGAAAAGGCAAGTGAACTTGGCCAAAGAATTTGGAACCAACCTTGTTTCTGAATCATAAGCCTTTTAAAACCTAGGTCCACTTACAGGGAGACTAGTTCCACACTCAAAAAAAGCATCAACAACCAGATGAAAGTGGTAAAAGTATGAAGTTCTCTCGCAGTACAAACCCAAAGATGCATTCACAAGACTGAGATATGGGATCATTTTCCACATGTCTGATAACACTCATCTTTTTTCTCTAGCACCACTCTCAACTCCTCCACTTCCTCCGTGTTGTCAAAACTTTTGCCTAATATATTCAGACTTTATACAAAATAAGTTCCGACATTAACTCTCCTTCAAAACTCTGGTAAACAGATGCAGGGTTACCAAAGCAAGGCACAAAATGTCTGACTTGTCACTGAAGGATGGATGTCAGGACTGAAACTTGCTAAATTATTGAGACCCACACCACATGTTATTGAATGGAGTCAGCAGCCTTCCATTTTAGAAAATCTTTAAAGCTTGAATGGGTCTGTGGCATGAAATTAGTTAGTTTCTCATTTATTCTCATTGGATTTAGTAATTCTACGGTGTTGCTATTAGTTGGATGTGAAATGAAAGCTTGTAGTACATGACTTTGAACCCCCCTCAGACAGCACTGGACTCAGTGTAAAATGTAATGGCAGCATGTAAAATTTACCAACTACGGGAAGTGAAATTAAGTCAGCCATTTCTTTCAATTAAACACTGGAAAAATGGAATCCATCCTCTTCAAGCACCTGCCACAAATTACTGTTCACAATCTCAGCATTTAATTTCATGCCATGCTGAGTTTCAATCACATCATCTCTTCAACTTTCATATCGTCCACCCCTGCTCAAAGCCTCTTCCATGCCATTTTCACCTCCAGACCTAACTTTTCCAATGCTCTTGAAATGAAAATGAAAATGAAAATCGCTTATTGTCACAAGTAGGCTTCAAATGAAGTTACTGTGAAAAGCCCTTAGTCACCACATTCCTGCGCCTGTTCAGGGAGGCTAGTACGGGAATTGAACCGTGATGCTGGCCTGCCTTGGTCTGCTTTCAAAGCCAGCGATATAGCCCAGTGTGCTAAACCAGCCCCTCAGCTGTAGTCACCAGTACTCCAGCTGTGGCCTAACCATTGTTTTATACAGTTCTAACACAGCCTCCCAGCTGTTGTACTCTGTGCCCCGACTAATAAAGTATCTTGCATGCTTTCTTGAACTTCTTAACTACCTCTTTTCGGCAGCCTTACATCCTTCACACTCTGTAAACGTCAGCTCATTCAAAATTCTGTTTCCTGTATTTTATCCTGTATTCTCTACTATTCAAGTCCCACTCACCTTTCTTCCCAATTCCTGTGAAGCAGCTGGAAGCAGTTTACTAGATTAAAGGCGCTACATAAATACAAGTTGTCAATATTTTTGTCATTGAAACCGACTTTCTAAAAAAAAAAAACAAGGTACACCGAACACGTTGGGTGTAAGAGTTCAATGAAAAAATGTGCATTCCCATCATAGATTGTGCTGGCATTACTGTGACGCAAATAAAGCTGGTGGCGATTCACAGAATCAGATAGTACAGAAGAAGCCTATCGAGTCTGCACCGACACACGAAAATCACCTGGCCTACCCACCTCATCCCATTTACCAGCATTTGGCCCATAATCTTGAATGTTATGATGGACTACGTGCTCACCCAGATACCTTTTAAAAGATGCGAGGCAGCCCCTCCACCACCCTCCCCGGCAGTGCATTCCAGACCATCGCCACTCTCTGGGTAAAATGTTTTTTCCTCACGTCCCCCTAAACATCCTGCCCCTCACCTTGACCTTGTGTCCCCTCGTGACTGGTCCTTCAATTAAGGGGAACAGCTGCTCCCTATCCACCCTGTCCATGCCCCTCATAATCTTGTACAACTTGATCAGGTCATCTTTCAGTGTTCTCTGCTCCAACAAAAATAACCCAAACCTATCCAACCTCTTTTCATAACATAAATGTGCCATTGAGGCAACATCGTTGTGAATCCCCTCTACACCCACTCCAGACCATAGACCAAAAGATATAGGAACAGAATTAGGCCACTCGGCCCATCGAGTCTGCTCCGCCATTCAATCATGGCTGATATTTTCTCATCCCCATAACCCCACATCCCCTTAATAGTCAAGAACCTATCTATCTCTGTCTTAAAGACACTCAGTGAATTGGCCTCCACAGCCTTCTGCAGCAAAGAGTTCCACAGATTCACCACCCTCTGGCTGAAGAAATTCCTCCTCATCTCTGTTTTAAAGGATCGTCCCTTTAGTCTGAGAAGGTGTCCTCTGGTTCTAGTTTTTCCTACAAGTGGAAACATCCTCTCCATTCTATCCAAGCCTCGCAGTATCTTGTAAGTTTCAATAAGATCCCCTCTCATCCTTCGAAACTCCAACGAGTAAAGACCCAGAGTCCTCAAACGTTCCTCATATGAAGGCCTCTCCTTCGATAGCTTAGCTGGTAGAGCAGACAACTGTAGATGATAATAATGACATCCTTAGGTCACTGGTTCAATTCCGGCTCGAAGGAAACCTCCCTTCCCTTTTGGGGCTGGTTTAGCACACTGGGCTAAATCGCTGGCTTTGAAAGCAGACCAAGGCAGGCCAGCAGCACGGTTGAATTCCCGTACCAGCCTCCCCGAACAGGCGCCAGACTGTGGCGACTAGGGGCTTTTCACAGTAGCTTCATTTGAAGCCTACTTGTGTCAATAAGCGATTTTCATTTTCATTCATTTCATATGACAAGTTCTTCATTCCAGGGATCATTCTTGTGAACCTCCCCTGGACCCTTTCCAAGGCCAGCTCATCCTTCCTTAGATACGGGGCCCAACACTGCTCACAATACTCCAAATGGGGTCTGACTAGAGCCTTGTACAGCCTCAGAACTGCATCCTGGTCTTGTATTCTAGCCCTCTTGACATGAATGCTAACGATTTCGGCAGGAGAACAGCTGGTGAGTCAGTTTTAGCGGGAGCAGTGCGGAAGTGGCTGCTGGGAGGTAAGTCTGTCCTTTAAAAGCACTTGTCTTTGCAGGGGCAGGCCAGTCGATTTCGGCGGGAGAACAGCTGGTGAGTCAGTTTCAGCGGGAGCAGTGCGGAAGTGGCTGCTGGGAGGTAAGTCTATCCTTTAAAAGCACTTGTCTTTGCAGGGGCAGGCCAGTCGATTTCGGCGGGAGAACAGCTGGTGAGTCAGTTTCAGCGGGAGCAGTGCGGAAGTGGCTGCTGGGAGGTAAGTCTGTCCTTTAAAAGCACTTGTCTTTGCAGGGGCAGGCCAGTCGATTTCGGCAGGAGAACAGCTGGTGAGTCAGTTTCAGCGGGAGCAGTGCGGAAGTGGCTGCTGGGAGGCAAGTCTGTCCTTTAAAAGCACTTGTCTTTGCAGGGGCAGGCCAGTCGATTTCGGCGGGAGAACAGCTGGTGAGTCAGTTTCAGCGGGAGCAGTGCGGAAGTGGCTGCTGGGAGGTAAGTCTGTCCTTGTCCTGTCCACTTGTCTTTGCAGGGGCAGGCCAGTCGATTTCGGCGGGAGTGGAGCTGGCTGGTTAGTCAATTTCAGCAGGAGCTGAGAATTTTCTTTTTTTAAATTAGCGTTTTAGGCGGGAACAGGAAGTCGACCCGCGGACGTCTGGGAAGACCCTCACCAATAAATTCTGGTGGAGAGGAAACCCGAGACACTCCACGTGTAGTGTCTCCCACCCGCCCTCCTCCTCTAACCTAATAATAAAACCCATTGGTCTGAGGTAAGTACCATATTTTATTATATTATTATTATTTTTTATAAAATTTAGTTGTTAGCCAGATCTTGGTAGAAAGTTAGAGGAATGGCAGGGAAGGGCGTGCAATGTTCCTCCTGCAGGATGTTTGAGGTGAGGGATGCAGTTAGTGTCCCTGCTGATTTTACCTGCAGGAAGTGCTGCCATCTCCAGCTCCTCCAAGACCGAGTTAGGGAACTGGAGCTGGAGTTGGAAGAACTTCAGATCATTCGGGAGGCAGAAGGGGTCACAGATAGCAACTTCAGGGAATTAGTTACACCAAAGATTGGAGATAGGTGGGTAACTGTAAGAGGGACTGGGAAAAAGCAGTCAGTGCAGGGATCCTCTGCGGTCGTTCCCCTGAGAAACAAGTATACCGCTTTGGATACTTGTGGGGGGGGGGGAAGACATGGGGTACGGGCCTCTGGCACGGAGTCTGTCCCTGTTGCTCAGAAGGGAAGGGGGGGAGAGGAGCAGAGCATTAGTAATTGGGGACTCTATAGTCAGGGGCACAGATAGGAGATTTTGTGGGAGCGTGAGAGACTCACGTTTGGTATGTTGCCTCCCAGGTGCAAGGGTACGTGATGTCTCGGATCGTGTTTTCCGGGTCCTTAGGGGGGAGGGGGAGCAGCCCCAAGTCGTGGTCCACATTGGCACTAACGACATAGGTAGGAAAGGGGACAAGGATGTCAGGCAGGCTTTCAGGGAGCTAGGATGGAAGCTCAGAACTAGAACAAACAGAGTTGTTATCTCTGGGTTGTTGCCCGTGCCACGTGATAGTGAGATGAGGAATAGGGAGAGAGAGCATTTAAACACGTGGCTACAGGGATGGTGCAGGCGGGAGGGATTCAGATTTCTGGATAACTGGGGCTCTTTCTGGGGAAGGTGGGACCTCTACAGACAGGATGGTCTACATCTGAACCTGAGGGGCACAAATATCCTGGGGGGGAGATTTGTTAGTGCTCTTTGGGGGGGGGTTTAAACTAATGCAGCAGGGGCATGGGAACCTAGATTGTAGTTTTAGGGTAAGGGAGAATGAGAGTATAGAGGTCAGGAGCACAGATTTGACGTCGCAGGAGGGGGCCAGTGTTCAGGTAGGTGGTTTGAAGTGTGTCTACTTCAATGCCAGGAGTATACGAAACAAGGTAGGGGAACTGGCAGCATGGGTTGGTACCTGGGACTTCGATGTTGTGGCCATTTCGGACACATGGATAGAGCAGGGACAGGAATGGATGTTGCAGGTTCCGGGGTTTAGGTGTTTTAGTAAGCTCAGAGAAGGAGGCAAAAGAGGGGGAGGTGTGGCGCTGCTAGTCAAGAGCAGTATTACGGTGGCGGAGAGGATGCTAGATGGGGACTCTTCTTCCGAGGTAGTATGGGCTGAAGTTAGAAACAGGAAAGTAGAGGTCACCCTAATGGGAGTTTTTTATAGGCCTCCTAATAGTTCTAGGGATGTAGAGGAAAGGATGGCGAAGATGATTCTGGATAAGAGCGAAAGTAACAGGGTAGTTATTATGGGAGACTTTAACTTTCCAAATATTGACTGGAAAAGATATAGTTCGAGTGCAATAGATGGGTCGTTTTTTGTACAGTGTGTGCAGGAGGGTTTCCTGAAACAATATGTTGACAGGCCAACAAGAGGCGAGGCCACGTTGGATCTGGTTTTGGGTAATGAACCAGGCCAGGTGTTGGATTTGGAGGTAGGAGAGCACTTTGGGGACAGTGACCACAATTCGGTGACGTTTACGTTAATGATGGAAAGGGATAAGTATACACCGCAGGGCAAGAGTTATAGCTGGGGGAAGGGCAATTATGATGCCATTAGACGTGACTTGGGGGGGATAAGGTGGAGAAGTAGGCTGCAAGTGTTGGGCACACTGGATAAGTGGGGCTTGTTCAAGGATCAGCTACTGCGTGTTCTTGATAAGTATGTACCGGTCAGGCAGGGAGGAAGGCGTCGAGCGAGGGAACCGTGGTTTACCAAGGAAGTGGAATCTCTTGTTAAGAGGAAGAAGGAGGCCTATGTGAAGATGAGGTGTGAAGTTTCAGTTGGGGCGATGGATAGTTACAAGGTAGCGAGGAAGGATCTAAAGAGAGAGCTAAGACGAGCAAGGAGGGGACATGAGAAGTATTTGGCAGGAAGGATCAAGGAAAACCCAAAAGCTTTCTATAGGTATGTCAGGAATAAGCGAATGACTAGGGAAAGAGTAGGACCAGTCAAGGACAGGGATGGGAAATTGTGTGTGGAGTCTGAAGAGATAGGCGAGATACTAAATGAATATTTTTCGTCAGTATTCACTCAGGAAAAAGATAATGTTGTGGAGGAGAATGCTGAGCCCCAGGCTAATAGAATAGATGGCTTTGAGGTACGTAGGGAAGAGGTGTTGGCAATTCTGGACAGGCTGAAAATAGATAAGTCCCCGGGACCTGATGGGATTTATCCTAGGATTCTCTGGGAGGCCAGGGAAGAGATTGCTGGACCTTTGGCTTTGATTTTTATGTCATCATTGGCTACAGGAATAGTGCCAGAGGACTGGAGGACAGCAAATATGGTCCCTTTGTTCAAAAAGGGGAGCAGAGACAACCCCGGCAACTATAGACCGGTGAGCCTCACGGCTGAGGTGGGTAAAGTCTTGGAGGGGATTATAAGAGACAAGATTTATAATCATCTAGATAGGAATAATATGATCAGGGATAGTCAGCATGGCTTTGTGAAGGGTAGGTCATGCCTCACAAACCTTATTGAGCTCTTTGAGAAGGTGACTGAACAGGTAGATGAGGGTAGAGCAGTTCATGTGTTGTATATGGATTTCAGCAAAGCGTTTGATAAGGTTCCCCACGGTAGGCTATTGCAGAAAATACAGAGGCTGGGGATTGAGGGTGATTTAGAGATGTGGATCAGAAATTGGCTAGCTGAAAGAAGACAGAGGGTGGTGGTTGATGGGAAATGTTCAGAATGGAGTACAGTCACAAGTGGAGTACCACAAGGATCTGTTCTGGGGCCGTTGCGGTTTGTCATTTTTATCAATGACCTAGAGGAAGGCGCAGAAGGGTGGGTGAGTAAATTTGCAGACGATACTAAAGTCGGTGGTGTTGTCGATAGTGTGGAAGGATGTAGCAGGTTACAGAGGGATATAGATAAGCTGCAGAGCTGGGCTGAGAGGTGGCAAATGGAGTTTAATGTAGAGAAGTGAGGTGATTCACTTTGGAAGGAATAACAGGAATGCGGAATATTTGGCTCATGGTAAAGTTCTTGAAAGTGTGGATGAGCAGAGGGATCTAGGTGTCCATGTACATAGATCCCTGAAAGTTGCCACCCAGGTTGATAGGGTTGTGAAGAAGGCCTATGGAGTGTTGGCCTTTATTGGTAGAGGGATTGAGTTCCGGAGTCGGGAGGTCATGTTGCAGCTGTACAGAACTCTGGTACGGCCGCATTTGGAGTATTGCGTACAGTTCTGGTCACCGCATTATAGGAAGGACGTGGAGGCTTTGGAGCGGGTGCAGAGGAGATTTACCAGGATGTTGCCTGGTATGGAGGGAAAATCTTATGAGGAAAGGCTGATGGACTTGTTTTCGTTGGAGAGAAGAAGGTTAAGAGGAGACTTAATAGAGGCATACAAAATGATCAGGGGGTTGGATAGGGTGGACAGTGAGAGCCTTCTCCCGCGGATGGAAATGGCTGGCACGAGGGGACATAACTTTAAACTGAGGGGTAATAGATATAGGACAGAGGTAGGTTCTTTACGCAAAGAGTAGTGAGGCCGTGGAATGCCCTACCTGCTACAGTAGTGAACTCGCCAACATTGAGGGCATTTAAAAGTTTATTGGATAAACATATGGATGATAATGGCATAGTGTAGGTTAGATGGCTTTTGTTTCGGTGCAACATCGTGGGCCGAAGGGCCTGTACTGCGCTGTATTGTTCTATGTTCTATGTTCTATTGCATTTGCCTTCTTAACTGTCGACTGAACCTGCACATTAACCTTAAGAGAATCGTGAACAAGGACTCCCAAGTCCCTTTGCGCTTCTGATTTCCGAAGCATTTCCCCATTTAGAAAATAGTCTATGTCTATATTCCTCCTTCCAAAGTGCATAACCTCACACTTTTCCACATTGTATTTCATTTGCCACTTCATTGCCCATTCTCCAAGCTTGTTCAAGTCCCTTGCTTCCTCAATACTACCTGTCCTCTACAGACCTTTGTATCATCCGCAAACTTAGCAACAGTGCCTTCAGTACCTTCTTCCAGATCATTAATGTATATTGTAAAACGTTGTGGTCCCAGCACAGACCCCTGAGGCACACCACTAGTCACCGGATGCCATCCTGAAAAAGACCCCTTTATCGCCACTCTCTGCCTTCTGCCAATCAGCCAATCCTCTATCCATACCAGGTTCTTACCCTGAACACTATGAGCTCTTAACTTATTTAACAGTCTCCTATGCGGCACCTTGTCAAAGGCCTTCTGGAAAATCTAAATAAATCACGTCCACTGGTTCTCCTTTATCTAACTTCCTTGTTACCTCCTCAAAGAACTCTAACAGATTTGTCAGACACGACCTCCCTTTGACAAAGCCGTGCTGACTCAGTCCTATTTTATCATGCACTTCCAAGTACTTTGCAATCTCATCTTTAGTAACAGATTCTAAAATCTTACCAATGACCGAAGTCAGGCTAACCGGCCTATAATTTCCCGTTTTCTGCCTCCCTCCCTTCTTAAATAGTTGTGTTACATTAGCCACCTTCCAGTCCTCTGGGACCCTTCCTGCCTCCAGTGATTCCTGAAGGATCATCACTAATGCCTCCACAATTTCCTCAGCTATCTCTTTTAGGACCCTGGGGTGTAGTCCATCCGGTCCAGGTGTTTTATCCACCTTCAGACCTTTCAGTTTCCCTAGAACCTTCTCCTTAGTAATGGTCACTGCACTCACCTCTGCCCCCTGATTGTCCTGGAGCTCTGGCATCCCAATGGTGTCTTCCACCGTAAAGACTGATGCAAAGTAACGATTCAATTCGTCTGCCATTTCTTTGTTTCCTATTATTACTTCTCCAGCCACATTTTCTAGTGGTCCAATGTCTATTTTTGCCTCTCTCTTACCTTTTATATATTGAAAAAAATCTCCTATCTTCCTTTAGGGCAGCATGGTAGCATTGTGTTTAGCACAATTGCTTCACAGCTCCAGGGCCCCAGGTACGATTCCGGCTTGGGTCACTGTCTGTGCGGAGTCTGTACGTTCTCCCCGTGTGTGCATGGGTTTCCTCCGGGTGCTCCGGTTTCCTCCCACAGTCTAAAGATGTGCGACTTAGGTGGATTGGCCATGCTAAATTGTCCTTTGTGTCCAAAATTACCCTTAGTGTTGGGTGGGGTTACTGGGTAATCGGGATAGAGTAGAGGTGTGGGCTTGGGTGGGGTGCTCTTTCCAAGAGCCAGTACAGACTCGATGGGCCGAATGGCCTCCTTCTGCACTGTAAATTCTATAATTTATATTACTAGCTAGCTTGCACTCATACTTCATCTTCTCTCCCCTTATTGCATTTTTGGTTGTCCTCTGCTCGCTTTTAAAGGCTGTCCAATCCTCTGGTTTCCTACTAATCCTCACCACTTTGTATGCTTTTTCTTTAGCCTTTATGCTGTCCTTGACATCCCTCGTCAGCCATGGATGCCTTGTCCTCCCCTTAGCATGTTTCCTCCTCCTTGGGATGAATTTCTGTTGTGCCTCCCTAATAACCCCCAAAAACTCCTACCTTTGCTGTTCCACTGTCTTCCCTGCTAGGCTCCTTTTCCAATTAACTCTGGCCAGCTCCTCCCTCATGTCTTTGTAGTTACCCTTATTTAATTGTAATACCGTTACATCTGATTGCAGCTTCTCCCACTCAAACTGCTGGGTAAATTCTATCATATTGTGGTCACTGCTCCCTAAGGGTTCCTTCACCTTAAGTTCCCTAATCAAGTCTGCCTCATTACACATCACCAAATCCAGAATTGCCTGTTCCCTAGTAGGTTCTGTCACAAGCTGCTCCAAAAAACCATCTATTCGACATTCCACAAATTCCATTTCTTGGGATCCACTACCAACCTGATTTTCCCAGTCCACCTGCATATTGAAGTTCCCCATGGTTATTGTAATATTGCCTTTTTTACATGCCTTTTCTATCTCCTGATTTAATTTATGCCCCACATCCTGACTACTGCTAGGGGGCCTGTACATAACTCCCATCAGGGTCTTTTTACCTTTGCGATTCCTCAACTCTACCCAGAGATTCTATGCCTTCTGACCCTATATCGTTCCTTGCTATCGATTTAACTTCATTCCTCACTAACAATGCAACCTCGCCCCCTTTGCCCATCTGCCTGTCCTTTCGATAGGACATACATCCTTGGGATATTTAGATCCCAGCCCTGACCCCCTTGCAGCCACGTCACTGTGATGCCCACAACATCGTAGCGGCCAATTTCAATGCGCGCAACAAGCTCATGAAATGAAATGAAAATCGCTTATTGTCACAAGTAGGCTTCAAATTAAGTTACTGTGAAAAGCCCGTAGTCGCCACATTCCGGCGCCTGTTCACCTGCTCATTTACCTTATTCCGTATACTGCGCGCATTTAGGTACAACACCCTCAATCCTGCATTGGCCACCTCTCTTTTCACACTCTCCTCAGTCACTGTACCCTGTATTGTGGTCCTTTTTGATTTTTGACTATGGCTTCTCTGCCTTACACTTTCCTCCTTACTGCTTTTTGTTTCTGGCCCCGCTTTACTTCCCTCCGACTTCCTGCATCGATTCCCATCCCCCTGCCACAGTCCAATCACATCCTTGCTATAATGTGACGACCAGAACTGCATACAGTATTCCAATTGTGGCTCACCAAAGCTCTATACAAATTGCAACATGATCTCCCTGCTTTTGTAACCTATGCCTCGATTGATAAAGGCATGTGTCCCATATGCTTTTTTCACCACCCTATTAATCTGCCTTCTGCCTTCAGGGATCTCTGGACAAACATGACAAGGTTCCTTTGTTCCTCAGAACTTCCCAGTGTCATGCTGTTTAGTGACTACTTCCTGGTCAAAATACTCTTTCCATAGAGTATCACCTCACACTTTTCAGGGTTAAATTGCATCTGTCACTTTTCTGCCCATTTGACCATCCTTGGCGCGATTCTCCACTCCCACGCCTGTTGGGAGAATCGCCTGGGCCGCCAAAATTTCCGGGGACGCCGGTCCGACGCCCTCCCGCAATTCTCCCAAGCGGCGGGAACGGCCCGGTCAAGTTTCACGGGCCACAGGCCGGAGAATCGCCGGACACACTGAAAATGGCGATTCTCCGGCACCCCCGCTATTCTGAGGCCCAGATGGGCCGAGCGGCCAGGCCAAAACGGCACCGTCCACACCTGGTCGCTACAGTCGTGGGCGGTGCGTGAACGCTGGGGGGGGGGCGAGGGGGGATCCTGCACCAGGCTTCACCTGGAATGTGGGGTGGCCCGCGATCGGTGCCCACCGATCGTTGGGCCGTCCTCTCTGAAGGAGGACCTCCTTCCTTCCGCCACCCCGCAAGATCCGTTCGCCATCTTCTTGCTGGGCGGATTTGGACAGGACGGCAACCACGCATGCGCGGGTCGGCACCGGCCAACCCGCGCATGCGCGGATGACGTCCGTTATGCGGCGCCGGCCGCGTCATCTATGCGGCGCCGCTTTTACGCGGACGACAAGGCCTGGCGCGGGTAGATGAAGCGGCCCCGATACTGGCCCATTGTCAGGGCCTGAATCGGTCGAGACCGGGGCCGTTCCGCGCCGTCGTGAACCTCGACGGCATTCACGACGGCGCAGCCACTTCGCAGTGGGGGTGGAGAATCCCACCCCCTGTCTATACCTTCCTGTAACCTTCTTTGTTAACCATGCAGCCAACCTTTGTGTCATCTGCAAACTTAATGATCCTACCCCCAGATAGCCATCTATGTCGTCAATATAAATGACAAATAATAGGGAATGCAGCACAGATCCCTATGGTACGCTACTGGTCACTGGCTTCCAGTCACTAAAGCAGCCGTCTGTCATCACCCTCTGTCTCCTACAGCTAAGCCAATTTTGAATCCCCTCATCAAATCACCCTGTATTCAGTGTGCATTTGGCTTCTTTATAAGTCTCCCATGTGGGACCTTGTCAAAGACTTTGCTGAAATCCATTTAAACTGCACTGTCCTCATCTACACAACTGGTCACCTCATTTGACAGTCCCTCTGTCAAAGCCATGCTAACTATCTCTGACCAAACCTTGCCTCGCCAAGTGTAGATAGATTCTCTCCTTCAGAAATTTCTCCAAATGTTTCCCTACCACTGAGGTGAGACTCGCTGGTCTGTAGTTCCCTAGATTCCATAAACCTTCAATGCATTCATTGTGTTTTTAATCCACAAGAGTTACAAAATGGCATGAACATAGAAACATAGAATACAAGAGCTGGAGGAGGCCATTTAGCCGTTCGAGCCTGCTCCACCATTCCTTATGATCATGGCTGATTCATAGAATTTACAGTGCAGAAGGAGGCCATTCGGCCCATCGAGTCTGCACAGGCTCTTGGAAAGAGCACCCTACCCAAGATCCACACCTCCACCCTATCCCCATAACCCAGTAACTCCACCCAACACAAAGGGCAATTTTGGACACTAAGGGCAATTTATCATGGCCAATCCACCTAACCTGCACATCTTTGGACTGTGGGAGGAAACCGGAGCACCCGGAGGAAAGCCACGCACACATGGGGAGGATGTGCAGACTCCGCACAGACAGTGAGCCAAGCCGGAATCGAACCTGGGACCCTGGAGCTGTGAAGCAATTGTGCTATCCACAATGCTACCGTGCTCAACAGCATAATCCTGCTTTCCCCCTATATCCTTTAATCCCCTTCACCCTAATGATTGACTCTCCTTATTAGAACTGACTCAATGGACTTTGATCAAAGCATGGTCCGACAATTGGCAATTGTGGGATTCATTTTAAGTGCCAGCATCTAAATAGATCAGAGCTAATATTTTTACTGCAAAACCCAATGTCTGTAATGCAACTAACAATACATTGAAAAACCACTGCAAAAAATGATTGGCACAACGTTGTTACCACTCATGATACAAATGTGGCAATTTAATTTGAAGGTCTGCAGGCACTGCACAGAATTCATTTTACGAAGAGCTGAAATTGGAATCAATTGTTTTGAGTACCCAATTATTTGTTTCCAATTAAGGAGCAATTTAGCGTGGCCAATTCACCTACCCTGCACATCTTTTTGGGTTGTGCGGGTGAGACCCACGCAGAATGTGTGAATTCCACACGGACAGTGACCCGGAGCTGGGATCGAACCAGGTCCTTGGCGCTGTGAGGCATCAGTGCAAACCACTGCGCCACCGTGCTGCCGCGCGCCCACCCCCTCCTTCCCGGTAAGTGGAATCAATTGTTAACTGCACTACAAATTGACACTACGAGGAAAACCAGATAGTTAAGGAATCTACACAGAGAGCTGACCCATTTTGCAGGAGTTCTATGTTGTGATTACCAGCAGAGGTGTGTTTTGCATTCACGATGAAGTTTGCTGATGTCTGGTGCAGTACACAGATTGTATGGTACTCGAGTTTTGATCACAAGTATTTTAATACATGTTGAAATGCTTTATTTGTTTTTTGAAGTCTTTGTGCCGTGTATGTTGTGCAGTTTCGTTAAACTTGGTTTATTTTTGCACTGCTAGTTCATAGTTTAAATAAAGTAGTTTTCAATTATGAAGGGAGTTTACATACGTTACTGTGTTTGTGTTCAAAAAGTAGCTAAAAGATAAAGAAGGCCAATCATTTGCAACATGGAAAGAAACACTCAGAAGCAACAGCAGCATTAGCGATGCAGGAATCAGACATATGTAAACTCGAACTCAACTTAGCAAATTTAGCAATTACGCCCAAAATAAAAGAAACCTAGGCATTCCGTCTCAAGTTATGCACTGCAGCCTCCAATTTGCAAAGAGCTTTGATGCTGCAAACTTCCCTCACCGAAGAGCAACCGGCTGCACCCTGTGTTTACCAATAGCAATTGGACGTTTGTGACCTTAAAACAATTTGGACTCACTTTAACAACAGCAGAATTAAGACACTGCACTATCTAATTTAAGATTCCTGTAGTTAGAAAACAAATTTTCTGTGAGACTGTGTGGGGGGAGAACGGTAACATTGTGGATAGCACAATTGCTTCACAGCTCCAGGGTCCCAGGTTCGATTCCGACTTGGGTCACTGTCTGTGCAGAGTCTGCACATCCTCCCAGTGTGTGCGTGGGTTTCCTCCAGGTGCTCCGGTTTCCTCCCACAGTCCAAAGATGTGCAGGTTAGGTGGATTGGCCATGATAAATTGCCCTTGGTGTCCAAAATTGCCCTTAGTGTTGGGTGGGGTTACTGGGTTATGGAGATAGGGTGGAGGTGTGGACCTTGGGTAGGGTGCTCTCTCCAAGAGCCCGTGCAGACTCGATGGGCCGAATGGCCTCCTTCTGCATTGTAAATTCTATGAAATAAATTCTATGAAATAAATCATCTGACTCCCTGTAAATAAATGCAACAAGTAGCTTGATGGACAAATGGCACAATGTTCTGCCAAAGGAGGATTATAAGCTAGTGATTTTATGTTCTTTCAAAATGGAGGCTGCTTGCCTTTGCACTAGTTAATTACTTTACGGGAAGACCCAAACCTGTGATTTGCACATTAAAGGGATGAGATTCTGTGAATTGGTCCCAATAACTCAGTTCAGAATCTGTAATTGCTGATATACATCGAAAATAGAAACAAAGGAGGCCATTCAGCCCTTCAAGCCTGCTCCACAATTCATTGTGATAATGTCTGGTCATCAAGTTCAATTTCCTGGTCCCATCTTCCCTCCATATCCCTTGCTCCCTTTAGCCCCAAGAGCTATATCTAATTCCTTCTTGAAATTACACAATGTTTTCGTCTCAACTACTTTTTGTGGTCGTGAATGCCTCGCCACTCTGGGTGAAGAAATTTCTCCTCACCGCAGTCCTAAAAGGTTTACGCATTTTCCTCAAACTATGACCTCTGAAGGGCGGCACGGTGGCACAGTGGTCAGCACTGCTGCCTCATGCCGCCGGGGACCCAGGGTTTGATCCCGGCCTCGGGTCACTGTCCGTGTGCAGTTTGCACATTCTCCCCGTGTCTGTGTGGTCTGACCCCCACAACCCAAAGAGGTGCAGGGTAGGTGGATTTGCCCCGCTAAAATTATAATAATAATCTTTATTAGTGTCACAAGTAGGCTTACATTAATACTGCAATGAAGTTATTGTGAAAATCCCCTGGTCGCCACACTCCGTCACCTGCTCGGGTACACTGAGGGAGAATTCAGAATGTCCAATTCACCTAACAGGCACATTTTTCGGGACTTGTGGGAGGAAACCCATGCAGACACAGGGAGAACGTGCAGACTCCGACCCAAGCCGGGAATCGAACCCGGGTCCTTGTCGCTGTGAAGCAACAGTGCTAACCACTGTGCTACTATGTTGCCCCTTAATTGGATAAAAAAGGAATTGGGTACTCTAAAAAAAATTTTAAACAATGACTTCTTGTTCTGGACTTCCCCATCATCGGGAACATTCTTTCGGAATCTACCCTGTCTAATCCTGTTAGAATTTTATACGTTCCTATGAGATCCCCTCGCACTCTTCTAAACTCCAATAACTTACTCTCCTCATACGACAGTCCTGCCATCTCAGGAATCAGCCTGGTAAACCTTCACTGCACTCCCTCCATAGCAAGAACATCCTTCCTCAGATAAGGACACCAAAACTGCACATAATACTCCAGATGTGACATCACCAATGCCCTATACAATTTCAGTAAAATATCCCTATTCCTATACTGAAATCCACTCACTATGAAGGCCAACATACCATTTTCTCTGGGATGAAGATTATCAGGCCATGGAGATTTATCTGCCTTCAATCCCATTAATTTCCCTCAAACCATTTCTCTACTAATACTAGTTTCCCTCAGCTCCTCACTAAAACTTGTAAGGTGAATTCCATCATTATGTAATTACAGACTGAAGCATAATTTTGCTACGGCTGTGTGTTGACTGGTATAATGAAAATAGCCTTGCACTAGCCATGAAACTATCTTCAACCACGGAAGCCATACAGGGTCTGTCCCTGGTGCTTCAGTGCGTACACCACAGACATGGCTGTCACCGTTTTGCGCTTGACGTGTTCGTTGTAGTTCACAGGGGCCCTGATGACATTTTCCAGGCAAACTTTCAGGACCCCGCGAACATCCTTGTAGATCAGCCTGGAGAAGCTTTTTGACGCCCCTGCAGCAAGCCAGGTGGAGAATGGTCAGCTTAGTGATACTGTGGATGCTGTCATGGAGCACTTTGCGGTGCCGCTTGGCTCTCCCTCTGCCTGACATGATCCGCACGGAGAGATCAATAAGACCAAACTGGGAGGACTACAAAAAACAAGAAATTGGGCTCATCGAGTATTGAAGGACTGGATAAATCAGGGATAAAAACGGAGAATGCTGGAAATACTCAACAGGACAAGCAGCATCCATGACAAAATAAACATTTGCAGCAAATAAACTTTTGCTGTTTTTATTGATAAGCCCATTTCTTGTTTTTGTAGTCTTCCCAGTTTGGCAAATCAAAATCATGGGAGAGATTAGTTTCTATAAGATCTCAAAAATCATCTCTGCAACATCCTAACCAGCAACAGTTCTAACAACTGGGGAAGTGTGTTGGTTACCTCCTTCTAGGTCAATGGTGCGCAACCTGTGGACCAGGGGCCACATACAACCTATCAGAGATCTGCGTGCAGCCCACGAGACGTTTTGTTGACTTGCCCATATGCAGAATTGCCACATTTTTGCTACGTTTCCATCTGCAGGGCAGCACGGTGGCACAGTGGATAGCACTGCTGCCTCACAGCGCCGAGGTCCCAGGTTCGATCCTGGCCCTGGGTCACTGTCCGTATGGAGTTTGCACATTCTCTCCGTGTCTGCGTGGGTTTCACTCCCACAACCCAAAGATGTGCAGGGTAGGTGGATCAGCCATGCTAAATTGCCCCTTAATTAGAAAAAATGAATTGGGTACTCTAAATTTATTTTTTTAAAGTTTCCATCTGTGTCGCTTTTTCCTACCGGTATGACTGAAGTAATATGCACATAAAGCAAGAGCATGTGAAATAATGTGCGTGCTGATTGCACACACTGACTGTGAGAGTCATGAGTAAATATTTATTTTGTTTTTACCACTTGAAGTTTTTTTTTAAATATTTTTATTCAATTTTAGCAAATTTTCAACAGAAAAAAGAAAAGCATTAAACACACAGATCAACATGGTACACTTATATCGCGAATTCCCCCAATGTACAAACCCCCCCATGAAACAATAATAAACACATACCTGAAACCCCCCCCTCCCCTACCCCCCCCATCTCCCCACCCCCCCTTCCCTTCTCTCCCTCCCCTCCCTCCCTAGAAAGTTCCGGTAGAAGGTCTAGGAACGGTTGCCACCCATTGCAACTTCACGTCGACGTTGAGGAGCGAGATCAGCCTGTACGACCCACACTGTAATGGGTCCTTGTCCCGCTTCAGGATCAGCGAGATCAGCGCCCTGGGACATTGTCGGGGGCAGGCCCCCCCCCTCGCTTCATTGAAAGTCCTCACGAGTAGTGGTCCCAACAGGTCTATGTACTTCCAGTAGAATTCCACCGAGAACCCATCCGGCCCTGGGGCCTTCCCTGCCAGCATGCCCCCCAACCCCTTAACCAGCTCCTCCAGCCCAATCGGTGCCCCTAGCCCAACTACCTGCTCCTCCTCCACCCTCGGGAACCTCAGCATCCAAAAATCGGCACATCCCCCCCTCCCCCATCGGGGCTCAGACCTATAAAGCTCATCATAAAAGTCGCTGAATACCCCATTTATTCCCACCGCACTCCGCATCGTGTTCCCCCCTCTATCCCTAACCCCCCCAATCTCCCTCGCTGCCTCCCGCTTCCGAAGCTGGTGTGCCAACATCCGGCTCGCCTTCTCCCCATATTCGTACATCGCCCCTTGCGCTTTCCTCCACTGCACCTCTGCCTTCCTGGTAGTCAACAGGTCGAATTCGGCCTGGAGGCTTCGTCGCTCCTCGAGTAATCCCTCCTCGGGGACCTCTGCATACCTCCTATCCATCCTTAATATCTCCCCCACCAATCTCTCACTCTCTCTCCTCTCCTTCCTCTCCTTCTGGGCCCTAGTGGAGATTAGCTCTCCCCTGACCACCGCCTACAGCGCCTCCCAGACCACCCCCACCTGCACCTCCCCATTGTCGTTAGCCTCTAAATATCTTTCAATGCACCCCGGATCTGCCCGCTCACCTCCTCATCCGCCAACAGTCCCATATCGAGGCGCCACAGCAGGCGCTGGTCCCTCTGCTTCCCCCAACTCCAGCTCCACCCAATGCAGGGCATGATCTGAGATAGCTATGGCCAAATATTCTGTTACCTCCATTCTCGGGATTAGTGCCCTACTCATAATGAAGAAATCTATCCGGGAGTAGGCTTTATGGACGTGGGAAAAAAAGGAAAATTCCCTGGATCCCAGCCTGGCAAACCTCCATGGGATGGGTCCACTCCCCCCCCCCCCCCCAATCTGGTCCATAAACCCCCTAAGCACCTTGGCCGCCGCCGGCCTCTTACCCGTCCTGGACCTGGAGCAGTCCAATGCTGGGTCCAACACCGTGTTGACGACCCCCCCCATTATCAAACTCCCTGGGCGGGATTCCCCACCCCCACGCCGAAGTGGCCGCGCCGTCGTGAACGCTGTTGAGGTTCACGACGGCGCGGAACGGCCCCGGTCCCGACCGATTCAGGCCCTGACAATGGGCACCGATCGCGGGCCACCCCACATTTAAGGTACCCCCCGGTGCAGGATCCCCCTCGCCCCCCCCACAGGCCGCCCCCCCAGCGTTCACGCACCGCCCACGACTGTAGCGACCAGGTGTGGACGGCGCTGGGGGAACCCGCCGTTTTGGCCTGGCCGCTCGGCCCATCCAGACCTCGGAATCGCAGGGGTGCCGGAGAATCGCCATTTTCGGTGTCTCCGGCGATTCTCCGGCCTGCGGCCCGCGAAACTCGACCGGGCCATTCCCGCCGCTTGGGAGAATCGCGGGAGGGTGTCGGACCGGCGTCCCCGGATATTTTGGCGGCCCAGGCGATTCTCCAACCGGCGTGGGAGTGGAGAATCGCGCCCCCTGTCTCCAGGTCCGGAATCCGACCCAACATGCACCTCATGAATCCGGCATCGTCCCAATTCGGGGCATAAACATTCACTAGTACCACCCGTACCCCCTGCAGCTTACCACTCACCATCACGTACCGACCTCCATTATCCACCATGATGTTCAGCGCCTCAAACGACACCTGCTTCCCCACCAAGATCGCCACCCCTCGATTCTTTGCGTCCAACTCCGAGTGGAAAACCTGCTCTACCCACCCCTTTCTCAGCCTAACCTGATCTGCCACCTTCAAATGCGTCTCCTGGAGCATAACCACATCTGCCTTCAGTCCCTTCAGGTGCGCGAACACACGGGGTCTCGTGACCGGCCCGTTCAGGTCTCTCACATTCCAAGTTATCAGCCGGATCAGGGGGCTCCCCCCCCCCCCCTCCCGCCACTCCGTCGACCCCCAGTGTGAGAATCTCTCCTCCCCCTCCTGGCAGTCAGCGTGCGCTCCTCTCCAACACCACCCTTCCCCCCCGGTCCCGCCCCCTTCCTTCCCTAGCGCGGGAAAAAGCCCGCGCATTCCACCAAGCTGGCCCCGCCCTCCCTTTTGCAGCCTTATCTCTGCCCCCCCCACCTCAGGCCTCCCATTCCCCCTCCCTTCCAATCACCGACGACCACACTCTCACACATCCCCCATTTCGAACCATTTACCCAACCCCACCCAGGACCAAAGAAAACAGAACAGAACATCCCCCAAAACACAATAATCACAATAACCCCCCTCGACACCCCGTCCCAACAAACCCTCAATCTGTGTCCAACTTTTCGGCCTGGATAAAGGTCCATGCCTCCTCCGGCATCTCAAAGTAATGGTGTCGGTCCTTAAACGTGACCCACAATCGCGGCGGCTGCAGCATCCCGAATTTCACCCCCTTCCGATGCAAAACCGCCTTAGCCCGGTTATACCCGGCCCTCTTCTTGGCCACCTCCGCGCTCCAGTCCTGATATATACGGATCTCTGCGATCTCCCTCCTGCTGCTCCCGTCCTTTTTAGCCCATCTCAGAGCACACTCCCTGTCCACAAAGCGGTGGAACCGCAACATTACCACCCGCGGCGGCTCGTTGGCCTTGGGCCTCCTCGCCAGGACTCGGTGAGCCCCATCCAGCTTCAGGGGCCTCGGGAAAGCTCCCGCGCCCATCAGCGTGTTCAGCATCGTGACCACGTATGCTCCAGCATCCGACCCCTCCACTCCCTCTGGGAGACCCATAATCAGAAGGTTCTTCCTCCTCGACCGATTCTCCATGTCTTCAAACTTTTCTTGCCACTTCTTGTGCAGCGTCTCGTGCACCTCCACCTTCACCGCCAGGCCCAAGATCTTGTCCTCGTTCTGGGTCTCAACCAGCTTATCGATCAATGCCTTCTTCGGCTCCAGCAGCTCTGCCTTCAGGTCCGCAAAACAGCGCTTGAGGAACTCCTGCTGCTCTTGCGACCATTGCGCCCACGCTGCCTGGTCTCCACCCGCCGCCATCTTGGTTTTCCTCCCTCGCACTTTTCGCTGCACCAAAATCACTTTTTTCACCGCTCCACTCCTGGTCCAATCCATACAGTGCCGGGGGAATCGTACTGTCGCCTTCCCACACATTGGGAACCATCAAACAAATGCTGCTGGGGCCCCTAAAAAGACCCCAAAAGTCAGTTTCTGGCGGGAGCTGCCAAACGTGCGACTTAGCACAGCATAGCCGCAACCGGAAGTCGTACCACTTGAAGTTGATGACAGTTCTATTAATATATGAATGATTAAGCATTTTCTTTAATTCATTATGAAATATTCGATGTGTATTAAATGTACTCAATCTTATTCAAGGATCACAATTAGTGAACATGACCGATTTCAATCCTGCGGTCCACAGATAAAAGAAGAGCCACTCATCGGGCCCACTCACTAGCCAAGGTTACCTATCGCTGTTCTAGGTTAATCCATCTTAAATTATAACTTTTTCTTCCTCTACAAGAGCAGAATTCCTTTCTTTCCTCTGTTTTTACAAATTTTGATATATTTCAGAAGCACTTTTCCATCCTTGTGGAACAATCCCCTAGGCAAAAGACACTACAGAAGTCTATTGGGTTTGCCCATACAAGATATGTCCTCTAATACTTAGCCAACAGTGGAGGTCAAGCTGCTAAGCCTGGAGTATCCTGGATTATTCCTTTACCCTTATTTCAGCAGGTAACTGGGAAGGCAAATGGAATGTTGGCCTTTATTACAAAGGGAATGGAGTACAAAAATAGGGAAGTTCTCCTCAAACTATACAAGGCACTATTAGTTAGATCACACCTGGAATACTGTGAATAGTTTTGATTCTTTATCTATGGAAAGATATACTGGCATTGGAGGCAGTCCAGAGAAGGTTCACCAGGTTGATCCTGGGTATGGCGGGATATTTTTATGAGGAGAGGTAAGTAGCTTGGGCTTGTACTCACTGGAGTTCAGAAGAATGAGACGCAAACTCATTGAGACAAATAAGATTCTTAGGGGGTTTGGAGCAGAGGGCGTAATCTCAGAGTAAGGGGTCACCAATTTAAGACTGATTTTTAAAAAATAAATATTTTTTATTGAAGGCATTTTTCATATGTACAAAAATATAAAAGCCAAACCTCGGCAACAGATAACAAAACTAACAACCCACTCTCCCCATCTCTTCTCCCCCCCACTCCCCCCCACTCCCCCCCCCCCCCAAACCCTGTCACCCCAAGCCCGTCTCCTTCATTTTCCCTTCCCCTCATAACCCCCCCAAACAAAACAAAACACCCCCACTCCATTGATGCCTCAATTCACTTTAAAGAAGTCGATAATCGGCTTCCATCTCAGGGTGATCCCCTCTTCCATTCTACTAATGACGACCGTAGCTTTTTCCAGATGCAAAGGTTCTGCCAGGTCACTCAGCCATCCCTCACCTTTTGCAAATCCGAGTCCCGCCAACTCAACAAAATCCGTCTCCGGGCTATCAGGAAGGCAAAGGCCAAGACATCGGCTCTCATCTGAACTCCCAGACCTTCCGACACTCGGAGCCACCCCTACGCCCAGAATTCTGGACATTACATCCAAAAACCCCTTCCAAAACTCCCTCAACCTCAGACACGCCCAAAACATATGCACATGGTTCTTCCTCTCCTCCCCCCCCCCCACCCCCCCCCCACCCCCCCCACCCCCCCACCACCCCCCCCCCCACCACCCCCCCCCCACCCCCCCCACCCCCCCCCCCACCCCACCCCACCCCCCCACCCCCCACCCCCCCCCCCCCCCACCCCCTGCACACACCTATACTCCACCCCCGAAAAGAACCGGCTCATTTTCGACTTATCTTGCAACACCAGAGGTGGCAGCCCGGGTCCGGACAGGACTAAGCCCCTCACCTCCAGGTACCTGAACCTGATTCCCTTAGGCAACTGATACATCTCCTCAAGCTCCTCCAGGCCTGCAAACATTCCTCCCACAAACAAGTCCCTGAAGTTATCTATCTCCACCTGCTGCCACCCCTGGAATCCAGTCACCCTGGCGCAAGCCCATAGTTGTCACATATCGGCCCCCACAGTGACACATTTAAGACAGGGATGAGGAATTTCTTCTCTCAGGTCTGTGAATCTATGGAATTCTTTATCGCAGAGAATTGTAGAGGCTGGGTCATTAATTATGTTCACGGCTGAGAATATGGGGAAGAGTGAGTTGTTTGTGGTGCATCCGGGGGAGCAGAGCAGGGGAATAGATGATTTACCGCTGAGGAAGGTAACAAGAGATTTCCGGTACTTAGGGATTCAGATAGCCAGGAGTTGGGGAACCTTACATAGGCTTAATTTAACAAGATTGGTGGAACAGCTGGAGGAGGATTTTAAGAGATGGGACATGGTGCCCCTGCCACTGGTGGGTAGGGTGCAGGTGGTCAAAATGGTAGTCCTCCCGAGATTCCTTTTTATGTTTCAGTGCCTTCCGGTGATGGTCACGAAGGCTTTTTTCAAGAAAATTGAGAAAAGTGTCATGAGTTTTGTGTGGGCCGGGAAGACCCCGAGAGTGAGGAGGGGGTTCTTGCAGCATAGCAGGGATAGGGAGGGGCTGGCACTACCGAGCCTAAGTGAATACTACTGGGCCGCCAATATCTCAATGGTGTGTAAGTGGATGGGAGAAGAGGAGGGAGCGGCGTGGAAGAGATTGGAGATGGCGTCCTGCAAAGGAACCAGCCTACAAGCACTGGTGACGGCGCCGTTGCCGTTCTCCCTGAAGAAATACACCACAAGTCCAGTGGTGGTGGCAACACTAAAAATTTGGGGGCAGTGGAGACGACATAGGGGAAGGACAGGAGCCTCGGTGCGGTCCCCGATAAGAAATAATCATAGGTTTGTCCCGGGGAGAATAGATGGGGGATTTGGAGCATGGCAGAGAGCTGGGGTTGTGCAACTGAGAGATCTGTTCTTAGACGGGACGTTTGCGAGTCTGGGAGCGCTGACAGAAAAATATGGGTTGCCCCAAGGGAATGCATTTCGGTACATGCAACTGAGGGCTTTTGCGAGGCAACAGATGAGGGAATTCCCGCAGCTCCGGACGCAGGAGATTCAAGATAGAGTGATCTCAGGGACATGGGTGGGGGATAGTAGGGTGTCGGATATATACAGGGAAATGAGGGACGAGGGGGAGATCATGGTGGATGAGCTGAAGGGGAAATGGGAAGAAGAGCTGGGGGAAGTGATTGAGGAGGAGCTGTGGGCTGATGCCCTACGTAGGGTAAACTCGTCGTCCTCGTGCGCCAGGCTAAGCCTGATACAATTCAAGGTTTTGCACAGGGCGCATATGACCGGAGCAAGGCTCAGTAAATTTTTCGGGGTAGAGGATAGGTGTGGGAGATGCTCGAGAAGCCCAGCAAACCACATCCACATATTTTGGTCATGCCCGGCACTGCAGGGGTTCTGGGTGGGGGTGGCAAAGGTGCTTTCGAAGGTGGTGGGGGTCCGGGTCGACCCAGGCTGGGGGTTGGCTATATTCGGGGTTGCAGAAGAGCCGGGAGTGCAGGAGGCGAAAGAGGCTGATGTCTTGGCCTTTGCGTCCCTAGTAGCCCGGCGAAGGATATTGCTTATGTGGAAGGAAGCCAAACCCCCGGGCGTGGAGACCTGGATAAATGACATGGCAGGGTTTATAAAACTAGAACGGATAAAGTCCGCACTAAGGGGTTCGGCTCAAGGGTTCACCAGGCGGTGGCAACCGTTCATTGACTACCTCGCAGAACGATAAAGGAAATGGGAAGGTAACAGCAGCAACCCAGGGGGGTGGGGGAGGGCTCGGGTGGGTCCTCAGGGGTGATATTTGCACTTGGTTATGTATATTGGATTGTTTGATTTTATTTCTGGAGAGTTATTATTTTTGTTGTGGCAGTTGCCATTTAGTTTATATATTATTTATTTATTTGTTAAAACGGTCACCGTTAGTTATATTGTTTTATTGTTGTAAAAAGGAAAACCTTTGTATTGTTTTGTTTGGCTGAAAAATTTGAATAAAATATATATTTTTTTAAAACTTCTGCTTCATGAACATTTGTCCTAGTGGCCAGTGAATATAAGTCATAGACAACAGACAGAGGCCTCTGCTTGGAATAACAGAAACTACAGGATTTGCAGGATGCATGTTATCTAAATGGCTTAGCTGAATTAGGTCTCCACAAAACCAAAACACTGGTTGTGAAAATCATTGATCTAAGGCCTGAGATCAGGCTAACATAATACAAACTACCAACAATTACCACAAGAGTTTCACTCCTTCAAGGTAACTGTTCATATTTGTTATCAGCAGAAGGAATAGTCTACAGAGGACTACGGGTGCAGGAGGGTGGGGGGGGGGGGGGGGGGGGGGGGGGGGGGAGAAGCAGACTCACAGATGCTCATTATATGCTAGTCTACTTCACAAGTGATAAGAAGAAGCAATCACTTTAACTTTGTATTAGAACATACTTTGTAACAGTATGTGATTAGTTTGAAAAATTACAATTCTTTAGATCATTATTATCCAACCACTATCTATTAACTAATGTATAAGGAGTCTGGTTTAGAATGTCACATTATAAAATTGTGACTATAGGTATACACTTATATTATGTACTCACTCTGTTTAACTTTGAATACAAGTAGTAATGTAATCTTTCTGTACCAGTCCTGTATAATATTCTGTAAGTCATAAGCCTTTATCACAGTTTCCTTTGTCTTAAAAGTAAAATGGCCCAGTTCAGTTTCCAAGGCCTGCAGTAAAGAAGGCTGGGGCCTCAAAGCAATATAGCTGATAAGGAAAACTGATACCTGTTTCTTTGGGAATCTAGGCTGCTGGAATCAGCCTGTTACAGAGGGTTAGCAGCCATAGATATCTCCTCTGGAGGATGAAGGAGTTTCAGGCTAGCAAAGGTCTGGAGTATGTGACCTGTTGTAATTTTTAACGGTCACAGGAGACTCCTCGAACATTTGGAATAAAAGCGTCATCATGTAAACCTGATCTGTAGGTTCTGGGGAAACATTACTTGCTAGGGAAAGGCAAGGATACACAATGGTGGGACGGGTAATGAAGAGTGGTAAAGAGGGTCTAAAACGTTATATAACCTCTGTTTGTAAGCCGAGATGAGTTTTGGCTGACTCTTTGAGTGAATGATAGGAAAAAGTTCCTCTCCCAGCTGTATAAGATCTTCAATAAAGCTTAAGACCAGAACTGTCTACACTTGATCCTTGACTAGTTTTCCGAGTTTAACAGAACGAACTAGAGATAAAGCTATTTTAGATCTAGTATTGCACAATGAGGCAAGATTAATTAGTAACCTCATAGTAAAAGGAAACTAGTGATCATAATTCCATATAAAGTTTGAAAGCTAAATACTCCAATCACGAACAACAGTCTTAAACTTAAACAAAGCCAATTACTTAGACAGAAGAGAACATCTGGCGAAGGTTGACTGGGTAAAAATAAAAGAAATGGTGGGAAACAGTTAAAGAAACAACACAAGATGTTAAAAAAAAAATATTTCCATTAAAAAATAAAAATGCAGCAAGAAAGATCTATCTATGGCTTAATAAGCAAGTTAAGGATAGTATTAGATTAAAAGGAGAGGCTTATAATGTTGCAAAGAACAGTGGTAAGCCTGAGGATTAACAGTGTTTTAGAAGCCAGCGAAGGGAAATTGTGACATTTACAAAATGGGGGGGAAAAAAATGTAAGAATATAAAAACAGATTGCAAGTATATAAAAAGCAGAATAGCTAATGCAAACATTATCATGGGGAATAAGACAGAGACATTGAACAGACAATGTGTGTCTCTCTTCACAATGGTAGATACAAATAAAAATTACAGGGCAGAAATAAAGGGTAATCTTGGAACAAATAAGAGAGAGGAAATGAAAGTATTTTATACCAGCAGAGAAAAAGTACAGGAAAAACTTAACGGCATCAGAGAGGGTGCAGAAAAGATTCATGAGAATGGTTCCAGAGAGAGCTTCAGGTAAGAAAGACTAGAGAACTTGGGACTGTTTTCCTTGAAGAAAACAATGACAGAAGATGTGATAGAGCATTCAAAATTATGAAGGAACTGGACAGAGCAAATAGGAAGAAACTGTTTTGACTAGTGGACAACGAGAGGGCACAGATTTATGTCGTTGGCAAAAGAAGCAATAGCGACAGGAGACCTTTCACTCAACGAGTGGTTAGTATTTGGAATTTACTAACCGACAGTGCGGTGAAGGCAAGTTCAATCGGGAATTTCAAATGTGGCTACAGGGAGAATGCGGGGGCGTGTTTTATAATCCCAGATCAGACCCACCAGTGGCTAGGATACTGGACAGAAACCCCAATATCTAATTTTAATTTTATAAGACTGCGAGGAAAGGTACATCGCATGAGGAGTTATCAGGGCGGCACGGTAGCACAGTGGTTAGCACTGTTGTTTCACAGCACCAGGGACCCGGGTTCCATTCCCAGCTTGGGTCACTGTCTGGGCAGAGTCTGTATGTCCTCCCAGTGTCTGCGTGGGTTTCCTCCGGGTGCTCCGGTTTCCTCCTACAAGTCCCGAAAATTGTGCTGTTAGGTGTATTGTATATTCTGAATTCTCCCTCTATGTGCACGAACAGGCGTTGGAGTGTGGTGACTAGGACTTTTCACAGTAACTTCATTGCAGTGATAATGTAAGCCTCCAGGCTAGCAGGGAGACAAAGGCCAAAACATCAGCCTCTCTCAACTCCTGGACTCCCCTTCCAACACCCCAAATATCGCCACATCCACACGCAACACCTCATCCCAGAACTGCCTCAGTCTTGGACACTCTCAGGACATGTGGACATGATTCGCAGCTCCCCCACCCCCCACGCATCACCCAAACCTATCCTTTACCACGCCAAAGAATCTACTCATCCTCACAAATGCATGTATTCTGTGTAATCTGAAATATCATATTAAATGTCCACCACTGCATTTCTATTGACCTATCTCTTTTTTGTAAAATTTAGAGTACCCAATTCATTTTTTTCCATTAAGGGGCAATTTAGCGTGGCCAATCCACCTACCCTGCACATCTTTGGGTTGTGGGGGTGAAACCCACGCACACACGGGGAGAATGTGCAAACTCCACACGGACAGTGACCCAGAGCCGGGATCGAACCTGGGACCTCGGCGCCGTGAGGCTGCAGGGCTAATCCACTGCGCCACTGTGCTGCCCTATTGACCTATCTATTAACCTTATTTGCCAGTTCACTTTAGTTAGTTGTGTTTTCATGGCCTCATAATTGTTCTTTTTATGTTTAAAATACAAGTCTGAGACCCATTCTTCTCTCCCTCAAACTGAATGTAAAATTCAATCACATCATGGTCACTGCTACCGATGGGCGCCTTCACTACAAAATCATTAATTAATCCTATCTCACTGCATAATACCACATCTAGTCTAGCCTGCTCTCTGGCTGGTGCTAGAGCACTGTTCTTTTTTAAAATAAATTTATAGTACCCAATTCATTTTTTCCAATTAAGGGGCAATTTAGCGTGGCCAATCCACCCATCCTGCACATCTTTGGGTTTTGGGGGCGAAACCCACGCAAGCACGGGGAGAATGTGCAAACTCCACACGGACAGTGACCCAGAGCCGGGATCGAACCTGGGACCTCGGCGCCGTGAGGCATCAGGGCTAACCCACTGTGCCACCGCGCTCCCCCAAGTGTGCTGTTCTAAGAAACTATCCCAAAAACATTCTATGAATTCTTCATCTTAGCTACCTTTGCCCATTTAATTTTCCCAATCTATATGCAGATTAAAATCTCATGATTATCAGTGTACCTTTCTGAAAAGATCTCATTGTTTATTCCTTTACACCCCATCCTGCCGTATGGTTACTGTTAGGGGATTTGTAGACCATTCCCACAAGTAACTTCTTGCCTTTATCATTTATGATCTCAGCCCAAATCATTTTTACGTCCTAGTTTCCATTAGTAATTAGAGAGGGATGATCCAAGTTCAAAAAGAGGTGATTGCATTGAAAAATACAATATTCTAAAGGGGCTCGAGAGATTAGACATGGAGGCTTTTTCCCCCTGGCTGGGGAATTTAGAACATAGGACGATAGTCTTAGGATATGAGACCAATTGTTTAGGACTTTTTCTATTTTATTTTGTCATGGGATGTTGGTGTCAATGGTAAGACCAACATTTGATGCCCATCCCTAATTGCCCTTGAACTGAGTGGCTGATTAGGCCTTTTCAGCATTTGTTGGTTGTGGAGACTGGCTTTCAATTCCAGGTTTTATTAATTAATTTTAAATTTCACTAGCTGCCGTGGGTGGGTTTTGAAGAAAAGAGCATTAGCCTGAGCCTCTGGATTTCTTGTCCAGTGACAGTATTATTATGCCACTGTCTCCCCTCACCAAGGTGAGGAGAGACTTGTTCACTCAAAGGGTTATGAACATTTGAAATGAAATGAAAATGAAAATCGTTTATTGTCACAAGTAGGATTCAAAAGAAGTTACTGTGAAAAGCCCCTAGTCGCCACATTCCGGCGCCTGTTCAGGGAGGCTGGTACGGGAATCGAACCGTGCTGCTGGCCTGCCTTGGTCTGCTTTAAAAACCAGCGATTTAGCCCAGTGTGCTAAACCAGCCATTTGGAATTCTCCATCCCAGAGGGTTGTGATTGCTCTATTGCCGAATATATTGAAGGCTGAGAAAGACAGATTTTCTGGAGTTGAGGCTGAAGATCAGGCAGAATCATATGGAATAATGGAGGCAGCTCGGCAAGCCATATGGTCTACTCCTTCTGCTATTTCTTATGCTCTTAAGTACCAGTTGTCCAATCTCTCTTCGTAACTAAAATTCACCAGTCCAGTCAACATCTTCGGAAATCTCCACTGTACCCTCACAATGCTAGACCAGAGCCCCACACAGTATGAAAAATGAAAATTGCTTATTGTCACAAGTACGCTTCAATGAAGTTACGGTGAAAAGCCCCTAGTCGCCACATTCCGGCGCCTGTTCGGGGAGGCTGGTACGGGAACTGAACCGTGATGCTGGCCTGCCTTGGTCTGCTTTCAAAGGCAGCTATTTAGCCCAGTGTGCTAAACCAGCCCCTCAGCTGTAGTCACCAGTACTCCAGCTGTGGCCTAACCATTGTTTTATACAGTTCTAACATAGCCTCCCAGCTGTTGTACTCTGTGCCCAGACAAATAAAGTATCTTGCATGCTTTCTTGAACTTCTTAACTACCTGTCTAGCCACCTTCAGGGATCGGAGGACTTGCACTCCAATGTTCCCTGTTTCTCTAGGCTTCTCTGCATCTTATTTATTAGCCCAATAATTAAGTCTTCCCTTGCCATGTTCAGTGTCCCCATTACCTACATTTTTCTACTTTGCTCCTACTTGCAATATGCTTTTGGCTAGAAACTTGAGTCACATCAGATAGCAATGTATGTATTGTTGAAGAAAATATACTCAACGAAAGAAAACTTGAGAGACAGGAGAGAGACAGACAGACAAGCAGACAGACACATATACAGACAGATACACAGGCTTCGGAAATTAATCCCAATCTCTAACAAAAAGTACAGGGACAAAAGACGTTCATGCTACAAATACCAAAAAATGCCGACACCAAAATAAGTTTCAAAAAATTGGTCTGAATTCCATACAAAAATATTAAAACCTCAAACCTCAGGGCAGCACAAGTGGATAGCACTGTGGCTTCACAGCGCCAGGGTCCCAGGTTCGATTCCCCGCTGGGTCACTGTCTGTGCAGAGTCTGCACGTTCTCCCCGTGTCTGCGTGGGTTTCCTCCGGTTTCCTCACACATTCCAAAGACGTGCAGGTTAGGTGGATTGGCCATGATAAATTGCCCTTAGTGACCAAAAAGATTTGGAGGGGTATTGGGTTACGGGGATAGGGTGGAGGTGAGGGCTTAAGTGGGTCGGTGCAGACTCGATGGGCTGAATGGCCTCCTTCTGCACAATATGTTCTATGATACTATGCGAATATTTAAAGATCCTGGAGACACAATTATGATTAACTTCAACTTTCTAAACAATCCCCAGCCTCTTCCCATAAATAGAATAAGATTAACACTTACATAAAGAGTAATTTTGGTGCAATGGGTCAGGATTTTCATTTTGTCAATGGCTAATTGTTCACAATAGTTTTTGGAACCACCTCTAGAGCGCTCTCATTTCTCCATTAAATGCACTGCATACTAAGCAGTTCAGCAAAGCGTCTTTTAAAAGAACAGAATGGAAACTCCAGGATGAGCCATACGCAGGATTAAAATACCCAATATTAATATTCATTCAACATCATAAAAAGATATTACTTTGTATATTACCAACAAGACAGCGGCAATAGATGTCAGAATGCATTGAAGTGCATACAAGAAAAGAACAGAAACTTGGGAGTCTATGTGCACACACTAGTAGCAGAAGATGACAGGGTAGGTTTCAAAAGTGATTAAGAAAGGCATAAGAAATCCTGGGGCGGGATTCTCCGACCCACCGCCGGGTCGGAGAATCTCCGGGGGCTGGCGTGTATCCTGCCCCCGTCGCTTGCCGAATTCTCCAGCCCGCGATGGGACGAAGTCCCGCTGCTGGAATGCCTGTCCTGCCGGCGAGAATCAAACCACCTCTCTTACCGGCGGGAGTAGGCGGCGCGGGCAGGCTCCGGGGTCCTTGGGGGGGGAGGGGGATCTGGCCCGGGGGGGGGGGGGGGGGGGGGGGTGACCCCACGGTGGCCTGGCAAGCGATCGGGGCCCACTGATCCGCGGGCGGGCCTGTGCGTGGGGGCATTCTTTTCCCTCCACCTCGGCCACAGCCTTCACCATGACCGACGCGCAAGAGACACCCCCCCCCCGCGCATGCGCGGGGATGACGTCAGCAGCCGCTGACGCTCCTGCGCATGCATGGACTTCCGCCGGCCGGCGAAGTCCTTTCAGCCCCGGCTGGCGTGGCGCCAAAGGCCTTTCCCGCCGGCTGGCGGCGCGCCAACCACTCCAGCGCAGGCCTATCCCCTCAAGGTGAGGGCTTGGCCCTTAAAGGTGCGGAGATGCACCTTTGGGGCGGCCCGACGGCGGAGTGGTTCCCGCCACTCCATCCCGCCGGGACCCCCCGCCCCGCCGGGTAGGGGAGAATCCTGGCCCCGGTCTTTATAAATAGGGATGTACAATACAAAAAAAAAAGTTATGCTGAACCTTTATTTGTTACTGCTTATAAAAATACAGATGATATCACCGAGAGGCAACTTGTAGATGTGAAAGAAGGGGTGTAGGATATATCCTTGGCGTGGATACCGGAAAGGAGAAGAGAGCCATTGCAGGTATTCGCTGGCTATTCTCAGGAGAGGCAGTGGCATAGTAGTAGTAGTAATAATAATAATAATAATAATAATAATAATAATAATAAATAATAATAATAATCGCTTATTGTCACAAGTAGGCTTCAATGAATTTACTGTGAAAAGCCCCTAGTCACCACATTCCGGAGCCTGTTCGGGGAGGCCGGTTCGGGAAGTTCACAAGCTCATCCACACATCTAGTGAAGGAGAGTCAGTGGCCTAGTGGTATTATCGCTGGACTAGTAATCCAGAGACCCAGATCCAATGCTCTGGTGATCCCAGGTTCAAATCCTGCCATGGCAGATGGTGAAATTTGAATTCAATTTTTAAAAAATCTAAAGATGACCATGAAGCCATGAATTATCAATTGTCATTAAAACCCATCTGGTTCACTAATGTCCTTTAGGGAAGGAAATCTGTCTTCCTTACCTGGTCTGGCCTACATGTGACTTCAGCAATGTGGTTGACTCTTAAATCCCCTCAGTGGGCAATAAATGTTGGCCCAGCCAGCGATGCCCACATCACATGAACGAATAACAAAAATATATAAATTATAGAGAAGAATGAAACCAGGCAGGTACAGTCCCATCCAGCCTGATGACAGAGACCATGGAGTGGAATTTCATGTTCAGCATGTCAAAGGCAACTGACAAAAGGATAAGGCGGGCTAGTTTACCCTTTACCATAGTTACGAACTATTTCAATATTCTGGGTGACGGGGAGATTCAAACAGTTCCAAGAAAGATGCGCATGGATTTATTGTGTAAGAACTTTGGAGAGGAAAGTGAGGTTTGAGATGAGACAGTAGTTCACAAGGATGGAGGGGTTAGACTTGGCTTTTTGAGGAGAGGGGTGGCAGTGGCAAATCTGAAACAGAAGGGACAGATCCTGAGGAGAGAGAATTGTTAATGATGTCAGCTAACACGGGAGCCAAGAAAGGAAATGAAGTAGCAATATTTTGTAGCAATAAGCTCTAACAAGCAATAGATGAATGTATGAGGAAAACTAGAAAAAGAGAATTCTGGGTTAGATCAAGGGGGAACCTTAGAAGAAGTTATGCCTGATGGGATATGGGAAGGAAGAGAAGCAGCAGAGACAGCTAAGCGCATGGTATCGATCTTTGTAACAAAAAAGATCCACAAGCTCATCACACATCTTGTTGGACAAAGAGGGAAAGGTGGTTTATGAAGTTGGTTAGTGGTGGAGAAGCTGGATGTGGCTTTGTTTTCCTGGATGATCTTGAAGAGTGGGCAGTTTTGGTGATGGAAAGCAATGCTTTAACTGGTATAACCAGATCTGGTGATGAATAGTTAAAATATTTGTTCACAAGCAATAATAGTTATGAAATGTTAATACCCATAGCAAAGATGGCAAAAATTGAAAAAATATATCGTTTTTAATATACTTGGGATTCTTTCTTTTAAACGGAATGCATTTCAAAACTATTGTTTATATTCCCTCTAGTATGCCGATGTGCTCCATGTGTGATATATTGTACATTCACAATGAGGACTGATAAATTAACTACTCGGCAACTGGAAGCAACATTCCCAGTGGAGATAAGCATGACACCTTGTTAAACATTTTGGGTGGAGAGAGTCGTTAGCTTCAGCTTGAGGATCAAACGGTGATGTTTTTGAGGGATCTACAAACAATGGCCAAGACTTTGTATTCAATGCATTGGAAATGGAGAGCCAATGGATGTTAGTAAAGGCAAGAATGATAGGAAAGTGGGTTTTAAACGAGGATAGGAATCCATGTAAGAGACTATTTGGAGCACGAGTAGTTTTTCATTAAAAGGAATTTGGGATTATTTTCATCCTCTGAAATAACGATGCAGGAGGAGGAGGATTTGGCCATGAATAGTGAGAAACAATATTGTTTGCATAGGGTCCAAATATAACTGTAAAGAACCAGGGCAGTCATGTGTCAAGTACATTCAAACTCCTAGTTCGCACGCTGGCGAATGTAAGTGGGTACCACATCAAAGAACAGAATTCTCATATTTAACTTCTAATGACATGGTAAACCAACCTGAAAAGCAATAATCAAAAATAACACAAGCTGTTATTTTAGAGATGAGAAAGCTGTATTTGCATACAGAAAAGCAGATCATCAATTTAGCACAGCATTTCAGTTAGACATCATTAGTTGGAGCTATTTTCACTGCTTTGCATAAGTGTATCTCAAGGTCATGTATTAAAAAGACTGAACAAAGCAAATACTTAACAGCGTTACAAATTAATACACAAGTACAGATTTGTACCATGAGCAAACGTTCATATCAAAACTTCACCAAATTAACAAAAACTTTTCTTGCTCTCAAGCTTAACTTATAAAGTTCAGCAATATGCTAGCACATCATGCCTTAGCCATTAACTGAAAGCAAGTGTCTTTCGGTTCGCTACAAAGCTCAATATTTTTCTAGACCTGTTGATTCACCGAGCTGTACCTATTTGAAAATATGCAAACAAGGGCAGTTTAACCAATTTAAAACACAGAAAAGGCACCATCATGCATGACAACATTAATCTCCCCCCCCCGCCCCCCCCCCCCCCACTTTCAAAAAAGAAATTCTCTCTTACCTCCATATTTATCCCACGTCACAGCTAAAGGAATTTAACCAGAACAAGACAAATATATGAGCAGGTATAGTCCTTCAAATTATGAAACAAGGAAACCCCCAATTAACTAATTTTGCATTAAAACTCTAAGCTTCAATATACAGTAAAGAATTTTCCCCAGTGAGCTAGAGCAAACATTACAGACAACAGGATAGCCGTCAATGGACCAATGTCTACGTCAAACCTAACTATTCTCTATCCTGTCAACACCATATGTAAATGCACATTGAAAACAGCAATTAGCAAACACTACACTCTCTTTCTAAGCTGCTGAATCATGTGGTTGAAGGTAAAAGTCGCCTTAGTAACCAGTAATAATGATAGCATTCAGCAGAATAGAAATAGGAGCACACAACTCAATGGCTTTGCACAGGTTGGTATTTTTATACCAAAAGTGCCACAGCAAACAAGAAAATGTAGTTATTTAAAAATGAACTAAAACCTCCCAATTAAATTGGTGCTATTAAGGTAGAAATGCACCTTTTTAAATGATACTTGAAAGACTTTTTAAAAGGTTATAGAACATACATAAACAGATACAAATCATTGCAATATTTCACCCACTCACAAATGTCAACCTAAGTAACTCATTAAAAAACTCACATTTATAAAGCAGCTTTAATGTATTTCACAGGAGTGTAAGACAACAAAATGGGCACAATGGAAACAATGGAGATGTCAGGCAGGTAACTAAATACTTGGTCAAACAGATGAGTTTCAAGGATGGTCTTAATGGAGGCTAGGGAGGTGGGGAGGTAAAGAACTAACGGCCTGGACACCCAATGCCATGGCTGGCAAAAGGTGAGACAATTGGGATTGGGGGATACAAAAGGCACAAGCTTGAGAAACAGAGTTATCAGACGGTTGTAGGCTAGATGAAGTTACAGAGAAATGGAGGGCAAGGTCATAAGGACGAGAATTTTAACTTGGGAGACATTTGGGGACATAGGTCAGTGATAAGATAGGTAGGATTTGACGTGGGTAAGAATAAGGGTAATGAGTTTTAGATTAGCTCAAACACAAGTAGAATGGAGGATGGGAATGTGCCAGGTGGACACTGAATTCTTGAATCTGGTGATGACATAAGCTTGGATAAAACATTTCCAGCAGCAAATGGGTTCAGGCAGAGAGTGATGAGATGTTACAGAAATTACATGCATGGTATTTCTGATGAAGAGCTTATTGGTTCAGAAATTCAGCCCATTTTTTTCATTCTTTCATGGGATGTGGGGATCACTGGCTAGGATTTGTTTGCCCATTCCTAACTGTGCTTGAGAAGCTGGTGGTGAGTTGCCTTGAACCACAGCAGTCCACGTGTTGTAGCTATGCCCACCATGCTGCTGCGAAGGGAGTTCCAGGATTTTGAGCCCATGACAGTGAAGGAATGGCAACATAGTTCCAAGTGGGCTGAAGGGACCTTGAAGGTCATTCCTATCCGCCTGCTCCCCTTCTAATTGGTGGAGGTAGCATGTTTGGAAGATGCTGTCGACACAGACTTGGTAAGTTGCTGCACTGCATCTTGTATATAGTATACTCGTGGGCAACACGGTAGCACAAGTGGATAGCACTGTGGCTTCACAGCGCCAGGGTCCCAGGTTCGATTCCCCACTGGGTCACTGGCTGTGCGGAGTCTGCACGTTCTCCCCCTGTCTGTGTGGGTTTCCTCCGGGTGCTCCGGTTTCCTCCCACAGTCCAAAGATGTGCAGGTTAGGTGGATTGGCCATGATAAATTGCCCTTAGTGACCAAAAAAGTTAGGTGGGGTTATTGGGTTATGGGGATAGGGTGGAAGTGAGGGCTTAAGTGGGTCGGTGCAGATTCGATGGACCGAATGGTCTCCTTCTGCACTGTATGTTCTATGCTGTCACTATGTGTTGGGTGATGGAGGGAATGAACATTTAAATTGGTTGATAGATAGCCAATCAAACAAGCTGTTTTGTCCTGGATGATGCCATCCTTTTTGTGTGTTGTTGGAGTTGCACTCATCCAGGCAAATGGAGAGTATTCCATCACACTCCTGACTTGTGCCAGGCTTAAGACAGTCAGGAAGCAAGTTACTTGCCTCAGAATTGCCAGCCACTGACCTGCTCTTGTCGACATTCTATTTATATGGTTAAACCAGTTCAGTTTCTGGTCAATGGTAATTCCCCAGGGTGTTGATAGTGATGGATCCAGCAATGATAATACCATTGAATGTCAAGGGGAGATGGTTAGATTCTCTATTGTTGGAGATGCTCTGTGTCTTGCACTTGTGTGGTGGTGCAAATGCTACTCCCACTCATCAGCTCAAGCTCAGGGGAACGTAGAAAGGTAGAAAGAGATGTCATTGCTCAACTCAAAAAGGTATGGTTATGATTGGACCAAGATGGTGTGGTCAACCACATTCAAAGGCTGCAAATAATTCAAGAATATGAGGCTGTCATGTTCCATAATAACAAAAGACGTCATTGAGAATATACATTAGTTAAGGGCCAATGCTGTGGCAGAGTATTTGACTGGAGAGCTTCAATCATGGAGTTTGGGGGAAAATGGGCAAGATATGGAAGATGATAACACGGTGGAGGACTTAGTAGAGAAAGGGACCAGAATTCACAACCTAAGCCCAATTTGTAAAGTACAGCAGCCATTTGGAGATAACCCCTTAAGCCACTGGAGATAACCACTCCCATTTCTACACTGTTTTTCCACCAGCATGACTGAAAAAACAGACCGTCGCAATTTAGTGTCTGTTGTTTCAGGAATCTTGCTATATGAAATTGATTGTCACATTTCCCTTCATTAAAACAGTGGCTACACTTCAAGAGTATTTAATTAGCTATGAAGTGCATACAAATCAACCTTGTTCCTTCTTTCAAAAAACATACCATATTTAGTGGAGCACACAAATATCCCGCACTCGAATACTTAAATGCTGCAAAGTGTGCTTACAAACTCACCTGCCACCAGGATGGGCATGCATGCTGCACTGCTATGCATTCACACTATATTTAGTTCATATGTTTAGTTTTCAGAGTATGTTGCCTATTGCCAGCATGTAGATGTCTTAAGTGCTCTCAGGAGAAAGCTGGACAAAATTGTAAGTACATCAAGAGGGTGGGCCAGGTGCACTAAGGAACTTGCACATTCTGAAGGGATAGTTCTGGGTATCTAAGAAGTGTTTGTACTGGATGAAATGCCCATCATAAATGAGGAGAATATACAGGAGATAGCCAATGTAATATTCAACAACCTTCAAAAGTTAATCAATGACTAAAGCAATCCCATATATCATTTTCAGAGCATTACTTTGGTGATAGTGACCACAATTCAGTTATGTTTGCTTTAGCGATGGAAAGGGATAGGTATATACCGCAGGGCAAGAGTTATAGCTGGGGGGAAAGGCAATTATGATGCTATTAGGCAAGACTTATGATGCATAGGATTGGGAAGGAAACTGCAGGGGATGGGCACAATTGAAATGTGGAGCTTGTTCAAGGAACAGCTACTGCGTGTGCTTGATAAGTATGTACCTGTCAGGCAGGGAGGTAATGGTCGAGCGAGGGAACCGTGGTTTACTAAAATAGTTGAATCACTTGTCAAGAGGAAGAAGGAGGCTTATGTAAAGATGAGACATGAAGGTTCAGTTTGGGTGCTTGAGAGTTACAAGTTAGCCAGGAGAGCTAAGAAGAGCCAGGAGCGGACATGAGAAGTCCTTGGCAGGTAGGATCAAGGAAAACCCCAAAGCTTTCTATAAGTATGTCAGGAATAAAAGAATGACTAGAGTAAGAGTAGGGCCAGTCAAGGACAGTAGTGGGAAGTTGTGCGTGGAGTCCGGATAGGAGAGTCGCTAAATGAATATTTTTCGTCAGTATTCACACAGGAAAAAGACAATGTTGTCGAGGAGAATACTGAGATACAGGTTACTAGACTAGACGGATTGAGGTTCATAAGGAGGAGGTGTTAGCAATTCTGGAAAGTGTGAAAATAGATAAGTCCCCTGGGCCGGATGAGATTTATCCTAGGATTCTCTGGGAAGCTAGGGAGGGGATTGCAGAGCCTTTGGCTTTGATCTTTATGTCGTCATTGTCTACAGGAATAGTGCCAGAAGACTGGAGGATAGCAAATGTTGTCCCCTTGTTCAAGAATGGGGTAGAGACAACCCCGGTAACTATAGACCAGTGAGCCTTACTTCTGTTGTGGGCAAAGTCTTGGAAAAGATTATAAGAGATAGGATTTATAATAATCTAGAAAGGAATTAGTTTGATTCGGGATAGTCAATACGGTTCTGTGAAGGGTAGGTCATGCCTCACAAACCTTATGGAGTTCTTTGAGAAGGTGACCAAACAGGTGGACGAGGGTAAAGCAGTTGATGTGGTGTATATGGATTTCAGTGAAGCATTTTATAAGGTTCTCCAAGGTAGGTATTGCAGAAAATACGGAGGCATGGGCTTGAGGGTGATTTAGCGGTTTGGATCAGAAATTGGCTAGCTGTAAGAAGACAGAGGGTGGTGGTTGATGGGAAATGTTAAGCCTGGAGTTCAGTTACTACTGGTGTACCACAAGGATCTGTTTTGGGGCCACTGCTGCTTGTTATTTTTATAAATGACCTGGAGGAGGGTGTAGAAGGATGGATGAGTAAATTTGTGGATGACACTAAAGTCGGTGGAGTTGTGGACAGAGCAAAAGGATGTTGCAGGTTACAGAGGGACATAGATAAGCTGCAGAGCTGGGCTGAGAAGTGGCAAATAGAGTTTAATGCAGAAAAGTGTGAGGTGATTCATTTTGGAAGGAGTAACAGGAATACAGAGTACTGGGCTAGTGGTAAGATTCTTGGTAGTGTGGATGAGCAGAGAGATCTTGGTGTCCATGTACATAGATCCCTGAAAGTTGCCACCCAGGTTGATAGGGTTGTTAAGAAAACGTACGGTGTGTTCGCATTTATTGGTAGAGAGATTGAGTTTCGGAGCCATGAGGTAATGTTGCAGCTGTACAAAAGTCTGGTGCGGCCGCATTTGGAGTATTGCGTGCAGTTCTGGTCGTCGCATTATAGGAAGGATGCGGAAGCATTGGAAAGGGTGCAGAGATTTACCAGGATGTTGCTGGGTATGGAGGGAAGATCTTATGAGGAAAGGCTGAGGGACATTCGAGAGAGAGAAGAAGGTTAAGAGGTGACTTAATAGAGGCATACATGATGATCAGAGGATTAGATAGGGTGGACAGTGAGAGCCTTTTTCCTCGGATGGTGATGGCTAGCACGAGGGGACAAAGCTTTAAATTGAGGGGAGATAGATAGAGGACAGATGTCAGAGGTAGGTTCTTTACTCAGAGAGTAGTAGGGGTGTGGAATGCCCTGCCTGCAACAGTAGTGGACTTGCCAACATAAAGGGCATTTAAATGGTCATTGGATAAACATATGGATGATAATGGAAGTGTAGATGGGCTTTAGATTGGTTTCACAGGTCGGCGCAACATCGAGGGCCAAAGGGCCTGTACTGCGCTGTAATGTTCTATTGTTCCTGAATGGTTTCTGAAGGTGAAGGGATGAATTTCCAATCTACATGTCGCAAATAGTCCTGGGTACATGGTAATTTCCTAGAAATTCCTTCGCAGCGAGCTATTGAGGAGCCAAACAGTTCTTCTCAAGTGCTGCAAATACTAAGAGCCTTGGACTTAATCTTGAAAGAGCCCCTTAATGACAAAGTGGGCAAGCTGAGGAATTAGCTGAAATCTTCACTGGCTTTGCAGAAAGACTGATGATGGAGCTCAAGATGATTGCAAATGTATCCTATCCAGCCACCCACAAAAATATAGCTAGCAGGCAGACACTTTATTAAAAATAGTTCCAGCTGTAACATCTGATGGCCCAGCACCAGTCTAAGATTATTATAAGAAAAGTGAATGGGCCAAATTACATTGTTCCCATATGACACTGTGACATTTAATTCATATGCAGAGGACAGATCAAGCAACGAGTCAGACCCCCAGAAACTGTTCCCAGTCAACTTTGGCCAGATCCTGCTTTATTTTAGTAAAATCTGCCTTGTCCCATTCCAAAACTGTCTTTTGCAGGTCATCTTTTACCTTGTCCATAATCTGAACCGTACCATGTTGTCATCGCTATCATGAAAATGCTCCCCCACTGTCTCATTGAATACTTGTCCAGCTTTGTTCCCAGAACCAGGTCCAGCACTGCTCCATCTTTTCTTGGGCCTTCTATATATTGATACAAAAAAACTCCCCCGAGTACATTTCAAGAAATTTACCTCCTCTAAACTCTTTGCACCATGACCATCCCAATTTATCATAATCATAATCTTTATTATTGTCACAAGTAGGCTTACATTAACACTGCAATGAAGTTACTGTGAAAAGCCCCTATGTTGGGGAAGTTGAAATCCCCTAGTATTACCCAATTATTATTCTTACACACATCAGTAAACTGTCAACATATCTGCTCCTCTATTTCCCACTGACTCTTTGGGGGCCTATAATACACTTCCAGTAATGTGGCTGCCCTCTTTGTATTCCAAAGTTCTACCCATAAAGCCTCGTTTGGAGACTCTTCCAAGATATCATCTCTCCCCATTGCAGTAATGGATTTCTTAATTAATAGTGTAACACCACCTCCATTTTTACATCCTCCACTATCTCGCTTAAAGATCCCATACCCCGGAATGCTAAGTTGCCAGTCCTGTCCTTCCCTTAGCCATGTCTCTGTGATGGCAACAATGTCACATTTCCATGTATTAATCCACACCTTAACTCATCAGTCTCACCTATTACACTTCTAGCAATAAAGTAAAGACATACAGCTTTGGCTTACTTTCTTGACATTCAACATAACTGAACTCACCCTCACTTGCTTCCTTTATTATAGTATGGTTTATCTCTATTTTGCTGATATTTTGTGTCCCCTTCCCCTGCCAAACTAGTTTAAACTCCTCCCAACAGCACTAGCAAGCCTACCTGCAAGGATGTTCGTCCCAATGTGGTTCAGGTGCAAACCGTCCTTCTTGTATATGTCCCAACTTCCCCAGAAATGGTCCCAGTGATCCAAGAATCTAAAACACTCCATCCTGCACCAACTCTTGAAAACCACACAATCATCTGCTCTATTTTCCTATTTCTATACTCGCTAGCACTTTGCACCAGGAGTAATCCAGAGATTACAACCTTAGAGCTCCTGCTTTTTAATCTCCTGCCTCGCTCCATGAATTCTTCATGTAAGACCTGAACCTGCATTCTACTTATATGATTGGTACCAACATGTACCACGAGCTTTGACTTTTCACCCACCCTTTTAGGATGCCCTGCAGCCAATCAGTGGCATCCTTGACCCTGGCACGAGAGGCAACACACCATCCTGGAGTCATGACTTTAGCCGCAGAACCCCTGCCTGCTCCCGTGGCTACTAAATCAGCTATTAATATTGCTTTTCCATTCTGCTTCCTTCTCCCCCCCCCCCCCCCCCCCCCGCCATACAGTCAAGCTGCTTGTGGCACCAGAAGCGTGGCTCTGATTGCACTTCTCTGAGATACCAGTGCCCTCATCAGCTTCCAAAATGGAATTCCGATTTGTGAGCAGGGCCCCAGGGGACTCCTACACTACCTGCCTATTCTTCCTGGGCTCGCCAAAAAAGTTGTGAGTGCTGTATTTCTGAACTACAGAGACCTAATTAATAAATCTATCTACAGAGAAGGCCATTACAGGCTGCAAACAGAGACTTTAACCTGCAAGCTTGCTGTGAAGGAAAATGTGCTAAAAACCATCATTTGAATTGAGACTCTCATTACTTTTATTTATGATTTTTACCCTTTTCCATCCCTGTGCAGGGGGGGGGGGCAAGTTGAATTAGGAATTAGATAATAGTGAATCAGTTGCATTTGCTGCATATTTCATTATACTTCTTGTTATAAATAGACAGTCATTGTATTTGCATACAAACCCGGTGACTGTAATTATTGGGTAGCCAATGACTTTGGGTATTTTTCTAAGAATTATTGGTTAATTCACTTGTGTTGTGCCTCTGGGTCAAGTGGGGCTGGAATTGACCGTGCACTAGCTCAGGGTGTCATAACACCGACCTCTCTTTTATCCTCTGTCCCGAAAACATGCCCCTCGCAGGTCTGATGATCTCTGCTGGCTGAAGGTGGGTGAAGGCCTCGAGGCCCGCGCTCTCTTTTACCCTCTGTCCCGAAAGCCTGTCCCTCGCAGGTCTGATGCTCTCCGCTGCCTGAAGGTAGGAGTAGGCATTCAGTCCTTCGAGCCTGTTCCACTATTCAATGAGATCATGGCTGATCTTCTACTTCACTAATATTTTCTACGCTATCCCTTTATCCTTGATGTTTATAAATATGTCAAAATGTATCAATCTGAGGCTTGAATAAACCCAACTACTGAGCCTCCACACGCCCTCTCGGGCAGAGAATTCCAAAGATTCACCACCCTCTGAGTGAAGAAATTCCTTCCCACCTCAGTCCTAATTGACCTACCCCTTACTCTTGAGACTGTGACCCTAGTTCTAGACACTTCAACCAGAGGAAAAATTCTTGTTTCAGACTCCAGATCAAAGAACAAGGAAAAGTACAGCATAGGAACAGGCCCTTCAGCCCTCCAAGCCTGTGCTGACCATGCTGCCCCTCTAAACTAAAATCTTCTACACTTCCGGGTTCCATGTCCCGCTATTCCCATCCTATTCGTGTATTTGTCAAGAAAGACCAGTCAATACAGGTGGCTCGAAAGTGGGATGACCTCCACAAGCTTAATTTATCCCGGCTGAATAGCAGATGGAGGGGGACATGCTCCCACTATCTCTAGCGGGGAGGGTGAAGACCGTTAAGATGACGGTCCTCCCCAGATTTCTGTTCGTCTTCCAGTGCCTTCCCATCTTCATCCCTAAGTCCTTCTTTAAGTGGGTGAACAAGATCATCTCAGGTTTCGTATGGGCAAATAAGACCCCGCGAGTAAAGAGACTGTACCTAGAGCGCAGTCGGCGGGGGGTGGGCTGACGCTGCCAAACTTTTGTAGCTACTATTGGGCGGCTAACATAGCCATGATTAGGAAATGGGTATTGATGGAGGGGTCGACGTGGGAGCAAAGGCACCAGCTTAGGGGCACTTGTAACGGCACCTCTGCGTTCTCGCTGGCCCGCTACTCCTCAAGTCCAGTGGTGGTGGCGGCATTAAAGACCTGGGGTCAGTGGAGAAGACACATGGGGGTGGAGGGAGCCTCAGTCTGGACCCCGATATTCAACAATCACAGATTTGCCCCGGGCAAGAAAGACAGTGGGTTTCAAAGCTGGCATAGGGCAGGTATTAAAAGGATGGGGGACCTATTCATAGACAGGACCTTTCCCAGCCTGAAAGTGCTTGAGGAGAAATTCAGTTTGTCCCCTGGAAACACTTTCAGATACATTAATGTACTCGCGTTCTTCAAAAAACAGGTGGTGACATTTCCGTTGCTACCCCCACGCAGGATACAAGATAGGGTGGTCTCCTGTACCTGGGTAGGGGAGGGGAAGGTGTTGGACATCTACCAGGAACTTCAGGAGGCGGAGGAAGGCCCAGTGGAGGAGCTTAAGGGCAAATGGGAGGAGGAGCTAGGTGGGGAGCTGGATGCGGGCTGGTGGGCGGACGCCCTAAATAGGGTCAATTCCTTTTTATCATGTGCCAGGCTTAGCTTAATCCAGTTTAAGGTGGTCCACCGGGCACACATGACGGCAACCAGGATGAGCAAGCTCTTTGGGGTTGAGGATAAATGTGCGAGGTGTGCGGGAAGCTCAGCTGATTATTTCCATATGTTCTGGGCATGCCCGGCTCTTAAGGGATTCTGGCAGGGATTTGCTAAGGCAATGTCCAAGATCTTGGACACGCGGGTGGTGCAGAGTCCAGAGATAGCGGTCTTTGGTGTGTCAGACAATCTGGGAGTTCAGGAAACGAAAGAGGCCGACGTATTGGCCTTTGCCTCCCTGGTAGCCCGGAGATGGATCCGTTTAATGTGGAGGGACTCGAAGCCCCCGACTGTGGAGACTTGGGTCAGTGACATGGCTGAGTTTCTCAGCCTCGAGAAAATTAAGTTTGCCTTGAGAGGGTCCATGGCGGGGTTCTCTCGGAGGTGGCAGCCGTTCCTCGACTTTCTAGGAGAGCAGTAAAGGTCAGCAGCAGCAGCTACTCAGGGGGAGGGGGGGAATGGTACATATTATTGTTCTTTTTTCTGTATATAAGGTTAACATTTATTTTGTTATGTTAAATGTTGTTAATGGTTACGCAAAAAATTATGTTTTGATAAAAATTTGAATAAAAATATATTTTTTTAAAAAGACAGACCAGTCAAGATAATAAAGGACCAGTCTTTAAATTGTTCCTTCCAGGACAATTCCTTCATCCTGGGTATCAATTTAGTGAATCGTCACTGCACTCCCTCTATGGCTAGTATATCTTTCCTGAGAGTTAAGGAGACAAAAACTGCACACATTACTCAATCTGTAGTCTCATCTAGGCTCGATATAAATACAGGAAGACATCTTTACTCCTACACTTAAATCCTCTTGCAATAAAGATCAACATTCCATTTGCCTTCTTACTTGCTTGCTGTGCCTGCATGGTAGCTTTCACTGACGCATGAACAAGGACATACAAGTCCCAACCTCTCACCACTTAAGAAATACTCGGTTTTTCCTACCAAAGTGGATAACCTCACATTTCTCCACGTCGTATTCCATCTGCCAAATTTTTGCCCACTCGCTTAGCCTCTATTTGAGCTCATGAGAGAGCTGTGACTGTAGTAAGTCTGACTGATTACACACTTTAAAAGAAGAAACATGCATTTATACACCATCTTATTCAGGCTTCAGGATGTCCCAAAGTGCTTCACACTCAATGAATTGATTTTTGAAGTTGAATCACTGTCATTAAACATGGCAGCCAGTTTCCACATGGCCAGCAAATGAGACAAATAATCAGGATGATCAGTTTTGGATAGTGTTGGTTCAAGGTAAAATAGGTAAAATGAGAACTTTGTGTTCTTCAAAAAAAGTCCATAAACAAGCTGGTTTAATGCCCTATACAGAAAACAGCATGTCCGAACTGCCTAAATGTTGTACCAAATACTGCTCAGGTCCTGGAGTGGAGCTTGGATTAACAGATTTCTGACTCGGACGCAAGAGTGATACTAAATTTAACGTCTTTTCATATTATACCTTTGACATAATAAAGCATTTTAAGGCACTTCACGGGAAGCAAAATTTGACACTGAGCCACACATAAGGTGATGTCAAAGTGATAGTTTTAAGGAGCATTTAAAAAAAGAAAGAGGTAGAGATGTGGAAGGATTTAGGGATGGAATTCCAGAGCTTAGGACCAAGGCAGATGAAGGTACAGCCACCAATTGTGCAGAGATTAAGATCAGAGATGCTCAAGTGACACGATATTTGGGGCAGAAGGAAAATGCAGAGATGAGGTCATGGAGGGATTTGAAAACAAGGGTGAGAATTTTAAAATCTAGTTTTAATTGCTTGATCGGGTGCCAAATTAGCTCAGCAATCCCTGGGGTGGTGGGTGAACAGGATTTGGTGCAACTTAGGACACATGCAGCAGAGATTTGCGTGCATGTTTATGGAGAGTAAAACAAGGACAGTCAGGAATGCATTCGAATAGTCAAGCCTAGAGGTAGCAACGGCATAAATAAGAGTCTCAGCAGCAGGTTAACTGAGGTAGGGACTTAGTCAGGGGACTGATCTGTGTACAATTTTGAGCTGAGAAAATAAATGACTTTCGGGAAACTTAAAGACTTTTACATGAAAGTTCCAACTGACGTATCACGTGACTGCAATAAACTGAGATGCTGCTGATTAAGAAGCAAGAGCAGGCCGACCCATTTTGTGCAGCGAAAAAAAGTGTTACCGATTTAGTGCAAATGCACAAGCTATCACTGAGAAGTTGTTGTGCAAATGAGTTCAATATTATTGTGCAGCTTAACTGCTTAATGTACCCTGGCAGAATTATTGCTCAGAAACAAATGCAGGCCATGATTTTGATCAGTGGTAACCTCGCCTTTTTATATTGCATTGGAACAACAGGAAAAATGGTCTATATTTGTGAAATAAGTCAATTCAAATCTACCATATTACCCAATGAACTGATAAGATCAAAAGCAACTTCAAAAATAATGATTCAAAACCATTGTACATTACTGTAAATCAATCAAACTTAATACTTCACCCCGCCATCCATCTTCTTGACTTCTTCCCATTCCCAGAATCAGCAACTAAAAATACATATGCTCATCAAAAGCTAGGTTACCAGACATCAGGAAGACAATTTATATATTGTGATCTTCACAAGCATCTGCCATTCTTTTCTGGAAGTAAAAGAAAATTAAAGCGTGCGCACCAACACAGCTCCCTAGCCACATTCAGTACATTTACACCAACCTCCACTGACTGCACATAGACTTCCTCACAGACAGCCGACATCATCGCTCCCTACAAATGGCAAGAAAACGGATGGCAATATTTTTATATTTATTAAAAAAATGTTGATTAAAGCTTGGGAGGGAATGAAAAGGTTAAAACTCTTTCGGTGGGCGGTGATTTATAAAACTGGTTGAAATACACCAAAATTCCTCAATTAGGCTCAACTCAAATCCAGGTTTTTATCACTTTCCAAATAACATAAATGTACATACCAAGTTATAAAAACTAATGTTATGAGAACGGAAATATACTATTTCATATAGAACATTTCTTACAAATTCTCAACAATATAATTTACTCTGATTAATTGTCTGGTATTTTCCCAGTTAAATTAGAATCTCTAATTTCTACCACAGTATAAAAGCAAATAGTTCAATTCTATGATCACGATCTTTGTTCTTATCATTAAGAATTATGTTTCTGCCACCTAGGCACAACATACATGGTGACCCACATACGGATATCCTTTTAAAGAGTAAAGTTAGGATCTATGCAAAAGAAAACTCATCATTCACCAAAAAGCAGGAAGTTTGACATTCATGCACATTGACTGTTCCGTGTGCTGCCACCATGACAGGGAGTAGAAGAGAGGAAGCAAGAGAAACAAGAGCAGAAAACTGAAGCTGGAGAGAAGTCAGTGCTATTGGAAGTCTAGAATTGACAGGAGGTTGGGACCGGACTTGAAGCAGATGTGTATGCACTCCCAGGCTGCGCTAAAGAAACAATTGCCATAATGACCTGGCACAACCATGTTCAACAATTAAACAATAACCTAAATTCCAGATTTGCTAAACGGGAACTATCATTTGTGTAGGGTTCTTGTTCTTAATTTGTGAAACTACAAGTTTCCTTACCAAAAAAGTCGCTTTTACTGAAAAAGTCCACATTAAATCTACACTTAACAGGATTTTACACAAATACATGAAACCTATTAAGTGGATTATCCCCCAATTCTAAACCATTATGAAATATTATAAAACTTAGTTAAAATAAAAGACTCAAGACACTCCCAAATTTCTAACAAAGGTATATTTTCTGCATGCTCACACATTAAACATGTTGCATAAAATTAATTAAATTTTGATAGTGATTTTAATTTATATACAATTTGATGGAACTTGTAATTATTTGCTGTACAATTATATTTTGTCTGTGTAGAAACAGTAAATTATTAGCACTTTAGTGCGATATAGGATACATATTTTTCCCATTCATTGTGAAATGTATATGTTTGATGCCACCGTAGGATTTATGTTTATTTCATTTGGGCGTCAGCTTTTTCTTCAAATACATCAGCAGTTTAAGAAGGATGCACCTGGCCCATTCAATACTTTACACCAAACACACATCACAGAAAGATCACAGCATTTATCTTTTTAACCTTAAATACCGATGGAGGCATTACATTAAAAATCTGCTACAAGGTCGCTCCTTAAAGTTTCTGCACATGCTTTATTTAATATCCATCACCAACAAAAATTATGTCAGGGATTAAAATATAAACATCGGGAATACACAGCAGTTTCAGGATAGGAAAAAAAACAAGTTATGTTCCAGGTCAGGGTGAAGGATTTCATCCCCAAAATCTCAGCCTGTTTCTTCAGATGGTGATGAATCTGCTGTGTATTACCAGAATGTGCAGGCAGAGGTCAAGCTTAGCCACGAGCTATTTATTCCTTTGTAACTAAACTAATTTTAGCTTACTCTTTTAAAAAAGTGCATTTCTAATTGCGGAATCAATACACTGGCAACGGAATTTAAAATCAGTCCGTCAGTACCACTGATAGCATCACAATATATCAGTTTACGATACCTGTCCTTCCAACATGTCACGCTGTGATGAGACACGTTCCTGCTCAGAGCTGTTTGTCCTTCTTATAGAGATAGCGTGAGGTTTACGTTTCGGTTTTACTTGCCGTGTGGCTGCACTGCTTCCACTTTCAATCGGCATCACTTCCTGGTGATCTCTTCACCTGGTCACCTACAAAGAATTATAAAGAATATTATATTAGGCATCATTTGACAAATAGCAACTACATGAATCGAGTTTTACAATGACCAAAGGAGATCATTTGACACATTGTGCCTGTGCCAGAATTTGTAATTCGCTCTAAACATCCATCGCTCAATCGCAACATAGAAAATAGAAGCAGGAGGAGGCCATTCGGCCCTTCAAACTTGCTCTGCCATTCATTATCATGGTTGATCATCAAGTTCAATACCCTGATCCCGCCTTCCCCCATATCCCTGGATTATTTTAGCCCCAGGAGCTATATCTAGTTCCTTCTTGAAATTATACAATGTTTTCGCCTAAACTACTTTTTGTGGTAGTAAATTCCATAGATTCACCACTCTCTGTGTGAAGACATTTCCTCAGTCCTTAAAGGTTTACCCCTTATCCTCAAACCAGGTTCTCTAGTTCTGGACTCCCAACCATCTTTCTGAATCTCCCCTGTTTAATCCTGCCAAGAATTATATGAGTTTCTGCGAGATCCCCTCGCACTCTTCTAAACTCCAATGAATATAATCTGAATCGATTTAGTCTCTCCTCATAAGACAGTCCCACCATCCCAGGAATCAGCCTGGTAAACCTCAAATAAGAAAACCAAAATTGCACACAATACTCCAGGTGTGGCCTCACCAAAGCCCTACAGAATTGTAGTAAAACATCCCTATTCCTGTACTCCGTTCGCGATGAAGGCCAAAATACCATTTGCCTTCTTCACTGCCTGCTGTACTTTCAGCAACTGATGCACGAGGACACCAAGATCTCACTGAGTATCCACCTCTCTCAATTTGCACCCATTCAAATAACAAAGTGAATAACCTCACATTTATCCACATTATACTGCATCTGCCATCCATGTGCCCATTCACTCATCCTGTCCAAATCCCACTGAAGCATCTCTGCATCATCCTCACAGTTCACCCTCCCACCCAACTTTGTATCATCTGCAAATTTGGAAATACTACATTTAGTTCCCTCATCCAAATCATTAATATATAATTGTGAACAGTTAGGGTCGTGGCACAGGTCCCTGCAGTACCCCACGAGTCACTACCTGCCAATCGAAAAAAAAAAAATTTATTCCAACTTTTTACTTCTTGCCTGCTAACCAGCTTTCTATCCATTGCAGACACATGCACTTTAACTTTACATAGTAATCTGCTATGTGAGACCTTGTCAAATGGCTTCTGAAAGTCCAAATTTAAAAAAATATATTAATTTAGAGTACCCAATTCACCTAGCCTGAACCCCCGCAGATACGGGGAAAACATGCAACTCCACACGGACAATGAACCAGGGACGGGATCTTACCCGTGTCCTCAGCCCTGTGATGCAGCAGTGCTAACCACTGCGCCACCGTGCTGCCCTCTGAAAGTCTAACTTAACCACACCAACAGCGTCACCCTGGTCAACTCTACTAATTACATCTTCAAAGAATTCTAGTAGATTTGACAAGCATGATTTCCCTTTCATAAATCCATGCTGACTTTGTCTGATTATAGCACTGCTTTCCAAATGCTGTGCTATGAAATCCTTGATAATGGACTCTAGCAACTTCCATACTGTCAATGTTCTTTTTATAAATGTTTTTATTGGGTTTTTGAATAAAGTATATTTACCGTTATGTACACAAAATAGAACACATAGAAGGTGGAGTTGACCCTATGCAGTGCTTCGCTCCAGAGTCCCCACCCTATTTCAATCCCCAGGTCCTCCTCACATTTCTTTCTTGTTGCGTCCAGTACGGTGTCGGCCCTTTCTACCAGTCGGTCATACATATCGCTACAGTTCCCTTTATCTAGGATGCTTGCGTCCAGTAACTCTTCCAGTAATGTCTGTCGTGGCGGTTGTGGATACGTCCTTGTCTCCTTTCATAGGAAGCTTTTGAGTTGCAGGTACCTTAGCTCGTTCCTCCTGGCTAGCTGGAATTTCTCTGTCAGTTCATCCATTGTTGCGACCCTGCCATCCGTGTATAGGTCCCTGACTGTCAGTATCCCTCCGTCCTGTCCCCAGTTTTTAAAGTTGGCGTCAGTCAGCGCTGGTGCGAACCTATGGTTGTTGCAGGTGGGAGCTTTGTCCGACATTTTGGCCAGCCCAAATTGCTGCCGTAGTTGGTTCCAGGACTGGAGGGTGGCTATCACCACCGGGCTGCTGGAGTGTTTTTGAGTGGGGATGGGAGTGCCACCATGGCGAGGGCCCGGACGGAGGTCCCCTTACAGGAAGCTTCTTCCGCGGGCACCCACTCGGCTTCTGGCTCCTTGATCCATCCCCTTATTCGCTCGGCCGTCGCCGCCCAGTGGTAGAATTGTAGGTTTGGGAGGGCTAGACCACCCCCCTGGATTTTGTTTCTTGTAGGACCTCCTTTGGGATCCTAGCATTCTTCCCCCTCCACCCCCCCATACGAACGCCATGATTAGTTTGTCTAGTGCTTTAAAAAAGGCCTTGGGGATGTAGATCGGGATGGATCCAAGTAGGAAGAGGTACCTGGGCAGCACGTTCATTTTGATCGTCTGGACTCTCCCCACGAGGGAGAGTGGGAGTGTGTTCCATCTTTGCAGGTCCTTTTTTACTTCCTCTGTCAGACTGGTGAGGTTCCATTTGTGGATCTCTTTCCAGTCATGGGCTATTTGAATCCCAGGTAGCGGAATTTGTCGGGTTTGTTTAAACAGCAGTCCCGTTAGTGCTGCCCTCCCTCCTTGTGGGTGTACCGGGAAGATCTCGCTTTTGCTCATGTTGAGTTTGTAGCCCGAGAAGGAGCCAAACTATTTCAGGAGCCTATTTTGAATGTTAGGCACACTGGTCTATAGTTCCCTGTTTTCTCTCTACCTCCCTTTTTGATTAGCAGGATTATATTAGTTATCCTCCAATCTGTAGGAACCATTCCAGAATCCAAAGAATTTTGGAAAATGACCACCAATGGATCTATTATTTCTAGGGCTGCTTCCTTAAATTCTCTGCGATAAAGATTATCACTCTCTGGAGATTTATCCACCTTCAATCCCATTAATTTCCCCAAGCCCTTCTCTCCTAATACTAATTTCCTTCAGCTCCTCACAAAAACTTCTGTTTCTCTGAACTTTTGATACATTATTCATGCAAGTGAGCCTAACGTCAGTAGTAGGGAAGTTACTAGAGTGCATTATCAAGGATTTTGTAGCACAGCATTTGGAAAACAGTGATACAATCATGCAAAGTCAGCATGGATTTACGAATGGGAAATCATGCTCGACAAATCTACTAGAATTCTTTGAAGGTGTAACTAGTAGTCGACCAGGGATACCTGGTGGATGTGGTTTATTTAGACTTTCAGGAGGCTTTCAACAAGATCATAGAATCTCACATAACAGATTACTGTGTAAAGTTAAAGCGCATAGGATAGCGGGTAGTGTCTTGAGATGGATAGAAAGTTGATGAGCAGACAGGAAACAAAAAGTTGAAATAATTGGCAGGCAGTGACTAGTGGGGTACTAGTACTTTCAATAAGATCATGGCTGATCGTTTTGTGAACTCAGCTCCACTTACCCGCCCGCTCACGGTAACCTTTTATTCTTTTACTGTTCGAAAGTCTATCTATCTTTGCCTTAAAAACATTCAGCATGGTAATCCCAACTGCGTCACTAGGCAGGGAATTCCACAGATTCACAACCCTTTGGGTGAAGAAGTTCCTCCTCAACTCAGTCTTAAATCTGCTCCCCCTTATTTTGAGGCTATGCCTTAAGTTCTATTTTCACCGCCAGTGGAAACAATCTCCCTGCTTCTATCTTATCTATTCCCTTCATAATTGTATATGTTTCCATAAGATTCCCCCTATTATTCTAAATTCCAATGAGTATAGTCACAGTCTACTCAGTCCCTCCTCATAAGCCAATCCTCTCAACTCCAGAAACAACCTAGTGAATCTCCTCTGCACACCCTGCAGTGCCAGTATATCCTTACGAGTACCCTGTACAGCCGCAAAATAACCTCGGTTTTTAAACTCCATCCCTCTAGCAATAAAAGACAAAATTCCATTTGCTTTCTTAATTACCTGCTTCGCCTGCAAACTAATGTTTTGCGATTCAAGCACAAGGGCACCAGGATCCCTCAGCACAGCAGCAAGCTGCAATTTTTCACCATTTAAATAAGAATCAATTTTGCTGTTATTCCTATCAAAATGGATGACCTCACATTTACCAACTTTGTACTCCATCTGCCAGACTCTTGCCCACTCAAACTATCTATATCTTAGGGCAGCACGGTAGCATTGTGGAAAGCACAATTGCTTCACAGCTCCAGGGTCCCAGGTTCAATTCCGGCTTGGGTCACTGTCTGTGCGGAGTCTGCACGTCCTCCCCGTGTGTGCGTGGGTTTCCTCCGGGTACTCCCACAGTCCGAAGATGTGCAGGTTAGGTGGATTGGCCATGATAAATTGCCCTTAGTGTCCAAAATTGCCCTTAGTGTTGTGTGGGGTTACTAGATTATGGGGATAGGGTGGAGGTGTTGACCTTGGGTAGGGTGCTCTTTCCAAAGCCGGTGCAGACTCAACGGGCCAAATGGTCTCTTTCTGCACTGTAAATTCTATGATAATCCCTCTGCAGACTTTGTGTCCTCTGCACACTGTGCTCTACCACTCATCTTAGTGTCATCTGCGAACTTTGACACATTACACTTGGTCCCCCACGCAGACACGGGTAGAACGTACAAACTCCACACAGACAGTGCGCCAAGGCTAGAATTGAACCCGGGTCCCTGGAGCTATGAGGTAGCAGTGCTAACCACTGTGCCATCATGCCGCCCCAAAATACACATATAATTAACTAACAAATGAAATGAAAATTGCTTATTGTCACAAGTAGGCTTCAAATGAAGTTACTGTGTAAAGCCCCTCGTCGCCACATTCCGACACCTGTTCGGGGAGGCTGGTACGGGAAATGAACCGTGCTGCTGGCCAGCCTTGGTCTGCTTTAAAAGCTAACTATTTAGCCCAGTGTGCTAAACCAGCCCCGAGCACATACCAGCTGAGGAACAGAAAATATAAATTAATTGTATAATAACAGAAAAAATTTACCTTTATCCAAGAATTTCAACATAATTTATCAGATAATCTGGGTTTCAACATTGGTCGAACATACTAACACAACAAAAGTAAATTGGGGTGGCGTAATGATATTGTCACAGGACTGGTACTCCAGAGACCCAGGGTAATGCGCTGGGGACATAGGTTCAAATCCCACCAATTGAATCAAAATCTGGAATCTGGAATCTTAAAAAAAGTCTAATGAAAACCACAAATCTATTGTAGATCGCCTGAAAAACCCATCCAGTGCACTAATGTCCTTTGGATAAAGAAATCTGCCGTCCTCACCTTGTCTGGCCTACATGTGATCCATAGAAATGTGGTTGACTCTTAAATACCCTCTGAATAAGGGCAGGGGGGCTGGTTTAGCACAGTGGGCTAAATGGCTGGCTTGCAATGCAGAACAATGCCAGCAGCGTGGATTCAATTCCCATACCGGCCTCCCTGAACAGGTGCCGGAATATGGCGACTAGGGGCTTTTCACAGTAACTTCATTGAAGCCTCTTTGTGACAATAAGCGATTATTATTATTAGGGATGGCCAGCTCCAAAACAGAAATCAGCCCTACAAACAAGACATCAACAGATCATCCCACACCACCGGCAAGGGACAACTTGTGTGACGCTTGGGGCAGACCACTAATTAGAATCGGCCTGTTCAGCCATCAAAAGAAGTGCAGCAAATGATCTCATCTGACCTCAAAGGTTCTACGGGTGCATTCCCAGACAAGGATGCCAACCAAGCCAGTGAAATTGACAGGGTTTTCAGTTCTTAAAGGATGCTACAGCTGAGACTGTTTCTTTAGATGTGCGGCAGCATGGTAGCACAGTAGTTAGCACAGTTGCTTCACAGCTCCAAAATCCCAGGTTCGATTCCCGGCTTGGGTCACTGTCGGTGCGGAGTCTGCACGTTCTCCCCGTGTCTGCATGGGTTTCCTCCGGGTGCATCCGGTTTCCTCCCACAGTCCAAAGGTGTGCAGGTTAGGTGGATTGGCCATACTAAATTGCCCTTAGATTAGATGGGGTTACAGGTTTACGGGGATAGGGTGGAGATGTGGGTTTAAGTAGGGTGTTCTTTCCAGGAGCTAGTGCAGACTCGATGGGCCGAATGGCCTCCTTCTGCACTGTAAATTCTATGGTTCTATGATGTTGGGTGGCCAGATTAACAGTCCCACGGAGTCACTGGTTAGTAGTCAAAAGCTGTTGAATTTTCCCCAAATTAAAGATATTCCATGTATGTATTATTTTCTACCATCAAAAGTACAAAATCGATTACTTATTTCTATGCAAAGTCTATCAACATAATATCATTTTTGTTTCTTAAATAAGACAGTCAATGGGAAGGGGCTTCTCTCTATTCCAACAGAGCATTGCTCTGGTAAAGTACGACTTAAAAATACTCAAACTGTTAAGAACCCCCCTGATGTTAAATGCAAGGGTATCCCAAAACCCAGAAGGGTAACTTGGAACACCGGTTCTTAGTGGTGTATATTTTCAATTTGGTATACATTTAGAAAACATATGGAAACCAGGGAGGAATAGTCCAGTCTTTTGTTATCAATTAATAAATAATTTTGGTGTCCAAAAGGTTAGGTAGGGCTACTGGGTAATGGGGATAGGGTGGAGGCGTGGGTTTAAGTAGGGTGCTCTTTCCAAGGACCTGTGCAGACTCGATGGGCCAAATGGCGTCCTTCTGCACTGTAAATTCTATGATTCTATGAATATTTATTAACTTAAAAGAAAAACACACTTCAAGAAGGATTGTAATGCACTACCACGGTACACTTAACTACACTGATGGCTAGTATTACGTGGATTTACCCCTCTGTTCCCAACTACTCACGTTTCCTGAACTCTGTGAGACACCTTTTTCCTCAAACAACATCCAATATAACTCTATGAGCTAATCCAGCAGATAGTATCCACGCCCAGGTTATTTGTCCACGTTTGGGAAAATAGTCTTCAGTCTCAGCGAAGATGTAATCTTCCCTATTTGAGTTTGGGGATTTTAACCAGCCACATTTTAGCAATGACTTTCGGGGGAGATTGTTTTCTGCAACTGGGAGTGGCTATGATGGCTGTTTATACTGTGTGCCTTTTTCCAGTTATTGTGCTATGGATATATCATTCTTTCCTTTTGATGTTACTCACCTTGGGGACCTGGATTTTGGCATACAAGTGCCAATTCCCTTATCTCTCCACTTCGAAGTCGCCTCTTCTACACCCCATTGTTCTCCGCTAGTCGCATAGGTAAACCCTTGCTTTTCTCACTGCTATGCTAATTCACATATCAAAGCATCCCTACAGACAGCTACACTCATCAATTCCCTTTATTATTTAATCACAATTCCATTTCTAATCTTAATTTTCCCCAATTCTTAACCATAACAGAATTTTTGCACACAGGTTTTACTTTAACTTACTTGTTTAGGGCAAGTAAACCTAAAGAATATTAGCATCTGTATATCTGAGAATCTCAAGAAAACATCAATGGGAATAAAAGGGCCTAGCATTTTTTACCATGACTTTGACCAGTCGAGTCTTTTTAAAGATTCATTTTGTTCCACTGAAAATTACTTCAACTTTCAAGACCTTCTGTAATTCTGCACACTCAAACTTGACAGCATTATCAAGAATGTATTAATTTACAAAAATAAATCAAGTGACTTGTGTTATGTGGGACATCAGGGGTTCACTTAACCAGTAACTGGGATAAAAATAGTAAGTGCTGAACAAACATTGCAGGTCTAGCAGCATCTGTAGAGAGAGAAACAGAGTTAACGTTTCAAGTTCAATATGACTCTTCTTCGGAATTTGGTTAACTCAAGTTTTTTTCTCCGCAGATCTCTGCCAGACTTGCTGAGTTTTTCCAGCACTTTCTGTTCTTATTCCAGATCGCCAATATCTGCAGTATTTTGCTTTACCTGGGATGAGAGCTTTGTCCTCTGATGGGTAGTACATGGGGTCTACATTATCTGCAGTTTAGATTAGAATAATGAGGGGTGTTCTCATTGAAGGGTATAAGATCCTGAAGGGTCTTGGCAGAGATGACACTGAGATGTTGTTTCACCTGGCTGGGGAATCTAGAACATGGGGTGTGAAGGGGCGGGGGACAAAAGACATAATCAAGCAGCTATAAGGCGGTAAACACTCAAATGGCAAGGACCTCACCAAAATACAGCTGAAAGGAAATTTGACGCGAGAACAAAAAGTAGGAGAACTCAACCATGAGAAGGTAAGAGCAGAATCAATCAGCAAGCATAGTTTCAGCAAGTCTGGCAGCATGTGTGGAGAGAAAAACACAGTTCATGTTCGTGTCCATATGATCCTTCTGCAGAGTTCTAACGAAGGGTCATGTGGACTTGAAAAGTTAACTCTGTTTCTCTCTCTCTCCACAGGTGCTACCAGACCTTCTGAGTTTATCCAGCATTTTCTTTATTGCTACAGTTTCACAAAATCTGCAGTATTTTGCTTTTATTAGCATAATCTGTCTGGATGCTGATTGCTGGAATACAGAGGATACATATGTTCCAACTGTACCATCAGGGAGTTATAAACTATTACAAGCATTTAAGCTGATAAAGCACATGGCACAATATGCATCACACAAAATCCCTAGATTGCTAATAATCCTCTAGATACAAAAAAAACTTCAGATTTCTAGTATCCCTGTAAATGCAATGCAAACAGATCCGAGACTATTTCAGCCCTAATATACACACTGCATAGCATGCAAATTCAAAAACCACAGCTTACATAACCGGCACTTTCATAGCAGAAAATTTACAACTGGTATTTGGCACAAATGCCATTTTTAATTATTTGTGATCAACAAGAAACCAAGATTAAACACTGAACCGGAAATACAGGTGCTATGCTTTGACCATATATTCATTAGTTCACCCTGACTAAATATTCATATACTTACTCATTCCTATCATAATTATCATTATCGTGCTGTGTGTGTCTAAACTTATCAGCAAGATTAATTTTTATTTGATCAGGGGATGTGGGCATTATTGTCCATCCCTAAATGCCCTTGAATGGTGTGGTTTACTTGGCCAGTTTCAGAGGGCATTTAAAAGTCAACGACATTGATGTGGGTCTGGAGTGACAGGTAAGGATGGCAGATTTCTTCCCCTAAAGAACATTAGTGAACCAGTTGGGTTTTTACGACAATTTACAACTGTTTCATGGTCATCATTAGACTTTTAATTTCAGATTTTTATTGAATTCAAATGTCACCATCTACTATGGTGGGATTTGAATCCGGGTCCCCAGAGCATTACCCTGGGTCTCTGGGATACTATCCAAGTGACAATACCACTATGTCACCACCTCCCCAGCGTAGAGCTATTTGGCACAATATTAAAAGTCTTAAAAAGTATAAAAGCACAATATTTTACCTGGTCTCCCAATGACAAGGCTAAGTCCAGATGAGGAGGCCAGTAAGTCTTTCCAGCTCATTATTCCGTTCAAGTCAATGCTACTCACACGCTAACATCTAACTGCATCCTGGCTGACAAAGAGTTTTAAGGTACGACCAGAGCAATAAGAGAGTTTCACATGATGCGTTTGAACCTGAATCTTATTGGTTTAATGATAGTGTTATTTTAAGATATGCCAATTTGGATATCTCCTGTTTTGAACTGAATCTTCAAAGCTGTGTGTTAATTAATTGTAGTGTAATATTAGACACCCATGAACATCAAAGATATATTTAACAAATTAAAATGAAAGCTTGGTTATAGACAAAATATAGAAATAATTCATACCATGTATATTTCATTCTGTGGCATAATTTTCCAGATGTTTAAACTGAATCAACCAGCTCTATTTTTTTAACATGTCTATTCTTGTAGATATGGTCACCCACATGCAAGGTATAATCTACCTTTTATTAAAAGAAAAAATACTTTTAGTTTTAGCAGAATTAAACAATTAGGTAGATCAGCAGCATCTATTAATAACATCTATTATTGGTATAGTGCCCTGAACATAATAAAATGCATAAAAGATGCGATTGGGAGGATGCAGTCGGGGAAGTTGGCAGGGCCGGATGGGTTCCCGATGGAATATTATAAAAAATTCAAAGATAAGCTGGTACCGCTGATGGTGGGGATGTTTGAGGAGGCGAGAGGGAAGGGGTGTTACCACAAACTTTGGGGCAGGCATCGATTTTCCTGTTACTTAAGAGAGATAAGGATCCGAAGGAGTGTGGGTCGCATAGGCCCATATCACTTTTAAATGTGGACGCAAAGATATTGGCGAAGGTACTGGCAGGTAGGCTGGAGGAGTGCCTCCCGAAGGTGATAGGTGAAGATCAGACAGGGTTTGTGAGAGGGAGGCAGCTCTTTTCGAACATTAGGAGGGCACTGAACATGGTTATGGCACCGGCGGAGGGGAGGGAAACAGAGGTGGGTGGGGCATTTGATGTAGACAAAGCGTTTGACTGGGTAGAATGGGGGTACTTGATGGCAGTTCTGAAGAGGTTTGGGATTGGACCAAGATTTGTGGACTGGGTAAAGCTATTACATAAGGAGCCGAGGGCGAGTGATCGTACAAATAACATCAGCTCAGAATACTTTCCTCTCCACCGTGGGACAAGGCAGAGATGTCCTATGCCCCCCCCCCCCACGCCCCCCCCCCCCCCGGCTGTTTGCACTCGCGATTGAGCCATTGGCCATTGCGCTAAGAAGTTCGGGGGTATGGAAAGAGATAGTGCGGGGGGGGGATAGAGCATAAGGTGTCCTTATATGCCGATGACTTGATATTATACGTGTCGGAACAGAGTGTGTCAATAGGGGGAATATTGGAGCTGCTTCGGGTGTTTGGGTCTTTCTCGGGGTACAAATTAAATCGCGACAAGAGTGAATATTTTGTAGTGTCTTGGCCGGGGGTCGGGGCAAGAGTGGGGTGGCTGCCATTCCGAAGGGCAGGGACTCACTTTAGATACCTGGGGGTGCAGGTTGCTCGGGATTGGGGGGCGGCTCCGTAGGTACAACATTTTTAGTTGGGTGGGGAGTGAAAGCTGATTTGGCAAGGTGGGATGGTCTCCCTCTGTCACTGGCGGGCCGGGTCCAGACGGTTAAAATGAATGTGTTGGTACGATTCCTGTTTATTTTCCAGTGCCTGCCAATTTTCCCGCCAAAGGCATTTTTTAGAGAGATTGAAGGGATGATTACCTCATTCATATGGGGAGGGAAGGTGGCCAGAATTAAAAAGGTGCTACTACAGAGAGGAAGGCAGGCAGGGGGTTTGGGTCTTCCGAACCCGATGTATTATTATTGGGCGAATGTGGAGCAGGTACGGAGCTGGGTCAGAGGGGTTGACTCCCAATGCGTCAGAATGAAAGGAGAGTTTGGGTAGGGGGTTGGGATTGAAGGCGCTATCATCAGCGCCACTCCCGACGGCCCCGGGAAAATACTCAGGGAGTCCGGTAGTAATAGCTTCGTTGAGAATTTGGAGGCAGTTTGGTCAACACTTCGGGTTGGGGGATGGGTCAAGAGAAATGCCGATTCGGGGGAACCACAGATTTGAGTCATGGACGTGGGATGGAAATTTTCAGAGATGGGAAGAGAAAGGAATTAGGACACTAAAAGATTTGTTTCTTGGGGGTCGGTTTGCAAGATTGAAGGAGCTGAGAGCGTAGTATGGGCTGGAGCAGGGGGAAATATTTAGATACATGCAGGTTCGAGACTTTGCCAGAAAGGATATACAGAGCTTCCACTACAGCCGGCTTCCACATTGCTGGAGGAGGTGCTGACAGGGGGACTGGAGAAGGGGGTAGTGTCGGCAGTTTACGGGGCTATTTTGGAAGAGGAGAAGGCACCGCTGGAAGGGATCAAAGCAAAGTGGGAGAAAGAGTTGGGAGAGGGTATGGAGGAGGGGTTCTGGTGTGAGGTGATCCGGAAGGTGAACGCCTCCACCTCTTGTGTGAGGCTGGGGCTGATACATGTGTAGGTTGGGGCTGATACAGCTGTAGGTGGTATATAGAGCACACCTTACAAGGACGAGGATGAGCCGGCTCTTTGAGGATTTAGAAGATGTGTGTGACGTTGCAGGGAGGGGCCCGCAAACCACGTTCATATGTTGTGGTCCTGTCCAAACCTGGAGGATTACTGGAAGGAGGTTTTTAGGGTAATCTCTAAAGTGGTGCACATGAAACTGGATCCAGGCCCTCGGGTGGCCATATTCGGGGTGTCGGACTAGCCGGGGTTGGAAACGGGCACGGAGGCAGATGTAGCCTTCGCCTCGTTCATCGCCCGAAGGCGGATCCTGGTAGGGTGGAGATCAACCTCTCCACTCTGTGGTTAGGCGTGGCGGGGGGACCTGCTGGAATTCTTGGCTCTTGAGAAGGTCAAATTTGAAATGAGGGGAAGGATGGAGAGGTTCTACAATTTATGGGCGTTATTCATTATGCACTTTCGAGACTTAATTCCATCAAACATTGGAGGGGGGGGGGGGGGGGGCTGGGGGACTGTATGTGTTAATGGTGATTATGGGTGATTCCTGATTCCTTTTTGTCATTTGGTTATGTTAACATGCGGGCTAATGTTTGGGGGTTTGGTGGGAGGATGGGATCGTTGTTATTGATATGGGGATTGACATTGCATTCATTACTGATTATTGTTTATTGTTGGGTGTAAAAAAGGGTCTATTTAGCACAGGGCTAAATCGCTGGCTTTGAAAGCAGACCAAAGCAGGACAGCAGCACGGTTCGATTCCTGTACCAGCCTCCCCGAACAGGCGCCGGAATGTGGCGACTAGGGGCTTTTCACAGTAACTTCATTTGAAGCCTACTTGTGACAATAAGCGATTTTCATTTCATTTTTCATTCATTTCATTTGGGAGAAAAAGTGAAAAAGGAAAATAAAAATATATTTTTTTAAATAATAAAATGCCCCAAGTTGCTTCACAGGAGCATGAGACATTGACCTACACAAGACGACATTAAGCAAATGACCAATAAGTAGGTTTTAAGGAGTGCCTTAAAGGACGAAAGAGAGAGATAGAGAAATGGAAAGGTTACGGAGGGAATTCCAGAGTTCAAGGCCCTGGCAGCTGGAGGTACCACTACCAGGGGAGACAGAGAGGTTAGAACTGCTGCTTCACAGCACCAGGGACCCCGGTTCGATTCAAACCTTGGGTGGCTGTCTGTGTGGAGTTTGTACATTCTCCCCATGTCTGCGTGGGTTTCCTCCGGGTGCTCCGGTTTCCTTCCACAGTCCAAAGATGAAGATGTGCAGGTTCCCGTACCAGCCTCCCCGAACAGGCGCCGGAATGTGGCGACTAGGGGCTTTTCACAGTAACTTCATTTGAAGCCTACTTGTGACAATAAGCTATTTTCATTTTCATTTTCGTTAGGTGGATCGGAAGTGCTAAATTTACCCCTTCGCGTCCAAAAATGAGTAGGTTAGGTTACGGGGATGGGGTGGGGGGGTGAGCCCAGGTGAAGTGCTCTTTCGAAGGGTCAGTGCAGGCTCAATCAGCCGAATGACCTCCTTCTGGACTGTAGGGATTCTATGATTAAAATTAGAGAACACTTGAGGCCAGGATTTAGAGGAGTGCAGAAATCTCAGAGGGCTTTGGGGCTACAGATAACTATACAGATAGGAAGAGCCAAAGCGATGGAGAGAATGGAAAATGATAAGAACTTTAAAAACTGAGGAGTTGCTTGACAGAGGGCCAATGTAGTGAATGTGATGCAGTGCAATCTAGGACATGGGCAGCAAAGTTTGGATGATCTCAAGTTTAGTAGGGGTAATTGGGCTTTGACTTCCTTATCTTTGTTACTTAGATCCCATTATAAAGAGATTTTGAAGAGGCAGGTTCTGACAAAAGTAGATCATGAAATAACAAAGTGTATTTCAATTATATTCACAACATACTGGAACAACGTACTCCCAACTGCTCTTGCAATTTGTTTTTACTCATTCATACGATGTGGGCGTCGCTGGCAAGGCCAGCATTTATTGCCTATCCCTAATTACCCTTGAACTGAGTGGCTTTCTAGGCCTTATCAGAGGGCATTTAAGAGTCAACCACATGCTGTGGTCCTGAAGTCACATGTAGGCCAGACTGGGCAAGGGTGGCATCAAAAATCTTGTTTGATAACGATCCTGTAAAGCATCTCGGGAAATTTTACCACATTAAATGCAAATCGGCATCGCATCGGGATTCTTCCTCAAACCTTATGGGAGTTCTACATCCCTCTTCATGGATGTGTAAGCTTTCATTAATGAACATTTTGAAGTGGCTCCCACTACGTCACAGGCCTGCATCCTATTCAGTTGCTATGTTACTGGTCCCAGAATCACAATCTCCAACAAACAAAAGCAGGCAAATTCCACGATCCATGTTTAAGGGACAATTTATTTGAGGAGTTCAAGACTAATAAAGGATTCAGTACAAAGATAGAGAGAAGCTAGTTAGAGGTTGTTGTCAGGAAGCCCTTCTTCATACAAAGGTAGAAGAAATGTGGCACTCCCAAAAAATGTTGCGGTTAGATAATTTGTAAATGAGATTGATAGGCTTTGTGTTGGGATATTAAGGGATATGGAATCAAGGCAAATTGTTGGGAGTTAAAATATAGATCAGCCATGACCTAATCGGATGTGGAACAGCCTCAAGGCACTGAATAGACTAGTTTTGTTCCTATATTGCTATGTTAAATTACTTGTATTAGTCTACTGCTAATTACAGCCCTTATTCAAAAGCCCCCAAAAAACAATGGTGGTTGGACTGCCCCACAACATTACTACAAATCAAAGGGAGGACAGGGCAGAATCCTAGTACCAACAGGCAGATGTTCAGTTGAGATGGCAATGTAAAATTGACCAATTGATGAGAAAAAAAATTCCTGCCCAGTACTATGTACAACCCTGCATATCTCATGAACCTATTCACACACACAGCTGGCCACCAGAAGTGTTTCCAATTCTTGACAAACAGTCTAACATATACAACCACGAAAGATCAGAAGAGCCACAGCTGACACCAGTCATTCCTGGGCACAGTAGGAAGCAGCCCAACATTTTCTGCACTTCCAACATCCTTTCATGGCATCTGGGAAACGTCAGGTTCTGAAAGTGGTCAGAGGTGTGCAGTTTTTCTCCTTTATCTTGTCTTAGATTTGTGAACAATTGCAACCATTGATATAAATAACTAAACTGGAATTTCCTTTTAATGCAGAAAGGTTGCGGCACAACTTAGGTCTTGAAAAAACATGAGAGGCACTGATAATATAAACATTCATTTATCAAAAAAACTGTAATCACAGAACATGGCTTCAAAATTAATAACCACCTTTCCTGACAAAGTATTTGATGCTGTGTCAGTTAGCCTTTTTGATAATCTCTATGGACAGAGATTGTCAACAATAAGAATAAAGACAAAGATGATTAAACACATGTGAAACATGGGCAGCACGGTGGCGCAGTGGGTTAGCCCTGTTGCCTCACAGCGCCGAGGTCCCAGGTTCGATCCCGTGTGGAGTTTGCACATTCTCCCAGTGTTTGCGTGGGTTTCGCCCCCACAACCCAAAAAGATGTGCAGGGTCGGTGGATTGGCCACACTAAATTGTCCCTTAATTAGGAAAAATGAATTGGGTACTCTAAAAAAAAATTTTTAATATATATATACATGTGAAACATGACCAATAATTTTATGCTGGGAATATAAATAAATGGTTTAAGGAATGCAAATGGTCATAGTTGATAAAATGTTGCATTTACACGCAATTACCCTTGGAAGCTGGAATGAAATTTTAGAAGATGGGCGTCACGGTAGCACAGTACTGTTGCTTCACAGCGCCAGGGTCCCAGGTTCGATTCCCGGCTTGGGTCACTGTCTGGGAGTCTGCACGTTCTCCCAGTGTCTGCGAGGGTTTCCTCCGGGCACTCCGGTTTCCTCCCACAGTCCAAAGAGGTGCAGGTTAGGTGGATTGGCCATTCTAAATTGCCCTTAATGTCCAAAATGGTTAGGTGGGGTTACTGGGTTGCAGGGATAAGGTAAAGGTGTGGGCTAAATTAGGGTGCTTTTTCCAAGGGCCAAACAGACCCGATGGGCCTCCTTCTGCGCTGTAAATTCTATGCAAATCTATGCAAAGAAAAGCAAAAGCATCGACTGTTTTGTCTACATATACTTTGCTAATCATGCTATCTTTTATGTGTATTTACTCGCAAGAGAACAGAGATATCCTGAAATGCACCAAAACATTGTGCCCAAGTTGTTAAGAACACAGCCATGCTGCTCAGGACTGGTCATTTACATGGGTGATTCAAAATTACCAAACCAGCATTTTTGTGGTGCAAATTAGAATGGCAAGCAAGGCAGGAAATGAGATACAAGGGCGGATCAAATAATCTTTTTACAGTTAGGAACATCTCACGGCTGATTGCAAGAGCTGGTCAACAGCAACCCTGAGAATCAGTGTACTTGATCCAAAATGGCAAGAGCTCAATAGTAAAAAGCAACTTGTCCAATGTGCAGGAAAGCTTGGCTCTCATGTTCAGCACAATCATCAAGAGCTTCTCAACCTTTTTGGCTAAGATCAAGTGTCAGATCAAGCCCAAGATCATGTCCAATGCCTGTTCTTGCCTGCTTGGGTCCAGCATATCTCTCTTGTGGATTGAATTGGATTAAATTTTGAATTGTTTTTTGGAGCAAGGGGGTGGATTAAGGGCTTGCCCTGTCCATTCTGCCCATTGGCTTTGTCACCTTCAGAACAGAATAAAAATGTATTAAAAAATCAATAATCAGATTAGGAAACACTGAAACTGCACAGCAAGGTCCAAAAGGGAACAGGCGCCCTGGTGCTCCAGGTGCGCAAACCCCTCCCTCACAACCAAAAACATTAAATGGTGCCCAAACTGTCGGACGTGTTTGAGGCCATTCAACCTGCCGAGTGCCAGCTGCCCCCCTGTCAGAGCCTGGAGACGAGGATTCAGACATTCATGGAGCTGTTTGCGCCGCTCCATCCAGACCAGCCGCCCTCGGGGGTCTTTAACGCTGACTGAAGCCCGGTCGCTTTCTGAGGAGCCGGAGTACCTTCCATCAACCGGCGGCTCCTTTTAATGCGCACCAGACACCCTCCCTCCCTTCCTTTTCCATCAACCAGCGCTTATGCAATTTTTCTCTCTCTCAAAACACTCACCTCCCTTCAAAACGACATCCTGCAAACTCATCCGGGCTCTGTCGCTGCGCAAAGGTGAAAGGTCAGCCAAGGCTCCCAGCCCCGCCAGCGCATGCGCATGACCTGCCATCCGACGTCGCCAAACAGCCGCATGTCTGCGCACGCGCTTCCCCAGTGACCCTCACCAGACTCTGGCACTGTGGCCATGTACAGACTGACAGTGCACAACCAGCCGTTTGTTTTTCTAATTTAACCTTGCAAAATGTTTGCATGCAATTTTTTGTGCGCATTATTGGAATGTGCCTCAACACTTATTCCTAGTGCTGGGCGGCACAGTAGCATAGTGGTTGGCACTGTTGCTTCACAGCACCAGGGTCCCAAGTTCGATTCCCAGCTTGGGTCACTGTCTCTGTGGAGTCTGCACGTTCTCTCCATGTCTGTGGGGCTTTCCTCCACGTTCCACAGTCCAAAGATGTGCAGGCTAGGTGGATTGGCCATGCTAAATTGCCCCTTAGTGTCCAAAACGTTAGGAAGGGTGATATAGTTTTATTCATAAAGGGGTTAGTTGAATGCATATTGCTAAAGAATGCTAAATATTAAAAGTGTCTTGACTGTGGGAAATCAGTCAATGTCTCATGTCATGAATTGACCATTGCATTCCAGTGTATTCCGTGTATTTGTCTAATCAACAAATCAATTGTTTAGGTCTCTGCCAAGCTGTCAAACATAGCAAAGTGTAAGAAACATAGATTTAGCTGTCTCCCCCCCCCCCCCCCTTCTCTAAGAGGAAGGAAAGGCGAACCACAGGGGGGGGGCAGAAGCGGGGAGAGGGGGTGTAGAGGGAAGAGACCGGGAACAATAGAGGAGAGCCACGATGGGGGAGGCAGGGAAACGTTAACAAACTTAACATCCACAGGAACAGAGAAAACGGTGAAGACGGGAGGGCTGCAGAAGTGGAAGTGCACACGAGACGACAACGGGAGCGAACTCCGTCTGGGAGAAGCAAGGGACGACAACACCACAAACAGATGCCTACTTATGTGTGTAAATAATTTTGCCAAGTGTACAGAGCTGCTGCTGTTGAGCGGGGGCATAATACCGTCCGACGACTTCTCAGGGAAAATTAAAACGTCAGCAGCAGCAGCGACCCATAGGGGAGTGGGGGTGAGTGCTCCTTTGGGAGGCTGTGGGAAGACTGAGGCGCGTGGGGTTACGTCTAGTTAATTGCTATTGTATATTCTCTTTTTGAACAAAGAACAAAGAAATGTACAGCACAGGAACAGGCCCTTCGGCCCTCCAAGCCCGTGCCGACCATGCTGGCTGACTAAACTACAATCTTCTACACTTCCTGGGTCCGTATCCCTCTATTCCCATCCTATTCATGTATTTGTCAAGATGCCCCTTAAATGTCACTATCGTCCCTGCTTCCACCACCTCCGGTAGCGAGTTCCAGGCACCCACTACCCTCTGCGTAAAAAACTTGCCTCGTACATCTACTCTAAACCTTGCCCTCTCACCTTAAACCTATGCCCCCTAGTAATTGACCCCTCTACCCTGGGGAAAAGCCTCTGACTATCCACTCTGTCTATGCCCCTCATAATTTTGTAGACCTCTATCAGGTCTCCCCTCAACCTCCTTCGTTCCAGTGCACTATGTTAATGTTCACACTATTTGGCTGTGTTAGGATTATTATTTATTATGAAAAACTTTGCAAAACTTTAGTTTAAATTTTTTTTTTTTTAAAGTGTAAGAAATATATCCATTAATCTTTCTAAGACTGCGCACACAGACACTGAGCTAGCTTTGATAAGCACCAATCAATCTTAAGTAATGTCCAATGTTTGATTAACAAATCATCTTCTCAATAACAGCCATTCATTTGAACAAACCAGATCTCAGCTGAAAATTAGAGGCCAATGAAAGTAAATGAGGGGTTAAACCAGAGATGAGAATTCCCTTAAAAATCGAACCTCATGGTCGAGGTCTTTATTCCTGAATTCTTCAATCATCTATCTGTGTTCAAATGATTTCCTTTTGTGCTTTATGCTTTTTGCCATGTGCTTGACTATTTTATGTATTTGATATTTTGTTTCTAAGTTTTTATTCAGTTATTATTCAAGTGTATACCAGTGAGTAATTCACAATAAAGTCGTATTTTTGACACCTCCCACCAACCGGACTACCGATTCTTATTATAAGGTAAAATAAGAGTCCCAACAAGGAGTTACAGGGATAGGGTGGAGGCTTGGTCTTAAGTAGGGTGCCTTTTACAAGGGCCAGTGCAGACTTGATGGGCCAAATGGCCTCTTTCTGCACTGTAAATATTCTGATTAATATATATTGTGAATGACTGGGGTCCTAGCACCGATTCCCACGGTACGCCACTAGTCACTGCCTGCCAATTTGAAAAAGATCCATTAATTCCTACTCTTTTTTTTTACTGTCTGCCAACCAGTTTTCTATCCATCTCAATACACTATCCCCAATCCCATGCGCTTTAATTTTACACGCTAATCTTTTTTGTGGGACTTTCTCAAAAGCCTTCTGAAAGTCCAAATACACCACATCCACGGGCTCCCCTTCATCAATTCTACTAGTTACATCTTCAAAGAATTACGGTAGATTTGTCTAGTATGATTTCCCCTTCATAAATCCACGCTGACTCTGTCCGATCCTGCCTCTGTTTTCTAAGTGCTCTGCTATAAAATCTTTGATAATGAATTCTAGAATTTTCCCCACTACCGATGTCAGGCTTACCAGTCTATAATTACCTGCTTTCCCTCTACCTCCCTTTTTAAGTAGTGGAATTACATTAGCCACCCTCCAATTGCAGGAACTGTTCCGCAGTCTATAGAATCCTGGAAGATGACAACCAATGCATCCACTATTTCTAGAGCCACCTCCTTAAGTACCCTGGGATATGGATTATCAGGCCCTGAGGATTTATCAGTCTTCAATCCCATCAATTTCCCCAACACCATTTCTCTTCTGATATTGATCACTTTCAGTTCTTCCTTCTCACTAAACCCTGCATTCCCCAACATTTCTGGTATCTTATTTGTGTCCTTATTTATGAAAACCGAACCAAAATATGTATTTAGTTGCTCAGCCATTTCTTTGTCCCCTGTAATACATTCCCGTTTCTGACCGTAAGGGATCTACATTTGTCTTCACTAATCTTTTTCTCTTCACGTACCTAGAAAAACCTTTACAGTAAATGTTTATGTTCCCTGCAAGCTTACCTTTGTACTCTATTTTCCCCTGCTTAATCAATCCCTTGGTCCTTCTTTGCTGAATTCTATACAACTCCCAATCCTCAAACTTGTTGTTTTTCTTGGCCAATTTGTATACTGCTTCTTTGGATCAAATACTATCCCTAATTTCCCTGTAAGCCATGGATTGGCCATCTTTCCCGTTTTACTTTTGTGCTAGACAGGAATAAACAATTGTTGCAGTTCCTCCACGTGCTCTTTGAATGTTTTCCATTGCCTATCCATTGTCATACATTTAAGTAACATTTCCCAATCGATCATAGCCAACACACGCCTCATTTTATCGTAGTTTCCTTTGTTAAGATTCAGAACCCTAGTCTCAGAATCAACTACTTCACTCTCAATCTTGGTGAAAAATTCTATCATGTTATGGTCGCTCATCCTCAAGGGGTCTCACACATATAGATTGCCGATGATTCCAATCTCATTGGTCAGTACCCAGTCGAGGATGGCCTGTTCTCTATTTGGCTCCTCAACATATTGATCCAGAAAACCATCCTGCATTCACTTCAGAAATTCCTCCTCTATAGTGTTGTGGCTAATTTGATTTTCCCAACCCATATGCAGATTAAAATCACCCAGAATTACAGTTGTTCCTTTATCACATGCATCTCTAATTTCCTGTTTAATGCCATTCCCAACAATATCACTTGTTTGGGGATCTATATACATGGGGCTGGTATAGCATAGTGGTCTGAACAGCTGGCTTATAATGCAGAACAAGGCCAGCAGCGTGGGTTCAATTCCCATACTGGCCTCCCCGAACAGGCGCCGGAATGTGGTGACCAGGGGCTTTTCACAGTAACTTCATTGAAGCCTACTTGTGACAATAAGCTATTATTATATATGATGCCCACTCAGGTTTTTTGCCCATTGCTGACTCTCAGCTCTACCCATACAGATTCCGCATTGTCAGAGCTAATATCCTCCCTCACTATTGTGTTAATTTCCTCCTTGACCAGCAATGCAACCCCACCACCTTGTTCTTTTTGTCTGCCTATCCTAAATACTGAATACCCCATGACATTCAGTTCCCATCCCTGGTCACCCTGCAGCCACATCTCTGTAATCCCGACTATATCATACCCGTTCACATCTATTTGTGCGATTAGTTCATCCACTTTATTTTGAATGCTCTGCGCGTTAAGGCACAAAGTGTTTAAGTTTGTCTTTTTAACATGACTACATCTGTTCCCAATATTAGATTATATCCAATTCTCTAGGGCCCTTCTTTCCTTGTCCTCGTAACTCCCAATTATAGCCCTTGCAGATTATGAGCCACAAAATGGATTTTCAAACCATAAAAGTGATAGAGGTTGTAAACACTTACTGCTCTTACCCACTACTTACCGATCAACTCTCTCTCTTGTAGCCTCTTCTCCAAGTTCCACCTAACTCCCTGTTTCCACCCAACTCCGAAAGCACTCTCACTCAGCCAACTAGCACTCAGTGCACCGGAACAGATGTGATGGAGGCGGAGAATCTGAGAGAATAGGATGAGTTCTTCCAGGAAGTGAGATGTCAAGAGCTGTAGTTTAGGTAGCTTTGGGACTCAGTGGGTTTGTAATGAATATTGCTGTTCAGTCTATCACTGTAGAGATCAAGGAAGGGAATGGATGATGTGAAGGTGAGAGAGGAGTGGGAATTGGGAACAAAATCGATAAATTTGTCCAGGTCTAGATGAAAGCATGAAGTGACACCGATATAGTCAGCAATGTAACAGAAAAAAATGTTGTGGGAGCGGGCCTGAGTAGGACTGGAACAAGCAATGTTCCACACACCCCACAAAAAGACACGCATAACTGGGGCCCATGCAGGTACCCAGAGCCACATCTTTTATTTGCATCAATATTTTCATGTCTGTTGACAACACCCAAATCTACTTCACCATAATTTACCTTGAATTATCCATTACCTTTAAATTATTAGAATGATTGTCCAATATCCAAATCTGGATGAGCAGAAATTTCCTATAATTAAATATGGAAAAGACCAAATCCACTGGTCTTCACTCCCCACCAGAAACTCCTTTCCCGGACACCAACTCTGGTCCTCCCCCTGCCACCTGCCTGAGGGCTGAACAGACTATTTGCAATGTTGGTGTCAGTATCTGATCCCCAAATGAGCTTCTAACCATGTATCTGCACCAACCTGAGACCACTAATTTCAACTCTGTAACATCACCCCCCCAGTCCACCCTGTCTCAGCTCAGCTGGTGTTGAAATCATAATCCATGTATTTGTTGTCTCTAGACTTGACTATTGTGAAGTATTCATCTTCTACGCTCGGTAGACTAGTGATCACCCAAAACTCTGCCTTACCTTGGCTGTTCACCCACCGCCAATCTGCTTTTTTTTCTTTTTAATATTTTATTGAAAATTTTTGGTCAACCATCACAGTACATTGTGTATCCTTTACACAATAATATAACAGTATAAATAACAATGACCTGTTTTATAAACAAAGAGTAAATAATATATAACAAAAACGAAAACTAAAACTAAATGGCAACTGCCTTGTCTCAGATAAACACTCTCCAAAAATATGATTTAACAGTCCAATATACAATTATTTATAGCAACGACCTATACATATTATACATATATATTAATAACCCTGAGACTCCTTCTGGTTCCTCCCCCCCCCACCCCCTGGGCTGCTGCTGCTGCCTTCTTCTTTTCCATTCCCTCTATCTTTCTGTGAGGTATTCGACGAACGGTTGCCACCGCCTGGTGAACCCTTGAGCCGATCCCCTTAGGACGAACTTAATCCGTTCCAGCTTTATAAACCCTGCCATGTCATTTATCCAGGTCTCCACCCCCGGGGGCTTGGCTTCCTTCCACATCAACAGTATCCTGCGCCGGGCTACTAGGGACGCAAAGGCCAAAACATCGGCCTCTCTCGCCTCCTGCACCCCCGGCTCTTGTGCAACCCCAAATATAGCCAACACCCAGCTTAGTTCGACCTGGACCCCCACTACTTTCGAAAGCACCTTTGTCACCCCCACCCAGAACCCCTGTAGTGCCGGACATGACCAGAACATGTGGGTGTGATTCGCTGGGCTTCTCGAGCATCTCGCACACCTATCCTCTACCCCCAAAAATTTACAGAGCCGTGCTCCAGTCATATGCGCCCTGTGTAACACCTTAAATTGAATCAGGCTTAGCCTGGCACACGAGGACGATGAGTTTACCCTACTTAGGGCATCCGCCCACAGCCCCTCCTCAATCTCCTCCCCCAGCTCTTCTTCCCATTTCCCTTTCAGCTCATCTACCATAATCTCCCCCTCGTCCCTCATTTCCCTATATATATCTGACACCTTACCGTCCCCCACCCATGTCTTTGAGATTACTCTGTCCTGCACCTCATGCGTCGGGAGCTGCGGGAATTCCCTCACCTGCTGCCTCGCAAAAGCCCTCAGTTGCATATACCGGAATGCATTCCCTTGGGGCAACCCATATTTCTCGGTCAGCGCTCCCAGACTTGCGAACTTCCCATCCACAAACAGATCTTTCAGTTGCGTTACTCCTGCTCTTTGCCAGATTCCAAATCCCCCATCCATTCTCCCCGGGGCAAACCTATGGTTATTTCTTATCGGGGACCCCACCAAGGCTCCCGTCTTTCCCCTATGCCGTCTCCACTGTCCCCAAATTTTCAAAGTCGCCACCACCACCGGGCTTGTGGTGTATTTCTTCGGTGAGAACGGCAATGAGGCCGTCACCATAGCTTGTAGGCTAGTCCCCCTACAGGACGCCCTCTCCAATCTCTTCCACGCCGCTCCCTCCTCTTCTCTCATCCACTTACTCACCATTGAGATATTGGCGGCCCAGTAGTACTCACTTAGGCTCGGTAGTGCCAGCACCCCCCCTATCCCTACTACGTTGTAAGAATCCCTTCCTCACTCTCGGGGTATTCCCGACCCACACAAAACTCATGATACTCTTTTCGATCCTTTTGAAAAAAGCCTTCGCGATCACCACCGGGAGGCACTGAAACACAAAGAGGAATCTCGGGAGGACTACCATTTTAACCACCTGCACCCTCCCTGCCAGTGACACGGATACCATGTCCCATCTCTTGAAGTCCTCCTCCATTTGTTCCACCAATCGCGTTAAATTTAACCTATGCAATGTACCCCAATTCTTGGCTATCTGGATCCCCAAGTAACGAAAGTCCCTTGTTACCTTCCTCAGCGGAAAGTCCTCTATTTCTCTGCTCTGCTCCCCTGGATGCACCACAAACAACTCACTTTTCCCCATGTTCAGTTTATATCCTGAGAATTCTCCAAACTCCCGAAGTGTCCGCATTATCTCTGGCATCCCCTCCGCCGGGTCCGCTACATATAACAACAAATCATCCGCATACAGAGATACCCGGTGTTCTTCTCCTCCTCTAAGTACTCCCCTCCACTTCTTGGAACCCCTCAATGCTATTGCCAGGGGCTCAATCGCCAGTGCAAACAGTAATGGGGACAGAGGGCATCCCTGCCTTGTCCCTCTATGGAGCCCGAAGTATGCAGATCCCCGTCCATTCGTGACCACACTCGCCACTGGGGCCCTATACAACAGCTGCACCCATCCAACATACTCATCTCCAAAACCAAATCTCCTCAGCACCTCCCACAAATAATCCCACTCCACTCTATCAAATGCTTTCTCGGCATCCATCGCCACCACTATCTCCACTTCCCCCTCTGGTGGGGGCATCATCATTACCCCTAGCAGCCTCCGTATATTCGTATTCAGCTGTCTCCCCTTCACAAACCCAGTTTGGTCCTCATGGACCACCCTCGGGACACAATCCTCTATCCTCGTTGCCATTACCTTGGCCAGAATCTTAGCGTCTATATTTAGGAGGGAAATAGGTCTATAGGACCCGCATTGCAGCGGGTCCTTTTCCTTCTTTAGGAGAAGCGATATCGTTGCCTCAGACATAGTCGGGGGCAGCTGTCCCCTTTCCTTTGCCTCATTAAAGGTCCTCATCAGTAGCGGGGCGAGCAAGTCCACATATTTCCTGTAAAATTCAACTGGGAATCCATCCGGTCCTGGAGCCTTCCTCGCCTGCATGCTCCTAATTCCTTTCACTACTTCCTCTATTTCAATCTGTGCTCCCAGTCCCACCCTTTCCTGCTCCTCCACCTTGGGAAATTCCAGCCGGTCCAGAAAGCCCATCATTCTCTCCCTCCCATCCGGGGGTTGAGCTTCGTATAATTTTTTATAAAATGCCTTGAACACTCCATTCACTCTCTCCGCTCCCCGCTCCATCTCTCCTTCCTCATCCCTCACTCCCCCTATTTCCCTCGCTGCTCCCCTTTTCCTCAATTGGTGGGCCAGCAACCTGCTCGCCTTCTCCCCATATTCGTACTGTACACACTGTGCCTTCCTCCGCTGTGCCTCTGCAGTACCCGTTGTCAGCAAGTCAAATTCTACGTGTAGCCTTTGCCTTTCCCTGTACAGTCCCTCCTCCGGTGCCTCCGCATATTGCCTGTCCACCCTCAGAAGTTCTTGCGGCAACCGCTCCCGTTCCCAACTCTCCTGCTTTCCTTTATGTGCCCTTATTGATATCAGCTCCCCTCTAACCACTGCCTTCAGCGCCTCCCAGACCACTCCCACCTGGACCTCCCCATTATCATTGAGTTCCAAGTACTTTTCAATGCACCCCCTCACCCTTAGACACACCCCCTCATCTGCCATTAGTCCCATGTCCATTCTCCAGGGTGGGCGCCCTTCGGTTTCCTCCCCTATCTCCAAGTCCACCCAATGTGGAGCGTGATCCGAAATGGCTATAGCCGTATACTCCGTTCCCCTCACCTTCGGGATCAACGCCCTTCCCAAAACAAAAAAGTCTATTCGCGAATAGACTTTGTGGACATAGGAGAAAAACAAAAACTCCTTACTCCTAGGTCTGCTAAATCTCCACGGGTCTACTCCTCCCATCTGCTCCATAAAATCTTTAAGCACCTTGGCTGCTGCCGGCCTCCTTCCAGTCCTGGACCTCGACCTGTCCAGCCCTGGTTCCAACACCATATTGAAATCTCCCCTCATTACCAACTTTCCCACCTCTAGGTCCGGGATGCGTCCTAGCATACGCCTCATAAAATTGGCATCATCCCAGTTCGGGGCATATACGTTTACCAAAACCACCGTCTCTCCCTGTAGTTTGCCACTCACCATCACGTATCTGCCCCCGCTATCTGCCACTATAGTCTTTGCCTCAAACATTACCCGCTTCCCCACTAATATAGTCACCCCCCTGTTTTTCGCATCTAGTCCCGAATGGAACACCTGCCCCACCCAACCTTTGCGTAGTCTCACCTGGTCTATCAGTTTCAAGTGCGTTTCCTGTAACATAACCACGTCTGCCTTAAGTTTCTTAAGGTGTGCGAGTACCCGTGCCCTCTTTATCGGCCCGTTCAGCCCTCTCACGTTCCACGTGATCAGCCGGGTTGGGGGGCTTTTTACCCCCCCCCCCTTGTCGATTAGCCATCCCCTTTTTCCAGCTCCTCACCCGGTTCCCACGCAGCTGTGTCCCCCCCAGGCGGTGCCCCCCCGCCCATCCCACCCCATGCCAGCTCCCCCCTCTCCCCAGCAGCAGCAGCCCAATAATTCCCCCCTCCCACCCACCCCCCCGCTAGATCCCCCACTAGTGTAGTTACACCCCCCATGTTGCTCCCAGAAGTCAGCAAACTCTGGCCGACCTCGGCTTCCCCCCGTGACCTCGGCTCGCACCGTGCGACGCCCCCTCCTGCCTGCTTCCCTATTCCCGCCATGATTATCATAGCGCGGGAACCGAGCCCGCGCTTCCCCCTTGGCCCCGCCCCCAATGGCCAACGCCCCATCTCTTCCACCTCCTTTCCTCCCCCCACCACCTCCTGTGGAAGAGAGAAAAGTTACCACATCGCAGGATTAATAACATGAAACTTCTCTTTCCCCCCTTTTTACCCCCCTCTTCGCCCCACCTCTTTGTTTCAAACATTCTTTTTTTATTAACCCGCTCATTCCAATTTTTCTTCCACGATAAAAGTCCACGCCTCATCCGCCGTCTCAAAGTAGTGGTGCCTCCCTTGATATGTGACCCACAGTCTTGCCGGTTGCAGCATTCCGAATGTTATCTTCTTTTTGTGCAGCACCGCCTTGGCCCGATTAAAGCTCGCCCTCCTTCTCGCCACCTCCGCACTCCAGTCTTGGTATACGCGGATCACCGCGTTCTCCCACTTACTGCCCCGAGTTTTCTTTGCCCATCTGAGGACCATCTCTCTGTCCTTAAAACGGAGGAATCTCACCACTATGGCTCTAGGAATTTCTCCTGCTCTCGGTCCTCGCGCCATCACTCGGTATGCTCCCTCCACCTCCAGCGGACCCGCCGGGGCCTCCGCTCCCATTCACGAGTGCAGCATTGTGCTCACATATGCCCTGACGTCCGCTCCCTCCGCACCTTCAGGAAGACCAAGAATCCTTAGGTTGTTCCTCCTCGCGTTGTTCTCCAGCGCCTCCAGCCTTTCCACACATCGTTTATGGTGTGCCTCGTGCATCTCCGTCTTCACCACCAGGCCCTGTATGTCGTCCTCATTCTCGGCAGCCTTTGCCTTCACGACCCGAAGCTCCCGCTCCTGGGTCTTTTGCTCCTCCTTTAGGCTTTCGATCGCCTGTAATATCGGGGCCAACAGCTCCTTCTTCATTTCCTTTTTGAGTTCTTCCACGCAGCGTCTCAAAAACTCGTGTTGTTCAGGGCCCCATATTAAACTGCCACCTTCCGACGCCATCTTGGTTTTTGCTTGCCTTCCTTGCCGCTGCTCTAAAGGATCCACCGCAATCCGGCCACCTTCCTCTCCTTTTTTCATCCGTATCCAGGGGGATTCCCTTCTGGTTCACCGCACAGTACTTTTAGCCGTTAAAATTGCCGTTGGGGCTCTTATTAAGAGCCCAAAAGTCCGTTCCACCGGGAGCTGCCGAAACGTGCGACTCAGCTGGTCATCGCCGCACCCGGAAGTCGCCAATCTGCTTTTTGACCTACATTGCTTCCCAGTTAAACCATAACTCGATTTTAAAATATTCTTCCTTGTTTTTTATTTCCTTCATACTTTTGTAATCGTCTCTGGCCCATAACCCTTGAGGATCTCTAATTCTGGCATCTTAAAAATTCCATGTTATAATTCCTTAGTAAACCTCCACGTAATCAGAAAGAGTCAGCATGGTTTTGTGAAAGGGAAATCATACTTAACCAATTTAATTGTGTTATTTGAAGGAATAACAAGCACTATGGATAAAGGGGAGCCTGTAAATGTGCTTGTGCTTGGATTTTCAGAAGACATTTGACAAGCTGCCACATCAAAGGTTACTACGGGAATAAAAGTTTGTGGTGTAGGGGTAAAATATTACCATGGATAGTAGATTGGTTGGCTGGCAGAAAAAAGAGAGTACAGATGAATGGGTATTTTTTTTTAATTGGCAGGATGTGACGAATGAAGTCCTGCAGGAGTCTGTGTTGGGCCCTTAACCTTTTACAATTTATATCAGTGACTTAGATGAGGAGCCATGATGTGAAGATGCCAGCGTTGGACTGGGGTGGGGACACTAAGAAGTCTTACAACACCAGGTTAAAGTCCAACAGGTTTGCTGCGAATCACGAGCTTTCGGAGCGCAGCTCCTTCCTCAGGTCACCTGACTTCTTAGATGAAGAGAGCGAAGGCATGGGAGCTAAATTTGCAGACGACACCAAGATATATAGGAAACTATGTTGTGAAGTGGAAATAAGGAGGTTACAGGCGAATACAGACAGGTTGAGTGGGTGGAAAAAAATCTGGCAGAAGGAATATCATGTGGGAAAATGTGAAGTTGATCCTTTGGCAGAAAAAATAAAAAAGCAGAGTATTAGTTAAATGGAGAATGACTGCAAAATGCCATGGTGCAGAGGGATCCAGGCATGAAACACAAAAAACAAAATGCAGGTACACCAAGTAATTAGGTAAGTTAATGGAATGCTATCCTTTATTATGCAAAGAATTGAACACAAAAGTAAGGATGTGTGGTAATCACCACTGTTGTATATATTAGGAGATGTGTGGTAAGGCCCTGTACTACAGGTACGGGGGAGTCCCTGCCTGCTGGCTCCGCCCAGTAGGCAGAGTATAATTATGTGTGCTCCCTATACAGCAGCCATTTCGCCAGCTGCTGTAGGAGGCCACACATCTTAGAGTAATACAGCCTCAGTTGTATTCAACGCTCGTCTCTGTGCAATTGATCGTGCATCAATTTATTACTCTAAGGTTTTCAGAAGATGGACCTCTTCATCAAGCAGGACCGCCTGCAGCTGGATCCGCAATCGAGTGACGCCAAAAAGGACTTTCAACACTGGCTAGCTTGTTTCAAAGCTTACATCAGGTCTGCACCAGACCCAATCCCAGAAGCTCAGAAGATCCAGACAGTCTACTCGCGGCTGAGCTCCAACGTCTTTCCTCTAATCCAGGACGCGCCAAACTCCGACAAAGCCATGGCACTACTGAAAGAGAATTACGCCCAGCAGACGAACACGCTCTTCGCCAGACGCGTACTCTCTATTCGCAGTCAACTCCCTGGTCAGTCCGTAGAAGATTTCTGGCGTGTTTTAATTCCTCTGGTCAGACACTGTGACTGTCAGGCCGTCACGGCCACGGAACATTCAAACCTCCTCATTACGGGGATAGGGTCAGACCCCACCTCATACGCCAGCGACTTATGGTCCTACACATCGTGGACACCGCAGACGGCCGCCCCACCGGGGGCCTCACCCAGTCAATACACCTGTGCCACGCGCCAGCCAGCCAACCCCGGGGGCCCCCGATGTTACTTCTGCGGGCAACAGAAACATCCCCGCCAACGCTTCCCGGCCCGCACTGCCCTTTGCAAGGCCTGCGGCAAGAAGGGGCACTTTGCTGTGGTGTGCCAGGCCCGCTCAGTCGCTGCTATTGCCCTGACCTCCCTCGCGTAAGGACAATGGGCGTCGCCATCTTCACCTCCCCGGACCACGCGCGGCCAGTGGGCACCGTCACCTTCTCCCCCTCCGACCCCGCGTGGCCAGTGGGCGCCCCATCTTCTCCCCCTCAGACCGGGCGCGGCCAGTGGGCACCGCCATCTTCCCCTTCTCGGACCACGTGCGGCCCATGGCGCCGCCATCTTTTTCAACCCACGCCACGTGCGGCCCGTGGGCGCCGCCATCTTGTCCACCCCAAGATCATCAGGTGCCGCCATCTTGTCTTCCCCATGGCACATGGGCACCACCATTGTTCCAGGCCCCATGCCCCCTGGGCACCCCATCGTTTGACACCAGCGACGACCAGCCACGACTCGCCTCGGTCGCGATCGACCAGTCTCGCCTGCACAATCTAGCCACCGCCTCGATAAGCATGAAGATCAATGGGCACGAGACCTCTTGCCTGCTGGACTCCGGGAGCACCGAAAGCTTCATCCATCCAGATACGGTAAGGCGCTGCTCCCTTGCGGTACACCCCACCAATCAAAGAATCTCCCTGGCCTCCGGATCCCACTCCGTGGCGATCCGGGGGTACTGTATAGTCACACTCACAGTCCAGGGTGTAGAATTCAGTGGCTTCCGCCTCTACGTCCTCCCCAACCTCTGCGCTGCCCTACTACTCGGCCTGGACTTCCAGTGTAACCTTGAAATTCGGCAGGCCCCTACCAACCCTTACTGTGTGCGGCCTCGCGACCCTAAAGGTCGACCCACCTTCTCTATTCGCAAACCTAACCCCAGATTGCAAACCCGTCGCCACCAGGAGCAGACGGTACAGCACCCAGGACAGGACCTTCATCAGGTCCGAGGTCCAGCGGCTGCTTCGGGAAGGCATCATCGAGGCCAGCAACAGCCCCTGGAGAGCCCAAGTGGTAGTGGTGAAAACTGGGGAGAAACACAGAATGGTCGTAGACTACAGACAGACCATCAATAGGTACACGCAGCTCGACGCGTACGCCCTCCCACGCATATCTGATATGGTCAATTAGATTGCACAGTACCGGGTCTTCTCAACTGTAGACCTCAAATCCGCCTACCACCAGCTCCCCATCCGTAAGGCGGGCCGCCCATACACTGCCTTCGAGGCAGATGGCCGCCTCTACCGCCCTACGATCCATTAATCTCCTGGCCTCCCGCTGGCAGGTGGTCCTCCACGATGCACTGCACTTCATTCGGTCGCTACTATGCACCGCCACTAACGACACACCCCATGAACGTCTCTTTGCCTTCCCAGTTAGTCCACATCCGGGGTGTCGACCCCGACTTGGCTCGCAGCTCCAGGACCCGTACTCCTCTGTAGGCACGTCCGACTCCACAAGGTGGACCCGTTGGTTGAAAGGGTGCAGTTACTCCACGCTAACCCCCAGTATGCCTACGTAGCGTACCCCAATGGCCGCCAGAATACTGTCTCCCTCAGGGACCTGGCACCAGCAGGTTCCACACACACACAGCCCTCCGACTCAGCTCCAACCCCCCCTCCCCCGGCGCACCCAGCAGCAACCCCCCCCAGGACCATCCGTCCTCCCCCTGCCCACGCCCGAGGATGAAGAAGATTTCGGCACGCTCCCGGAGTCACCGAGGACCAGACCAACACCGGAATCGCTGCCACCACTGCGTCGCTCCCAATGCCACATCATGGCCCCGGACTGGCTAAATCTATAATTGGTTCGGGACTATCAAACCACCTTGTACTGGACTTCAAAAAGAAATATAATATTTTTTGTTTCTGTACATTAAACTTGCTCTGTATATAGTTCTCCACCACCTCCGCCAGACTCAATTTTAACAGGGGGGGAATGTGATAATCACCACTGTTGTATATATTAGGAGATGTGTGGTAAGGCCCTGGTACTACAGGTACGGGGGTAGTCCCTGCCTGCTGGCTCCGCCCAGTAGGCGGAGTATAAATATGTGTGCTCCCTATACAGCAGCCATTTTGCCAGCTGCTGTAGGAGGCCACACATCTTAGAGTAATAAAGCCTCAGTTGTATTCAACTCTCGTCTCTGTGCAATTGGTCGTGCATCAGGATGTTTTGCTTCAGCTTTAGTGAGACCACATCTCGAATACTGTGTGCAGTTTGGGTCCCCTTATTTAAAGAAGGGGGCGGTTCAGTGGAGTTTTATTACATTAATACCTGAAATGAGGGGGTTATCTTTTGGGGAAAGGTTGGACAGACTGGGATTGATTCCACTGGAGTTTAGAAGAGTGAAGGATGACTTGACTGAAGTATCTAAGATCCTGGACAGTTTCAACAAGGTGGACTTGGAATGGATGTTTCCTCTTGTGAGTGAGTCCAGAATTATGAGGAACTGTTTTAGAATTAGGGGTCGCCCTTTTAAGATAGATATGAGGAGAAATCTTTTATCTCAAAAGGTTATGCAACTTTGGAACTTTGCCTCAGAAAGTAGTGGAGGCGGGCTAATTGAATTTTGTTAGATAGATTCTTGTTCGGCAGAGAATCAAAGCTTATGCATTGATGGGAATGTGGAATTCGAAACACAGATTAGTCATGATCTTATTAAATGGCGGAGAAGGCTCGAGGGGCAGAATGACCTATTTCTGCTCCTATTTCATATTTTCTCCACTAGCTTCATCTGTTAGGGCCCCAAGTCCTGGAATTCTCTCCTTGGACCACTCTGCTTCTCAACTACCTTTCCCTCCTTTAAGATACACCTTAAAATCTATGCCTTTACCAAGCTTTTGTGGTTTGCTGTTATATGTTCCTTTATAATTCTCCTTTGAAGCACTCTTATTACATTAAAGTAGTTTTATAAATGTGAATTGCTGTTCAAGAATTGTTCCAAAAGTTAACTTCCAATCAACAGTTACTTAATCACTGAAAACACAATGAATTTGCTGTTTGTTAAGCTTTATTGATCTGTTTGAAAGCACAAACACCACTTACAATGATGTGTACAGTGTATGACTTAAAAGTCGACACATGTACAATCAAGCATAAACCGTGAACAATATTTTTCAAGGATTAGGTATGATGCTCAACTTCCTCAGAAGCTCTAAATCTGATGTCAATTTGCATAACAGGACAAAAACAAATCTTTAAACCATGTAATTCGAGGGGATTGTCATCAATCTTTCTACAATTCTATTTTAACATGGAAGCTGTCACTTAATACAAATTCAACAACTAAATATTCTAAACAGATACTATATAATTTGGTTATTAGTTGATGATTAAATTTACTTTTAGGAAATTCTCAACTTTAATTTCTAAATATAAATATATGCAATTTGAAGTTGCATATACCGACAGTGACCCGGGGCTGGGATCGAACCCAGGTCCTCGTGCCGTTATGCAGCAGTGCTAACTACTGCGCCACCGTGCTGTCTTGATTTGAGGTAAATATATTTGAAACATATTCTTCACCTTTTATTAGTTCGGATGCCTAAATCCTAAATGGCTTATTTTATTGCTTTTTTAACTTTAAATTAAATAAATCTAGTATGCACAAAATGTACTTATATTCACACTTGATCTATATGGACAAATGTAACTCTTTTCTGTGTCATGAAGAATGTAACTAGCATTCTAACGGTCTTTTAAATTTTTCTCTCACATTTCCATAATTTTTCATTCCTCCATCCATGTTGCTTTATCTTTTCTCACTTATTTGTTACATTGGGCAGCTTTTATATTTCTACCTTGCCTCTTTGAGTATTTTTGAGTGAACGTTTGGTTTTGCCAATTGAATTTAATTTCCTTGATGGAATGGGATCAAGTTGATAAATTTTCTATGACAACAGTGAGACATTTTCAAGCATTTTCCTTTATTGCACTGATGAACTTGTTGCCTAAACTCCGAAGCTGGCTGCAAGTTTCTAAATGTGTTGATACATTTGGTAAAGAAGAATGCTACAATTCATTTTAAATATAAAACAGCAATATTTTTGTCATAGAGAAAAATCTTCAATACTGTTGCAATGTGGATAAATGTGTTACTTAGGGTTGACAACCATAAAGCATTAAAAAAATCAATTTACCTTTACTTAAATGTTGGCCCCAATTTATTTTTGGATTATTTAATCACAAAAAAATGACTCAGTTGGTATTGTGATAATTACTATATCACAATTTAATGTTTGATGTTCCTGTTCTGTCCTGTTCAAACTGTAATGCTCCATTGCTTTAGGACTCAAGTTTAACTGTAAATTGATTATCATCTCTGTTTGCGATACGGTGAGAAGCATAGTGATAAAGTGACTTTAAAGCTTCCTTCAATTTATGCAGTCTTCCCAAAGTGTTTTCTTCACGTCCTGAAGCAGGCAGCTTTGGTCGTTGTGAAGCTGAAGACAATTTAGCTATATTGTATTGCTTCAGTCTCTCTCTTTCTGCGTCCCTGGTTGATTCCTCATTCTTTATTTTGTTCTTTATTTCCAAGTTTTTGTTAAATATCTCTTCTTTTAGTTCTGCCTGTTTGTCACCTAATTGTAAATCCTTATTCAGAATTTCGAGACCTAATTCAGGTTGTACTCGAGCGGCACTCATAATGCGCGGTTCAGGATGTCGTGAACGTTCCAACTTAGCTCCAATATTTTGGGGCCCGTCACCATTTCTCTCTCCTGATAATGATGTAATTGCACTAGCTTTGACTGCTTCCATTTCTTCAATAATTCTTTCTTTATCTTTTAATATAGTCTGTTTTTTGACTTCCTTTGTATCTGTAAATTGGTAATATTAATCAATATTCATAACCTAGGTCAAATTTCCCAAAATAAAGATTCTGCAAATGTTTTAAAAACAGAACAAATAATTATTGCATTTAATAGATACATGAATGGTTAAAATAATAACTAAAATTATGTCATTAGATAAATTAGCCATAGAATCCCTGCAGGGCAGAAGGAGGCCATTCGGCTCATCGAGTCTGCACCTCTTTCGTAGGTCGGGGCAGACTCAATGGACCGAATGGCCTCCTTCTTCACCGCAGGGATTCTATGATGCTCTGAAAGAGCACCCTACCTAAGCTCACACTCCTGCACATCTTTGGACATTAATGGGCAATTTAGCATGGCCAATCCACCTAACCTACACATCTTTGGTCTATGGGAGAAAACCTGAGCACCCGAGGGAAACCAACGCAGACACAGGGAGAAAGTGCAAACTCTACGCGGATAGTCACCCAAGGCCAGAATCAAACCTGGGCCCTTGGGCTCTGTGAGGCAGCAGTGCTAACCACTGTGCCGCCGTGCCAGCCATACATTTGTTTTAAAATGAGGAACTAATGTTACAGGCAGCAGTATTAAACTTTAGAATTACTAATATTGCATGTAACCAGTGCATTTGCTTTCAAAATAATTAAACATAGAACATACAAAATAGGAGCCGAAGTAGGCCATTCAAGCTTGCTCCACCATTCATTATGATCATGGCTGATCATCTAACTTAGTAACCTGTTCCTGCTTTTCCCCCATATCCTTTGATCTCTTTAGTCCCAAGAGCTATATCTAACTGGTTTAGCTCCGTGAGCTAGACAGCTGGTTTGTGATACAGAACAAGGCCAGCAGTGCAGGTTCAATTCCCATACTGTCCTCCCTGAACAGGCACCAGAATGTGGTGACTAGGGGCTTTTCACAGTAACTTCATTGAAGCCTACTTGTGACTATAAGCGATTATTATTAACTCCTTCTTGAAAACATACAACGTTTTGACCTCAACTACTTTCTGTGGTTAGTGAATTCTACAGGCTCACCATTCACTGGGTGAAGAAATGTCTCCTCATCTCATTCCTAAATGGTTTACCTCATATCCTTAGACTGTGACCCCTGGTTCTGGACTCCCCCGCCATTGGGAACCTGCTCCTGCATCTGCCTTGCTTAGTCCTGTTAGAATGTTATGGGTTTTTATGAGATACCCCCTCATTCTTCTAAACCCCAGTGAATTTAATCCTAACTGACTCAATCTCTCCTCATACGTCTGCCCCACCATCCCAGGAATCAGTCTAGTAAACCTTCACTGCACCCCTCTTAATTTCCATTCAATAAGTACATTCGTATTATAACGACTAATGCAGCCAATAAATACATTCATGTTTAAATTAACCATTAGTACATGCAGTAGGCATTGTTTAAAATAAATACCAATATTGCATGAAATATATCCAATAATATCTGAATTAATAATGAACACAGTAAGTACATTGGTGTTCAAAATAATGAAGTGATATATATTGCATGCAATAGGTTAAATTGTGTTTAAGGTAATCACTAATATTGCACGCAAGAACTACAATAAAGTTGTCTAATAGTGGGACTTCCGGTGGCGTCTGCAAGAGGAGAGGCCGTGCTCAGAAGCTCCCGCCGGTCCACGATCTTTTTCGGGGGGTTCCCAGCAGAGTTTTTTGAAGAAATAAATCACTCCGGGTCGGCCCTGCCTCCCTCGCCCTGTGCTAGTTTCATGGAGCGGGAGGGTTGAAAAGGCGGCAGGGGAGACACTGGTCCCGGTGGGTTCGGCGGGGCGGCTGCACGTGGAGGAGGAGCGGGGATCGTGACTTTGTTCCCCAAAGAGCATCCTGAAAGCCGAAGGTCTCAAAGAGAACGGAGAGGAAAGGAGACATTTTTTTCATGTTTTTTCTCTCTCCTGAAAACTTGAAGGAAGCAGCGGGGGCAGAGCCAAGCAGAGGCCGAGGCGGCAGGCCTGAATGGTTTATTACAATGGCAGGCATTGTAGGTGCGGTGTCCCACATCGGATGGCTCCTGCCTAGAATGCGGTAAGAAGACTGAAGCCCGGTCCCAGGGAAATTCTGGAGGTATACAAAAAAAAAAAGAAGAGAAAGAAGTTTTAAAGAAATTTGAGATTGAAGAAAGAAGGGTGAGAAAAAGGAAAAATAATAAGCTGTTAAAGGATGCGAAAAGCAGCGTTGAGGAAGGGAGGAAACACGGGCTCGCCGTTGAATGAGAAGACGAGCAAAAGTGCTGACAAGATGGCGGAGGCCGGACCGCATGGTGGGGCCGCACTACTTACAGAGGAGAAGCTGACCGAGGAGATGGCGGTGGAGCTAGAAAAGCAGTTTGCGAGGCACATGGAGGCTTTGAGGAAGGAGATGGCGGTCGCATTGAAGTCATTGGAGGAGGTGAGAGTAGCTGTGGCAAAGACATCGGCCGAGGTGAGAGAGCTGGGCGAGAAGATGAAGGAAGTGGAGGAGGCCGCGTCGCAGCACAGCGACCAGCTCACCTCGGTGGGGGACGAGCTGTGGAGGGCGGTGGAGATCAACAGAGGGCTCCGAGCAAAGCTTGAGGACTTGGAGAACCGCTCGAGGCGGCACAATCTAAGAATTGTGGGCTTGCCCGAAGGGATTGAGGGTCCAAGGCCAACAGAGTACTTCGCTAAGAAGTTGGCGGAGCTGATAGGGGACGGTGAAAACCCCTCTCAGTATGAACTGGACCGAGCTCATCGGTCGTTAAGGCCGAAGCCCAAAGTGAATGAGCCGCCAAGAGCTGTAATCATCTGTTTCCATAAGTACTGCATGAAGGAGTAGGGGTTAGCTGGCGAAGCAGAAGGCGAGGTGCAGTGGGATGGTGCCGGAGTTCGGATCTACCAGGACTTGACGGTGGAGTTGGCAAAAAGACGAGAGGCGTTCGGGCGAGTGAAGGCGGCACTGTGCAAGAAGGGGGTGCGATTTGGTATGGTATAACCGGCAAAGCTGAGGGTGACATATGGTGCCAAAGACTTTTATTTCGAGACAGCGGAAGCGGCTGAGGCGTTCGTGAGGGCAGAAGGCTTGGGACAGACATGAGGAGCGGAGCTGGAAGAGAGACTGTGGACTGTGATTGGGGAGCTGGAAAATGTACAAATGTTATAACTTTCTTTTTACTGATGTGTATTGTAATTTACTTCTCTTCACATTGTTACAGAGTTCAAGTTACTGGTTGGGTTGATTGGCATTCTGTATTGCGACAGTTATATCTTGGTTTCGTGAATTGTATGGGTTGGATTGTTGTTTTTGTTGTTTCTTTCTTTGGGACTGGGTGGGAGGGGACGGTATAGCGTGGCGGGGGGGAGCCACCTGCGCTAGCTAACTAAAGTCGGCTAGTGAACGGAGGTGAGGTGAGAGGAGGGCTGCGGACATTGGAGCCTGGTTGGCAGGTTTCGATGGGCCTAGGAGGCGAGCGAGGGGGGGGGAAGGGATTGATGCTGGGACATGTTTTTTCGAGAGGAAATGTAGGGGGGGGGGTTTGGGAGAGGGGGAAGGGGTTCTATGTTAATAATGGATAGGGGCGGGTCAGGCTTATGGGGCAGGGCTCGGTGGTATGATGATGGTGGATAAGAAGGGTGGGGGAGGTTAGAGATCCCCAGTTACGATAGTCACGTGGAACGTGAGGGGGTTAGGAGGTTCGGTCAAGAGGTCAAGGGTGCTTGCGCAGGGGCGAAATTCTCCTACCCGCCCCGCCACATTTCTGCCCCGACCGGCCGGCGGGAGTCTCCGTAACACCGGCCGGTCAATGGGGTTTCCCATTGTGGGGCAGCCCCACGCCGTCGGAAAACCCCCGGGCGCCGGCAAAACGGAGACTCCCGCCGACGGAGAATGACGCCCCAGATGTAGCAATGCTGCAGGAGACTTGTGGTGAACCACTGTACACCTGTATTAGGGGATGGAAAGTAGGACCTGTACTTCAGGTTCGCCGTTATTCCAGCCGGCTGGCTCCACCCAGTAGGAGGAGTATGAATATGCATGTCCTCCATTTAGCTGCCATTTTGCCAGCTGCAGCAGGAGGCCACGCATCTGACTGCAATAAGGCCACAGTTGTACCCAACCTTAGTCTTTGTGCAATTGATCGTGCATCAATTTATTGCAGTCAGATTTTCTACAGGATGGACATCCGTATCAAACCAGATCGCCTGCAGCTGGATCCACAGTCGACCGACGCCAGAAAAGACTTTAATCACTGGCTAGCTTGCTTCGAGGCCTACATTAACTCAGGGATCACCCCACCAACGGAGGCTCAGAAGATACAGGTCCTGTATTCTAGGTTGAGCTCAAGCGTGTTCCCGCTGATCCAGGACGCCCCGATTTACGCAGAAGCCATGGCACTCCTCAAAGAGAACTACGCGCAGAAAGCGAACATACTCTTCGCCAGCACGCCAGGCACGTCCTCGCCACTCGCTCTCAACTCCCTGGTGAGTCCATCGAAGACTTCTGGCAGGCCCTAATCCCACTCGTCCGGGACTGTGACTGTCAGGCCGTTACGGTTGCTGAACATTCTAATCTCCTCATGCACGATGCTTTCGTAACGGGGATTGGGTCGGACATCATCCGACAACGATTGCTGAAAGAGGCCACACTCGACTTAGCGGAGACAAAAAAATTAGCGCTCTCCATGACGGTCGCATCCCGTAACGTTCAGGCCTATCCCTCCAGCCGCGCGACCCACCCCTCCAATCCCTCGTGGACCCCGCAAACGACCGCCTCAGCTGGGGCCCTGCCTAGCCAATACCCCTGCGCCACACGCAAAACCCGCCACCCCGGGGGTCCCCGATGCTATTTCTGTGATCAGCAGAAGCACCCTCGCCAACGCTGCCTGGCCCACGCCGCTATCTGCAAGGCTTGCGGCAAAAAGGGACATTTCGTCGCAGTGTGCCAGGCCCGCGCAGACGCCGCTATTGCCCCCTCCCTCCTGCCAAACGCACAATGGGCACCGCTCTCTTCACCTCCCGGGCCACGCGCGGCCAGTGGGCGCCGCCATCGTCTCCCCCTCAGTCCACGTGCGGCCCATGGGCGCCGCTATCGTGTCCTGCTCCACCAACTTGCGCCCCATGGGCGCCGCCATTTTGTTCCCCGCAGGATCTCCAGCCGCCACCATCTTGCCTTCCCCACGGGGCATGGACGCCAACGACCTTCCACGACCTGGGCCCCCAACGCTCTTCGTCTGAAACCAGTGACGATCACCCGCAGCTCGCCTCGATGACGCTGGACCAGTCTCGTCCACACAACCTGGCCACCGCTTCGACAACGGTGAAAATCAACGGCCATGTGACCTCTTGCCTGCTGGACTCCGGGAGCACCGAAAGCTTCATACACCCGGATACGGTAAGGCGCTGCTCCCTCGCGTCCACCCCACCAATCAACGGATCTCCCTGGCCTCCGGGTACCACTCTGTCCCGATCCGAGGGTTCTGCGTAGAGTTCAGCGGCTTTCGCCTCTACGTCCTTCCTAACCTCTGCGCTGCACTATTGCTAGGCCTGGATTTTCAGTGCAATCTCCAGAGCCTCACCCTCAAATTCGGCAGGCCCCTTCCACCCCTCACTGTGTGCGGCCTCACGACCCTAAAGGTCGACCCCGCCTCCATCTTTGCCAATCTTACTTCAGATTGCAAGCCCATCGCCACCAGGAGCAGACGGTACAGCACCCAGGACAAGAACATCATCAGGTCCGAGGTCCAGCGGCTGCTTCGGGAGGGTGTCATCGAGGCCAGCAACAGCCCCTGGAGAGCCCAAGTGGTTATCGTTAAAACTGGGGAGAAACACCAAATGGTCGTGGACTACAGCCAGACCATCAATCGGTACACGCAGCTCGACGCGTACCCCCTCCCACGCATATCTGATATGGTCAATCAGATTGCGCAGTACCGGGTCTTCTCAACGATTGACCTAAAATCCGCCTACCACCAGCTCCCCATCCGGAAATCCGACCACCCATACACTGCCTTCGAGGCGGACGGTCGTCTCCACCATTTTCTTAGGGTTCCCTTTGGCGTCACTAATGGGGTCTCGGTCTTCCAAAGGGAGATGGACCGAATGGTCGACCGGTATGGTTTGCGGGCCACATTCTCGTACCTAGACAATGTCACCATCTGTGGCCATGATCAGCAGGACCACGATGCCAACCTTGCTAAATTTCTCCGCACCGCCACTCTCCTCAATCTTACTTATAACAAAGAGAAGTGTGTGATCAGCACGACCCGCTGAGCCATCCTCGGCTATGTGTACCAGAATGGAGTTCTGGGGCCCGATCCCGACCGCATGCGCCCCCTCATGGAGCTTCCCCTCCCCCAATGCCGCAAGGCCCTCAAACACTGCCTGGGGTTCTTTTCGTACTACGCTCAGTGGGTCCCAAACTATGCGGACAACGCCCACATACTCATACAGTCCACCCAGTTCCCCCTCACGGCCGAGGAACAACAGGCCTTCGCCCATATCAGAGCTGATATAGCCAAGGCAGGGATGCACGCAGTAGACGAGTCACTGCAATTTCAAGTAGAAAGCGACGCATCAGATGTCGCCCTCAATCAGGCAGGCAGGCCCGTGGCGTTCTTTTCCCACACCCTTCATGCCTCTGAAATTCGGCACTCATCCGTCGAAAAAGAGGCCCAGGCTATCGTTGAAGCTGTGCGGCACTGGAGGCATTACCTGGCTGGCAGGAGATTCACTCTCCTCACTGACCAACGGTCGGTAGTCTTCATGTTCAACAACACGCAGCGGGGCAAGATCAAAAATGATAAAATCTTGCGGTGGAGAATTGAGCTCTATAATTACGAGATTTTGTATCGCCCCGGCAAGATCAATGAGCCCCCAGACGCCCTCTCCCGAGGTACATGTGCCAGCGCACAAGTAGACCAACTCCGGGATCACCCGGGGGTCACACGACTGTACCATCACATCAAGGCTCGCAACCTGCCCTACTCTGTCGAGGAGGTACGGACAGTCACCAGGGACTGCCAGGTCTGAGCGGAGTGCAAGCCGCACTTCTACCGGCCGGACCGTGCGCGCCTGGTAAGGCCTCCCGCCCCTTTGAACGCCTCAGCGTGGATTTCAAAGGACCCCTCCCCTCCACTGACCGTAACACATATATTCTCAGTGTGGTCAATGAGTACCCCAGGTTCCCTTTCGCCATCCCGTGCCCGGATATGACGTCCGCCACCGTCATCAAGTCCCTCAACACAATCTTCGCTCTGTTCGGTTTCCCCGCCGACATCCACAGTGACAGGGAATCCTCATTCATGACTGATGAGCTGCGTCAGTTCCTGCTCAGCAGGGGTATCGCCTCTAGCAGAACGACCAGCGACAACCCCTGGGGAAACGGGCAGGTAGAAAGGGAGAATGGGACGATTTGGAGGGCCGTCCAGCTGGCCCTACGGTCCAGGAACCTTCTAGCCTCTCGCTGGCAGGAGGTCCTCCCTGATGCACTGCACTCCATCCGGTCACTACTGTGCACCTCTACGAATAACACACCCCATGAACGTCTTTTTACCTTCCCCAGGAAGTCCACATTCGGGGTGTCGCTCCCGACTTGGCTCGCAGTTCCAGGACCGGTCCTGCTCCGTAGGCATGTCCGACTCCACAAGGCGGACCCGTTGGGGGATAGGGTACTCTTGCTCCACGCCAACCCCCAGTATGCCTACGTTGCATACCCCGACGGCCGCCAAGATACGGTCTCCCTCAGGGACCAGGCACCGCCAGGTTCCTCCCCCGCCCCGGCGCCATCCTCCCCTTCCCCGGCGCTTCCATCATTGTCCCCACCAGGCCCATCCCTCCTTCCACTGCCCACGAAAGAGGATGATGAAGATTTCGGCACGCTCCCGGAGTCATCTAACAGCAGGCCAGCACCGCCACCGTTACGCCGCTCCCAGCGGAACGTCAAGGCTCCAGACAGATTGAACCTTTAACTGGACCTTCAAAATGGATACATATTTTGCTCTTTCTTCATGGTGTTTCTACGACACTGTAAATAATGTTCAACACTGTAGTTCCACACCACCCCCGCCGGACTCATTTTTAACAGGGGGTGAATGTGGTGAATCACTGTACACCTGTATTAGGGGATGTAAGGTAGGACCTGTACTACAGGTTCGCCAGTAGCCCCTGCCGGCTGGCTCCGCCCAGTAGGAGGAGTATAAATATGCATGTCCTCCATTTAGCTGCCATTCCGCCAGATGCAGCAGGAGGCCACACATTTGACTGCGAAAAAGCCACAGTTGTACCCAACCTTAGTCTTTGCGCAATTGATTATGCATCAACTCACTTGAGGGTGAAGGACCAGGTGAGACTTAAAAAGGGCTGGGTTAGTCAGGTGTTTCACTCTGGACTTGACGGAAGGGCTCGAGGGGTAGCAGTAATGGTCAGCAAAAGAGTGCGCTTCCAGATGGAGACGGTGGTGGCAGATCAGGGGGTTAGATATGTGATTGTGACAGGGGTGCTGGAGGGGAGGTTAGTGGCGCTGTTAAGTGTATATGGCCCCAATTGGGACGATGTGGGATTCGCAAAGAAGGTGTTTGGGGCCATCCCCTACTTGGACACACACAAACTGATAGTGGGAGGGGGCTGGAACTTGGTGCAGGAGCCAAGGTTGGACAGGCCATGGCCGCGCTCACTGGTCCCATCAGGGGGGGGGGGGGGGGGGCGAACACGTTAGCGGGGCTAATGGTGGAAATGGGGGGGGTGGACCCTTGGAGCTTTCTGCACCCGAGGGAGCGGGAGTACTCGTTTTTCTCAGCTGTCCATGAGGTATATTCGCGGATCGACTTTTTCGTGGTGGGGAAGGCTTCGTTAGCTGGGATTAAGGGGTTGGAATACTTGGCAATTGCAGTGTCAGATCATGCTCCGCATTGGGTGGATGTGGTGCTGGAGAAGGGGGTAGCGCAGAGGCCGGGGTGGAAGTTAGATGTGGGACTTTTGGGGGACCAAGTGTTCTGTGACAAAATTGAAAAGGTAATTAAGGAATATGTAGGTTTCAATTGTACGGGTGAGGTGTCGAAGGCGGTCGTCTGGGAGGCTCTAAAGGCGGTGGTGAGGGGGGAGGTGATCTCGTTTAAGGCCAGAGTGGACAAAGAGGAGAGGTTGGAGCGGCAGAGGGTAATAGATGAGATGTTGGACGTAGATAGGAGTTATGCAGAGGATGGGGACCAAACAAAGCTAGAAAAGAGGAAAGAACTACAGGCGAGCTTTGACCGACTATCTACCAGGAAGGCGGTGCGCCAACTGAGACGAGCAAGGGGTGCAGTTTACGAACATGGAGATAAGTCTGTTAGCAGGTCAGCTCCGGAGGGAAGCAGCGGTAAGGGAAATTGTGCAGGTGAGGGATCGGGCAGGGAAGTTGGTGGTGGCGCCGGATCTGATTAACAAGGTTTTTGAGGAATTTTATGAGAGGTTGTACAGGCCGGAGCCACCTGGGGGAGATCGTGAGATGCAGGAATTTCTAGATGGGTTGGAGTACCCGAGGTTCGGGGAGGGGGACAGGGCTACATTAGAAGGAGTGATAGTGGAGCAGGAGATAAAGGATGCAATTGTGAGGATGCAGTCGGGGAAGGTGGCAGGGCTGGATGGGTTTCCGGTGGAATATTATAAAAAATTCAGGGATAAACTGGCACCCCTGATGGTGGGGATGTTTGAAGAGGCGATAGGGAAGGGGATATTGCCACAAACCTTGGGGCAGGCATCGATTTCCCCGTTACTAAAAAAAGATAAGGACCTGATGGAGTGTGGGTCGTATAGGCCCATATCACTTCTGAATGTGGACGCAAAAGTATTGGCAAAGGTACTGGCGGATAGGCTGGAGGTGTGCCCCTCCAGGGTGATAGGTGAAGATCAGATGGGGTTCGTGAGAGGGAGGCAGCTCTTTTCAAACATTAGGAGGGTATTGAACGTCGTTATGGCACCGGCAGAGGGGAAGGAAACAGAGGTGGTTGTGGCATTGGACGCTGAGAAGGTGTTCAACCGGGTAGAATGGGGGTACTTGATGGCAGTGCTGGAGCGGTTTGGGATTGGACCAAGATTTGTGAGCGGGGTAAAGCTACTATACAAGGAGCCGAGGGCGAGTGTCCGCACAAACAACATCAGCTCCAGGTCCACCGTGGGACTAGGCAGGGATGTCCTATATCCCCCCTGCTGTTTGCACTCGCGATTGAGCCGTTAGCCATCGCATTAAGATGTTTGGAGGTATGGAAAGGAATAGTGTGGGGGCAGATAGAGCATAGGGTGTCCTTATATGCCGATGACTTGCTGTTGTACGTGTCGGAACCGAGTGTGTCGATAGGGGGAATATTGGAGCTGCTTCGAGTGTTTGTGTCTTTCTCGGGGTACAAGCTGAATCTAGACAAGAGTGAGTATTTTGTGGTATCTCGGCCGGGGGTGGGGACAGGGGGCTGCCATTCCGTAGGGCAGGGACTCACTTTAGGTACCCGGGGGTGCAGATTGCACGGAAGTGGGGGGGCTCCGCAGGTACATTTCTAGTTTGGTGGGGAGAGTGAAAGCTGATCTGGCAAGGTGGGATGGTCTCCCTCTGTCACTGGTGGGTCGGTACAGGCGATTAAAATGAACCTGTTGCCACGATTTCTGTTTATTTTTCAATGCCTGCCGATTTTCCTGCCAAAGGCTTTTTTCAGGGAGATTGAGGGAAGGATTACGTCGTTCATATGGGGAGGGAAGGTGACCAGAGTTAGAAAGGTGCTATTACAGAGAGGAAGGCAGGCAGGGGGTTTGGGTCTTCCGAACCTGATGTATTACTACTGGGCGGAGCTGGGTGTGGTAGTCACCACTGTTGTATTATATTGTATATACTGAACACGAGGGTGTGACGGTAAGGCCCCTGTACTACAGGTACGGGGTAGATCCCTGCCTGCTGGCTCCGCCCAGTAGGCAGAGTAGAAATGTGCTCTCCAAACTGCAGCCATTTCGGCAGCAGCTATAGGAGGCCACACATCTCTGTGTAATAAAGCCTCGATTACTCTCTACTCTCGTCTCGTCGTAATTACACAGAGATTTTACAAAGATGGATCTCCTCATCAAGTCGAATCGCCTGCAGCTCATCCTCACGCAGACAACGCCAGAAAGGACTTCGCACATTGGCTAGCTTGCTTTGAAGCATACATCGGATCTGTGACAGATCCAATCCCAGAAGCTCCAGATTCTGTACACGCGGCTGAGCTCTGATGTCTTTCCCCTCATCCAGGACGCGCCTACCTACGCAGAGGCCATCACGCTACTGAAGGAGAACCACGCTCAGCAGACCAACAAGACCTACGCCAGACACCTCCAGTCCACGCGGCACCAACTTCCCGGTGAGTCTGTGGAAGATTTCTGGTGTGCTCTGCTTGCCCTGTTGAGAGACTGTGAATGCCAGGCCGTTTCGGCCGCTGAACATTCTAACCTGCTAATGAGAGACGCGTTCATTACGGGCATAGGGTCGGCCTACATCCGCCAGCGCCTCTTAGAAGGGGCTACGCTTGACCTCGCGGCGACCAAGAAACTAGCGTTCTCGCTCACAGTCGCCTCACGCAACGTACAGGCGTATGCCCCGGACCGTATGGCTCACCCCTCCTGGGCATCGTGGACCCCGCCAGCGGCCACCCCATCGTGGACCCCATCAGCGACCGCCCCCAGCCAACCCCATGCCTGCACCGTGCGGCAGCCAACTAACCCCGGGGGACCCAAGTGCTACTTCTGCGGACAAACAAAACACCCCCGGCAGCGTTGCCCGGCGCGCAGCGCGTTCTGCAAGGCCTGCAGCAAGAAAGGACATTTTGCTGCAGTGTGCCAGGCCTGCTCATTCGCCGCTATTGTCCCTGCACCCCCCGTGTGCGGCCAGTGGGCGCCGCCATCTTCCTCGCCTCAGACCAAGTGCGGCCCGTGGGCGCCGCCATCTTGCTCCCTTCACAACACGTGCTGCCCGTGGGCGCCGCCATCTTGCTTGCCTCACAACCAATGGGTGGAGCCATCTTGCCTGCCTCAGGACACGTGCGGCCCGGGACGCCGCCATCTTCCCCGCCTCAGGACCCCTGCCCGTCAGGCACTTCATCGGGCCGCTCATTGCCTGCAACCGCCGCCAACCAGCCGCGTCTCCCCTCCATCACGATCGACCAGTCCCGACCCCACAACCTCACGACCGTGTCGACAAAGGTGAAGGTCGACGGGCATGAGATATCCTGCCTTCTGGACTCCGGGAGCACTGAGAGCTTCATCCACCCCGATACGGTAAGGCGCTGCTCCCTCGCAGTACACCCAATTAACCAAAGAATCTCCCTGGCCTCCGGATCCCACTCCATGGCGATCCGGGGAGACTGCATCGCCACCCTCACCATCCAGGGCGTAGAGTTCAGCAGCTTCCGGCTCTATGTCCTCTGCGCTGCCTTGATACTCGGCCTGGACTTCCAGTGCAACCTCCAAAGTCTAACCCTGAAATTTGGCGGGCCCCTACTACCCCTTACTGTTTGCGGCCTCACGACCCTTAAGGTCGACCCACCTTCTCTGTTTGCAAACCTCACCCCGGATTGCAAACCCGTCGCCACCAGGAACATACGGTAAAGGGCCCAGGACAGGACCTTCATCAGGTCTGAGGTCCAGCGACTGCTGCGGGAAGGTATCATCGAGGCCAGCAACAGCCCCTGGAGAGCCCAAGTGGTAGTGGTGAAAACGGGGGAGAAAAACAGGATGGTCGTTGACTACAGTCAGACCATCAATCGGTACACGCAGCTCGGCACGTATCCCCTCCCACGCATATCTGATATGGTCAATCAGATTGCACAGTACCGAGTCTTCTCGACAGTGGACCTGAAATCTGCCTACCACCCATTCGCAAGGCGAACCGCCCGTACACCGCGTTTGAAGCGGACGGCCGCCTTTACCATTTCCTTAGAGTTCCCTTCGGCATCACTAACGGGGTCTCGGACTTCCAATGGGAGATGGACCGAATGGTTGACCGGGACAGACTGCGGGCCACTTTCCCGTACCTGGATAACGTCACCATCTGCGGCCACGACCAGCAGGACCACGACGCGAACCTTTCCAAATTTCTCCACAGCGCCAAACTCCTCAACCTAACCTACAACAAGGAGAAGTGTGTGTTCAGCATGAGCCGATTAGCCATCCTCGGCTATGTGGTTCAGAACGGAGTTTTAGGGCCCGACCCCGATCGCTTGCGCCCCCTCATGGATCTCCCCCTTCCCCACTGCCCCAAGGCCCTCAAATGATGCCTGGGGTTCTTTTCGTACAATTACCAGTGGGTCCCGAACTATGCCGACAAGGCCCGCCCACTCATCCACTCCACCGGTTTCCCACTGACGGCCGAGGCTCACCAGCCCTACAACTGTATCAAGGCCGACATCGCCAAGGCCGCGATGCACGCGGTCGATGAGACGCTCCCCTTACAAGTCGAGAGCGATGCATCAGACATCGCTCTAGCCGCCACCCTCAACCAGGCAGGCAGGCCCCTGGTATTCTTTTCCCGCACCCTCCATGCCTCCGAAATTCGGCACTCCTCCGTCGAAAAGGAGGCCCAAGCTATCATTGAAGCTGTGCGGCACTGGAGGCATTACCTGGCCGGCAGGAGATTCACTCTCCTCACAGACCAACAGTCAGTTGCCTTCATATTTAACAACACAAGATCAAAACAAGATCAACACAAGATGTTGCGGTGGAAGAACGAGCTCTCCACCTTTAATTACGAGATTTTGTATCGCCCCGGTAAGCTCAACGAGCCCCCCGATGCCCTGTCCCGAGGTACATGTGCCAGCGCACAAGTGGACCGACTCCGGACCCTGCACGACGATCTCTGTCACCCAGGGGTCAGCCGCTTTGACCACTTCATTAAGGCCCGCAATCTGCCCGACTCCATCGAGGAAGTACGGACAATCACCAGGGACTGCCAGGTCTGCGCGGAGTGTAAATCGCACTTCTACCGGCCAGACCATGCGTGCCTGGTGAAGGCCTCCCGCCCCTTTGAACGCCTTAGCATGGACTTCAAAGGGCCCCTCCCCTCCACCTACCGCAACACGTATTTTCTCAACGTGGTCGACGAATATTCCAGATTCCCCTTCGCCATCCCATGCCCCGATATGACATCTGCCACCGTCATCAAAGCCCTCAACACCATCTTCGCTCTGTTCGGTTTCCCCGCCTGCATCCACAGCGACCAGGGATCCTCATTTATGAGCGATGAGCTGCGCCAGAACCTGCTCAACAGGGGCATTGCCTCGTGCAGGACGACCAGCTACAACCCATGGGGAAACGGCCAGGTGGAGCGGGAGAATGGGACGGTCTGGAAGGCAGTCCAGCTGGCCCTATGGTCCAGAAATCTCCTGGCCTCCCGCTGGCAGGAGGTCCTCCCTGACGCACTTCACTCCATTCGGTCACTTCTGTGCACGGCGACTCACGAACGTCTCTTTGCCTTCCTCAGGAAGTCCACCTCTGGGTTTCGCTCCCAACATGGCTGGCAGCGCCAGGACCCGTTCTCCTCCGCAAACACGTGCGGCTCCACAAGGCGGACCCGTTGATTGAGAGGGTACAGCTACTCCACGCAAACCCGCAGTACACCTACGTAGCGTACCCCAACGGCCGCCAAGACACAGTCTCCCTCAGGGACCTGGCACCAGCTGGGTCCCCACACACACCCCCCTCTGCCCCAGCGCCACCCTCCCTTCCCCCAGCACACCCCACCACAGCCCCCGCTCCCGGACAATCCGTCCTCCACTTGGTCCCACCCGGGGATGAAGAGGATGTCGACATGCTCCCGGAGTCACCGACGACCGAGCCGACGCCTGACTCGCCACCAGCACTGCGGCGCTCTCAACGACGGATCAAGGCGCCTGACCGTCTAAATTTGTAACCTTCTCTGAAATTTTAATGACAACCTGAATGTAAATAGTTTTCCACCACCCCCGCTGGACTCATTTTTAACAGGGGTGAACGTGGTAGTCACCGCTGTTGTATTATATTGTATTTACTGCACTGCATACGAGGGTATTACGGTAAGGCCCCTGTAGAACATAGAAAATTACAGCGCAGTACAGGCCCTTCGGCCCCCGATGCTGCGCCGACCTGTGAAACCACTCTAAAGCCCATCTACACTATTCCCTTATCATCCATATGTCTACCCAATGACCATTTGAATGCCCTTAGTGTTGAGTGTCCACTACTGTTGCAGGCAGGGCATTCCACACCCTTACTACTCTCTGAGTAAAGAACCTACCTCTGACATCTGTCCTATATCTATCTCCCCTCAATTTAAAGCTATGTCCCCTCGTGCTAGACATCACCATCCGAAGAAAAGGGCTCTCACTGTCCACCTTATCTGATACTCTGATCATCTTGAATGCCTCAATTAAGTCACCTCTTAACCTTCTTCTCTCTAACGAAAACAGCCTCAAGTCCCTCAGCCTTCCCTCATAAGATCTTCCCTCCATACCAGGCAACATTCTGGTAAATCTCCTCTGCACCCTTTCCAATGCTTCCACATCCTTCCTATAATGCGGCGACCAGAATTGCACGCAATACTCCAAATGTGGCCGCACCAGAGTTTTGTACAGCTGCAACATGACCTCATGGCTCCGAAACTCAATAAAAGCTAACACACCATATGCCTTCTTAACAACCCTCTCAACCTGGGTGGCAACTTTCAGGGATCTATGTACATGCACACCGAGATCGCTCTGCTCATCCACACTGCCAAGAATCTTACCATTAGCCCAGTACTCAGTCTTCCTGTTATTCCTTCCAAAATGAATCACCTCACACTTTTCTGCATTAAACTCCATTTGCCACCTCTCAGCCCAGCATTGCAGCTTATCTATGTCCCTCTGTAACTTGTAACATCCTTCCGCACTGTCCACAACTCCACCGACTTTAGTGTCATCTGCAAATTTACTCACCCATCCTCCTACGCCCTCCTCCAGGTCATTTATAAAAATGACAAACAGCAGTGGCCCCAAAACAGATCCTTGTGGTACACCACTAGTAACTGGAGGAGTAAGGGGACAACATTTGCTATCCTCCAGTCTTCTGGCACTATTCCTGTAGACAAAGGTGACTTAAAGATCGAAGCCAAAGGCTCAGCAATCTCCTCCCTAGCTTCCCATAGAATCCTAGGATAAATCACATCCGGTCCAGGGGACTTATCTATTTTCACACTTTCCAGAATTACTAACACCTCCTCCTTATGAACCTCAAGCCCTTCTAGTCTAGTAGCCTGAATCTCAATATTCTCCTCAACAACACTATCTTTTTCCTGTGTGAATACTGACGAAAAATATTCATTTAGCACCTCTCCTATCTCCTCGGACTCCACGCACAACTTCACACTACTGTCCTTGACTGGCCCTACTCTTACCCGAGTCATTCTTTTATTCCTGACATATCTATAGACAGCTTTAGGGTTATCCTTGATCTTACCTGCCAAAGACTTCCCATTTCCCCCCCTGGCTCTTCTTAGCTCTCTCTTTAGCTAACTTCCTAGCTAACTTGTAACTCTCGAGCGCCCTAACTGAACCTTCATGTCTCATCTTTACATAAGCCTCCTTCTTCCTCTTGACAAGTGTTTCAACTGCTTTAGTAAACCACGGTTCCCTTGCTCGACCACTTCCTCCCTGCCTGACAGGTACATACTTATCAAGGACACGCAGTAGCTGTTCCTTGAACAAGCTCCACATTTCCATTGTGCCCATCCCCTGCAGTTTTCCTCTCTATCCGATGCATCCTAAGTCTTGCCTCATCGCATCATAATTGCCTTTCCCCCAGATATAACTCTTGCCCTGCGGTATATACCTATCCCTTCCCATCACTAAAGTAAACGTAATCGAATTGTGGTCACTATCACCAAAGTGCTCACCTACCTCCAAATCTAACACCTATTCTGGTTCATTACCCAGTACCAAATCCAAAATGGCCTTGCCTCTCGTTGGCCTATCTACATACTGTGGCAGGAAACGCTCCTGCACACATTGGACAAAAACGGACCCATCTAAAGTACTCGAACTATAGCGTTTCCAGTCAATATTTGGAAAGTTAAAGTCCCCCCATAACAACTACCCTGTTGCTTTCGCTCCTATCCAGAAGCATCTTTGTAGGTACTACAGGTACGGGGGTAGATCCCTGCCTGCTGGCTCTGCCAAGTAGGCGGAGTAGAAATATATGTGCTCTCCAAACTGCAGCCATTTCGGCAGCAGCTGTAGGAGGCCACACATCTCTGTGTAATAAAGCCTCGATTACTCTTACTCTCGTCTCGTCGTAATTGATAGTGCATCACTGAGTAAGAGGGGTTGAGTCCCAGTGGGTCAGAATGCAGGAGAGTTTGTATAGGGGGTCGCTCCCGATAGCCCCGGGGAAGTACTCAGGGAGTCCGGTAATAATAGCTTAATTGAGAATTTGGAGGCAGTTTCGCCAACACTTCGGGTTGGGGGCAGGGTCAAGGGAAATGCTGATTCGGGGGAACCACAGATTTGAGCCAGGGAGGTGGGATGGAAATTTTTGGAAATGGGATTAAGACACTGAAGGATTTGTTTCTTAGGGTTCGGTTTGCAGGATTGAAGAAGCTGAAAGCGAAGTATGGGCTGGAGCAAGGGGAAATGTTTTGATACATGCAGGTTCGAGATTTTGCCAGAATGGAGATACAGAACTTCCCGGAGGAGCCAGCCTCCACATTGCTGAAGGAGATGCTGACAACAGGGGGACTGGAGAAGGGGGTAGTGTCAGCGGTCTGCGGAGCTATTTTGGAGGAGGAGAAGGCACTGCTGGAAGGGATCAAAGCAAAGTGGGAAGAGTTGGGAGAGGATATGGAGGGGGGGTTCTGGTGTGAGGTGCTCCGGACAGTGAATGCCTCCACCTCGTGTGCGAGGTTGGGGCTGATATAGCTGAAGGTGGTATACAGAGCACACCTCATGAGGGTGAGGATGAGCCGATTCTTTGAAGGAGTAGAAGATGTGTGTGAACGTTGCGGGGGGGGGAGCGCTAACCACGTTCACTAACCACGTTCATATGTTTTGGTCCTGTCCAAAGCTAGAGGATAACTGGAAGGAGGTTTTTAGGATAATTTCTAAAGTGGTGCACGTGAAACTGGACTCGGAGCCCCCGGGAGGCCATATTTGGGATGTCGGACCAGCCAGGGTTGGAAATGGGTGCGGAGGCAGATGTTGTAGCCTTCGCCTCGTTGATCTATAGAAGGCGGATCCTGATGGGTTGGAGGGCACCCTCTCCACCCTGTGCCCTGGCGTGGGGGGGGGGGGGGGGGGGTGATCTGTTGGAATTCTTGACTCTTGAGAAGGTTAAGTTTGAACTGAGGGGAAGGATGGAGGGGTTCTACAATTCATGGGCATTATTCATTCTGCACTTTCAAGAACTGGATAACATCGAACATTAGGGGGGGTGGGTGGGAGGGTTGGGGGGGGCAGTGGGTGTTAATGGCGACTATGGGTGATTCCGGATTCGGTTTTGTCATTTGTTTATGTGAACATGTGGGCGAATGTTTTGGGTTTGGTGGGAGGATGGGTTCGTTGTTATCGTTACCAATATGGGGATTGACATATTTGTTACTGATTATTGTTTATTACTGATTATTGTTTATTGTTGGTGGGTGTAAATTTGGGAGAAAATGCGAAAAGGAGGAGAATAAAGACGGGGGCCCCCATCTTTGACGCCATCTCCGATGCCACCTGCCACGCGCGACCCATGGTGACCGCCATCTTGGGACCACTCCGCAGCCTCCCTGGAGCCCTGCTCACCCGATCATACGTTGGCCGCCGCTACCTCCGACCGGCCTACTCATCACCTTCTGAAGCTCGCCTCCATCACGCTGGACCAGTCCCGGCCTCACCACCTCACAAAATCTACGATGACCATCCGGATCAACAGGCACGAGACGACCTGCCTTTTCGACTCTGGGAGCACAGACAGCTTCATACACCCAGATACGGTAAGGCGCTGCTCCCTCCCAATCTTACCCGCGACCCAGAAAATCTCCCTGGCTTCCGGATCACATGCAGTAGAAATCCGGAGGTACTATGTCGCGACCCTTACTGTACAAGGCATAGAGTACACTAACTTCAAACTCTACATCCTTCCCCACGTCTGCGCTGCCCTATTACTGGGGCTCAACTTCTAGTGCCACCTCCAAAGCCTTACTTTAAAGTTCGGCGGACCCCTGCCCCCCCTCATCGGCTGTAGCCTCGCGACCCTTAAGGTCGCCCCACCCACGCTCTTCGCTAACCTCACCCCGGACTGTAGGCCCGTCGCTACTAGGAGCAGGCGATACAGTGCCCGGCATAGGATCTTTATCAAGTCGGAGGTCCAGCGACTCCTACGAGAGGGCATCGTTGAGGCTAGTAACAGCCCCTGGAGAGCCCAAGTGGTGGTCGTCAAGACTGGGGAGAAACACCGGTCATCGACTGCAGTCAGACCATCAACCGGTACATGCAGCTCGATGCGGACCCCCTCTCCAGCACACCTGACATGGTCAATCAGTTTGCGCAGTATCGAGTCTTCTCCACAGTTGACTTGAAGTCCGCGTACCACCAGCTCCCTATCCACCCGGAGGACCGCCGATACACTGCCTTCGAGGCAGATGGCCGCCTCTACCACTTCCTCAGGGTTCCCTTTGGCGTCACCAATGGGGTCTCGGTCTTCCAATGGGAAATGGACCGAATGGTTGACCAGTACGGGCTGCGGGCCACGTTCCCGTATTTAGATAATGTCACCATCTGCGGCCATGACCAGCAGGACCATGATGAAAACCTCCGGCACTTCCTCCACACTGCCAAATTCATGAACCTCACTTACAATAAGGAAAATGTGTTTTCCGCACAACCTGCCTAGCCATCCTTGGCTACGTTGTGGAAAACGGAGTCCCAAGGCCCTGAAGAGATGCCTGGGGTTCTTCTCCGACTATGCCCAGTGGGTCCCCCAATTATGCAGACAAGGCCCGTCCGCTTATTAAATCCACCGTTTTTCCGCTGACAGCGGAGGCCCGCTTGGCCTTCAACCGCACCAAGGTAGATATTGCCAACGCCGCGATGCACACTGTGGACGAGTCTATTCTGTTCCAGGTGGAGAGCGATGCATCGGACTTTGCGCTGGCCCGTGGCTTTCTTCTCCCGTACACTCCATGCCTCCGAAATTCGACACTCCTCCATCAAAAAGAAAGCCCAAGCCATTGTAGAAGCTGTGCAACATTGGAGGCATTACCTGGCCGGCAGGCGATTCACTCTCCTCACTGACCAACAGTCGGTTGCCTTCATGTTCAAAAGCACACAGAGAAGAATGACAAGATTCTGAGGTGGAGGATCGAGCCCTCCACCTACAACTACGATATCTTGTATCGACCTGGGAAGCTCAATGAGCCCCCAGATGCCCTATCCCGCGGTACATGTGCCAGCGCACAAGTTGACAGACTCCGGGCCCTCCACAATGACCTCTGTCACCCGGGGGTCACCCGTTTTTTTCACTTTATCAAGGCTCGCAACCTGCCTTACTCCATCGAGGAGGTCAGGACCGTGACCAGGGACTGCCAGGTCTGCATGGTGTGCAAACCGCACTTCTATCGGCCAGACAGAGCACACCTGGTAAAGGCCTCTCGCCTCTTTGAGCGCCTCAGCGTTGATTTCAAAGGGCCCCTCCCCTCCACTGATCGTAACGTGTACTTCCTCAACATTGTTGACGAGTACTCAAGATTCCCCTTTGCCATCCCATGCCCTGACATGACCTCTGCCACCATCATCAAGGCCCTTTTCACCTTGTTCGGGTTCCCCACCTGCATCCATAGCGATCGGGGTTCCTCCTTCATGAGCAACGAGTTGCGTCAGTTCCTGCTCAGCAAGGGCATCGCCTCGAGCAGGACGACCAGCTACAACCCCCGGGGCAACGGACAGGTGGAGAGGGAAAACGCGACGGTCTGGAAAGCCGTCCTCCTGGCCCTACGGTCTAGAAGTCTCCCAGTCTCCCGCTGGCAGAAGGTCTTCTCCGATGCGCTCCACTCCATCCGGTTGCTCCTGTGTACAGCCACCAACGAGACTCCTCACGAGCGTATGTTTACCTTCCGCAGGAAATCCACCTCCGGGGTCTCGCTCCCTTCTTGGCTGACAGTCCCAGGGCCCGTCCTCTTCCGGAAGCATGCGAGGAGCCATAAATCAGACCCCCTCATCGAGAAGGTCATGCTCTTCCATGCCAATCTACAATATGTCTATGTGGCACATCATGACGGGTGACAGGATATGTGGCACATCATGACGGGTGACAGGACACAGTCTCCCTTCGGAAATTGGCACCTGCAGGTTCCCCAGCGACCACCGCCCCCCCTCCACCGACTCAACAACTGGGTGAAGAAGAGGACAACACGCTCCCGGACACGCGGGTCTCGACACCGGTGCCCACACCACAGCCGGGACTGAGGCGATCACGGCGGAAGGTCAAGGCCCCCGACAGACTTGATCTTAAGCCCACTTAAGAGCCCGCTGGACTCTTTTTTTTTTAAACAGGGGGTGAATGTGGTAAACCACTGTATTGCATTGTATTGTTACATGCCAGGGCTTGTCCCTGCTGGCTCCGCCTGAGGCCCCTCCCCTCGGGCTCATGTATAAAGGTGGCTGGTCTCCGCCTCTGATCCAGTTCAGGATCAGAGGCCAGGAGGCTTTCTGTTTCATGTATTAAAGCCTCAGTTACGTTCACCACTCAATGTGTGTTCATTGATGGCATATCATGCACAAATCCCAAATGCCCCATCCCAATTTCCAGATCACAGTGGCATAGTGATAGTACTGGACTAGTGATCCAGAGGATAAGATACTGTGGATGCTAGGAATCTGAAATTCAAACAGAAAATGCTGGAAGAACTTAGCAAATCTGGCAGAGTTAATGATTTGAGTCCAATCTTCGAAATCTGTCTTTACCCTGAAGATATTGTCCATTGTGTTGAGTGGCCTTACCATCATGCTAAATGGACTAGATTCAGGACAGTTCTTTTAAAAAAAAAATCTAGAGTACCTGATATCTTGAGATGAACCATAGAATGTGCCTCGTAATCAGGGGATGTGAGAGACCTAAATTTTCTTCCCCTTCAGGATTCTGGGGCAGGGTTCTCTAAAAATGGGGATATGTCCCCAAGCCGGCGGGAAAACCGGCGCTAACGACTCCGGCATCAACGGCCGCCGAAGGTGAGGAATTCTCATCTTTCTAGGGGGCTAGGTCGCCGCTGGAGTCGTCCCCGCAGCTCCAGCTGGCACCAAAGCGCCGGCGCATGTTCGCGCATGCGTGGAGAGGCCTGCATGATCTCGTGCATGCGCGGACAGGTCGGCTTTTTTCTGCGCATGCGCAGGGGTTCCCTTCTCCGTGCTTGCCCTGGGCAATTTTGCGGAGCCCTACAGGGGCCCGTCGCGGAGAAAAGAAGGCCCCCCACGGAACCAGCCCGCCCGCAGATCGGTAGGCCCCAATCGCGGCCAAGGCCACCGTGGGGTCCCCCCGCCCCGGGGGTCGGATCCCCCCCCCCGGGACTGCCCCCGCACACTTACCTGCCAGGTCCCGCCGTGTGTGAGGTGAGTAATTCACGCCAGCAGGACTGGGGAAAACATTACGGCCACTCGGCCCATCGGGGCACGGCGAATCGCTGGGGGGCCCGCTATCAACAGCCCCCGACCGGCCTGGAGGGAATCCCGCCGGCCCCCGAAAAACGGCGGCAGAGAATAGGGCAGTCAGCGTCGAGGTGGGATTCGCGCCTCCCCCGGGGATTCTCCAACCCGCCAACAGGGTCGGAGAATCCCGGCCCTTATGTCAACGCTTATATTGGAAACTGCCTATGTAAATTTGTCATGATGTAATTGTACACTTCCACCAGTGGTGGTGTTCTAGTTTTACATCTGTACAATTTTTAGCCTGAACTGCAGCGATACGCCCATCATCTAACAAACTCTATTTCTCTGCTTGTCATAGTTTTGCTGTTTAACGATGAATAATGGGCGGGATTCTCCGTCCCGCCAGCCCGGTTTTCTGGTGCGGCGCACCCATTCCGGCAGCCGGCCAATGGGGTTTCCCATTGTGGCCATTGCACACCGTTGGGAAACCCACAGGCGTGGGTGCGCTACCGGCAAAGACGAGGATCCCTCCGACGGAGAATCCCGCAGAATATCTTTTTCAATTACTATACAAAACTGTAAATTGGGCGCTGATATATGTCTCTATGCCTTAGTCCGACTATATCGCTCAAATCAACCTCATTTTACTTGTGAGCAATACCACAGGAGATTGACTGGTAATACAAAAGATACATTCAGGTTTGCAATAATGATTACTACAAGGTGCAGAAACATTAGTGTTTAAAATACCTAAAATTGCATGACATGAGTATTCTAGTACTGTATATAACAGGGCTCCCTCGCGTTCTCATCACCCCTACAAGCCTCCACATTCAAAGAATTATCTGATGCCATTCCTGTCACTGACAGTGTGCTACTACCATCTCTGTCCTTCCTTTGCGTTTCAGCATTCCGAAAGGACGATTCCCTTCATGGTCCACTCTTCAATCACCCCAAAACCTCTTCTCCTTCATGGGCAAGTGTAGGAGATACAACACTTGCTCTTTTACACCCATCCACCCCACCATTTAGGGCCCAAACACTACTTCAAGGTGAAATAGCAATTCACTTGTTATTCTTTCAATTTTGTTTTCAATATTTGCTGCTCACAATGCGGTCACCCACCTCTACACTGGAGAGACTAACGGCAGAATCACAGAATTGTTACAGCACAGAAGGAGGCCATTTGGTCCGTCATGTCTGTGCCAGCTCTCTGAATGAGCAACGCACTTAGTACCATAACCCTGTATATATTTCCTTTTTCAGATGGTAATCCAATTCACTCCTAAATGCCTTCATTGAACCTGCTTCCATCACACTGTTTGGCAAAGTATTCCAGATAGTCACAGTTTTGCTGATCACCTCTATTCAATCCACAATCATGATGCTGAGCATCTGCTTGCCTTTCATTTAAATTCTCTGAACCACTCCCACTCTGACCTCGGTCTTCTACAATGTTCAAAAGAGGTCCATTGCAAGCTAGAGGAAGAGCATCTCATCTTTCAATTACGCACTTTACAGCCCACCAGACTCAACATGGAGATCAATAATTTCAGATCATTTTTTGTTCTGGATAGCAGCTGTTGATAATGGTTTTACTATTCCAGTTTGCACCTCCTCTAGACACATCTTGGGGGTGAATTCTCTGCCTCCCCAGCCGCGTGTTCCTTGGCTGCACGCCGTCGCCGGCAGCGGGATTCTCCATTCCGCCGCTGGCCAATGGGGTTTCCACCAGGAAACTCGCGGGCGGGGATGCACTGCCGGCAAAATGGAGAATCCCGCCAGTGAACAATTCACCCCCTTGTGTTTTTTTCACTTGTGCCAAATGCCATCTCCTTTTGCCTGGAATTATCATGTTTTCTGTAACTTAGCTACTCCTGTCCACCAACCTATTATAGACTTGCCCGTTTGTTTTACCCCACCTTCCTTTCCCTTCCTCTGTACTTGCTTAAGACTTGTTGCCTCATAACATTTTCCAACTTTGACAAAAGGTAATTGACCTGAAACATTGGGGGCAACTCTCTGGCCCGGCCTGCGGAGGTGCAAAGCGCGTTATGGCCGAAGATCCTCATGAGGGTGCCAAAATGCGATTTGTGCCAGGGAGAACTCATTTTCATATTCTCCCCACCCCCAGCCAGCGACATAATCTGGTTCAAACCCAACGAGGGAGTGAACCAGGTTAGTACATTTAAACACGAAAATAAAACCAGATTACTGTAGATACTGGAATCTGAAACTAAAACAGAAAATGCTGGACAATCTCAGCAGGTCTGACAGCATCTGTGGAGAGAACGGAACTAACGTTTCGAGTCTGGATGATGCTTTGTCAAAGCTAGAGAGAACTGGAAATAGGGTCAGATTTATACTGCTATGGGGGGGAGGGGGGAGGGGGAGGGGGGGGAGCAGTGGGGCTGGATAGAGGATCAGCGATAGAATCATAGAATTTACAGTGCAGAAGGAGGCCATTCAGCCCATCGAGTCTGCAACGGCCTTTGCAAAGAGCACCCTACTTAAGCCCACATCTCCACCCTATCCCCGTAAACCCAGTAACCTTTTGGACACTAAGGGGCAATTTAGCATGGCCAATCCACCCAACTTGCAATCTTAGATCTAGAATCAATTTACAGTGCAGAAGGAGGTCATTCGGCCCATCGAGTCTACACTGGCCCTTGGAAAGAGCACCCTACTGAAGCCCAGGTCTCCACCCTATCCCCATAACGCAGTAACCTCACATAACCTTTTTGGACACTAAGGGCAATTTATCATGGCCAATCCACCTACCCTGCACATCTTTGGACTGTGGGAGGAAACCTGAGGACCCGGAGGAAACCCACACAGACACGGGGGGAACGTGCAGACTCCGCCCAAACAGTGACCCAAGCCGGGAATCGAACCTGGGACTCTGGAGCTGTGTAGCAACTGTGCTAACCACTGTGCTACCATGATTGACAAAGATGTCATGGACATAAAGACAAAAGGAATATAAATGGTGGTGATAATGACTAAGAAAGATGCTGATTGTGGCACATTAAGAGATCAGAATGTGTTAATGGAAGAACAGGAGTAGGCAGTATGTCAAAGGACAACTTAGAACAAGGAACAGATGGCATTAGTGGGGCAGGGTGGGGGGAAGGGAGGCAATGGTGAGTGAAAAACGGATCAATGAAAGAAATGAAAATAAATTGATAGAAATAAAAATTGGGTGAAGATGTAGGAGGGAGTTCACTGTCTGAAGTTATTGAACTCAATGTTAAGTCTGGAAGGCTGTAACATGCCTAATCGGAAGATGAGGTGCTCCTCCTCCAATTTGCATTGAACACATTCGGTCCATCCGCAAGCAGCATTCAGACCTTCCTCACACCTGCCATTCGAACTCACCATGCTCTCATGTCCACATGTCCGTCCTTGGCCTGTTGCAATGTTCCAGTGAAGCCCAACGTAAACTGGAGGAGCATGCATTCTCATCCTCCAAAGTGAAGCTGGTGGGACTCACTACTGGAGTCTAAAAACGGAGACCAGACATGATGACCACATCGGAGGTTCGGAGGCCATAGAAGCCCATAGGTGGTTAGGGTCGTGACTGTAAAGTACCATCGCACTACCAAGAGGCAGAAAGTGGGGTATTGGAGGGGTGGGGCTGAAAAAGGGGATCTTTGGCGGAGTGTCGTTCACTTGGTGGGAGGGGGGGACCTGATGACAGCAATGTGGAGGAGGGGGCTTTGTCAGAAATTGGGGATGGGGAATATGTAGGATTGTATTAGGATCGAGGTACCCTTTAAAAATGGTGCCCCGATCTCAGTGGAACCAGACTTGCCGGCGTCTTTAGGTCCCGCACATCTTATTCATGATGCAAACTACCCCAACCTCCAAAACAATGTCTAAGCGTTGCTGGATTGCGATCTGGATCGCGCCGACCCACTCCGCAGAAATTGGGCCGCGTTTCCCACTAGAGACCACACTTAGAAATATTTTGGGGAGAATTGCGCCCACTAATTCTGGTTCTCTCCACAGATACTGCCTGACTTCCTGAATATTTCCAGTATTTTCTGTTTTTATTCCAGCAATTAAAATAATTACTAACAACAGTTATAAGCAACTTACAACATTGCATCAGTGATATGGTGCAAAATATATTCTTGCAGTTAATCTCCACATCTCTTGCCAGAATTAGTTTGTCCAGATGTGGATACTTGCATAAGCAGCATTTCAAAGTATGAGATATATACCTGAAGAATCAATAATAATTAAGAAAGGAGTGATAATAATTAAAACAAACAGATTTTGAAACAATAGCTAAATCTATCTTATCCTTTGCAAAAGAGGAAAACTTCTTTCCAATAATTTTTCTAGCATATTTACATAAGAAACATAAGAAATAAGAGGAGTAGGCCACACAGTATTAGGAGCCTGCTCCATCATTCAGTGATATCATGGTTGATCTTCAATCTGAACCCTACTTTCCTGTCCTATTCCACAATCCTAGGTTTGGACACGGGTTAGCCTGCTCAGGAGAAAGTGCCTGCAAAAGCAGGAATTTCATTGTGGGGGCATGGGTGCAGGCAGGAGTTGGGCTATCAGCCAGGAGAAAAATTCTGAGGCAGTCGCAAGGGCTGCAGCATGTCGAGATGGCCTGCTTAAATGGTCCACCTCAGTGCTGTGGGACTTGTTCCCAGTTAAAATAAAAACAGAAAGGACCTCCCAGCCCTTACTGCCCCACCCACTCCCCATGTCCCACTTTTCCCAGCTCATTTCCCCACCCACTCCCATGACTACTCATAGAATCCCTACAGTGCAGAAGGCCTCCTTTTGGCCCATCGAGTCTGCACTGACCATCTGAAGAGCACCCTACCCAGGCCCACTCACCTGCCATTTCCCCGTAACCCCACCTAACCTTTGGATACTAAGGGGCAATTTAGCGTGGCCAATCCATCTAACATGCACATCTTTGGACTGTGGGAGGAAACCGGAGCATCCAGAGAAACTCCATGCAAACCCGGGGAGAGCATGCAAACTCCATACAGACAGTCACCCAAGGTCAGAATCAAACCCGGGTCCCTGGCTCTGTGAGGCAACAGTGCTAGCCACCATGCCGCCCCAATGACCCCCATTGCCCAACCCCCAACTAGCCCCTATGGTTCCTCATGCCCCATGCTAAGCCATGACACTTATGTGCCCCTTCATCCTTTTCACACGTTATACAAACAAGAAACTCCAGTGACAGCAGGATACGTAAAAAAAGCTTTAAAAACGTCATTCATTGATAACTTCCCACTCCTTTTTACTACAGCCAAATGAAAGTATCAATTATGTATTCTTGGCTGAGAGCCCAGACATTTAGGACACTAAAACAGAGAAAACATTGCTAGTTTGATAGTTCTAGCTCTCTGATATTTTGTGTCAATTTCACAATGTTTATTTCCACAAAATTAAGAGGTTTTAAGTGCCTGCAGTTTCAGTGGTTGAAACTTTAAAGCATCTGGGTGATTGACTCAGTGGAAATTCAGGGTTTATGTCGAAAACTCAATTGATCACATTCTTGCGTATACTCAATGACTGGATTTCCAAAATGCATTCGATAAGGTGCCACCAAAAGGTTTATACACAAGATAAAGGCTCATGGAGTTTGGGTTGATACATTAGCATGGGTAGAGAATTAATCAATGGACAGGAAGCAAAGATGAGGGATAAATGAGGCATTTCAAGTTGGTAGGCTAGGACTAATGGAGTGCCGCAAGGCTCATCGTTGGAGTCTCAGCTATTTAATTAATGACAGTAGAGCTCAAGAGACTGAGCAGTACATCAGTTTTCTGATAATACAAAGCTATGTGGGAATGTAAGCTAAGAGGAGCACACAAAGAACCTACAAGAAGACAGGTTAACTGAGTGTGTAAAAATGTGGCTAATGGAAAATAATTTGGGGGAATGTGATGTTATTCACTTCAGTAGTGAGAACAGAAAAGCAGAATACTTTTAAAAAGGTGTGAAAATTGTAAGCGTTGCTGTTACTAAGAACTTTGGTGTACTCATAAAAGGAAGACAGAGGTTGGGATTCTCTGTTTGCTGATGCCAAAATCGGGAAACGCGATTGGGTGAAGAATAGGTTCCGAAGCCAAAATTGCAGCAGACGCCAAATCACAATTTTCCGTCACCTCGACAGCGGCATCAATGCATTCTGGAACGCTCGTGCTGTAAACACCATTTGCATATCAGTACCGGGCCTGACCCATTATTCTCCGGGGCTTCTGTGATGCTCAGCCTCTGATGGGCCAAGTTCCTGATGGCGCGGTTCACTTGTGCTTTTTAAAATCGTGAAACCGGCATCGTGCCTGCCCCCCCCACCTCTGGCTGGGGTTTGGCTCCTGGGTGACAGGGGTTATTCATTGCGGTCGTGGCTATCCGGAGGCCACAGACCAATGCAGAGACCTGCTGCAACGACGCCTATATAGCGACCAGGTCCGAGCGGTGCTTTGGCTTCCTGAAGATGGGGTTCAGGTGCCTGGACCGCTCTGGAGGGATCTTCAGTATGATGCTGAGACGGTCGCCCGTATCTTGGCGGTCTGCTACGTCCTCCACAACATCGCACAGCAGAAGGAAGATGAACTGGAGGTGGAAGATGAACACCAGGCCTCGTCTGACGAGGATGTGGGGGAAGGTAAGGATGGGCAGTACATGGGGCCCAGGCAGGCAGAGGAGGCCGCACGACGTGTGCGTCAGGACCAATGCGCATGGAATGCTCTATTCGCCTTCTGGTTCCTGATTTTGGGGGGGAGGGGGGGGATGCTGGCAAGATCCACGGGCACCACCACCCCCCCCCCCCCCCCCCCCCCCAACCCCGTGATACATACCTGCTGCACTACAGGATGCAGGGCCTGGGTTGGCAGTAACATGGGATGGAGGATCACCATCTACCTGGGTGATCCCTGCATGCGACCTGGCCATTCCATCACATGGTGCCTTCGGATCCCTGGGATGATGCGGTAGGGACGGACGGCTGGGGAGCCCAAGCCACCCACTATGTCCGCCCAATCTGCCCCCGGCACTGATCCCCCTTTCTGGTCAGCCCAGACCAGCCCACCCCTCACACCCATTGGACAGAGCACCAAGGCAGGTTGGAACAGTGAGAATAGGTGTTTAATGTGACAGCGTATACACAGATTTGTGCCCTAGCCCCTATCACTAAACTGTGCCCTGTACCCAAGCCAACTTAACTGGTATCTAACTTTTTGGCCTCATGGTCCCTTACGCTATGACTTGGTGGATCCCCAGACAGTACAGCAGGAATGAAGGCGGCCTGCTGTGCTGCTGTGACCAAGCCCTGCGGCCTGGGTCCTCGTTGCCGACCATCTTCTGGGCGACCGGCCTGCCCCACACCCCACACCCCTCCCAGCGCCTGGGCAATGCCACCGACATTCCCGCCATGGCCTGTTGTGACTGGACCAACTCAAAAGTGCTGCTGCGATTTCCAGGTGGCTCTCGCACATGGTTGGCTGTGAGGCGGCAACCCTGTCCTGGGCCTCGGCCAGGGCCTACACTGAATGCCCCAGGCCTTGGACATGCTGATCTGTAGCCAAAACCCTCCACTGTGGACACCACGAGTATTGGCCTGGGTGGCACACATGGTCGGTACCATCTACTGTTCCTGTACGTGGTTGGACTCCTCCAACTGCACCTGCAGGTGTTTGATGCTTGCCGACAACCTCTCATGTAGTCACTGGCTCTGTGACTGCATCTCCACGATCGATTGGACTCTCTGGTCCACAAGCCCGAAACCCATCTGAACAGCAGCTTGTTCCTAGGATCGGCTTGCCCTCCGACCGTCCACCCCCTCGGGAGTTCCTACCTCCACCTGCTGTACCTAATCAGCTGTGTGGTGCGCACCAGATAGTGTCCCAGGAGCCTCTTCACTAAAGTGCCCAACCGAGGTGAGTGCCTCTGGGACGATGGAGGGTGTTGGAGCCATCTGTGACGGGAAATCTGTGTCATCCTCAGACTTGAGCTTGAGGGGGGGGGGGGGGGGGGGGGGGGGGGGGAGTAGGGTGAGAGTGGGGTGACGGTGAGGGTGGTTTGAGGATGAAGGTGGTGTGGGGATGGGGCTGGTGTTCGGGGGTGGTTGATGCACGTGTCACAGGGAACCGCAACTCAGCTGGGTCTCACTTCATCGCCTGTGGCCGAATTCCACCCCGGTGACCTCCCTTTCCTCCACGCCGCCGACCACGGGCTCTCTGCCATGCCACGGTCAGGGGCCACAGGTTCGGCGGTCTTCTCACGCACCCAGCGGTTATGGGCGGCCCTTTCCTGAGGGGGGGTGAAAACGGAAAACAACAGTGCTAACAGTCCAACCGCGCATGTAGCCCAGGGGATGGGTAGTTGATGGCCTCAGTGGCCAGAGCACGCAGCCATGGCGGCCGGTATGGGTACCGGCATGTGGGGCAGGGTGGGGGTTCTGCCACCCACCGGATTGTTGAGGGTCAGGTTACATCTGTGTGGGATGCGGGTTAGTGCCAGGGGCACAGTGTTGCCTGCTCACTCTGGCCACCCTGAGGAGGTCATGTAGTTTTTTCCGACACTGCCGGCCATTCCATAGGTTGTTTCCCATGGAGCTGACCGTCTCTGCCACCTGCGCCCTGGCACAGTGAATGGCGGTGGCTGCAGCCTCCTTCCCGGGCCAGGTTACAGGGTCATTCGACTCTCCTCCACCACGTCCAGGAGGGTCTCTAGCTCGGCATCGGTATAGCGTGGTGCTGTTTTCCTTGCTGCCTTCTTGTTGGCTGGGATGGTGTGTGTGGGAAATGAAGTGTGTATATCCGGCTGCAGCTTGTCAGCCTCCCGAGTGTCAATTGTGAAACCGGCGAGTCCCACAGCGTTTCTCATTGGAATCGAGTGCATTCCACATGGCGCCGGTGGGCTAACTCCTCAACAGTAGCAGAATTGGTCCAGGTGCAGCACCAGTTTTGCTGTCATGGATCTCCATGAGTCCTGCGTCGGGTCAACATTTAGTCTCAGAAATGGAGAATCCAGCCCAGGAATTTAGTGTGCAGGCACAGCAAGTAATTAGGAAGGTGTTCTATCCAAGGATATTAGAGTACAGAATAATGAAGTCTTGCTACAATTGCACAGGGCTTTGGTGAGATCACACCTGAGGTTCTGTGTACAGCTTTGGTCTCCATACCTAGGGAAGGATACAAACATAAGAAATATGAGCAGAAGTATGCCATTCAGCCCCTAAAGTCCACTCAGCCCTTCAATAAGATCATGGCTGATCGGTTTGTGTTTGACGTTTTACCTTCTACCGCGATAACCTTTGATTTTCTTGCCTCACAAGAATTTATCTACTTCTGCCTTACAAATGTTCTATTACCCAACCTTCCCCACCTTATGAGGCAGGTAGTTCCAAAGTTGTACACCCTCTGAGAGAAAAGATTTCTCCTCATCTCTGTCTTAAAAGGGCGACCCCTGATTTTAAAAAGTGTCCCTAGATCTGGACTCAGCCATGTCCACCTTGTTGAGACCATTCAGGATCTTATACACTTCAGTCCAAAGATGTGCAGGTTAGGTGGATTGGCCATGATAAATTGCCCTTAGTATTGGGTGGGGTTACTGGGTTATGGGGATAGGGTGGAAGTGTTGATCTTGGGTAGGGTACTCTTTCCAAGAGCCGGTGCAGACTCGATGGGCCGAATGGCCTCCTTCTGCACTGTAAATTCTATGAAAATCAATTCCCCCTCCACCCTTATAAATTCCATTAGAAACAAGGCGTGTCTGTCCAACCTTTCTTCATAAGACAACCCATCCATTCTAAATCCTAATAGTCCTAGTCACATTTACTGTTCCAATATCCCACCGCCGACCAATGGCAGGCTGCCTCCGCCGGCACATGGAAAATCCCATTCAGTGTGTGGGACTGGAACCCACATTTAATCCCACATCAGGATTCGAACTTCAAAAAGAAAGTCCAGTCCTATGTCAACGGGGTTTCCCATTCTATGCACCCCACTCCCCGCCATCGGAAACCCCCAGCAGGGGTTCACTGTCAGCGGGACCAGAAAATCCCGCCAGTGAGAACTGCTGGAAAATTCCAACCACTGTACCTGGAATATTCACCCGACAACAATCTTTTTACAGGATTGGCCAATTAATGGCCAGAGGGGGCTCGCCGTCCAATTAAAGGCTCCTGAGGCCAGTGGGCTAAAAAGTGCTCCTCCAGCAATAACACATGCTCAGCCGAGAGAGAGTGACTGCGACAGGAACAGAGAGATTACTGGCTAGCAGCTCTTGGGGGTAGGACATCCTGCCTCAGGGATGCAAAACATCAACCTTGGGAAACTAATTGCTCAAGTCACGCAAAATTAGCTCACCCTTCAATTTTCCAGCCGCCGGTCAGGGCCATGACCTCCACGTTAAATTTGGCCAAGGTGTGTCCATTTTCCAATGGATTGCAACTCATGCGGCAAATGTGGAGGCTTCCCACTATGGTTTTCCTCTCAAGGATGGATTTTCCATGTCCTCACCAGTGGTAGGGTAACTGTTGGGATTTCTTGGAAAATCTATGTCTTGGGTAGGGTGTGTAGATAGTCTTGATCATGTTAACATCAAAAAGGAGGAGGTATTGGGTCTTTTAAAATATATTAAGGTAGATAAGTCTCCTTGTCCGGATGGGATTTACCCCAGATTACTGAGGTAAGCAAGGGAGGAAATTGCAGGGTCCTTGACTGGCATCTTTGTATCCTCATTGGCTACAAGTGAGATCCCAGAGGACTGGATAATAGCTAATGTGGTATCGCTGTTTAAGAAAGGTAACAGGAAAAATCCAGGAAACTATAGGCTTGTGAGCCTCACGTTGGTAGTAGGTAAATTATTGGAGAGAATTCTCAGGGACAGGATTTATACCCTAGTTGTGACTAGCGGTGTTCCACAGGGATTTGTGCTTGGGCCTCTGTTGTTTGTAATATACATAAACGATTTGGAGGAAAATGTAGCTGGTCTGATTAGTAAATTCGCTGATGACACCAAGGTTGGTGGAGTGGCAGATAGTGTTGAGGATTGTCTGAGGATACAGCAGGACATGGACAGGTTGGAGACTTGGACAGAGAAATGGCAAATGGAGTTTAATCCGGACAAATATGAGGTAATGCATTTTGGTAGGTCTAACATAGAGGGGAAATATACCGTAAATGACAAAACTCTTAGGAATATAGAAAGTCAGAGAGATCTGGGCGTGCAGGTCCACAGATCTTTGAAAGTGGCAACACAAGTGAACAAGGTAGTCAAGAAAGCATATGGAATGCTTGCCTTCATTGGATGGGGTATTGAGTATAAAAACTGGTAAGTCATGCTACAGTTGTATAGAACCTTGGTAAGGCCGCACTTGGAATATTGCGCACAATTCTGGTCGCCACACTACTAGAAGGATATGGAGGCTTTGGAAAGGGTGCAGAGGAGGTTTACAGGATGTTGCCTGGTCTGGAGGGTGTTAGCTATGTGGAGAGGCTGAATAGACTCGGACTGTTTTGATTAGAAAGACGGAGGTTGAGGGGTGACCTGATAGTGGTCTACAAGATTATGAGGGGCATAGATAGAGTGGATGGGCAGGCACTCTTTCCCAGGGTGGTGTGGTCAGTCACCTGGGGCCCATAGGTTTAAGGTCTGTGGGGAAAAGGTGAGAGGAGATATGCGAGGCAGGTTTTTTACGCAAAGGATAGTGAGTGCCTGGAATGCGTTGCCAGGGGAGATTGTGGAAGCAGATTCAAAAGGCATCTTGACAAACACATGGATAGGATGGGTTTAGAGGGATACAGTACAAGGAAGTTCTGAGTGTTTTGGCCAAGGGTAGTTATCATGACTGATACAGGCTTGGAGGGCCGCGGGCCTATTCCTGTGCTATATTGTTCTTTATGTCAATAAGCCTTAATTTTGACACATGCTGGTGTTAAGATACCGGAATAAAAGAAAGATTCAAGAATTCACTAAAATTAGGATTGAGAATGAAACTGGACGACTAAAATTAAAATATTGGGTAAAAGGGGAACTGATGGGTGCAACTGTCTGAAGGGGTGTTTTTTGTCATGATATTCAAACACACACATCATGATGGACACACCACTGACAAATCAGAGCACACAACACCACAACCAATCACACACAAAGACAGGAACCATATAAAAGCACGAACACGACACCTAGTGGACAGTAGGTCTGGGGACAAGGACACGGACACGACCGGTTTTAACATCACAAACAGGGAATCCCCACGTGCAGAGTATCAAGACAAAACTGTACATAGAAAGTTTAAATAAAATAGCGTTGTACCATATACAACCGTGTTGACTCATCTGTGTGTCAGAACGCCCAACACCACATTTTTGATATGCGAATTAGCGGAACAGTAGGAAACTGTGTTTACCTCAGTGACTAGGGGAAAATAATGGCATATAGAAGAGGTGACCTCAAAGTGGAGAAATAAGAAAATAATTTGCACCTCTATGCTAAAATCCTGGACCATGGGGTTATCTGAATCAGGTAACATCAAGGGGGAAAACAATTTATCCATAGCAGGACAACTGGAGATGGAAAGACAGGAGAGAAGCAGCTACCAATATAACCACACCCAGCAGTAGAAAACAGGCTCTCACACAAACAAGTTGTTGCTAAAAGCTGCTGTTTAAAAAAACTCTAACAGAGAAGTACCTCGACACTGAACTGAACATGGCCTCCCCAAACCTGGAAAATAACCTGTAGGTGCTAACAATATGCTGTATTTAGCTCTTAGAGTTATATCATATTGGATGTTGTTTGGACAGGGAGCATTTCTCAAGAATTCTGCAAACGTAGGTAGTTAGGAATAACGGTTAGCTTTATGAGATACTGTGTGCATATAGCCATTATTGCAGTTAAGCGTACTGTTGTAGTGTATTGTAGTCTTTTTTTAAATACTTTTTTTAAGTTAATAAATATTATTTTTTACATTTATTCTTTATTAAATGATTAAGCAAGACTGACTGTGTTCCTCATTGGTTTGTATATCTTGCCTCATATTATACCAATTGAAAATATATGCCACTAAGAACCGGTGTTCCAAGTTCCCCTTCTGGGTTTTGGGGTACCCTTGAACTTAACATCAGTGGGGTTCTTAACATCGGTAATGAGTAAGGTTCAGGAAATATACTACTTGTTGTTTTATGAAATTTAACAGAGAGAATTTGTTATGGATTCTCCGAAATCTGTACAAAATAACATGTGGGTTAGTGAAAAAGTGGCTATTTTTAAACTCTGTAAAAGATATTGCATCTACAGGTCATGATGGTTTGGTACAATTTTGGCAAAACAAATTATTCTGCAAACAGGCTCGGAGTGCATCCTCCAAAGTTAAAGTTGGCAGTAAAATTACACTTGCACTCAAATAATAGCAAGTCAGCTTCTTGTCAGCCCAAGCCAAATTCAGCTGTGGATCTCATTTGAATGAAACAGATCATCTGCAGCGGGCATCCGGATCCAGCATGCTGGTTAGGTCCTGATGAATTCCGACTGACTCCAATGGTGAACCAAACTGTAGTTAGGACCTGGAGTGGGGGGCAAAATGGAAAGAGTCTAACCTGGTCCATTAATGGTGCCAGGAAGATCACTTCTACTCCTCCGAGCTACACATAAATGTAAACTTGAAAAAGGATTGTGTCGTACAGTTCCATTAAGTATGACGAACTAGGCGCTTAAAACTTGGTACAACTAGGCAGTGCTTACCAGTAACATTGTGGTTTTACAATCAGCGTTCGGAATCTCATGCATACACAAAGTGCCTCATACTAATTTCAAGCATGTGTCTACTTTAAATAGTGTAACCCTGGTCATATGAGGGGCACATAGGGTGAGAACATACAACCACACTTTGTTCCCTATTCTTCATTTTATATCCAAACAATGAACAAAACAAAATTAAATGGCTCCCCCAAGTGTGTAGAGGAATAATTAGAAATTTTATACAATTATATAATTTTCTATAAGTAACAAGGGAGAGAGTAGGGTCTCTGAAGGATCTACAAGGTCATCTATGTGTGGATCCACAAAAGATGAGTGAGATCCTAAATGAATATTTCTCACTGGTATTTACTGCTGAGAAAGGCATGGATGTTAGGGAATTTGGGGAAATAAATAGTGATGTCTTGAGGAGTGTACATATTACAGAGAAGGAGGTGCTGGAAGTCTTAAAGCGCATCAAGGTAGATAATTCTCTGGGACCTGATGAAATGTATCCCAGAATGTTGTGGGAGGCTAGAGAGGAGATTGCGGGTCCCCTAACAGAGATATTTGAATCGTCGACAGCCACAGGTGATATGCCTGAAGATTGGAGGGTAGCAAATGTTGTGCCTTTGTTTAAGAAGGGCCACAGGGAAAAGCCTGGGAACTACAGACCAGTGAGCCTAACGTCTCTGGTGGGTAAGTTGTCAGAAGATATTCTGAGAGACAGGATCTACAGGCATTTAGAGAGGCAAGGACTAATTCGGGATAGTCAGCATGGCTTTGTGAGTGGAAAATCATGTCTCGCGAATTTGATTGAGTTTTTTGAAGGGGTAACCAAGAAGGTAGATGAGGTCAGTGTAGTCGACGTTGTCTGCATGGACTTTAGCAAGGCTTTGACAAGGTACCGCATGGTAGGTTGTTGCAAAAGGTTCCATCTCACAGGATCCAGGGTGAGGTAATAAATTGGATACAAAATTGGTTTGACGATAGAAGACAAAGGGTGGTTGGAGAGGGTTGTTTTTCAAACTGGAGGCCTGTGACCAGCAGTGTGCCTCAGGGATCGGTGCTGTAATATATATTAGTGATTTGGATGAGAATGTAGGAGGCATGGTTAGTAAGTTTGCAGATGACACCAAGATTGGTGGCAGAGTGGACAGTGAAGAAGGTTATCTAGGATTGCAACAGGATCTTCATCAATTGGGCCGATGAATGGCAGATGGAGTTTAATTTTGATAAATGTGAGGTGAGGCATTTTGGTAGATCGAATCGGGGCATGACCTACTCATTCGGCATGTTTGGTTTCATTGGTCAGAATATTGAATACAGGAGTTGGAACGTCTTGCTGAAGTGGTGCAAGACCTTAGTAAGGCCACACTTGGAATACTATGTACAGTTCTGGTCACTCTGTTATAGAAAGGATAGTATTAAACTAGAAAGAGTGCAGAAAAGATTTATTAGTATGCTACCGGGACTTGATGGTTTCAGTTATAAGGAGAGACTGGATAGACTAGGACTTTTTTTCCCTGGAGCTTAGGATGCTTAGAGGTGATCTTATAGAGGTCTATAAAATTACGAGGGACATAGATAAGGTAAATATTCAGCATCTTTTCCCAAAGGTAGGGGAATCTAAAACTAAAGGGCATAGGTATAAGGTGAGAGGGAGAGATACAAAAGGGTCCAGAGGGGCAATTTTTTCACAAAGGGTGGTGAGTGTCTGGAATGAGCTGCCAGAGGTAGTAGTAGAGGCGGGTTCAATCTTGTCTTTTAAAAAGCATTTAGACAGTTATATGGGAAAACTGGTAGCTCAGTGGGCTAGACAGCATGCTTGTAATGCAGAACAAGGCTAGCAACGCGGGTTCAATTCCTGTACCAGCTGAGAGAATTCTGAATTCTCCCTCGTGTACCCGAACAGGCGCCAGAATGTGCCAACTAAGGGCTTTTCACAGTAACTTCATTGCAGTGTTAATGTAAGCCTACTTGTAGCAATAAAAGATTATTATTATTATAGGGTTATGGGCCAAATGGGGGCAATTGGGACTAGCTTAGTGGTAAACACTGGGCAGCATGGACAAGTTGGGGCGAAGGGCCTGTTTTCATGCTGTAAACCTCTATGACTCACTCGACAACTGATATTGATCCACCTGAAGCCAGAAGCTCACAAGGTATCTAGCAAAGTAACTGGCCTGAAGAGCAGTCTTCTATTCTAGAGAAGGATGATTTACATCACAGAATTGTTACAGCACAAAAGGATGCCATTTGGCCAGTCATGTTTGCACCAGCTATCCAAATAAGCAATTCACCTCGTGCCATTCATTTTCCTTTTCCCCTGTACATTATTCTTTTTCAGATAATAATACAATTCATTTTGAATGTCTTGAGTGAACCTGCTTCCACCACACTCTCAGGCAGTGCATCTAGACCTTAACCATCCACTATGTGAAAAATGTTCTTCTCATGTCTCCATTGCTTTTCTTGCCAATTACCTTAAATCTGTGCCTTCTCCTTTTCAATCATTCCACTTTGAGTGGCACCCAGAACTGGATGCAATACTCCAGCTGAGGCCAAATCAGCATTGTAAACAAGTTTAACATAACATCCTTGCTCTTGTACACCATGCTACTCTTAATAAAGCCAAGGATGCTGTATGGTGTATTAACTGTTCTCTCAACCTGTCCTTCCACCTTCGATAAATTATGCACATGTCCCTCTGCTCCTACACCTTTAGAAATGCACCCTTCCATTTTCTTATTTTCTCTCCGTATTCTTTATTTTTCTGCACTGAATTTCACCTACCACTTGTCTGCCCATCCTAACAACCTGTCCATGTCCTTTTGAAGTTATACACAATCCTCCTCACAGTTCGCAATGTTTCCATGTTTTGTATAATCTGAAAATTTTGAAATTGTGCCTTGTTCACCAAAGTCTAGGTCATTAATAAATATCAGGGAGCAAGGGTCCAAATACCAACCCCTGGGAACACCACTATAAACCTTCCTTCCATCCGAAAAGCATCCACTACTTTCTGTCACTCAGCCAATTTTGTATTCTTGTTGCTACTCCTTTTATTCCATGAGCGATAACCTTATACCAAATCTATTGTGTGTCGCTCTATCAAATTCCTTTGGAAGTCCAAGTATTCCAAATCAACAGCATTGGCCCACTCCATTAATTCTCTAGGAAGTGAGTTGAACGCAATTTGCCTTTATCAAATCCATGCTGGTTCTCCTTAATAACTTGCATTTGCCCAAGTGATACTAATTTTGTCCTAAATTATTACCAATTTTACAGGATGTGTTAGGCGAGGGTGGTAAAATATGTTGGGTGGGTAGCCCACTCCTGGCTCGGTCCCCATAATACAGGAGTAGGTAGGACATCCACTGGCCCATCCATCTGCATGTCTGTTGAGGCCATAAAGTGGCCAAATAATGGTCACTTAAGGCCCTCTATCTCTTCACGCTGCCATTATAGGTTTGGCATTGGAAGGCGGGTGAGAGTGGCAATGTCATTTTTTTCACCCATGTTGGTGAAAAGTCCTGTGTTCTAGTGGCAGCAGCCTCCCACCCCACTCCCACCAACTATGATTGTTTTCCAGCCTAGCCTCTGAAATCTGCCTCTCACTCACCTCCCTCAAGTTACTTATTCCTTCTTGCTCTAAAAGGCCTGACATACCTCCTCTTTTGGGACTGCATGGGCTGCCACCAATCAGACTGTGGAAGCTCTTATGGCGGGATTTCCTTCCAGTGAGGAGCAGAAGTCTGGCCCTCAGCTTGTTAAGGTCACCCGCTGTCTACTTTTTTTTAAGTCGGTCGATTTCCAGCCAACTTTTCTTCTGGGGAGGAGTGTGATGGGTCGAGCTGTATGCGCCCCATAAAATTCAGCCTTTTGTTTGGAGAAGCTTCCCCGTGACTGATGTTAAACTGACTGGTCTGTGGTTACTGGATTATCTTAATACCCTTTTTTGAAGGGTGTAGCATTCGCATTTCTCCAGTCCTTTGGCACTGGATGATATGATATAGATTGCAAATCATACAGCCAGGGCATTGGAATTTTCAATTAACTACTGCAGCAAATAAATCAGGAACAAAGAATGGGAGATAGAAAATAGTAGTTGTATTAAAAGTACAGTAGAAGCCAATATACTGCATGGTGTAAACAGGCTACGAGTAATATTTTTAATTAATATGTATTATCCAGAGTGCATAGGTATGTTTCAATATTTAATATGATTCTAACTTTCAGAGATTATAAAGTTGAAACTTGATTCCGAAAATGTAATTTAATGAAGTTAACCATAATTTATCGTTGATAGTACACGGTCTTTTACATTCCAATGAAACTACTTGGCATACAGACTAATATTTAATGAACAGATATCTAGTGCCTCCAAAATCCCGACAGACTAATGATGAAGCATAGACAAGTTAAAACACTTGCATGTCTACATGGTAAATAACTGACATTAAAGCAGAACACAGTAAAATAAAAAATTCCTGGTCATAATTACTGGCAACAGGTATACTTACAGATTGACGATATTTATTGTACTCTCCAAAATACCTTTCAGAATGTCAAGAGAAATGGAAGTTGCACGAAGGTCCCTAAAAATGAATAGATGGTATTATAATTTATGGTTAATTTTGAACACAATACCAGTAGCTTGAGAAAAATATATATTTGTTCATTTAATTTTGTACAAGGTAAACACGTGTTACATACTTCCATATTCCCTCTTGTCTAATTGCTATATTTCTCTCCACTTATTCAGATCTTCCATGCAATTTAGCAGCTACAAACAAGAGGGATGGTAGACAAGCTCCCAAACAAACAGTGCCCCGTAGTAAGTATAGCATTGTAAACCTGCCTCAAGATTGGAGTTTAAAAGAGTAAGGGGTGACTTGATTGTGAAGTATGTAAAATCCTGAATGGCCATGATAAGTTGTTGATGTGGAAAGTGTGTTTCCTCTTGTAGCTGAGTCCAGAACTAGGGGGCACTGTTTTAAAATTAGGGATTGCCCCTTTAGGACAGAGATGAGAATTGTTTACTCAGAAGGTTATGCACCTTGTCTAACACAATTAAAATGAGTAGTGATTGCCTGACTGACTGACTGAACTCCCACTGAACTCTCTGCCTCAGAAGGTGGTGGAGTCCGGGGGGGGCGGGGTGCATTGATTATTTTTCAGGCAGAAGTAGATAGGTTTGTGTTAGACAAGGGAATCAAAAGTTATCCGGGGTAGATGGGAATATGGCATTTGAAACACCAACAGATCAGCTATGGGACGGGATTCTGCATTTCGGCGACTAAGGGCGTGGTTCTCCAAAAAAATTTCTAAGTGTGCTAGCAAGTGGGAATTGCTGCGAGTTTCACACCGTTTGGCCCAGCGAGGCTGGCAACGCTATTCAACGTTAATTGGTCCACTTAAAGAGGCCTCACGGGCTTTTCTCCCCAAATGATGGATCGCCAGCTGATTCGCCAGTCCCCCGCTAACAATGTCGAGCAGCACTTAAGCTGCACTTGCTCAGCCAACCACAGAAAACTCGGAACAATGGCGCCGAGGAAACCAGCCCCAGGATTCGGGAATGCTGACCTGGGGACGGTCCTGGATGCGGTGAAGTCCAGGAGGGATGTCCTGTTCTCCTGGGGGTCCTGGAGGGTGAGCCACAAGACAGCCAGTGCTGCCTGGGATGAAGTGATGCCAGCAGTCAGCTCTGGGAGTGTGATCAGGAGGACTGGCCTCCAGTGCCAGAAGGTCAACGGCCTACACCAGGCAGCATGAGTGAGTAGACACCAACGCCCCCCACATCCCCCACACCCCCTCAAGGGAGCCCCCCAGGCAACCCCAACCTTCCCTTCAACCCTTCCCCCTTCAATCCTCCCTCCACCCATCCTTTCAACCCTCTCTCCACCCCAACCCTCCTTTCACCCCCCCCCCCCCCCCCCCCGCCCCCCCACAACTGTGAACCACACATGTAGCTAACAATGCCATCTCTGTGTCTCCTCAGGAAAAGCTCTACCATAATTGGTGGGAGGGGGCCCAGACTGGCGGTGGGTGCCGGACTTGAGAATCCTCACCTCCTTCGAGGAGCAGGCCCTGGAGGTGAGCGGTGTGGCCGAGGACAGGACGGTCACAAACACGGAGGCAGGTGGACGGCACAGAGATGAGGAACTGCCAGGCTCCACCCAGAAGATTGCCAAACATGAATAGTGATTGCTTTACTGACTGACGCATCCCTCCCATTGACACCGTGTCCATTCTCCCGCAGGTAGAGCAGCCGACGGCACCGGCCCATCCTGGATGGCCCCCTCTCCTGACTCCGAGGAGAACAGCTCGGAGGAGAGCTCCGAGGATTCATCAGTTATAGTCGGGTCACAACTATGATTCCTACCCTCTACCGGCGCAGATACACACACCTCGGTGGAACATGTTAGTGGACACGCTTCTGGGGCACAATCTGGTGAGCACCACATGTGGTAAACAACTGTTGCACCTCTATTAGGTGATGTATGGTAGGACCTGTATGACAGTTACGTTGGTAGTCCCTGTCTGCTGGCTGGGCGGAGTATAAATATGTGTGTCCTCCATGCTGCAGCCATTTCGCCAGCTGCTGTGGGAGGCCACACATCTTAGAGCAATAAAGCCTCAGTTGTACCCAACTCAAGTCTTTGTGCAATTGATCGTGCATCAATTAATTGCTCTGAGATTTACAAAAGATGGACCTCCGTATCAAATCGGGTCGCCTGCAGCTGGATCCGCATTCAAGCGACGCCAAAAAGGACTTTCAACACTGGCTAGCTTGTTTCGAGGCGTACATCAACTCGGCGCCCAGCCCTGTCTCGGAGGCTCAGAAGATACAAATCCTGTACTCAAGGTTGAGCTCCAGCGTCTTTCTGCTAATCCAGGACGCGCCGAACTACGCCGAAGCCATGACGCTTCTCAAAGAGAATTACGCTCAGAAGACGAACACGCTCTTTGCCAGGCAAGTACTTGCCACTCGCTCCCAACTCCCTGGTGAGTCCATAGAAGACTTCTGGCGGGCCCTAATCCCACTCGTCCGGGACTGTGACTGTCAGGTCGGTACGGCCACTGAACATTCAAACCTCCTCATGCGGGACGCGTTTGTTAAGGGGATTGGGTCGGACCTCATATGCCAGCGACAGTGAGAAGGGGCCACGCTCGACCTAGCAGAGACAAAGAAACTAGCGCTCTCTATGACGGTCGCCTCGCGCAACGTTCAGGCCTACACCCCCAACGCATCGTGGACCCCACAGACAGCCGCCCCAGCGGGGGCCTTACCCAGCCAATACGCCTGCGCCACGCGCCAGCCAGCGAACCCCGGGGGTCCCCGATGTTACTTTTGCGGCCAGCAGAAACACCCCCACCAACGCTGCCCGGCCCGCGCTGCCCTTTGTAAGGCTTGCGGCAAGAAGGGGCACTTCACCACGGTGTGCCAGGCCCGCGCAGTCGCCGCTATCGCCCCCCACCTTCCTCATTTACGGACAATGGATGCCGCCATCTTCACCTCCCCGGACCACGTGCAGCCAGTGGGCGCCGCCATCTTCTCCCGCTCAGACCACGCGGGGCCAGTGGGCACCGCCATCTTCTACCCCTCAGACCAAGCGCAGGCAGTGGGCGCCGCCATTTTCCCCTCCCAGCAACACGTGCGGCCCATGGGCGCCGCCAACTTGTTCAACCCCCGCCACGTGCGGCCAATGGGCGCCGCCATTTTGTCCTCCTCAAGATCTTCAGGCGCCGCCATCTTGTCTCCCCCACAGCACATGGGTACCGCCAACGTTCCAGGACCTGTGCCCCCCTGGCTCTCCACCATCCGACACCAGCGACGACCGACCACGACTTGCCTCAGTGACCATCGACCAGTCGCGTCCGCACAACCTGGCCACCGCATTGACCAGCGTTAAAATCAACGGACACGTGACCTCTTGCCTGCTGGACTCCAGGAGCACCGAAAGCTTCATCCACCCGGATACGGTAAGGCGCTGCTCCCTCACGGTACACCCCGCCAACCAAAACATCTCCCTGGCCTCCAGATCCCATTCCGTGGCGATCCGGGGGTACTGTACGGTCACACTCACGGTCCAGGGCGTAGAATTTAGTGGCTCTACGTCCTCCCTAACCTCTGCGCTGCCCTACTACTCGGCCTGGACTTCCAGTGCAACCTCCAGAGCCTAACCCTGAAATTCGGCGGGCCCCTACCACTGTGTGAGGCCTCGCGACCCTAAAGGTCGATCCGGCTTCCCGCTTTGCAAATCTAACCTCAGATTGCAAACCCGTCGCCACCAGGAGCAGACGGTACAGCACCCAGGACAGGGCCTTCATCAGGTCCGAGGTCCAGCGGCTGCTTCGGGAAGGCATCATCGAGGCCAGCAACAGCCCCTGGAGAGCCCAAGTGGTAGTAGTTAAAACTGGGGAGAAACACAGAATGGTTGTGGACTACAGCCAGACCATCAATCTGTACACGCAGCTCGACGCGTACCCCCTCCCACGCATATCTGATATGGTCAATCAGATTGCACAGTGCCGGGTCTTCTCAACGGAGGACCTCAAATCCGCCTACCACCAGCTCCCCATTTGTAAATCGGACCGTCCATACACTGCCTTCGAGGCAGACGGCCGCCTCTATCACTTCCTCAGGGTTTCCTTCGGCATCACCAACGGGGTCTCGGTCTTCCAAAGGCAGATGGACCGAATGGTCGACCGGTACGGTTTGCGGGCCACCTTTCCGTATCTAGACAACGTCACCATCAGCAGCCATGATCAGCAGGACCACGACGCCAACCTTGCCAAGTTTCTCCACACCGCCTGTAGAAGCCAGGTATTTCTAATACAACTAATATAGGTAAAAGATAGCTGGTTAAGCGTTAATATTAAGCCCCAGTTTTAAATAAAGGATTGAAGAGACACATATTCTGCAAATTCATTTTACATAATTTTAAAGTAACACCGAAGCCTGATAAAACAAACACTTTTAACTACATTTCTTCAAGGACAAGGGCTGAATTCCATGGCAATGAGGTGGCAGGAGTAAAGGCTCTATTGTTCTCATTTCGGGCCATTAGTGATTACAGCGTGAACCACATTCCATAACTTATAAGGCTGAAACATTTTAGATTATTGCTGTAGTTTTAAAATGGACAGTTTATAAGACATTGAATCAAATATATATTTGATTGGACTTCCGGGTGCGGCGATGACCAGCTGAGTCGCACGTTTCGGCAGCTCCCGGTGGAACGGACTTTTGGGCTCTTAATAAGAGCCCCAACGGCAATTTTAACGGCTAAAAGTACTGTGCGGTGAACCAGAAGGGAATCCCCCCTGGATACGGATGAAAAAAGGAGAGGAAGGTGGCCGGATTGCGGTGGATCCTTTAGAACAGCGGCAAGGAAGGCAAGCAAAAACCAAGATGGCGTCGGAAGGTGGCAGTTTAACATGGGGCCCTGAACAACAAGAGTTCTTGAAATGCTGTGTGGAAGAGCTCAAAAAGGAAATGAAGAAAGAGCTGTTGGCCCCGATACTACAGGCGATCGAAGGGCTAGAGGAGCAAAAGACCCAGGAGCGGGAGCTTCGGGTCATGAAGGCAAAGGCTGCCGAGAATGAGGACGACATACAGGGCCTGGTGGTGAAGGCGGAGATGCACGAGGCACACCATAAACGATGTGTGGAAAGGCTGGAGGCGCTGGAGAACAACGCGAGGAGGAACAACCTAAGGATTCTTGGTCTTCCTGAAGGTGCGGAGGGAGCGGACGTCGGGGCATATGTGAGCACGATGCTGCACTCGTTAATGGGAGCGGAGGCCCCGGCGGGTCCGCTGGAGGTGGAGGGAGCATACCGAGTGATGGCGCGAGGACCGAGAGCAGGAGAAATTCCTAGAGCCATAGTGGTGAGATTTCTCCGTTTTAAGGATAGAGAGATGGTCCTTAGGTGGGCAAAGAAAACTCGGAGCAGTAAGTGGGAGAACGCGGTGATCCGCGTATACCAAGACTGGAGTGCGGAGGTGGCGAGAAGGAGGGCGAGCTTTAATCGGGCCAAGGCGGTGCTTCACAAAAAGAAGATAAAATTCGGAATGCTGCAACCGGCAAGACTGTGGGTCACATATCAAGGGAGGCACCACTACTTTGAGACGGCGGATGAGGCGTGGACTTTTATCGTGGAAGAAAAATTGGAATGAGCGGGTTATTAAAAAAAGAACGTTTGAAACAAAGTGGTGGGGCAAGTATGGGGGCGAAGAGGGGGGTAAAAAGGGGGGAAAGAGGAGTTTTATGTTATTAATCCTGCGATGTGGTAACTTTTCTCTCTTCCACAGGATGTGGTGGGGGGAGGAAAGGAGGTGGAGGAGATGGGGCGTTGGCCATTGGGGGCGGGGCCAAGGGGGAAGCACGGGCTCGGTTCCCGCGCTATGATAATCATGGCGGGAATAGGGAAGCAGGAAGGAGGGGGCGTCGCACGGTGCGAGCCGAGGTCACGGGGGGAAGCCGAGGTCGGCCAGAGTTTGCTGACTTCTGGGAGCAACATGGGGGGGGTGTAACTACGCTAGTGGGGGATCTAGCGGGGGGGGGGGGGGGAATTATTGGGCTGCTGCTGCTGGGGAGAGGGGGGAGCTGGCATGGGGTGGGATGGGCGGGGGGGCACCGCCTGGGGGGGACACAGCTGCGTGGGAACCGGGTGAGGAGCTGGAAAAAGGGGATGGCTAATCGACAAGGGGGGGGTGGTAAAAAGCCCCCCAACCCGGCTGATCACGTGGAACGTGAGAGGGCTGAACGGGCCGATAAAGAGGGCACGGGTACTCGCACGCCTTAAGAAACTTAAGGCAGACGTGGTTATGTTACAGGAAACGCACTTGAAACTGATAGACCAGGTGAGACTACGCAAAGGTTGGGTGGGGCAGGTGTTCCATTCGGGGCTAGATGCGAAAAACAGGGGGGTGGCTATATTAGTGGGGAAGCGGGTAATGTTTGAGGCAAAGACTATAGTGGCGGATAGCGGGGGCAGATACGTGATGGTGAGTGGCAAACTACAGGGGGAGACGGTGGTTTTGGTAAACGTATATGCCCCGAACTGGGATGATGCCAATTTTATGAGGCGTATGCTAGGACGCATCCCGGACCTAGAGGTGGGAAAGTTGGTAATGGGGGGAGATTTCAATACGGTGTTGGAACCAGGGCTGGACAGGTCGAGGTCCAGGACTGGAAGGAGGCCGGCAGCAGCCAAGGTGCTTAAAGATTTTATGGAGCAGATGGGAGGAGTAGACCCGTGGAGATTTAGCAGACCTAGGAGTAAGGAGTTTTCGTTTTTCTCCTATGTCCACAAAGTCTATTCGCGAATAGACTTTTTTCTTTTGGGAAGGGCGTTGATCCCGAAGGTGAGGGGAACGGAGTATACGGCTATAGCCATTTCGGATCACGCTCCACATTGGGTGGACTTGGAGATAGGGGAGGAAACCGAAGGGCGCCCACCCTGGAGAATGGACATGGGACTAATGGCAGATGAGGGGGTGTGTCTAAGGGTGAGGGGGTGCATTGAAAAGTACTTGGAACTCAATGATAATGGGGAGGTCCAGGTGGGAGTGATCTGGGAGGCGCTGAAGGCAGTGGTTAGAGGGGAGCTGATATCAATAAGGGCACATAAAGGAAAGCAGGAGAGTAAGGAACGGGAGCGGTTGCTGCAAGAACTTCTGAGGGTGGACAGGCAACATGCGGAGGCACCGGAGGAGGGACTGTACAGGGAAAGGCAAAAGCTACACGTAGAATTTGACTTGCTGACAACGGGTACTGCAGAGGCACAGCGGAGGAAGGCACAGGGTGTACAGTACGAATATGGGGAGAAGGCGAGCAGGTTGCTGGCACACCAATTGAGGAAAAGGGGAGCAGCGAGGGAAATAGGGGGAGTGAGGGATGAGGAAGGAGAGATGGAGCGGGGAGCGGAGAGAGTGAATGGAGTGTTCAAGGCATTTTATAAAAAATTATACGAAGCTCAACCCCCGGATGGGAGGAAGAGAATGATGGGCTTTCTGGACCGGCTGGAATTTCCCAAGGTGGAGGAGCAGGAAAGGGTGGGACTGGGAGCACAGATTGAAATAGAGGAAGTAGTGAAAGGAATTAGGAGCATGCAGGCGGGGAAGGCTCCGGGACCGGATGGATTCCCAGTCGAATTTTACAGGAAATATGTGGACTTGCTCGCCCCGCTACTGATGAGGACCTTTAATGAGGCAAAGGAAAGGGGACAGCTGCCCCCGACTATGTCTGAGGCAACGATATCGCTTCTCCTAAAGAAGGAAAAGGACCCGCTGCAATGCGGGTCCTATAGACCTATTTCCCTCCTAAATGTAGACGCTAAGATTCTGGCCACGGTAATGGCAATGAGGATAGAGGATTGTGTCCCGAGGGTGGTCCATGAGGACCAAACTGGGTTTGTGAAGGGGAGACAGCTGAATACGAATATACGGAGGCTGCTAGGGGTAATGATGATGCCCCCACCAGAGGGGGAAGCGGAGATAGTGGTGGCGATGGATGCCGATAAAGCATTTGATAGAGTGGAGTGGGATTATCTGTGGGAGGCGCTGAGGAGATTTGGTTTTGGAGATGAGTATGTTGGATGGGTGCAGCTGTTGTATAGGGCCCCAGTGGCGAGTGTGGTCACGAATGGACGGGGATCTGCATGCTTTCGGCTCCATAGAGGGACAAGGCAGGGATGCCCTCTGTCCCCATTACTGTTTGCACTGGCGATTGAGCCCCTGGCAATAGCATTGAGGGATTCCAAGAAGTGGAGGGGAGTACTTAGAGGAGGAGAAGAACACCGGGTATCTCTGTATGCGGATGATTTGTTGTTATATGTAGCGGACCCGGCGGAGGGGATGCCAGAGATAATGCGGACACTTCGGGAGTTTGGAGAATTCTCAGGATATAAACTGAACATGGGGAAAAGTGAGTTGTTTGTGGTGCATCCAGGGGAGCAGAGCAGAGAAATAGAGGACTTTCCGCTGAGGAAGGTTACAAGGGACTTTCGTTACTTGGGGATCCAGATAGCCAAGAATTGGGGTACATTGCATAGGTTAAATTTAACGCGATTGGTGGAACAAATTGAAGAGGACTTCAAGAGATGGGACATGGTATCTCTGTCACTGGCAGGGAGGGTGCAGGCGGTTAAAATGGTAGTCCTCCCGAGATTCCTCTTTGTGTTTCAGTGCCTCCCGGTGGTGATCACAAAGGCTTTTTTCAAAAGGATCGAAAAGAGTATCATGAATTTTGTATGGGCCGGGAAGACCCCGAGAGTGAGGAAGGGATTCTTACAGCGTAGTAGGAATAGGGGGGCTGGCACTACCGAGCCTAAGTGAGTACTACTGGGCCGCCAATATCTCAATGGTGAGTAAGTGGATGGGAGAAGAGGAGGGAGCGGCGTGGAAGAGATTGGAGAGGGCGTCCTGTAGGGGGACTAGCCTACAAGCTATGGTGACGGCCTCATTGCCGTTCTCACCGAAGAAATACACCACAAGCCCGGTGGTGGTGGCGACTTTGAAAATTTGGGGACAGTGGAGACGGCATAGGGGAAAGACGGGAGCCTTGGTGGCGTCCCCGATAAGAAATAACCATAGGTTTGCCCCGGGGAGGATGGATGGGGGATTTGGAATATGGCAAAGAGCAGGAGTAACGCAACTGAAAGATCTGTTTGTGGATGGGAAGTTCGCAAGTCTGGGAGCGCTGACCGAGAAATATGGGTTGCCCCAAGGGAATGCATTCCGGTATATGCAACTGAGGGCTTTTGCGAGGCAACAGGTGAGGGAATTCTCGCAGCTCCCGATGCATGAGGTGCAGGACAGAGTGATCTCAAAGACATGGGTGGGGGACGGTAAGGTGTCAGATATATATAGGGAAATGAGGGACGAGGGGGAGATTATGATAGATGAGCTGAAAGGGAAATGGGAAGAAGAGCTGCGGGAGGAGATTGAGGAGGGGCTGTGGGCAGATGCCCTAAGTAGGGTAAACTCATCGTCCTCATGTGCCAGGCTAAGCCTGATTCAATTTAAGGTGTTACACAGGGCGCATATGACTGGAGCACGGCTCAGTAAATTTTTTCGGGTAGAGGATAGGTATGCGAGATGCTCGAGAAGCCCAGCGAATCACACCCACATGTTCTGGTCATGTCCGGCACTACAGGGGTTCTGGGTGGGGGTGACAAAGGTGCTTTCGAAAGTAGTGGGGGTCCAGGTCGAGCCAAGCTGGGGGTTGGCTATATTTGGGGTTGCACAAGAGCCGGGAGTACAGGAGGCGAGAGAGGCCGATGTTTTGGCCTTTGCCCGGCGCAGGATACTGTTGATGTGGAAGGAAGCCAAGCCCCCGGGGGTGGAGACCTGGATAAATGACATGGCAGGGTTTATAAAGCTGGAACGGATTAAGTTCGTCCTAAGGGGATCGGCTCAAGGGTTCACCAGGCAGTGGCAACCGTTCGTCGAATACCTCACAAAAAGATAGAGGGAATGGAAAAGAAGAAGGTAGCAGCAGCAGCCCGGGGGGGGGGGGGGGGGGGGGGGGGGGGGGGGGGGGGGGGGGAGGAACCAGAAGGACTCTCAGGATTGTTAATATATATGTATAATATGTATAGGTCGTTGCTATAAATAATTGTATATTGGACTGTTAAATCATATTTTTGGAGAGTGTTTATCTGAGACAAGGCAGTTGCCATTTAGTTAGTTTTAGTTTTCGTTTTTGTTATATATTATTTATTCTTTGTTTATAAAACAGGTCATTGTTATTTATACTGTTATATTATTGTGTAAAGGATACACAATGTACTGTGATGGTTGACCAAAAATTTTCAATAAAATATTTTTTTTTTTTTAAATATATATATATTTGATTCCAACCTTCTCTGAAGTTTTTTTGATGCACTTAGCACATTGGTATGTTATGTAAATGATGAATACAGCTACACAGGAGAATAGGATTATTCTTATTGTGGACATTCCAGTGTGTCCAAGCCACCCGCAAATTTTATCTGAAAGAAAAGTTGGATTCACGCATCGCACGTGAAGCACGCGAGAAGTAAAATGTTTGCCGCAATTTTCATTTTCAGTTATTTGATTGGCTTTGTGAACGTTGCACCAGAACTGAATAAGAACACATTCCTTTACACATCTAAGATATATGCTAAAAACTTTAATATTTCCAATTGTTGGGTATGCATTGCAACCCCTACTAACTCAGGGGAGGGTATTTCCTTTCTAACTATTCCCTTTAATGCTTCTGAAACAGCAGAATGGTACATCTATCAAAGTGTCCCTCACTCTGTGGTGATCCGTTCTGGAGCATATTCATGTGGAAAAGGAAGGTACCAGGTTCACATCCAAAAATCTATTAGCTTATGGAAATCTGCAGGCTAGCCACTAAATACCTTTTCAGGATGGCACCAACTTAAATATAACCTTGACAAAAAACCTCAACATCTTAACCTCCCAACTAATATTAAACAAAAAGGATCAATTTGCCTCATCAGTAAGAACCCTAAAGGGATACAAACGGGTATTAGCGTTTGTACTAATTATGTAGATGTTAACACAGCTTATAAATGTACAAACGATCGCTTACAAAGAGCTCTGCGGTCCTCAAGGACAACAGGCATACCTAACCTCAAAAATAATAAAACATTCGAAGACCGATGGTTCTTAGAATATATTTACTTATATTCTGCTTAATGCACCTGTGGGCTATGCCTGTGAGATACCACACAGGTCCCCACTCAACCCTGGAATGATCCCGTGGTGCCAAGTCTGCGAGGATATGGCACAGGTTCCGCACCTTGTTGAGGCGGAACGTCCTGCGACACAACTATCCGTCATTTGTTCAAAGGACCTGTCACGCCTGTACACCCTGGGCCATCACGGGGCTCCCCCACTGGGTCCCTTCCTGGTCTTATGGGCAGCCAGGTCCTCAGGATGTGGGGTGGGGTCCGGCACATGGGCCGCTGCCTCAAGCATCTGCTTATAATGGAACTTATTTTATTTGTGATAATAAGGCATATCCCTGGCTCCCAAGATCCTGGTCAGGATCTTGCTATTTAGGATACATTGTACCGGCCATTCGTCATATGACTAATCTCCCTCATGTTTCAGAAGCAGCTGCTCGAAGAAATAAACGTTTCATTACCTTAAGAGCTGCAATTTATGCTAGAATGATTCCTTTCTATTGAGAAATGAGGATGGAGAATGAATTGAATAAAATAACAACCATCATACAAAACGTAGCCGATTACACCGCCACTGCCCTCGATAAAATTTCTGACGAAATGCGAGCAATTCGAACCGTGGTTTACAAAATCGAATGGCACTTGACCATGGGTGAGCTGAAAAGGGTGGCACCTGCGCCCTGATTGGTGCAGAATGTTGCACTTTCATTCCCGATAACTCTAAAGAAGTTAAAGATTTGGCATTACATATCCAAAAAGAAATCAAAAAACTTGATCCACCCCAATTTATCTCTCTCTGTGATAAAATTTGCGGGTGGCTTGGACACACTGGAATGTCCATAATAAGAATAATCCTATTCTCCTGTGTAGCTGTATTCATCATTTACATAACATACCAATGTGCTAAGTGCATCAAAAAACTATTTGCTAAACGCAGGGGACCAACTATCAGAATGATTCAAACTAACCCAACTGTACCCCCAATTGATGAATTTGAGCTGAAATACTATTGTTGAAATGTTACTGATCAATCAACTATTTGACTGTATTATTAACATATTGTATAATTTATTACTACTGAATCAGTAGTATCAAATTTGATTAATTTATTAATTATAATAATTATTTTGAAATGCCTGTTGCAATGCTAAGTGTCCATTCTATTGTTTAAAACTGCAAAGACAATATGAATGAGTTATTCTTTGCGCTTTTACCTATCCTATCGCATTAATGATGTCTTTATCTTATTCTGATATATCTCACTTAATCTTTCGATTTATCAAAGGTCTGACTGTAGAAGCCAGGTATTTCTAATACAACTAATATAGGTAAAATATAGCTGTTTAAGCGTAAATATTAAGCCCCAGTTTTAAATTAAGGATTGAAGAGACACATATTCTGCAAATTCATTTTACATAGTTTTAAAGTAACACCGAAGCCTGATAAAACAAACACTTTTAACTACATTTCTTCAAGGACAAGGGCTGAATTTCGGCAAAGTGCTGCTGGTAACTGAATGGTAGAAATCTTAGTTGAAGGATTTCTACCATTCAGTTACCAGCAGCACTTTGCGATTACTGGAACTCAGTAGAAATTTAAGTTAAAACTTCTCAAGTGCCAATAGGAATTGTTTTATTTGTCTTCTATTGATTACAATTTGAAAGTCATTTAAAAGGCAACTTGTAGACAATTTGAAGCTTTTAAAGAATCACAGACATTATCTCCTTGCTTAGGCAAACAGCTCGACAATAACTTTTAAAAGTCAAAGTCTGAAAATGAAATATGAAAAAGAGCGAGAGAGAGCTAATCTTCAGCTTTAAATCAACAAAACAAAAACTAACAAACTAGCCACAAAAACCTACCCTACCAATCTACCTAAAAAACTAATCTACAACAAAACTAATCCCCAACTAAATTCAAATTAAAACTCAAAATGGCGGGCCGAAACTTCTTAGTTATACCCTTTCATATCTGTCTTAAGTCATCTAATCACACCCCAATATAATCCTAATTGGTTTGGGTCAGACTCAAACACATTTAATTGACGGCAAGCCACCCATCTTTAATATGGAACATTACTTCTATTTGTTGCGTATCTGCATATTTGTGTATGTTAAAGAATGCAATATGGTGCTTTATCAAAGCCAAAATATGCTGGCTTGGCTATTGCAAATGACTTGCAAAATATAAATCAAAATCTGTTTCAATTTAGCAAAGTGAATTATGCTGCTTCTATGAAATCGTTATGTTTTGAGAAAATTGGAATCAAATATATATTTGATTTGAGGTCTTATAAACTGTCTATTTTACAACTACAGCAATAATCCAAAATGTTTCAGGATCTGCAGACACTGCTGCTGCCGCTTTCTCCAGCGTCTGGCCGCAGCACATAGCACCAGCACCATGAGGGCAAGTTCTGCATCCAACATCCCTACCATAGCGTTAAATATCTGTAAGAAATTGGGAGAGGGTGTTAGACAGACAAACAGCGGTGGCTCCCACCCCGGGACCCTCCATTCCCCCACTGATCCCCCCTACCCGGAACGCCCTGCCTACGTGCCCCCGGCTGCAGCGGGCCCCCCTCAACAGGCCCCAGACCCTGTACCACAGACACCCGCTCACAACGTCAACCTGACCGGGTGCTTCCCCTTCCCCGTGGCACTCATCCACCTTCCGGCCGTGGCATGTCCTTGGTGCTGTGTCCCATCCCCTGGGTGTTCAGAAGTTGGCTGCTGCATGTGTGGTGTTCAGGTACACTGTCCAGGCATCGCAGTCTGATTGGGATGCTAGGCAATGGCTCCCACATGTTACATGGCTCATCCACCCACGGGAATCCAGTTGGGTTGTGTGGAGTGCTCATTTAATCACGACTGCCAATTCCCTAGAGGCTATAGACTTCAGCTGCTACAGCCAGAGGCTCAGCAGTCGGTGGGGGTTATTAGTGGCAGACGGGCTGGGACAAAGGTTGACCTCGGAACGGGTACACATGATCCAGGGATTGGCATGGTGGTGCCGCGAGCGGTTGCCCCCCGATTGCCCCACCAGCGCCACCCACCCACCCTCCCATGGCGGACCACCCCTGCTGAGGGTACCCAACCTCAGCCAAGGGTCCCCCACCCAGCCGAGGGTCCCCGGTAGCAAGCCCTGTGAGCAAAGATGGCTACTCACCTCCTCAGCTCCCCACAGAAGCCCTTCCGCCAGGTTCAAGTTTTTAAAAAGGAGATCGGCGTCAGCATGAGCACTTCATAGAATCATAGAATTTACAGTGCAGAAGGAGGCCACTCGGCCCATAAATTCTGCACTGGCTCCTGGAAAGAGCATCGCACTTAAGCCCACATCTCCACCTATCCCCGTAACTCCACCTAACCTAAGGGCAATTTAGCATGGCCAAACCACCTAATCTGCACATCTTTGGACTGTGGGAGGAAACCAGAGCACCCAGAGGAAACCCACACAGACACAGGGGGAACGTGCAGACTCCGCACAGACAGTGACCTAAACCGGGAATCAAACCTGGGACCCTGGAGAAATGAAGCAACTATGCTAACCACTGTGCTAACGTGCCTCCCTTTTTTATTTGCTGGGGAGACCACTGAATGGCGGGAGGCCATTGGATAAAGGGTGATTCTCGTTAATTGTAGGGCTTAAGTGGTGATAATTGGTTTCTCACCACGCTATGGCGAAATCCCAATTACGCCTAGGGGAGAGGGGCGGCGGTTGCATCGCCAACTGTTTGGCGCCTGGTGTGGATCTTATTTTTGGCCTCTCCCACTATTCTCCGGATTTGGTTCGCTTGATCAAGAGTATAACGAGGCCGGACGTTCGTTCCCTAAGTGTTGACGCTGGTGCAAGATTCGTGGAGATCCACAACAGCAAAACCGGCGCCGCAACTGGACCATTTCTGCTCATTTTGAGGGGTTAGCACCGGCACCACGTGGAACACAATCGATTCCAATGAGGAACAGTGCTGGATTCGCCAGTTTCATGATTGACACTCAGGGGGCTGACAAGCTGCAACATATACACACTTCACTCCCCACATACACCATCCCAGCCAACAAAATGGCAGCAAGATGCACGGCCCCACATTTTGCTCACACAGATCTCGAGACCCTCCTGGACACGGTGGAGGAGAGTTGGATGACCCTCTACCCCGGCCCGGGAAGGAGGGTGCCAGCCGCCACCATTCGCTGTGCCTGGGCGCAGCTGGCAGAGGCAGTCAGCGGCGTGGGCAGCTCTGTCTAGACCGGCCAGCAGTGCCGAAAAAAAACTGCATGGCATCCTCAGGACGGCCTGGGTGAGTAAGCAGCACTGTGCCCTGGCACCAATCCTGTCCGACACACCTGTAACCCTACCCCCCAATCCGGAGGGTGTCTGAACCCCCACCCTGCCCCACATGCCGTCACCCATACCGGCCGTCATGGCCGGGTGCCCTGACCACTGAGGCCACCAGCTACCCAACACCTGGGCTGCATGCGTCAGACAGTCCAACACTGCCGTTTTCTGTTTGCACCCACCCCCTCCCACCCCAGCAGAAGGCCGCCCATGACCACCAGGAGTGGGAGGATGCAGGAGGGCAACCCCCGGACCTGCAGCCCCGAACCATGAGAGAGTAGAGGACCCTGGATGTGGTTGGCGGCCCGGAGGAAAGGGAGGTCGCTGGGGTGGTGTTCAGCTGCAGGCGAGGAAGTGAAATCCCGTTTACTTGTGGTTCCCCATGACACCATCCTCACCCCCCACACCATCCTCACTCCCCCCATCACCCTTGCCCTCACACCACCCCCTCACCCTACACCACCCCCACCATCCCCCGCCTGTGATCTAATCATGCATCTTGTCTTGTCTCTTGCAGGAGATGGGGCGGGTCCATCCGTGTCCCCGCCCCCAGCCAGTGCCACAGTCAAAGCCCGTCCGTGAGCCGATCAGCAACGAAAGCAGCTCGGATGGTAGCCATCCGCCCGGATTTTGAGTTGGAGGGTGACACTGAGTTCCTGTCACACTGTCTCTAACCCCCCTCCACCATCCCAGAGACACTCACCTCGGTTGGTCACTTTAGTGATGAGGCTCCTGGGACACTTTCTGGTGCGCACCACACAGCTGATCCGGTACAGCAGGTGGATGTAGGAACACCCGAGGGGGCGAACAGCCGAAAGGCAGGCCCATTCCAGGAACTAGCTGCTATCCAGATGGGTTTCAGGCTTCTGGAACGGACATTAATTGTGGCGATGAAGTCGCAGAGCCAGGGACTGCATGAGGGGTTGTCGGCGCGCATCCAGCAATGGGGGTGACAGTTTGGCAATGCATCAGCATGTCCAAGGCCTGGGGCATTCTGTGCAGGTGCTGGCCATGGCCCAGGACAAGGTTGCCGACTCACAGTCGACCATGTGCCAGAGTCACCTGGACATTGCAGCGGCGCCCTGAGCGTGGCACAGTCACAGTGGGCCATGGCTGGGAACGTCGGCGGCATTGCCCAGGTACAGACACATAGGGCGGTGGCCCAGTCCTAGAGTGAGATGGCGCAGTCACTGGTTGATGTGTCACAGACCTAGAAGGTGGTGGCACAGTCAATGGGTGATGTGGCGCAGTCCTAGGCGGAGGTGGTTCACTCCCTGTACTCCATGGCAGTGAGAGTGCAGATCATGGTCGAGACCATAGCAGGTCGCCAGGACTGGCAGCACCAGATGGCATGGGAACGTCGGGGCTTATCTCCACTTGACGGCTGTCGATATGTCGCGCTGTCTCTCTGCTCAGCCGGAGTCTTCGACAGCATGCCCGGTCCGGTAGGTCTTCGAATTACAGGCGCTGGCGTTACACGGGAGGCCTCATGTGGCATCTCCTTTGCACCTCCTCCTCCTCAGCCTGTTGGGAGTTGGATCTGCATCCTGGGCGGCTGCCTCCTGTCCCTCTGTGGCACGCTCTGCTGCTGAACGCTCCATTGCTGCAGCTTCCTCCTCCTCCTCCTCAAGCAGCGCCAGCTCGTACAGCCACAGGGCATCCCCCAGGGCTGCAGTGACTAGCAGGAAGGCATCCATTGCTGGTTGAATTCCAATATCCAGTGTCTGCAAGGAGTGAAAAGCCAACATGTTAGCATGGTGCATACCCAGTGTCAAACCTCGTCCAATGGGCGACATGGTGCCCCAGTTGATAGGGCAGACTTTGCTCCAGCATGCCCCCCTCCCGATATCCCCACACCCCTAGCCCTGCCTGTGCATGGCACCATGGGGCGTCTCTGGCACTAGCGCCAGTCCCTGATGCCAGGGGCACCTTCGGCTGGCACTGCCCTTGCCAGCGATACACTCCGCAGTCCCCACCCAGCGCCCCCATAGGGGCTACAGTGGGCGTTGCCGTGGGTGGACGCCCTGATGTCCCGCCGGCAGGTGGGATGGGGGGTATGGCGAAGGGGAGGGTGCAGGGTTGGGGGCACCCATACGGCCAGTGGCATTCTGAAAAACCAGTGACCAAGACGGGTGGTCAGTGGGGTGCACAGCAAGATGGCTGCCTTGCAGGCGGTCCGTGACTAGATGCCGACCTGACCCCATCAGCCCCCCTCCCCAACCCTGGCAGGGCCCCCCAACCCCAGCCTTGGTCCGGCAGCCCACTGTCGCGCCTCTCCATGACCTACTTCCTCTCTCTCCCTCAGCAGCCATGACACCGGTTTCACAATTTTTAAAAGCACAACTGAACTGTGCTGTCAGGAACGCGGCCCATCGGAGGCAGATAATCGCAGAGGCCCCGGAGAATACCGGATCAGACCCTCTAATGATATGCAAACGGTGTTTACTGCATGTGCGTTCCCGAATGCATTGACCCCACTGTTGAGGTGACAGGGAATTGCGATTTGGCGGCAAATCGGCACCCAATGCGATTTTGGTGTCAGAACCGATTCCCCGCTCAATCGCGTTTCACGATTTCGGTGTCAGCCAACAGAGAATCTCACCCATGATCTGAGCAGGCTCGAGGGGCTGAATGGCCTACTTCTGCTCTTATTTCTAATGTTCGTACAATCTAATTCTTTTGAAGTGTTGATTGTTATTTTGCAGTTTTCTGATTCCAACATAAAATACTAATTGTATGATTTTGTGTAAGTTGAGACAGGAAAGATTAAATGGCAAATCAACGTGACCGCACTATTCATCACTGGGTACATGGCAGAGTTGCCAGAGTTTGAAAAACACATGGGCATAATTTTGACTTTGGGTGATAATATAAAATGGACAATAATGATTAAGTCACCTGATATCTCTCTCTCATTTCACTTCCAATAGCTTCAATAGTGAGATGTTAACAGGCAGCTGAATCAATATTGGGTGATGGAGTAAAATGGGGAATGTCAAAATTAGCTTCCTACTTTTTTCCCAGAGATCTATCCTTCAACTAACTCAAAATAATTTACACTTCAATTATAAAAGTACTAATTACAAAATATCACACAAGTAAATTGAAAGAAAATCTGGATTGTCACAACACCCCGAGTTACGTGTGCGGTCAATTCCAGCTCCACTTGACCCGGAGTCGCAACACAGGTAACATTAGATTTTATTTCAAATACCAGGCTGAGCCCAATAAACCACAGACACCTGGGGCGAAATTCTCCTACCCGCCCCGCCACATTTCTGCCCCGACCGGCCGGCGGGAGTCTCCGTAACACCGGCCGGTCAATGGGGTTTCCCATTGTGGGGCAGCCCCACGCCATCGGGAAACCCCCGGGCGCCGGCAAAACGGAGACTCCCGCCGGCGGAGAATGACGCCCCAGGTTTGTAACTTTACACACAAGTAACCTTTTATTATGTACGCTTTTATAATTAAATGGAATGACAATGTACCTGACTATCTACTACCCGTTTCACAATCCCCGCCCCCTTCTGAACTAGCACCACTCTATAAACACACAGATAAACAACACAGAGGGGAAAGGATGGCGGAAAGGGAAATAAAATGTTAATAAAGGAAAAGGATCTTTGATGTACTGGGATGACCTCCAGTCAATGTCTTTCAGAAGTTCAGGTTTTCGTTTTGGTACTTCTTCCTGCTCGGCTTGAGATGGTTTTCTCTGATATGGTTGTCTACTTTCTCTGCAGATACACCACCATTTCAGGTTCACAGCAAAGGATGTGCCAGGTACTCACTGGTTTCAAGACAATAGAGCTGTTCTTTCACTTCAGCAAGCAGGAGAGAGAGGGAGTTCCTTGTACTTCCAAGGTCTAAACACTTCTGCCAGGTTCTCTCAGAAAGCAGAAACCAATCTCTGACCGTTGTCAGACAGAACATTGTCCCTGGCCAACCCATCAGTTGCCAGTTAACTAATCGGACCGACTCCCACCATAACCAATCAGTGTCGGGGGGCAGTGCCAGGAGAGTGTTGCATGGGGATGGGTTCTGCGTAGGAATGAGTTCACCGTTTGGGGGGGGGGAATGTTCAGAGAGGCTTGTTCAGGGATTGTGTTTGGGAAGGCGCGTTTGGGGGTTTGGGGTCTTCAGTTTTGGCTTTTTTGTCTGAGGCTGCCCTTTAAAAACGGCACCACGATCTTTAAAAAGCTAAGTCTATCTGCTGGTCATTGGATAGACATATGGACGATTAGGGAATAGTGTAGATGGGCCTTAGAGTGGTTTCACAGGTCGGTGCAACATCGAGGGCCGAAGGGCCTGTACTGCGCTGTAATGTTCTGTTCTATGTTCTAAGTTGCTGGTGGGATGGATTCATTCATAGCCTGCCCCGCCAGCATTACATTGTGGGAGCCGCTGAACAATACAGCGGAAAATGCTGCTGGTCATGTCATTTTTCCCACCCGTTGCGCCACTCTGTTGAAAAATGGGAAAATTCCGCTGAAATCGATTCAGCTCTTACTAGACTTCCATATTTTCCGCCAGTGGTCACCTTTTGATAACCAATAACAGAGCTTTTGTTTGAGTTTGTGTTTCGAGCCCAGGAGGGTTGAGGCTAACTATTTCCTCTTGTACTAATGTCTCAAACATGACCAGCTAACACAGCCTAGGCCAATGATCAAAGATGCTCTGTATGTTTCAGTACCACAGCATGAAGTATCAATGCACGTATCTCCTAAATGACATAAGACCTTTAAATTTAAAGATTCAGGGCAGCACGGTGGCGCAGTGGGTTAGCCCTGTTGCCTCACGGCGCCAAGGTCCCAGGTTCGATCCCGGCTCTGGGTCACTGTCCGTGTGGAGTTTGCACATTCTCCCCGTGTTTGCGTGGATTGAGCCCCCACAACCCAAAGATGTGTAGGGTAGGTGGATTGGCCACGGTAAATTGCCTCTTAATTGGAAAAAATGAATTGGGTACTCTAAATTTAAAAGAAAAAAAAAAGAAATTTAAAAATTCAAGACTATAATTTAATAACGAAAACTATCAGTTAACAGGGTAGTGTGATTTCTCCCAGAGTCTCATAGGTAGTTTCAACTCCCAATGCCCGTACCAACCTATTAAAATTGTTCCACTTAACACTTTCAAACGCAAGTTAAAAAATATAAAAGATTAAAAAGTAATTCAAACACATACATAGAAATGCAGATATTTTCAAAATTAACATTTTAATTATTGTAACTTTAATAACATCAGAAATGTACTTACAAGTAGATTATTGAAGACAGATGATCAAAAGCTCCGTTACCTATTAAGCTTAAATAATTATCACTTACATTCCTAAAAGAGAGCATAAATTGCAAAATATTTCAAAAAACTTGTATCTTCGTGGCATACATTCTCCACATTACATTAAACATACATTTACTGAAAATAATTTATTGAAGATATGGGTTTAATATGAATAAAGTTATTTAAAATTGATTTAAATGACCTAATCCGTTTGTATCACCTATATGCATTTCAACTTTGTAGTTTTCCATTGAATTCTACTCCTTTATTGATCTCTGGCACACTTCACTAAGACATTTGGAATCCTGCTTTGACATTTATATTATGCAAAAATTTATATGGTGCAAATGTGTTCTCGGTATGACCAAAGGAAAAAGATCAGGGAAGAACAAAAAAAATGTGAACTCAGGGTGAGGAGAACTCGAGGAGTGCCTCCATGAACTCCGACAGGGAAAAAGTACACAAATGTTTGTGGGAACTGGGATACTTAAGGAAGAAGACAGGCAGAATACAAATGGAAAATTGTTCCAGTGTGAAAAAGGAAGAGGCAGAGAAGAAGATGCTAGCATTAACAGGAATGGAAGAAAATAATGAAAATAAAATGGGAGCTGGCTGGAAGATGGGTGGGCACACAATGGGGTGACCCTTTCACTCATCAGCCCCTTGCTTGCTGATCTATATTGGCACCCAGTCTACCAAAGCTGCAATTTTAAAATCTCATCCTCCTTTTCAAATTCCTCTATGGTCTCGTCCCGCCCTAACTCTGTAACCTCCTCCAACACTGTCCTCTTGTAATTTCCCCACTTCTATTACCACACTAATTAATAATCTTTATTGTCACAAGTAGGCTTACATTAACACTGCAATGAAGTTACTGTGAAAAGCCCCTAGTCACCACATTCCGGCGCCTCTTTGGGTACAGAGGGAGAACTTAGAATGCCCAATTCACCGAACAGCACGGGCGCGATTCTCCACTTCCGCGCCGGTTGGGAGAATCGCCTGTGCCGCCAAATTTTCCCGCGACGCCGGTCCGACGCCCTCCCGCGATTCTCCTAAGCGGCGAGAACGGCCCCGTCGAGTTCCACACTGTGCAGGCCGGAGAAACGCCCGAGACACCCAAAATGGCGATTCTCCGGCACCCCTGCTATTCTCAGGGTCGGATGGGCCACAGTCCCGATGGCGTGACCCCAGTTCACGCCGTCGCCGTTCAAACCTGCTTTTTAAAGTCGTCAGCCAGTCGTGCTGGCTGACGCTGAGCAGGGAGGAGGTGAGCGGACTGTTCCGCAGCTCCTGGAGACCGGGTCGGCTTCCCCGAGAACACTGCGGCCAAACGGGGGGGGGGGGTAGGAGAGTGCGCAGGTGGGAGGGGGGATGAGGGAGAGTGTGCAGGTGGGAGGGGGGATATGAGGGAGAGTGTGCAGGTGGGAGGGGGGGATGAGGGAGAGTGTGCAGGTTGGAGGGGGGATGAGCGAGAGTGTCCAGGTGGGGGGGGGGATGAGGGAGAGTGTGCATGTGGGAGGGGGGATGAGGGAGAGTGTGCAGGTGGAGGGGGGGATGAGGGAGAGTGTGCAGGTGGGAGGGGGGATGAGGGAGAGTGTGCAGGTGAGATGGGGGGATGAGGGAGAGTGTGCATGTGGGAGGGGGGATGAGGGAGAGTGTGCAGGTGGGAGGGGGGGAGTGGGAGTGTGTGCAGGTGGGAGGGGGGATGAGGGAGAGTGTGCAGGTGGGAGGGGGGGATGAGGGAGCGTGTGCAGGTGGGAGGGGGGATGAGGGAGAGTGTGCAGGTGGGAGGGGGGATGAGGGAGAGTGTGCAGGTGGGAGGGGAGTGAGGGAGAGTGTGGATGGTATCGTCCATCCGCGGATGCCATATGTCAGCCGCCCTGATATAGCAGGACGGTGACAAGGACACGGCCGCAGGTTGCGTGTGGCTGATGGGCACAGGCGAGTGTCACACTGGTGAGCAGTATGGTGTGAACTGACCGTTGGGCGCAGACAGTGACCAGGTGTTAGGCTGGCTGCGTGTCTGCAGCGCGACCAAGCCACCGGGACACACAGGGATCCCATGCAACCCGGCTGGTGAGGTGTGGAAGAACCTTGGTGTAACATGTCGTTTCTCTGCCCCCCACCACCCTCCTGCAGGTCACCATGTATGCCAACCAGACAGCGATGTTTACTGCCATGGTTGGAGCCGCAGTTCTGGAGTTTGCCATCCAGCAGCGTAGAGTCGGACGGCCCACAGTGACTGCAGATGCAGTGGTTGCCGTGCAGCAGAGGGGATGGCCGCGGAGTGGCCCGTCGTCACCGCGCAGGCCGCAGGCGCTCAGGACCTGAATGTACAGGGGGATGCCGAGGGGAACATTGACCGCCAGACGGCGAGGAATGCAGAGGAAGTGCTTGGGGGGGAGCAGGAGGAGGAGCAGGAGGATCCACTGATGGTGGTGCCAGGGCGCCACAGGCGTCCAGCAAGGCCGAGGGTGTACCGTGACAGGATGTTGTTCGAGGCCCTAACGGACATCACATGCAGGAGGAGACTACGGTTCAGCAGGGAGACGGTCGCACATATATGCCAGCTCGTGGCGCACCTCGCACCACGTGGAATGGGAGGACATGCGATACCAGTCTCCGTCAAGGTGACGGTGGCCCTAAACTTTTATGCGACCGGTTCCTTCCAGGCGCCGAGCGGGGACCTATCCGGGATATCACAGGCATCGGTCCACAGATGCATCAGGGCCGTCACCGACGCCTTGTACGCCATCGCGGACAGGTACATTCAATTCCCTGAGGACCGAGCACAGCAGGAAGCACGGGCACGTGGATTCGCCAAGGTGGCCGGGATACCGATGGTCCAGGGTGTCATCGATGGTGTGCACGTCCCCATGCGCCCACCTGCAGACAACAGGGAAGTGTTCATGAACAGAAAGGGCGCACACTCCATGAACATTCAGGTGGTGTGCGACCCCCACATGAAGATCATGCACGTGTGTGCAAAGTACCCCGGCAGTGTGCATGACGCCTACATTCTGGCACAGTCGTTCATCCCCGCCATGTTCGATGGATGCCCCCCCCCCGGCTGAGGGGCTGGTTGCTGGGCGACAAGGGCTATCCATTGAGGTCATGGTTGCTGACGCCAATACAGAGGCCTCACACCAACGCGGAGAGCCTATACAACGAGGCACATGCAGCAACCAGGGGTGTGGTGGAGCGGTGCTTCGGGCTGCTGAAGATGCGCTTCAGATGCCTGGACCGATCAGGAGGGGCCCTGCAGGGTCGGTCACATGGTTGTGGTCTGCTGTGCGCTGCACAACATTGCCATGCAGAGGGGAGATGACCTGGTGGAGGAGTCGGAGGGAGGACCCGACGGCACCGGAGCCAACGCAAACGAGGGGGATGGGGAAGAGGAGGATGCGGAGGATGAGGATGATGGCGCGCATCAGGGTGGGGGAGGGGCGCAGGACGCAGACACTGCCCGGCTGCTCGTTACGTCCAGGAGGCTGCGCGACGGCACCGCCGCGGACAGCGTTGGTGGCCGCACTGTTCACGCACTGTGGGGGTGGGATTCGCTGAACATTGCCACTTGCACCATCACTCCTGTACACGGGCACCACACAGCACCCACCACCTCCCGGCACCCCCGCACTGCGTTCACGGCAACAATTCCACATCACCTTACCACTGCGGCACTACGGGATTGCACAACATTGATGATTGGGTAAGCGGGTGTGAACAGTGCCATGTTGAATGATGACAGCCCGCTCTGCGATGAGCTGTGTGCTCAGATTCGCCAGCCGAGGTCTGACTCATGGCTATAGCTGAACCATGCACTCTGGTGGTCACAGCCTTCGTGACGGATATTTCACCACATGCCCGTGGGGTGGCTGGTGTCGGTGTACCGAGGACAACGGTGTCCGATTATGGGAGGCAGGGATGGAAAGGGTCAGCACATCCGGATCGGACCTTGAACGGCTCGTATACCACTACGCCAATCGGGCACCCTCACGAGCCCCCTGGCTCAGCACACAGTCTTACAAGTCAAATTTAACAGTGCGTTTATTCGTGAGGTTAACATAGGTGCTCTACCCACTACAACTAGACTGTGCCCTGCTCCCGTGCCAACTTATGTGCCTAACGCCTTTGCCTTACGGGCCCTACCACTACGTCTAGGTGTGTTCCCAGATGGTACAGCAGGAGTGGAGGCGGACTGCTGAGAATCACACCCTTCGACATGGCTCCCCGTCGGCACACGTTTCCTGGGGCGGCCCGGCTTCGATGGGCCAGGCTGCTCGGCGGGCGTGCTGGATGGCGTAGTGCCACCCTGGCCTGCCCGCTCCCCACCAGATGCGCCAGGGACGGAACGGGGGGAGGCCGAGTGTACCAGGACGTCCCTTGATGGAGCTACCGGGACGGGCCCGAGAACCTCCTCCTTCCTCGGGGAGCCCGGTGGCCTCCGGGCATCACTGTGGGACGGAGATACACTCGGAGACATGCTCCATCGCACCACCGACACCTGGCGCTGCCAGTCCTGGAGGCCTGCAGCGGTATCGACCACGGTCCGAATGTTTGCCGAGACGGAGCCCAGGGAGTGCCACATTCCTGCCAAGGTTTGTGCGATCTCGACCTGTGAGTGCGCGACGCCATCCATCACATGCGCCAGGCGGTCAATGCTCTCCGCGACCGACTGCTGGGACAATGCCATCGCTTGCTGGGACCAGTCCATGGCATGGTGAGACTCAGCCAGGGCCCCGAGAGTGGCGGCAATGTCGTGTTGGCTCTGGCGCATGGCTACCTGTGAGAGGGCAGCCCTCTCCTGGGCCATGGATGACGTGTGCACGGTAAGCCCAACGCCTTGCAGAACCTGACCCATGACCGAAACCCCTTCACCCATTGCCTCCACCGCGGACGCCACCCGTGCGGTGTCGGCCTGGGTGGCTGCGATGAGCGGCACCACTCCCTGCTCCTGGACACGGATAGACTCCTCCAGCTGCGTGTGCAGGTCCTGGAAGATGGCCCTCATCCCGTTATTCAGTCCCTGGGTGTCCACATGCATCGGTTGTCCGGGTGGGTCAATTACATCCAGGAACCCAGGAACCGTCTGGGTGGGAGCTGGTTGCTGGGCCTGGGCTGCCCTCCAACCGTCCAGCCCCTCGGCTGCTCCAAACTCCACCTGCTGTACCGGGTCGGCTGTGGGGTGCGCACCAGACAGTGACCCGTGTGCCTCATCACTTATATGCCCAACCGAGGTGGGTGTCTCTGTGATGGTGAATGGTGTGGGAGACAGCAGTGCCGCAAGCTCGAGGTCATCATCCGTCAGGAAGTCTGGTGTGTACTGGTCCCCCTCATGCCCGGCGCAAGCTCCATGTGGGCCATGTCGTCTTGACCTCCAGGTGGATCCAGCGGGTGTGTGGCCGTGATGTGCGCTTCGGCATGACTGTCCACCCTGTGCCCCTCACTGATGTCTGTCTCGGTGGTCTGAGCGTCCCGGTCCTGCGTCCCAGACTGAGAGGTCTGCCCTCCTGTCCGACTGACTGCCAACCTCTGGCGTGCGTCCCTCGGTGCAGTTGCGGTTGACGATGTTGCGTTGTTTCCTGGACGAGACATCCCTGAAGGTTCGGCGGGTGGCCCTGGGGAACATAAAGATTTGGGGTTCGTTAGACACGGTGGCCCGGGTGTATAGTGGTGGTGGGTGCACAGTGTGAGGGGGGGAGGGGATCAGGGGTGCAATGGCCAGAGTGTGAGGGGGGATGGGATCGAGGGTGCAGTGGCCAGAGTGTATGGGGGGATGGGATCGAGGGTGCAGTGGCCAGAGTGTGAGGGGGGATGGGATCGAGGGTGCAGTGGCCAGAGTGTGAGGGGGGCGATGACGGGTTGAGGGTGGGGAGGACATGCAGGGTTCTATCACTTGCTTCTGCGCCTCCGACCTGGTATGGCGCGACCTCCCGGGTGGCGGATCCCCGGCGGGGGGGGGTTGGATAAAGCATCACTATTAGGCGGGTATCATCAGGGCATGCAGATACAGACAACATTGTTGCCGGTTCAGGAGACAGCACGCCATGGCTTCGCTCCAGGGGAATCCCGGGGCTCATGTGGGTCGAGTAGATAGTTGGGCACCGTGGCCCCCCCAGACCCCCCCAACACCACCCCTGATGCCCCAGTCCCCCCAAAAACTCCCAACCCCCCCCCCCCCAGCACCGCCCCTGATGCCCCAATCCCCCCCAACACTCCCAACCCCCCCTGACCACCCCCCAGCACCGCCCCTGATGCCCCAATCCCGCCCAACTCTCCCAACCCCCCCTGCCCCCCCACCCCACTTCCCCCCCCCCCCCCCTCTGTGCCGGGGGGGTGCCTGGGGGCACCCTAATGGCACTTACCCTGGCAGCCCGGGTGAGGTGGCCCTGAATCGGTCGGGATCGGGGCCGTTTCGCGCCGTCGTGAACCTCAACGCCGTTCACGACGGCGTGGGCACTTCGGCGCGGGAGTGGAGAATCGCGCCCCACATCGTTCGGGACTTGTGGGAGGAAACCGGAACACCCGGAGGAAACCCACGCAGACATGGGGAGAACGTGCAGTCAGTGACCCAAGCCAGGAATCAAACCTGGGGCCCTGGAGCGGTGAAGCAACTGTGCTAACCACTGTGCTACTGTGCTGCCCATCTGATGGTCATTGGGCTGCCAACCCTCCAGGATTGGCCTGGAGTCTTCAAGAATTGAATATCAATCTCCAGTATGTACGATCCTGAAGAAAAAGGTACTTTTATATTAAAAAGTTTTAAACATTTCACTTTCCCGCATATAGTAACATTGAAAATGAGGGGGGAAGGATGTTTGGCTGACAATCAAGCATCATCCAATTGGGCAAAGAGTCTTTTAGCTTTCCAATTGGCATAGGGAGGCAGTGCATAACAAGGATGGATGTATTGACTGACTAATGGCTGGAGTACGGAGGCAAATCATTTGATGAAATAGGAATACACTTAATCAGAGTTGGTAACCCTAGCAGTCATGCTTTCAACTTTTTAGGCTCAAAGCTCTGGAATTCTGCCCTCAGTTCTGTTTGCCTCTCCACTTCTCTCTCTTCCTTTAAGACACTGCATAAAACCGACCTCTCTGACCACGCATTTGGTCACTTGTAATAATGAATCCTTTGACTCCATGTCAATTTTGTCAGACTATGCCGCTGGGAAGCCACTTAGGATATTTTACTATGTTTGAAGCACCAAATAAAATCAAGTGCAAAATTTTTTTTTTAATAAACAATTTTATTGAGGTATTTTTGGCATTGTAAACAGTTAGTGTACAGTAATGTGCAAATATCAACATAAAGCAGAAACATAGTGCAAAAGACCACTCCTCTCTCATAAACAGTACCCCCCTATATATTCCTCCTATTCTACTCTAATCTACCCCCCCCCCCCCGCTGACATTTAATGCCCCGCGAAGAAGCCAATGAATGATTGCCACCTTCGGGCGAACCCTAATACAGGGTTCTGAAGGCGAACTTAATTTTTTCCAGCCCTAAAAAGCTCGACATGTCCGAGAGCCATGCTTCGGTCTTTGGGGGCTTTGAGTACCTCCATGCCAGCAGTATACGTCGCCGGCTACCAGGGAAGCAAAGGCCAAGACGTTGGCCTCCCTCTCCTCCCGGACCCGCGGGTCTTCCGAGACCCCCAAAATTGCCACCACTGGACTCATCACCACCCTAGTTTTCAGTACCTGGGGCATGACATCAGCAAATCCCTCCCAGTATCTCCTAAGTTTCGGGTATGCCCAGAACATGTGGACATGATTCGCTGGCCCTCCCGCACACCTAGCGCATTTATCCTCCACCCCAAAATATTTACTCATCCGGGCCACCGTCATGTGGGTCCGGTGGACGATCTTGAACTGAATCAGGCTGAGCCTAGCACATGTTGCAGTTGAGTTTCCCCTACTCAGGGCTTCCGCCCATACCCCCTCCTCCATCTCCTCGCCGAGTTCCTCCTCCCACTTGAGCTTCAGTTCCTCTGACTGGGACTCCTCCCCTTTCATAAGTTCACGGTAAATATCTGAGACTTTCCCCTCTCCTACCTCTCCCCTAGACACTACTCTCTCCTGGATCCCATTCGGCGGGAGGCGTGGGAACCATGGGACCTGTCTACGTATGAAGTCACGCGCTTGCAAGTACCGAAAGTCATTCCCTCTGACTTGTCCGAATTTCTCCTCCAAGGCCCTCATGCTCGAGAAGCTCCCCCCCAAGAACATATCAGCCATCCTTCCCACCCCCATCCACCGCCACGCTCGGAATCCACCGTCCATACTCCCAGGGGCGAATCGGTGGTTGTCGCATAATGGAGACCAGACCAATGCTCCCGCCTCCCCTATATGCTTCCTCCACTGGCCCCAGATCCGCAGAGCTGCCACCACTACCGGGCTGGTGGAGTGCCTGGCCGGCGGGAGCGGTAGGGGGGCCGTGACCAGGGCTGCCAAACTGGTGCCCCTGCACGAAGCCGTCTCCACTGGCCCCCAAATAGACCCCGTACCCACCATCCAACTCCTTATCATGGCTATGTTGGCTGCCCAGTAGTAGTTGCCGAAGTTCGGCAAAGCCAGCCCCCCCTCCATACAGTTCCTCTGAAGCATCGCTTTCCTCACCCGCCCAGACAAAGCCCATAATAATCTTGTTGACCCTTTTGAAGAAGGACCGCGGGATGAAAATCGGGAGACACTGAAAAATAAACAGGAATCTTGGGAGGATTGTCAACTTTACCGTCTGCACTCTCCACGCAAGTGATAGCAGGAGCGCATCACATCTCCTGAACTCGCTCTTCATTTGTTCCGCCACTCTAGTCACATTTTGCTTATGCAGCCTGCCCCAGTCTCGTGCCACCTGTATCCCTAAGTATCGGAAACTTTCTCCGACCATCCTAAATGGCAGCCCCCTCAACCTGTTCTCCTGGCACCTCGCCTGCACTACAAACATCTCACTCTTAGCCATGTTCAGTTTGTATCCTGAAAACCTGCTAAATTCTCTCAATATTCCTAGTATACTGTCCATCCCAGCCCGCGGGTCCGATACGTACAGGAGCAGATCGTCCGCGTGCAGCGATACCGTGTTCCATCCCTCTCCTAATCATTCCCTTCCACCCCCTCGCAGTTCTCAGGGCAATCGCCAGCGACTCTATGGCCAGTGCAAACAGCAACGGGGAGAGTGGGCATCCCTGTCTGGTTCCCCGGTGTAGTCTAAAGTACTCTGATGTTGTCCTATTCGTCCTCACGCTAGCTTTTGGGGCCTGGTACAATAGTCTAACCCAGTCAACAAAGCCCTCCCCAAACCCAAACCGTCCGAGTATCTCCCACAAATAGTCCCACTCCACCCGGTCAAAGGCCTTCTCGACATCCATTGCCACCACTGCCTCTACTTCTCTGCCATCCGGGGGCATCATGATCACATTGAGTAGTCTTCTCAAGTTGGCTACCAGCTGTCTGCCTTTCACAAAACATGTTTGGTCTTCCCCGATCACCTCCGGGACACAGTCCTCAATTCTAAGCGCCAAGACCGTAGCGTCGACGTTGATCAGGGAGATTGGTCTATATGACCCACACGCTTCCGGGTCTTTATCCCGTTTTAATATCAGTGAAATGATAGCCTGTGACATCGTCGGGGGTAGCATCCCTCTGTCCCTCGCCTCGTTAAATACCCTAGTCAGCACCGGCCCCACTATCTCCGAGAACTTTTTTTAGATCTTCACTGGGTATCCATCCGGCCCCGGGGATTTACCCGACTGCATGGCCTTCAAGCCCCCCAGTACTTCCTCAGCTCTGATCGGGGCCCCCAGTCAGTCTACCAGCCCCCTAACCACTTTTGGGAAGGTCAGTCCGTCTAAGAAACACTTCACCTCCTCCGGCTCCCCAGGGGGTTCCGAGGTATAGAGCTTGCTGTAAAACAACCGAAACACCCTGTTCAGTCCTGACGGGTCATCCACTCTGTTCCCCATACCGTCCACTACCCTGCCTATTTCTCTGGCCGCCTCCTTCCTCCTGAGTTGCTGCGCAAGCATTCTACTAGCTTTCTCCCCATGCTCATAGACCACACCCTTTGCCTTCCTGAGTTGTTCCACTGCCTTGCTCGTGGACAACACTCCCAACTCGGCCTGCAGTCTCCGTCTATCTCTAAGTAGGTCCTCCCTCGGGGCCTCTGCGTATTCCCTATCTTGACCAGTCTGTCCATCACCGTTCTGTCCGTTCTATCTCTGTGGGCCCGAATTGAAATCAGCTCCCCCCTTACCACCGCCTTCAGCGCCTCCCACAGGGTCGCTGCTGAGACTTCCTCTGTGTCATTAACCTGCAGGTAGTCCTGCCTGCACTTTCGCAGTCTCTCGCACACCCTCTCCTCCGCTAGCAATCCTACGTCCAACCTCTATTGCGGGGGCTGGTAGCTCCCTTTGCAGACCTGCAGATCAACCCAGTGTGGGGCATGATCCGAGATGGTGATCGCCGAGTACTCCGTATTTTTTACCCCGCCTACAGTCCCTGAAAAAAATCGATTCTAGAGTATACTTTATGAACATGCGAGTAGAACGAATATTCCCTTCCCGTCGGCCGTTTGGTTCTCCATGGGTCTACCCCCCCCATCTGCTCCATGAACCCCCTCAGTTCCCTTGCCATCGCTGGGGGCCTACCCGTTCTGGAGCATGACCTGTCGTGGACCGTGTCGAAGTCCCCACCCATGATCAGCTTGCATGAATCTAAGTCTGGGATTTTCCCCAGCACCCTTTTAATGAAGTCAGCGTCGTCCCAATTTGGAGCATATACATTCACCAGGACTAACCTCACCCCCTCAGGCGTACCTCGGGCCATAAGAAATCTACCACCTCCATCTGCAATTGTGCCCTCAGCCTCAAACTGAACCCGTTGCCACCCCCCTGGACTTAGAGACCAAGCCCGAGTGGAAGACCTGGCTAATCCAGCCCTTCCTTAGTCTGGTCTGGTCTGGTCTGGTCAGTCACTTTCAGATGTGTCTCCTGCAGCCTTTAGAGCCCGCAAATGCGCGAACAGACGCACCCTCTTGACTGGCCCGTTTAGTCCTCTAACATTCCAGGTGATCAGCCTGATTAGAGGGCACCTCCCTCCCCCCCTTGCCGATCAACCATCCCCCTTCTTGGGCCCGCCCCCAGCCAAGGGCAAAATTTTACACTGCCCGGGCGAGCACGCACCCAACCTAGAAGTGCATGAAATCATGCAAGAAGACATGGGATGCGCATCCCGCCGTCACGTGCACTCGTGAGATATTTTGGTTGGCAGGTGCAAGCATGGATCAGATGCTCACCTGCTGACAATTAGAAAGTTTGTTTAGATGATTGAAAGTTCTATTGACCAGGTTATTACATTGCCCTTGTGATTTTTACGTTGGTGCATGGGCAGGCGGCCAATTCATTTTTGCCATTTTCTCATTCAAGGGCAGGTTAAAAGGGGGCTGGAGCAAAGGAAGGCTGAGGTGGAAGGAGATTTTGGGAGTTTGGTGAGGGTTTAGTTTGGAGCAATGTGAATGTCTTCACTGCTTTCTTCCGCACAATGCGGATCTTTCAGGACATTTCAGTCTTGTGACATCGGCGATTTGTGTCCCTCTGGCACCTTCCATGAACGGGTCAGCTCCATTAGCATCTGAGCAGAGGGTATACTCGACTCAGCAGGGTGCACCTTCTCTGAGGAGGAAGGCAAGTGACAAAGAGAGGAAGCCAGGTGGCCGAAAGTATCACCTCAGAGCAAAGACACAGGCACAGGATGCTCAGGGCCAGCATGGAGAGCAAGGAGAATACCTCCGCAGACACAGGACACCACTACCCAGCTGCCAGGGAGTACAGGCAGCGATCCAACTACCATGACATGACAGGTCCAGTGCTGCAGGATGCTGAGGTTTTCAAGGGAAGCCATCACAACCATATGCCTGATGATTGGGCCGGAGGTAGCCTCCAATCGTGTGGGTAGACACCCAATGTCTGTGACTCTCAAAGGTCACTTATCTTTTATGCCTCCAGATCTTTCCAGGCTCTGTGGGTGATCTTTGCGGAGTCTCCCAGTCAGCTGCGCACAGCTGTGTCAAGGTGGTGATTGATGCTCTGTTAAAGAGGACGGATCAAGTCAGCCAGGCTGAGCGGGCCAGGGGCTTTGCTGCAATTGCAGGTTCCCCCACATCTAGGGTGCCATTGATTGCACCCATGTGACCATAAAGGCACCAGCCCTCCAGCCAGATTCCTTTGTCACTCCATGAATGTTCAGATAGTTTGTGACCATAGGATCCAGATTCTGCAGGTCTGTTCAACATCCCCTGGTAGCTCCCACGATATGGGCATATTGTGTCACTCACAAGTGCCACGCCTGTTTGCAGCTCCAGCGCGCCTCAATGGATGGTTACTTGATGAAAAGGTGACTGGTGACATCCGAGGGCACAAGCAGAGGAGAGATACACTTTGCCATGTCTCCACAAGGGTAGTGGTGGAGAGGACAATAGTCCTGCTGAAAATGAGGTCCCAATGTCCTGCAGGGGTCCTGCAATATCTGCCAGTGAGTGTCGCTCTTTGCCTTAAAATCATTCATTGAGGTAGTCTCAACTGCTTCACTGGGTAGGGAATTCCACAGATTTACAACCCTTTGGTGAAGACGTTCCTCCAAATAAACGAAAAATTCCAAAGACATGTGATGTAAGAAAAACATAAACCATCAGTGCAAACTCATTTTATGCTCACTGTGTCTTACGTTTGCAGGTGCTACATGCACCCCACCTGCAACCTCCGCCCCCTGCCTCAATGACAGTGGCATTAGAGGTAGATTGCAGACTATGGTGTCCTATTGGCGTAGGTGACCTTGGTGGTTGTCGTCTGGCCGGCGGGGCCTGAATCGGCTCCGTCCAAGAGGGTGCGCCCAACAACATGGCTGGACTCTCCTCAGTCGCCGCAAACTCTGAGCGTGGCGCAGTGACTGGTGGCGAGATGGAGGAGCTGCTGCCTCGTCCGGGGCACCATGAGAGGAGCCCACAGAGATGACAGGCAGCTCACCCAACATTGTGAGGTGTGTCTGGACCTCCTGACTCACCACTAATGTATGAACATCCATCTGAGAGACTGAATGCTTCATCCTCCAACACTGGCAGTTACCTCCTGAGGTCATTGCCTGTGTGAGGGCTTGCAGGTCCAAACACAACCCCAGGAGCCCCTCATTCTGACCCTAGAGCTAGCTCTTCATGAGAGTTGTCACTCTCTCAATGGGTGAGGATGTAGCTCGTAGCTCAGGGTCAATGCGGCACTCATGCTCCGCAAGGATTCCCTCATGAAAGAGACCCTCGGGATCTCTGCCAGATCTCTCCACGCATCCCACTGGACATTCAGTATTTGCAGTCCAATTTCGAATCCAGAGGTTCATCATTTACCTCACTCAGCTGTCTTCAGCAGTCCTCCTATTGCCAGTGCCCAAGGCATTCCCTGCCTCCATCATCTGCTCAAGTCAGCATGATGTGCCCTCTTCCCTGTGAACTACCACATGAGCCAACGTGCTATTACCCACCGATGTGCCAGTATCTGTATTAGTGCTTGGCTCTGGGAGAGAATGTGCAGTGGGTGCATCTTCCATTGGCGCAGAGGGCCGTCGGTCTCCTGGCTGACTCTGGTGCATGGCTCACCTGACATATGAAAACAACTGGTCAATACAAGTAGTCATAGCACACGGAGTGAATGTCCACGCCATGCTGCCCAGTGCGAGTGGCATCAATGGCATCACAGTGGTTAGTAATTGGCGCATCACTGAAGACTTTATGTGGGATGAGACACCACATTCTTTTCATTTTCTGCCTGTCTCGTTTCTGGCCTTCAAGCTCGTTACAGTCATTCACCTTTCTTATGTTTGGACTTCAAATAGCCGATTTCCATCAGTAAATATTAATATCCTTCAACAATCCATACACGTGCAGTTAGGATCAATGTGTATGGTCCTTATGAGTCTCATGTCTCGAGCATGAGCCAAAGTATAATTGTAGATTTTGTTACATTGCTCATGATGTGGTGATTAAATTTGCTCAGAATCATAGAGCAGACCACAGTATTTCTGGTTGAGGGCTTGAGGCGCATAAATTTGATGGAATAGTTGGGAGCTTAATTACAGTAGAATGTTTAAATTTATATGATGTAGTTTAAACATGCATAAAATTTCCGGCTGGTTTTGCCAGATGTGTATTAATTCAGTGCAGTTTGCAGGTCATATTCTTCCTCCCATGATTGCAGACGTAATTATTTTACAATTCCCCTGTTACTACATAATTTTTCAAACCTTCCTTTCAGTTTCATAGTCTGACTAATGGTTACCCTCAAAATGTTAATTTCTCTTTTCCCTTCACAGATGTTGATTGGCCTGCTATGTTTTTCCACAATTTTCTGCTTCAAATTCAGACTTTGGCATTTCCAGGTTTTTAAAAAAATCAGCTTACTGAATCAACTGATTGAAATATTTGACAGATTGCAGAGAGCCATCGCATTTCTGTTTGACAATGAGACAAATGGCTTGTGAACATTGAATGAGTAGCAGGTGAGAAATCGAGAGAGGCTGAAAACAGGTTTACTGTAATGGTGATTAGTAATGCCCATCCCAACTAACGAATTAATGGATTTCCAAGACTGAAATGTTGGGTCACTAAAGAGAAGCAAACACTTTGCTGAATCCTTCAATTTTCAGTGTTAGGTACTTCCGTTGTGATTTATGCCACTCAAGCAGGTCCCTGCTCCTTCTAAACCACAATTATTACTTTCCATGCACAAAACCTGCTAATAAAGTGTTGCCCAAAGAAGAAAATTAAGAGACACAGAAAAGATTGTGTCAATTAAGGTTAGCTAGCATAGATTTAAAAGGCAGATAATGTTTGATTATTCCAATTGAATTTTTTGATGAAGTAACAGAGAAGGTTGTTGAAAGGAAAACAATGGATATTGTCCATATGATTTTAAGAAAGAGTTTGACAAAGCACCACACAAGAAGTTGGTAAACAAAACTGAGGCTTATGGTGTAGAAGGGTTAATGTCAACTTGGATAAACAAAATAGCTAGAGGACAGAAAACAGAGAGTTGCAAATGGTTGTTTTTCCAGCAGTAAAATGGTGCTCCCCAAGGACCTGTGCTAGGAACACAGCTTCTATATATAATATATAAATAGCTTTGATGTCACAAGTACAAATTAAATTTCAAAATTTGCCAATGGTACCAAACTTGAAAGTGCGGCAGACCATAGAAAAGTTACAGCACAGAAGGAGGCCATTCAGCTCATCGTGTCCCTCCCAGCCCGAGGACACCCAAGTGCCCTTTCTAATCCCACATTCCTGCACCTGAACCATAGCCCTGCAGCTTACAGCACTTAAGGTGCAGATTCAGGTACTTTTTAAAAGAATTTAGAATCTCTGCCTCCACTGCCATCCGGGGCAGTGAATTCCAGACTCCCACTGCCCTCTGCGTTAAAAAGGTTCTTCCACCTTTCCCTTCTACACCTTCTGCCACTTACCTTGAATCTATGTCCCCTGGTTCTAGAATTCTCCACCAAAGGAAACAATTTTATCCCATCAACTGTATCTCTTCCCCTCATAACTGTGCAGACCTCAATTAAGTCACACCTCAGCCCTCAAGAATCTGAATCCCTCCAGGCGACATCATCTCTCCAGCTGCGCATTCATTGGGTCTTATTCCTGCTCTCTCTAGAACATAGAACATACAGTGCAGAAGGAGGCCATTCTGCCCATCGAATCTGCACCGACCCACTTAAGCCCTCACTTCCACCCTATCCCCATAACCCGATAACCCCATCTAACCTTTTTGGTCACTAAGGGCAATTTAGCATGGCCAATGCACCTAACCTGCGCGTCTTTGGACTGTGGGAGGAAACCGGAGCACCCGGAGGAAACCCACGCAGACATGGGGAGAATGTGCAGATTCCGCACAGACAGTGACCTAGCAGGGAATCGAACCTGGGACCCTGGCGCTGTGAAGCCACAGTTCTAACCACTTGTGCTACCATGCTGCCCTTTGGAACATGGAACTGGGAGTAATCCTGAGGTTACTACATTTGAGGTCCTACACTTCCTGTACTCAGCTTGCAGGTCCTCGTCCCCTAGTTTACCTATGTCGTTGGTACCAATATGTGCCACGACGACCAGTTGTTCACCTTTCCTCCTCAGAATGCCCTGCAGCTGCTCCGTGACATCCCGGATGATGGCACCAGGGAAGCAACATCCCAACACTGATTCACGTTTGCGGCCACAGAAGTGTCTATCTATGCCCCTAACTATTGAATCCTCTATCACTATAGCCCTGCCACTCATTTTTCTCCCACCTGTCTGAACAGCAGGGCCACCCATGGTGTTGTGAACTTGGCTGTTTCTGCTTTCTCCTGAGAGGCCATCGTCCCATTCCCCCCCCCCCCCCCCCCCCACCCCCCACCTGTATCTAAAGCAGTACTTCAGTTTGAGAGGGGGGTGACCACAGAGGACTCCTGCACTACCTTCCCGAATCTTTTACTATTCCTGATGGTCACCTATTCCCTTTCTGCCTGTGCAATCCTCACCTGCGATGTGACCACCTCGCTAAACGTGACTTCCTCAACATCACGGATGCTCCACAGTGAGTCCACCCGCAGCTCCAACTCCAAAATCCGGTAAGCTAGAAGCTGCAGTTGGGACACACCTTCTGCACACTTGGTCCCCAGTGTCCCTCATTTCTCACATTGTGCAGGAGGAGCCTGTCACGGGTCAGTGAGAATGACTGTAACACCACAAAGGCCAGCAGATGGACGGACAGGAGGCAGATGGAATTTAAGGCAAGGATGTGTGCGATGATGCATTTTGACAGAAGGGAAAGAAAAAAGCAATATACACCGAATGTAGCCGTGTAGACTTCACAGTTCTGAAGAATGTGCAGAAGAAGAGACCTGGTTTTCATGTGTTTCGATCTTTGAAGGTGGTAGGACATATTGAGAGTAGTTAGCAAAACATATGGAATTTTTGGCTTCATAAGTAGAGACTTTGAGTGCACAACCAAGGAAGTTATGCTGAAGTTTTATAAAGCTCTGAGTAGGCCACAGCTGGAGCACTGCACACACTTTTGATTGTTAGGAAAGAGTTAGTGCTCCCCAGTGCTTAAGTTAAAATTGCTGTGTTAGTTGTTTGATAGATCGGATTATTGTTTGATAGACTGCACAGACATATATATATATAAAGGGGATTCTGGTGGCTATGTGTGTTGGATGAGAAGTGATTACAGAACAGAATAAAATTGGAGTTGAACAAGTCAAGACTTGCTTTCCAGTTTTTATTACAAGGATACCATCGGAGCTAAACACTAATCACCACAATTTAGAAAGGATGCAAAGGATCTTGAGAGTGTGTAGAGGAGGTTTACAGAATGGTTTCAGGGATGACAGAATTTAGCTACGTGGAGAAGTTGGAGACGTTCTCCTTGGAGAAAATGGGGTTGAGGGGAGAGCTGATGGATGTGTACAAGATAAAGCAGACAAAGAAAATATTAGCTGATGTAACACGGACTTGGGACACAGATTAAGATTTTGAGCTAGAGATACAAGATTTGAGAAAGGACCTTTTGAAGCAGTGGGTGGTAATAACCTGGAACCCGCTGTCTACAAGAGTGGTGAAAGCAAAGACAATCAATGATCTAAAACAAAAAGCTGGATAGGCACGTGAGGGAAATAAACGTGCAGGGCTGCAGGGATAGAACAGGTAAATGGGACTGACATAGACCCGGTGGGTCAAATAGCCTCCTTCTGTGTCATAATGACTTTGTGAAATAGCTCTGTTTTCCATTTTTAAACATTTCATTTCACCCTAATTACCAATAACATACTACTCTTTTGGATTAATAAATTCGTAATTTTTCATCATGCTTTCCAATGAATTTTGCAAATTATTGAAACAGATAAGGTTAAATAGAATATTGCAGGTTTTCTTCATCTGTTGCTATAAGTTACAATGAGTCGTTTATACCTTTCAGAGAAACTCAAATATCCAGATCAGCTATTATGTCAGTTATCAAAAACAACTTTCTAATTACTTCCGTGCACTCGTCCAAGGATATTCTCATTAATTGATAATCAGTAATACTCCTGTATTAGTTATTTAAATCACGTAATTCAATTACATTTTTAAAAGTATGCGCACACAGTTTTGCTAATTAAATTACACATGACTCGACGACTATCAAAATTTTAAAAGCATGGTGCTACATTGTCATTATGTTTTAACAATTTCAACTCAAAATCTTTAGAAAAATACTTACAAAAAGTGTAAGCTTGATAGCTGTGAAAAGGCGCCAGGACCCAAAATCAATATATTATTATTGCTCAGATCCCTAGTGCAAAACATAAACAGAATATATGATTCAGTACAAAACTCATGCTCAGATGTGTAATAGGATAAAAAGGACAGGCAGCCAACTGCTATGTAATAAATGGCAAAATGTGCATCTGGTAACATATGAAATATTAATAGTTATCCTTTGTTTATAAAATGTATATTTTCAATTATTTTATGCTTCCCTTATTTCTATTTTTCCTTAGTGTTCTAATACAGAGTATCAACATATGTTGTATAAAAAATAGATAGCTATCGCTAAGTTGTCCCCATTCTTCAATTTCAGATTATGTATGTTCTACATAGATGGTAATTTCAGATGTGAAGCATCACTTTGTGCTAAAATAATGAGGGTAGATCATGTACAAGAACATGTAATTCATGAGATCAGACACCTAAAATGAAATCCTGGATCAATGCAGTCTTTCAGACTCATGGGGCGAGATTCTCCGCCAGCGGGATTCTCCGTTTTACCGGCACCCAGGGGTTTCCCGACAAGGTGGGGCTGCCTCATAATGGGAAACCCATTGACCGGCCAGAGTAACGGAGAATCCTGCCAGCGGGTCAGGGCAGAAATGTGGCAAGGTGGGTCAGAGAATCCAGCCCATGGTAAACAAAGGCTTAAACAGGGAACAAATATATGTATAGTGCTAAATCCCATAGAGCTGCCACAGGCCTACGGGGACAGGCTGTAGGGCTATAATACCTACACATCCTCCGGACGCGGAAATTATCATTGACAGCAGATGTAAGACCTGCTTTTTTTTTACAGCAACGTAAACCAAAAATAAAAAGTTTCCCAAGCATTCTGCATTCTTATTTACTTTTGCCGGTTTTATTTTTGTCAATTTTCTCTCCTCAACTCCTAAAAGGCATCAACCCCTGTGAGAATCTGATTTCATGTTTCAGCTACATGTGTTCATTCCTTGTGTCTGAAGATAGTGATGAGTGATGGGAAGCTATCTGACAGAAGGGACATCATAGTCCAGCTGATTTTGTCCTGATCCAACATCTACGTGTGCCCATTTCTCAGCATGTATTGCTGGCTAGCAGTCGAAAGCAGCGAACTCGGCTGATTTTCCCCATACTAACTGAGGATGCTGTGACCAATTGTAGTACTTCTTCTATACCCTGGCTGAGATCAGCAAGAAGAGCACAAATGAATAAATGTTCAATTTATGTGTATGCACCACATTATTTCTTTTAACGAAGACCTGTTTGTGCACTTAGTAGATTTATGAAACAGTTTTTCATGGAGTGCATGTATATTCACAGAAAAGTTCAACGGGATAGCTGAGAAACTTTGATCTTGTCTTCCACCAAATAAATGATAGAATATAAAATAATTATAAAATCATCAAATAAATACAACATGGGTAGTGCAGTGTAATAGCTACATTATTAGATTAGGAATATAGAGGTTTGGGCTAATAATTCAGAGAAGTTAGTTCAAGTCCCACAGTGGCATTTTGTGAATTTGAATTCATTTTAAACAAACAGATACCCGGAAACAAAAACACTAGTATGAGTGATGGTGACCTTGAGGCCACTGGCTTTCCATAAAAACCCAACTGGTTGGCTAATGTCCGTCAGTGAAGGAAATCTATTATCTTTACCTGGTAGGGTCTGAACTGGACTTCAGACCCATAGCAAAGTATTTGAACCTAAAATGCCCTCTGCAGCACCCAAGCAAGCCACTCAGGTATCAAAACACTGCATAGAAGTGTAATAAAACTAAAATCAATTGACCACCCAACTTCAACCTACGCATTGGATTCCAAGAAGACAAAAGGCACAACCCTCCCAGTTGGCCCTGCAGAGCCCTCCTCACTAACATTTAAGGACTTGAGCCAAAGTTTGAAGACCTAATCCACAGACTAGTCAAGGATCAGCTTGACATAGTCATGCTCACAGAAACATACTTAAGTAGCAAAAATTATCCTCAACCAGAAGGTCAATCACCCAACCCCCAAATCAAACCCTTGATATTCAGTGACAATACTATTAATATCCTGGGAATCACCATTGGCTAGAATTTTTAAAAAACATTTTTAGTCAGTTTTTCACAGAAATCACAGAATCAGAGAAAATATAGTGCAGATGAGGCCCTTCGGCCATCAAGTCTGCACAGTCAAATGAAAGACACCTACTTAATCCCAATTTCCAGTACTTGGTCCATAGCCTTGAATGTTATGACGTGTCAAAAACTCATCCAGGTACTTTCTAAAGGATGTGAGGCAACCCGCCTCTAGTACCCTCCCAGGCAGTGCATTCCAGACCACCCATCTGGGTAACAAGGTTTTTCCTCAAACCCCCCTAAACCTATGTCCCCTCATAATTGACCCTTCAACTAAGGGGAAGAGCTGCTCCCTATTCACCCTGTCCATGCCCCTCATAATCTTGTGCAACTTGATCAGGTGGCCCCTCAGTCTTTTCTGCTCCAGCAAACACAACCCAAGCCTATCCCGCCTCTCTTCCATCCTAGGCAACATCCTGGTATATCGCCATTGCTTCCCCTCCAGTGTAATCACATCCTTTCAAAATGTGGTGACCAGAAATGCACACAATACCCCAGGTGAGGCCTCACCAAAGTTCTATACAACTCCAACATGACCTCCCTGCTTTTGTAATCTATGCCTTGATTGATAAAGGAGAGTGTCCCATATGCCTTTTCCACCATCCTATTAATCTGCCCTTTTGCCATCGGAGGTCTATGGACAAACACGGCAAGGTCCTATTGTTCCTCGGAACTTCCTAGTGTCAGGCCGCTCATTGAATGTCTCCTCGTCAAATTATTCATTCCCAAGAGTATCGCGTCAGACTTTTCGGGATTAAATTCCATCCGCTGCTTTTCTATCTATTTTACCATCCCGTCTATATCTTCCTGTAATCCAAGACACTCAACCTCACTGTTAGCCACCCGGCCAATGTTTTTGTCATCCGCAAACTTACTGATCTTTCCCTCCGCACATAGTCATCTATGTTGTTTATATAAATGACAAACAATAGGGGACCCAGCACATATTGCTGTGGTACGCCACTGGACACTGGCTTCCGGTCACTAAAGCAGCCGTATGTCATTACCCTCTGTCTCCTACAGCTAGGCCAATTTTGAATCCACCTTATCAAATTACTTTGTATCCCATGTACATTTGCCTTCTTTATAAGTCTCCCATGTGGGGCCTTTCAACAGCTTTGCTGAAATCTATGTAAACTACATCAACTACACTACACTACCCTCATCTACACAGCTGGTCACATGTTATTTGTTAGGCATGGTCTCCCTCTGACAAAGCCATGCTGACTATTCCTGATCAATCCCTGCCTCCTTCAGAATTTTCTCCAATAGTTTGCCTGCCACTGACGTGGGACTCATTGGTCCGTAGTTCTGTGGCTTGACTCTAGAACCTTTCTTAAATAGTGGAACCACATTAGCTGTTCTCCAGTCCTCTGGCACCTACCCAGAGGCCAGAGAGGAATTACAAATTTGGATCAGAGCCCCTGCAGTTCCTTCCTTACCTCCCACAGCATCCTGAACACAATTCATTTAATATTATTCATAACACGAAAAATCCCCTCTCCCTTCCCAATGACAACAACATCCCCCACCCCCCCCCCCCCCCCCCCCCCGCCCCGGCCTTCCCTTTAACAGTTAACAGTGACCAACTCTTTAAAAGTACAAAATAAACGGACAACATCTCCGGTAGAACCTGTCAATTGAGCCAATCACGTTGTACTTAACTTTTTTGAGATATAAAAATTCCGTAAGATCTCCAAGCCATATCGAGGCAATGGGTGGAGAAAATGACCTCCACCCCATTAGTATCTGCCTATGAATAATCAATGTGGCGAAGGCCACTGCACCACCCTGCCACCCCTAACTCCACTTTTGACCACCTCCAAGACACAAATCCCCAGTATGATGGAATGCTCTTCACTTGCCTGAGTGAATGCAGCTCTAACAATCTTAGAAGAAACTCAACATCACGCCATTTCAGCTCAGGCCCCCTGCCACAAATCTTTGTCCAGTACATTGATGACTGTATTGGTGCCACATCATGCTCTCAACTGGATCTGCTTAAATTCAACAATTTTTGTTCCAATTTCCACCCATCTCTCACCTTCACATGATCCATCTCCAACAATTCCCTTCTTTGACTTCTCTGTCTCAATTTCTGGTGATGGACTGCCTACCAATATTCATTGCAAGGCTACCGACTCCCACAGCTACCTCAAGAATACCTTTTCACACCCTGCTTCCTGAAAGGACTATATTTAATTCTCCCTGTTTCTCTGTCTCCGTCCTGATCGTTCTGATGATGCTACTTTCCACAACAGCGCTTCTGACATGTCTTCCTTTTTCCTCAGCCAAGGATTCCCTCCCACTGTACAGAGCCCTCAACCCATTTCCTACACTTCTGCCCTCACCCCTTCCCTTCCTTTGAGGGCTGTGCAGGCTCAGTCATTGAGTATGTTCAAAGCAAAGGTTGATAGATCAGCCATGGTAAAATGGCAGAGCAGGTCCGAGGATCCAAATGGCCTACTCCTCCTAATTTTCCCCTCCCTGAACCATAATAGCATCCCCCCTTGTCCTTATCAGCCTCCATATTCAAAGGATCATCCTCTGCCATTTTTGCCAACTCCAGCAGAGTACCACCACCAAACACATCTTCCTTTCACCCCCTCCTGTCAGTACTCTGAACGGACCGTTCCCTCGGTGACACCCTGGTTCACTCCTCTATCACCCCAACACATCAGCCCTTTTCCAATGGCACCTTCCCATGCAATCACAGGTGTAACACCTGTCCATTTACCTCCATCCCGCTCAGGGTTAAAGACCACAAAAACTGAGGTACAGTGAAGCAATGATTTACTGGTATGTTTTTCAATTTAGTCTACTGCATTTGCTGCTCACAATGCGGTCTCCTCTACTTTGAGGAAACCAAACGCAGGTTGAGTGACTGTTTTCCGAGGCTCCTTTGCTCAGTCTGCACGTATGACCCTGACCTTCTTCTTGCTTGCCATTTCAATTCATCACCTTGCTCTCATGCTCACAATTCTGTCCTCGCCCTGCTACAATGTTCCCGTGAACCCCAACGCAAGCTGGAGAAATTGCATCCATCTTCCGCTTAGGCATTTTCCAGCCTTCTAGACTCAACATTGTGTTCAACAATTTCAGACCATGAACTCTGACTTCCATTTTCAATTCCTCCCACCCCCCCCCCCCCCACCCCAACAAGGCTGTATCTTGTTCTCAGGTTTTTGCTTTCAGACAGCACTGATCCTTTTTCTGCTACTAACACATTCTGCTATTGTGCTTTCAGACAATGCTGACCTTTAGTCTACTATTAACACCTACTCTGGACCAAAGCTTTACTCTTTAATACTATCATTACCACTGTCTTTTATCTCTCCTGCCCTCTAGCCTATCCCTGACCTGCTATTTGTTGCATCTGAACCTCCCCTCTTTCGCAACAGCATAAATCACATTTCTATCTCTCTCTTCTTCCAAAGAATCATATTGGACTCAAAACATTAACTCTGGCCATGATCCAACGACCCATCGGGAAGGCAGCTCCACTCACCACAGCTCATCGTGGTCGATAGATGCCGGGAGATCCTGCTCCCAGGAGCTACGCAGCTCGCAATGCTTCGCGAGGTCTAATACAATCTCGCAAGATGTAAGCGGGATCACTTTTTAGCAAATCTGCATATTAAAGCGAGACAGCTAGTCTCACTTTATTGTGCAGATTTCTGAGTTACCCGAGACGTGGGATCAATCTCCCTTGCCTCGGAGACCTCAGGTGGATGTGGTGCAGTACTGATCTCCACAAACAGGCACCAGACGGAATGGCACTTGTGGGGATCTTCCAGGGGATCGGAGATGGCCCAGGTACATGCCCTTTGGGCTGGATAGTACCCTGGCACAGCTGGTGCCACCTGGGCACCCTGGCAGTGCAAATTGGGTACCAGCCTGGCACTGCCAAGATGCCCAAGCAGCACTGCCAGCTGGCAGGGTCACTCTCAGGGTGCCAGGTTGTCATTTTTACTGCACTGGCGATTGGGCTGGAGATGCCCTGTATGAGTGTTGGGAGGGTGTGGAGAGGGCCGGGGACCCTCCCATAGTGCGTTATGGCTTGAGAGCGCGTCAGGGCCTTGGGAGATCGTGACGCCACTTATAAATGGTGTTGCAATCTCTCGCTGCACTGAGGAGTTATGGCAAGCGGGACTCCTCAGTTCACAAAATGGGGATATGTGCAACCTCGGCCGCAAGTTCTTGTTTAGGCCCCTTATCTAATGCAGGTGCCGTTTTATACCCATGTGTTTCTCAGCGCTGCGAACGCCAGGAAACACACAGCTAAACGCGCTCACTATAGGACTTTGTTCCCTTTTTAGTTGAATCGCACCCTCTGTTTCTCTCTCCGCAGATCCTACCAGAACAGCATGGTTTTCTATCACCTTCTGTTTTTATATCAGATTTCCAACACTCGCAGTATTTTACTTTTATTCGTCCAGGACAAAGTAAGCTTTCTCATTGACACCTCATCCACCACTTTAAAAATTGGTCCCCTCCACCACAGGCTGCAGAATGTACCATTTACAAGATGCACTGCAGCAATTCACCAAGGTTACTTCAACCGCACCTTCCAACCTCATTACCTCTACCACCGAGAAAGACAAGGATAGAGGTGTAGCAGAACGCCACCCAGTATATATAATTAAAAAATATATATATAAATAAAATATAGCTATAAATTTATATTTATATTTCTATACAGCATAACTATAATATTTCCTATAGAATGTCACCTATGGATTGAAAACCAGCCTGGATACAGAATGGATCATACGTCATCCAAGAATTACAGAATGTCATCAGTGGAACACTCATCCAAACTATCCATAATAAATACAATCCAATGAGAGTTTGTCCTTTCCAAGAACAGGACTCTGTAAATAAGTTCTCAAGTCAATTTGGAAATTGTGACAATCGTTGGGTTCAGTTCTCCACCACTCAATTAAATATTAATTGTAGTTGGATTGTAGTTGACATATGTAAAATTTGAAGAACTGTAGTATAATGCCTGATTCCATAAGTTATCTTCGTAGAATTTACAATACATCTTGATATTAATTTATCATCTAACCATTTGGTTTTTTAAAATTCATTTACGGGATGTGGACATCACTGGTTAGGCTAGCATTTATTGCCCATCCCTAGTTGCCCTTCTGAAGGTGGTGGTAAGTTGCTTTGGGAAAGCAGGTAGCATAATCAAAGACCCCTCTCACCTTATTCACTCTTCCAACTTCTTCCATCGGCCAGGAGATACAAAAGTCTGAGAACACTCACTAACAGCTTCTTCCCCGCGGTTATCAGACTCCTAAATGACCCTCTTATGGACTGATCTGATCTCTTCACACATCTTCACCACTGAGTACTGTTTCACCTGATGCTTGTGTCTATGTATTTATATTGTGTATTTATGTTTGCCCTATGTTTTTTTTCATGTATGGAATGATCTGTCTGGACTGTACGCAGAACAATACTTTTCACTGTACCTCAGTACACGTGACAAACAAATCCAAATCCTTCTTGAACTGCTGCAGTGTAGGTAGATCCACAGTGCTGTTAGGAAGGGAGTTCCAGGATTTTGCCCCAGTGACAGTGAAGAAACGGCGATATACAAGTCAGGGTGGTGAGTGACTTGGAGGGGAACTTCTTGGTGGAGGGGTTCCCAGGTAGCTGCTGCTATTGTCCTTCTAGATGGTAGTGGTCGTGCGTTTGGAAGCTGCGTCGAAGGAACCTTGGTGAGTTACTGCAGTACGTCTTGTAGATGGTACACACGGCTGCCACTGTTCATAGGTGGTGAGCTTTTGAATGTTTGTGGAAGGAGAAGCAATCAAGCTGCTTTGTCCTGGATGGTGTTGAGCTTCTTGAGTGTTTTTGGACCTGCACTCATCCAGACAAGTGGAGAGTATTCCATTACACTCCTGACTTGTGCCTTGCAGATGGTGGACAGGCTTTGAGGGGTCAGGAGATGAGTTGCTCACTGTAGGATTCCTAGCCTTTGCCCTGCCTTGGTAGCCATATTATTAATATGACTAGTCCAGTTCAATTTCTGATCAATGGGTACCTCCAGGATGTTGATTGTGGGGGATTCAATGATGGTAATGCCATTGAATGTCAAGGGGTGATGATTAGATCCTCTCTTGTAGAGGAGATGGTCATTGTCTGGCACTTGTGTGCCACAAATGGAACTTTCCACTTGTCAGCCCAAGTCTGGATTTTGCCCAGGTCTTGTTGTACTTGGACATGGACTGCTTCATTATATGAGGTGTCGCGAATGGTGTTGAACATTGTGCAGTCATCTGAAAACATTCCCACTTCTGACCTTATGATGGAAAGAAGGTCATTGATGGAGCAGCTGAAGATGGTTGGGCCTAGGACACTATCCTGAGGAACTCCTCCAGTGATTCCTGGAGTTGAGATGATTGGCCATCAGCCACCACAGCCATCTTATTTTGTGCCAGGTGTGACTCCAACCTGCAGAGAGTTTTCCTCTGAAACCCATTGACTCCAATTTAGCTAGGGCTCCTTGATGCCTACTCGGTCAAATGCTGCCTTAATCTCAAGGGCAGTCACTCTCAACTCAGGCATTCAGCACTTTTGTCCATGTTTGAACCAAAGCTGTAATGAGGTCAGGAGCTCAATGACCCTGATGGAACCCAGACTGAGTGTCCGTGAGCAGATTGTTGCTGAGTAAGCGCTGCTTGATAGCACTGTTGATGACTCCTTCCATCACGTTGCTGATGATGGAGAGTACACTGATAGGGCGGTAATTTCTTGTCCTGTTTCTTGTGTGCAGGACACCGGTGTAATTTTCCACATTGCCGGGTAGATCCCAGTATTGGAGCTGTACTAGAACAGCTTGGTTGGGGTGCGGCAAGTTCTGGAGCACAAGTCTTCAGTACTATTGCCGGAATATTGTCAGGGCCCAGAGCCTTTGCAGTATCCACTGCCATCAGCCGTTTCTTGATATCAGGTGAAGTGAATCATATTTGCTGAAGGCTGGCATCTGTGATGCTGGGGACCTCCGGAGGAACCTGAGATGGGTCATCCACTCGGCACTTCTGGCTGAAGATTGTTGCAAATGCCTCAGCCTTATCTTTTGCTCATAAGTGCTGGGCTCCTCCATCATTGAGGATGGGGACAGGACTTTGTCTCCACAAGGACTGTGCGGTGGTCACTTTTACTGATACTGTCATGGACCAATGCATCTGCAGCAGGGAGATTGGTGAGGATGAAGTTTTTCCCTATTGTTGGTTCCCTCAGTCCCAGTCTAGCAGTTATGTGCTTTAGAACCCGCCAGCTCGGACTGTGGTGGTACTACCAAGCCAGTCTTGGTGATGGACATTGAAGTCCCCTACCCGGAGCATATTCTGCGCCCTTGCCACCATCAGTGCTTCCTCTAAGTGCTGTTCAATATGGAGGAGTACTGATTCATCAGCTGATGGTGGCCGGTATGTGGTTTCCTTGCTCATGTTTAACCTGAAGCCATGAGACTTCATAGGGTCCAGAGTCGATGTTGAGGACTGCCACGGTGACTCCCTCCCCACTGCATACTACTGTGCCACCACCTCTGCTGGGTCTGTCCTGTTGGTGAGACAGAACATACCCAGGAATGGTGATAGTGGTGTCCGGGACATTGTCTGTAAGATATGATTCGGTGAGTATGACTATGTCAGGCTGTTGCTTAACTAGTCTGTGAGACAGCTCTCCCAACTTTGGCACAAGCCCCCAGATGTCAGTAAGGAGGACTTTGCAGGGTCGACAGGGCTGGGTTTGCCGTTGTCATTTCCGGTGCCTGGTTCGATGCCTGGTGGTCCGTCCGATTTCATTCCTTTTTTGTGTTTTCGTAGTTGAACACAAATAAGTGGCTTGCTAGGCCATTTCAGAGGGCATTTAAGAGTCAACCACATTGCTGTGGGTCTGGAGTCACATGTGGGCCAGACCAGGTAAGAATCAAATTTACAGATGGGTTTTTACGACAATTGACAATGGTTTCATGGTCATCATTCCAGATATTTTATTGAGTTTAAATTCCATCACCTGCCATGGTGGGATTCGAACCCGGGTGCCCAGATCATTATCCTGGTTCTCTGGATTACAAGTCACTATGCCACCGCCTATTTAAAATCTGATCAATTATTTGGCCATGACTGGATAGGTAAGAGTGGAACCAGGCAAGGGTATTCCCACTCAACTGGACAAAAGAGAGGCACTGGAGGAGGATAAGGTGGGATACTGCACCACAGTCACAATGGATGTCATTTATGACTTTAACTAGGTGCCATTCAGTGTGGTACCAAAGTCTCCAATGCAAGAATTGAGGATTTTAGGGGTGCCTACATTCACAGTCTAGGTTACACTGCAGTTAAAGGTGCTGAATACCTTAAAGGAAGAATTATGGTGGCACTAAACACTGCACCCCTTTAGAAACCTTGGCAGTTTCCTGCACAACAGTTCCTCAATAAACAGATAGTGCAAAATTTTCTAATTGAAGGAAGTTGTTGAGTTGCTAGAACAAAGAACAAAGAAAGGTACAGTGAAGGAACAGGCCCTTCTGCCCTCCAAGCCTGTGCTAACCATGCTACCAGTCTAACCTAAATCCTTCTACACTTCCGGGGTCCGTATCCCTCTATTCATGTATTTGTCAAGATGCCCCTTAAACGTCACTATCGTCCCTGCTTCCACCACCTCCTCCAGCAGCGAGTTCCAGGTACCCACTACCCTCTGTGTAAAAAAACCTCCCTCGCATCTCCTCTAAACTTTTCCACTCGTCTTCCACCCTGGGAAAGGCTTCTGACTATCCACTCTGTCCATGCCCCTCATAATCTTGTAGACTTCTATCAGGTCACCCCTCACCCTCCGTCGTTTCAGTGAGAACAAACTGAGTTTATCCAACCTCTCCTCATAGCTAATGCCCTCCATACCAGGCAACATCCTGGTATACCTCTTTTGTACCCTATCCAAAGCCTTCACATCCTTCTGGTAGTGTGGTGACCAGAATTGAACACTATATTCCAAGTGTTGCCTAACTAAGGCTCTATACAGCTGCTGCAATTTTTATACTCAATGCCCCAGCAGATGAAGGCAAGCATGCCGTATGCCTTCTTGATTACCTTCTCTACCTGCTTTGCCACTTTCAGTAACCTGTGGACCTGTACAACCCAGATCCCTCTGCCTGTCAATACTCTTAAGGGTTCTGCCATTTACTGTAGATTTCCCATCAGTTTTGGACCTTCAAAAATGCATTACCTCACATTTAGCCAGATTAAATCTCTCCCCCCACCCCCACCCAAAAGTCTCCAACCAATCTATATCTAGAAACCAGTAATCAGATCCTCAAGGTTGCTGATCATAATGTGCAAAAAGCACACTACAAGCCTCCCTGAACAGGCACCGGAATGTGGCGACTAGGGCTTTTCACAGTAACTTCATTGAAGCTTACTTGTGACAATAAGCGATTATTATTACTATTACTTGGTACTTCCTGCCAATTAAAAATCCTGCAAGTGCTAGAGACATGGAAAAAGATTTCTAAAGGAGAATAGTACCTATAGTCAAAGGAAGGGAATAGTCCCTTTAAAAGTTTTATCCTTTGAGAAAGGTAACTGAAAATAATCAATGTGTAGATAGTGCCATCACGTACTTGTGTTCCAACTATCTGGTGAATTTTTAATACAAAGGTTGTATCCTTTCAGGGAGTACAAGGAACATTCAGGGTTACGAGGATTTCATTTCTTCCATTGATCTGTTTTTCCCTCACCATTGTTCCCCCTTCCACTTGGATTAACTGTTCCTAGTTGTCTTTTAACACATTGCTCATCTTTGTTCCGCCATATACACATTCTAATCAATTTATGGGCCACTATCAGTATCCTTCTTAGCCTTAATCATCCTCACTTACATTTCTTTTGCCTCAACATCTTTGTCAATCTCCACTTTACACTGGCCCCTTATCCAGCCCCACCGCTCCACGCCCCTCCACTACAGTATAAAACTGGCCCCATTTCCAGTTCTCTCTAGCTTTGACAAAGAGACATCCAGACTCAAAACGATAGCTCCCTTCTCTGTCCATAGATTCTGTCAGTCCTGCTGAGATTGTCCGGTATTTTCTGTTTTTTGGATTTGGATTATTGTCACGTGTGCCAAGGTACAGTGAAAAGTATTATTCTGCATACAGTCCAGACAGATCATTCCATACATGAAAAAAAAAGGACATACAGTAGATGCACAATGTAAATACATAGACACAGACATCGGGTGAAGCATACGGAGTGTAGTACTATTCAGTAGAGAAGATGCATGGAGAGATCAGTTCAGTTCATAAGAGGGTCATTCAGGAGTCTGGTAACACTAGGGAAGAAGCTGTTTTTCAATCTGTTCGTGTGTTCAGACTTTTGTATATCCTGCCCAATGGAAGAGGTTGGAAGAGAGAAAAAGCAGGGTTGGCGGGGTCTTGGATTATGCTACCCGCTTTCCCAAGGCAGCGGGAGATATAGACAGAGTCAATGGATGGGAGGCGGGTTCGCGTGATGGACTGGGCTGTGTAAACGACTCAGATTCTAGCACCCGCAATAACTTGCTTTTATTTACATTTCTCTAACATTCTTAACTTTGATACATTTATGATGCTGGGCTGAACATTTGAGAATCGCTATCTGTATTTCATAAATGATGCAAGGAAGTTGATTTTTACAAAATCTCAAGAAATTAGTACTTTTAGAACATGTATCTATTTAATTTGCTAGGTCTTTTCATCAATTAAATTTCTCAGTGTTTGCACCTAGTGTTGCAAATAGTGTTTACACTATTGCTTCTTCGAAATGTTTTTCTCCTGACGCACACAGCAAAATGGTCACTTTCAATTTGTGTCTCCCAGGAACCAAAAATTCCAACTATTCAAGTAATGACAGCAAAGAAAGTCTGACCTCACCTACTGAGCCTAAAATAGAAAATGGCAATTCTAACAAATGTATTGGCAGATTAAAAACTAGGCTTTCATTAGCCAAACAATTGCAAGGATCGTTATTTTACCAATTAAATAACCAAAACTTAAATGGTTTTAATTTAAATATTTGCTTAAACTGGGCTGCCAGTTTTCCAGTCTATATTTCTTGCTTCAATCAGTTCCACATTAAATCTTTTCCATCTACAAATGCGCCTTTGCACCAATTCAATTTCTTTTTTACCTCCTTTAACCTCTCTGCATTACTTACCTATCTCATATCGTGTTAAACCCTTTTTCCTTAAGTGTATAAATCAAAAGTAGACATTATTCCAAGGGGGCAACATCCAGACAGGTTTAGACATGTTTCTGGCAGCAAGTGATCACATTAAATGAAAGGAAGTATTGCGTTGCTAGAGTCTAAAATAGAAACAGAAATTGCTGGAAAAACTCATGATGTCTGGCAACAAACACTAGGGTTTTGAGCTTAAACAAAGGAGATTACAATGGGATGAGAGAAGAGCTGGTTAAGAGAGACTGGGAGCAAAGACTTTTTGGTGAAACAGTTGAGGAACAGTGGAGAACCTTCCAAGCGATTTTTCACAGTGCTCAGCAAACGTTTATACCAACAAAAAGAAAGGACGGTAGAAAGAGGGAAAACCGACCGTGGATATCTAAAGAAATAAGGGTGAGTATCAAATTGAAGGAAACAGCATACAAAGTGGCAAAGATTAGTGGGAGACTAGAGGACTGGGAAATCTTTAGGGGCAACAGAAAGCTACTAAAAAAAGTTATAAAAGTAACAGATTATGAGAGTAAACTTGCTCAGAATATAAAAACAGATAGTAAATGTTTCTACAAATATATAAAATAAAAAAGAGTGGCTACAGTAAATATTGGTCCTTTAGAGGATGAGAAGGGAGATTTAATAACGAGAGATGAGGAAATGGCTGACGAACTGAACAGGTTTTTTGGGGTCGGTCTTCACAGTGGAAGACACAAATAACATGCCAGTGACTGATGGAAATGAGGCTATGACAGGTGAGGACCTTGAGACGATTGTTATCACTAAGGAGGTAGTGATGGGCAAGCTAATGGGGCTAAAGGTAGACAAGTTTCCTGGTCCTGATGGAATGCATCCCAGAGTACTAAGAGAGATGGCTAGGGAAATTGAAAATGCACTAGTGATAATTTACCAAAATTCACTAGACTCTGGGGTGGTCCCGGCGGATTGGAAATTAACAAACGTGACACCACTGTTTAAAAAAGGAGGTAGGCAGAAAGCAGGTACTTGTAGGCCAGTGAGCTTAACTTCGGTAGTATGGAAGATGCTGGAATCTATCATCAAGAAAGAAATAGCGGTGCATCTGGATGGAAATTATCCCATTGGCCAGACGCAGCATGGGTCATAAAGGGTAGGTCTTGCTTAACTAATTTAGTGGAATTTTTTGAGGACATTACCAGTGCAGTAGACAACGGAGAGCCAATGGATGTGGAATATCTGGATTTCCAGAAAGCTTTTGACAAGGTGCCACACAAAAGGTTGCTGCATCATATAAAGATGCATGGCATTAAGGGGAAAGTAGTAGCATGGATAGAGGATTGGTTAATTAATAGAAAGCAAAGAGTGGGGATTAATGGGTGTTTCTCTGGTTGGCAATCGGTAGCTAGTGGTGTCCCTCAGGGATCAGAATTGGGCCCACAATTGTTCACAATTTACGTAGATGATTTGGAGTTGGGGACCAAGTGTAATGTGTCCAAGTTTGTAGACGACACTAAGATGAGTGGTAAAGCAAAATGTGCAGATGAATTTGGATAGTTTAAGTGCATGGGCTAGGGTCTGGCAGATGGAATGCAATGTTGACAAATGTGAGGTTATCTATTTTGGTAGGAGATAACAGCAAAAGGGATTATTATTTAAATGATAAAATATTCAAACATGCTGCTGTGCAGAGGGACCTGGGTGTCCAAGTGCATGAGTCGCAAAAACTTGGTTTACAGGTGCAACAGGTGATTAAGGAGGCAAATGGAGTTCTGTCCTTCATTGCTAGAGGGATGGAGTTTAAGACTAGGGAGGTTATGCTGCAACTGTTTCAGGTGTTAGTGAGGCCACACCTGGAGTATTGTCTTCAGTTTTGGTCTCCTTACCTGAGAAAGGACGCACTGGCACTGGAGGATGTGCAGAGAAGATTCACAAGATTAATCCCAGAGTTGAGGGGGTTGGATTACGAGGAGAGGATGAGTAGACTTGGACTGTACTCGTTGGAATTTAAAAGGATGCTGTCATAATATATACCAGTATATCATGGTGCAGATACACACACTGATGGACACACAGCAAGACCAATCAACAGACACAGCACCGCAGCCAATCACCAGTGAGAGCACACTCACTATAAAGACAGGGGGCATCAGAGTTCCCGCTCAATCGGATGCAGCCTCCAACAAGGACAGAGCTTACAGCTTACAGCACAGATCCTCACCATGTGCTGAGGGCATATATTGGTTCGGACAGACATAGGTCTTTAGTTTAATCTAACATCGTGTTAACCCACAGTGAAAGATTGTTCAACAGTTTCTAACTTAATAAAATAGTGTTGCACTATTTTAAGTGTTGGTGGCCTGTATGTGTTCCACGGATCCAGAGCACCCAACACATCAGATGTGGGGGTTTATAGAAACACATAAAATTATGAAGGGAATAGATAGGATAGATGCGGGCAGGTTGTTTCCACTGGTGGATGAAAGCAGAACTAGGGGGCATAGCCTCAAAATAAGGGGGAGTAGATTTAGGACTGAGCTTAGGAGGAACTTCTAAGGAGTTGTGAATCTATGGAATTACCTGCCCAGTGAAGCAGTTGAGGCTCCTTCATTAAATGTTTTCAAGATAAAGATAGATAGTTTTTTGAAGAATAAAGGAATAAAGGGTTATGGTGTACGGGCGGGAAAGTGGAGCTGAGTCTATAAAAGATCAGCCATGATCTCATTGAATGGCGGAGCAGACTCGAAGGGCCAGATAGCCTACTCATGCTCCTAGTTCTTATGTTCTATTAATGTCTGCGGAGAGGGAAACAGAGGCCGCGATCTACCCAAATGGGGACAGATTCCCATAGCGGGAGATTGGCCGGGTGTTTCACTGCGCTGAGTTCCGAAAAACACCACGCTATCTAACACTCATGTGGGTAGATCGGGGGCCTCAGCGGTGAACTCCCCGACGAGGCTGCATTTGGCCCTGTTTCCTGCACTGAGGAGCTCTGCTCGCCAGCCTGATCACCACCCCGCCCAATCACCGCCGCGCAAAACATGAAGTGTTCCTGCCAACTGGCAGTGCCGCCTGGACATTTTGGCAGTGCCAGTCTGACACCCAGGTGGCACTATCAGGGTGCCCGGTTGACACTGCCAGGGTGCGAGGCTGGCAGTGCCAGGGTGTCCAGGTGCCAGTAGTGCCAGGGTACCACCCTGCCCAGAGGGCATGCACCTGGGGGCCTCCAATCCCCTGGAGACCCTCCCAAGTGCCGTTCGGTTCTCGTTTGTGGAGAGAAGTACTGAACAGCGCTCGCACAAGATCCCCAAGGCGACGGAGGTAGATCCCACGCCTTGGTTAGATCTTGGGAACGCATATTGGAGTGAGATTAGCTGTCTGTTAGATTGTGTTAGATCTCGCGAGGCATGACAAGCCGGGTATATCACAGAAGTGGGATCTCCCGGCATCTACCAGTCATGATGCGCCACATTGCTTTTCGGCACAAAGTGCCCGGTAGATCCCGCCCAGAGTTAATGTTTCAAGTCCGATATGACTCGTCTTTCGAAGTGATTATATTTTTCAGCTGCATATCTGTAAATTCTGACACATGACTTCTACACTAAATGGGCTGCAGTGGTTCAAGACGGTGGCTTATCACCACCTTCTGAAAGGTAATTAGGGATGGAGAATAGAAATGCTGGTCTCGCCAGTAATGCCCATGTCCTGTAAAAGATTTGTTTTTAATGACAAATAAGTTGAGAATGGGAGAAAGGATGGGCCATAGACAGATTGAGAGAGTTGACAGAACAATGACAGATGGAGAATAATGTAGATAAGCGTGCATCATTCACTTTCAATCGAAGAAAGGAAAATCTGAGTATTGCTAGATGGTGAGGAATTAGGAACTGTAGAAGAGTAAAGAGATTTGGGAGTCCAAGTGCAAAAAATATTTAAAGAAAACAGATTAAAAAATAAATAAATAAGGCTAATGGAAATGTTGGCCTTTACCTCAATGGAGCTGGAAGGGGAGGAAATTCTGCTTCAGTTGAATAGTGCCGTGATCTGACTCCACCCGGAGTACTATATTCCCGTTGGCAACACACATCAGAAGATGTGTTGCAGCACAGATTCAACGGAATGTTGCCGGGATTTATAGAGTAAAATTACGAAGATACACTGAATAAATTTGACTTGTATTCTCTCGAGTACAGAAGATTAAAGGTTGATCTGATTGAGCTGATTAAACTGCTAAAAGGATTTGATAGAATAGATCCAAAGAAACTGTTTCTTTCAGTGGAGGAATTAAGAACGAGGAGACATTACCTAAAAATTAGAGCTAGGTCATCTGGTGGGAAAACAGGACATGCAGCCTGCTTGTTTGGCACCCCATCCAGAAATATTCACTCCCTCCAGCACCAACGCACAGTGACAGCAGTGTGCAGTGTGAATCTACAAGATGCACTGCAGCAGCTCGCCAAGGTTCCCTCGACAGTATCTTCCAAACCCACAACTCTACTATCTGCTACAAGTACATATAAAGGGCAGCAGATGACCTTCAAGTCCCGCGCAAAGCCACCCATCATCCTGTCTTGGAACTATATCGCCATTCCGTCACTGTTGCCGAGTCAAAATCCGAGACTCCTTTCCTAACAGCACTGTGGGTGTACATACACCACATGGACTCCAGCAATTCAAGAAGACAACTCAACACCACCTTCTCAAGGGCCTTCTCAAGGGCAATTAATGATGGGCAATAATTGCTGGCCGAGACAGCAGCACTTACATCCCGTGAACGAATGTAAAAAAAAGAAAATCAGGAGCACGTTTTCACACAAATCATAGTAGAGATCTGGAATTTCTTCCCCAAAAGGTTGTGGATGCTGACAATTGAAGCTTTTAAGATTGAGATCACTCAATCTTTATTGGCCAGGGTACCAAGAGATATGAAGCTATGACAGGTAAATGGAGGTCAGGTACAGATCTGCCTTGAAATAACTGGACGGTGCTGTAGTCTCCAGGAGCTAAATGGCTTACTCCAGTTCCTATGCATGGAATCCAATTGCCGTGCTGTGCCTGAAAGTCAGCTCGCCACGGCGTTAGTGTGGCCAATCTAACCGGCTCGCAATGCCTCGCAAGATCTAACGTGATCTCAAGAGACGTTGCAATGTAAATCCAGCCCATTGTCGGCGGGATCACTTTTCTGGCAAACCTGCATATTAATGTGAGACAGCTAGGGCAGATTCCCGAGGTACCTGAGGCTTTGGGATTTATCCCCTTCACCTCGGAGACCTCAGGCGAGCGCCGTTCAGTACTAGTCTCCACAAACGGGAACCAGAAGGAACGGCACTCATGGGGGTCTCCCAGAGGATTGGAGGCCCCCAGCTGCATGCCCTTTGGGCAGGGTGGTACCCTGGCACTGCACTCCCAAGGTGCCCAAGTAGCACTGATAGCTGGCTTGGGCACTGCCAAGGTGCCAAGCTGACATTTTTGTGCACGCACGATCGGGCCGGGTGTGCCCTGTGCGGGTTTTGGGGGGTGCAGGGGGCGGGGGACCCTCACATAGTGCATTCTGGCTAGGGGGGATTGTGGGTCGCTTCCAGAGCCTCGGAGATCGGGACGCCATTTATCTCTCGCTACACTGGGCAGTTCTGGCGTGCGGAGCTCCTCAGTGTACAAAACAGGGCTATGTGCAACCTCGGCCGTGCGTTCCCCCATTGAGGACCCTTATACAACGCAAGAAACGTAATATAGCCATGTGTTTCTCGCCGCTGCGAGCGCCAGGAAAACACCAGGAAAACGGGCTCACTATGGGACTTTGTTCCCAATTAGTTGAATCGTGCTTTATGTTCCTGAATGTGTAAGGGCAGCACGGTGGTGCAGTGGTAGCACTGCTGCCTCACGGCGCCGAGGTCGCAGGTTCGATCCCGGCTCTGGGTCACTGTCAGTGTGGAGTTTGCACATTCTCCCGGTATTTGTGTGGGTTTCGCTCCCACAACCCAAAGATGTGCAGGGTAGGTGGATTGGCCACGCTAAAATTGCCCATTGGAAAAAATGATTTGGGCACTCTAAATTTATTTTTTTTTTAAACGTTCCTAAATGTGAATAATGAGACATTAACCAAATGCTACTAAATTTTGTGGAATCATGTACTGTTGGTGGTAAAGAAAAAACAGCATGAAGAGTAACACTAATTATCTTGTGTATTTTGATGAATTGTACAAAAACACCTATTTATTTACAACAAAATCAAGTGTACATAGTATTGATATTTCTCAAATTGCACAAGATTCCTGGAAGCAAATAAATTATTTTAATTGGCTGATAACAGGAAAAGAGAATACAATGAATGAAACATTCATACAGCAAAAATAGTCTTCAAGTCCACATAGAAAAGAGCATGACCTAAATGACAATCTGCAAACAATCATAACTACAAGTATGTTGAGTGTCTGAAAAGTGTGAAATACATATTCTTTTACAAAAACACTATTCCGGTGGTTTTAAAGCAGGATACATATTTGGTTGCTAATATCAGTTTGCACAGTTATTCATTTATAACATCCCTTGTCTTCATTCCTCAGCCATACTTGAATGAGTTACATTATTTCTCAGCAGCATCTGCCACAGTCCTTTTGAGTTTCTAGTGCAGTCTAAATAAGCGTTTTTCAAACTTTTTTCCCCGGGACCCACTTTTGGTAATCAACCAACTTTCGGGATCCAGGCTGGCCTACTTTCATGACACACGCCATGTTCGCTTACCTTTTAATGCGAAAGGGGAGCCCTGCTTGGCCCTCATGATATCACTTGAATCCAGTTCAAATGAGCAGAGGGCAATGCGCATATCAGGTGCAGAGTTCAGCCAGTTTCTTTGTGCCGTCTTCACCTTTATGAAAACGGAAATCTAACCTCACACATGAAGGTCATCATGAAGGGTAATAGCAACAAAATGCGTGTTTTACTCAGCACTGGGTACTCCTGGGGGATGTTACACCAGAATGCTGACAGCCTTGTGTGCTTTTGGTACATTTTAATGTGGTATCACAGGTAAACTACAGCAGAGGAGGCTTTTAATTTGGAGTCAGCTCCAAGTTAATAACCTGAAAAGGAGATTTTCACATATCACTTCTCCTTCAAATTCTGAAACTTCTCTCATTTGCCAGTACTTCCCTGCATATAACACACACGGGCTTTGCCTCCTTATTTGTATTGCCATAATTGACAAAACCAGACCTCAATAAATCATCTTTATATTTCTTTGTACGGAGTTAAGTATCTTTTTTCAGGGCCGTTAACCAGAGGCCCTGGAGCTCTAACACTACCACTGCTTTATCCTGCCCTGGACTCTCCCGAGCAGCTCTTTCAAGCAGATTCTGTTGTGAGATCCTGTCCAATAAGGAAACCTCCTATTTGAGTCTCGGGCCCTCTCTCACTTTTAAGAAGACCATTGATCATCACACGGTTCTCTTGCCTTGCATGCCAGCAGCTGCAAAACCGAAGCTACTCTGCTCCCTGCTTTGGCTCCAAAGCACAGACCTGCATGGTGTTTCATGTCAATTCTGTGTGCAGGGTGCTCTCTGCTGCTTCTGGCCAGGAGACTCCAGACAGCTTCGTGTATCCACATTTAAAAGATGGGAGCGGCCGCCATTCTCAAATTAAAAGCCGTTAGTGGCTGTGGGGCGCTTCTCTGGTGATTGGGAACCATGTGGGACCGATCGTTTCGTGACCCTCCCAACACCCGCCCACGATCCTCCCACGTGTCGCGGCCCTGACTTTGAAAACCTTAGTCTAAATCATTAATCAAAACTTTTCTTTGACCGATCAACAGATAAGTCATCTTCATCTGGTACATCTTGAGGCAACCCACCTTGGACTAAGATAATAATGAGGTATAGGAGGATATTGAATCCTCGGGTAAGAGGAAATCAACATCAGGAGCTAAACACATGCTACACCTGGAAACAAAAGAATACTGCTCTACTGACTACTGACAAAAATATTTACGTGTTACCAGATCTGCTATAGGATTTCCACTCGAATATGCCATACAAATAGATTTCTAACAATGCACTGTGAGAACATCAGCTATATGAACTGAAATTGGCCTTCGGCTACGAGAATTTGACAGGGAGAGTACACTTCATCATGAATAATGTTCATGCCAGAGATAGGGGCGAGAGGGTGGCTAGGCAACAGCTACTCAACTCCATACTGGAGGTAGACCAGCAATACTCTGAAGCCCCGACCTTAGAACTCCTGGTGGAGAGGAAAAAACTACAAATGGACTTTGACCTGCCCTCCACGAGGAAAGCAATGCACCAACACCGCCAGGCATGGGAACCCTGTACGAGCACAGAGACAAACCCAGTAACTTGCTGGCTCACCAGCTGAGAAAGCAGGCAGCCATGAGGGAAATAACTCAGATTAGAGATAACAAAGGCAAACTAGTAGCAGAGCACGACAAGGTCAACGAGGCATTCAAGACCTTCTACCGGGGGGCTGTACATTCCCAAGCCCCCACAGGGACCTTGGGGATGAAAAAGTTCCTCGATGGACTGAACATGCCAGTTGTGGGAGAAGACAGAAAATGGGGATGGAAGCACCACGAGAACTGGGAGAAGTCATGGAGAGTATTAACTCCATGCAGGCGGGAAAGGCCCCGGGACCAGATGGATTCCCAGCGGACTTCTACATAAAATGTGCACCGGCACTAACCCCTGACTTGCGGGAGATGTTCACGGACTTGCTGGCGAGAAGCAGCCTGCCGCCTACATTTGCACAAGCCTCAATCTCGCTGATATCCAAGAAAGACAAAGACTACAGAATGGGGGTCCTACAGACCCATTTCGCTGCTAAACATAAACGTGAAAATACTGGCCAAGATCCTAGCCAGTTAATTGGAGGACTGCGCATCTGAGGTGGTAGACAGCTAACAGTAGAACATCACATACCTGCTGAACATAACAATGACCCCCATCTGGAGAGAGAACACCAGAGGTGATCATCTCCCTGTTTGTAGAAAAGGCCTTCAAAATAGTCGAATGGGAGTATCTCTCAGAGATACTGGAGCAATTTGGGCTTGGAGCAGGTTTCACTGCCTGAGTGAAACTCCTATACAACACTCCCACGGCAAGTGTACGGACAAATTCCACCTGCTCTAAATACTTCCAGCTGCCCATCGGCATAAGGCAGGGATGCCCGTTGTCCCCTCTGCTGTTCGCCCGAGCGATCACGCTCAGGGCGGCTAAGAATTCACCCACCTTATCAAGTGTCGACAGCACGGTGGAGCAGTGGTTAGCACTGCTGCCTCACGGCGCCGAGGTCCCAGGTTGGATCCCGGCCCGTGTGGAGTTTGCACATTCTCCCCGTGTTCATGTGGGTTTCACCCCCACAACCCAAAGATGTGCAGGGTAGGTGGATTGGCCACGGTAAATTGCCCCTTAGTTGGAAAAAATGAATTTTATACTCCAAATTTTTTTTTTAAAGAATTCACAGGATCACAGAAAAATACAGTGCAGAAAAGGCCCTTCGGCCCATCGAGTCTGTGCCACTGCATGAAAGGCACCCGATCTGGCAATCCTAATCCCATTTGCCAGTACTTCGCCCATAGCTTTGAATGTTAAGACGTGCCAAATGCTTATCCAGGTACTTTTTAAAGGATGTGAGGCATCCCGCCTCTACCACCCTTCCAGGCAGTGTGGTAGCGTTCCAGACCGTCACCACCCTCTGGGTAAAAAGGTTTTTCCTCAAATGCCCCCTGAACCTCCCACCCCTCACCTTGAACTTGTGTCCCCTTGTAACCGACCCTTCAATTAAGGGGAACAGCTGCTCCCTATCCATCCTGTCCATGCCCCTCATAATCTTGTACACCTCGATCAGGTCGCCCCTCAGTCTTCTCTGCTCCAGCGAAAACAACCCAAGCCGATCAAACCTCTCTTCATAACTAAAATGTTCCATCCCAGGCAACACCCTGGTGAAACGCCTCTGCACCCCCTCAGGTGCAATCACACCATTCCTATAATGTGACGACCAGAACTGCACACAGTACTCACAGCTGTGGCCTCACCTATTGTTCTATATAACTCCAACATGACTTCCTTGCTTTTGTAATCTATGCCATGATTGATAAAGGCAAGTGTCTCATATGACTTTTTCACCACCCTACTAACTTGCCCTTCTACCTTCAGAGATCTATTTACAAACACGCAAAGGTCTCTTTGTTCCTCAGGACTTCCCAGTGTGGTGCCATTCATTGCATATTTCCTGTCAAATTGCTCCTTCCAAAGTGTAACACCTCACACTTTTCAAGATTAAATTCCATCTGCCACCTTTCTGCCCATTTGACCATCCCGTCTATATCTTCCTATAACCCAAGACTCTCAGCCTCACTAATAACCACCTTTGTGTCATCTGCAAACTTGCTGATCCTACCTCCCACAAAATCATCCAAGTCATTTATATAAATGACGAATAGGAAACCCGGCACAGATCCCTGTGGTACTCCACTGGACACTGGCGTCCAGTCAGGACAGCGGCCGTCTGTCATCAACCTCTGTTTCCTACAACTCATCCAGCTTTGAACCCACCCACCTTATCAAGTTCCCCTGTATCCCATGTGCATTTGCCTTCTTTATAAATCTCCCATGTGGAACCATGTCCAACCCTTTGGTGTAATCCATGTAAACTACATCAACTGCACTAACCTCATCTACACTGTAGCCATCTGGGATGGCCATTTCCAGATTACAAAATGGACACTTTGCAAAGATTGCAGGGAAAATGGACAATACTGAGAAAACAAGCAGGTTCAGGGTTTGTCTGTTTATTGGAGCCGCAGCTCTGACAGGACCAAAACTGTAGGCCCATTAGCATACTAATGGCCCATCTCCGGGAACAAAAGAGTAACATTTGAGTAACCGATACCAAGGCAGACACCCCGGCGCCAGAGGAGACCAGAACAAAGCAGGCCAACGGCCACCTAGGATATGCCCAGCCATCAGGGCACCCACCCCTTTATTGGATGAAATCAATAGGAATGATCAAGAAACAGCCCAATTGATTGGGGCCAAGTTCAAGACCCGACCAAAAGAGCGTGAAGCCCCTTTGGGTATAAGAAGGAGCCCCCAGGAGAGAATCGTTCTTTTGGACCCGGCTCTCACCGAGGAGAGGCCTGTCCACCAGCTGCACCAGAAACAAGTAAGTCCAAGGTCAACGCATGCTACCAGACAGACGACCTTAGCTGTTATCCCATACAAGTTCCACCCCAGAAGCCTCAGAACCGAACAACGGCCATTGTCCCTCTGACTGAGTGGGTGCTTTAGCAGTAGTGATAGTTTAGTCTGTAGTAATTGTGCATGAGTATATTTAACTGTGTGTGTAAATAAATAAGCATTTGACTTTGAACTAACTAGTGTATCGAGTCTTTGATCAGTATTCGGTTTGAACCTTGTGGCGGTATCGAAAGATACCTGCTGACTCTAGAGCAAACGTAATTAGAATTAAGGAAGGCGACCATATTGACTGCCATATTCAGAGCCAACGAAAGAGAGCAACATTTAGCAACAACACACAGTCACGTGCTCAAAAAATTCAATCAAATTTGTTGGGCATGACCTCCCTCTGACAAAGCCATGCTGATTGTTCCTGATCAAACCTTGCCTTTCCAAGTGGAGATAGATTCTCTCCTTCAGAACTTTTTCCATTAGTTTCCCCACCACTGACGTGAGGCTCACTGGCCTATAGGTCCCTGGCTTATCCCTACAGCCTTTCTTAAATAGTGGGACCACATTTGCGGTTCTCCAATCCACTGGCAAGAGAAGAATTAAAAATTTGGATCAGGGTCCCTGCAATCTCCTCCCTCGCCTCCCACAGCAACCTGGGACACAATTCGTCCGGACCTGGAGATTTCTCCACTTTTAAGCCTGCCAACACCTCCAATACCTTGTCCCTCCCTATGACAACATGCTCAGTAACCTCACAGTCTCTCTCCCCAAGTTCCATATCTGCCTCCCCATTCTCTTGGGTGAAGACTGATGTGAAATATTCATTTAACACCCTACCAATGTCCTCTGACTGCACCCACAGATTCCCCCTTGGTCCCAACTTTTTCCATTGTTATCCTCTTCCCATTGATATACTTATAGAATATCTTGAGGATTTTCCCTCCTTTTACCAGGGAGAGATTTCTCATATCCCCTCTTTGAACTCCTAATTCCTTTCTTAAACTCCATCCTGCATTTTCTGTATTCTACTAATACCTCTGTTGAGTTGCTCCCCTTGTACTTATTAAAAGCCTCTCTCTTCCTTTTTATCCTGAATATCTTTGGTCATCCATGGTTCTCTGGGCTTGTTACTGCATCCTATTACCCTAGAGGGAACATGTTGGGCCTGTACCCTCCCCATTTCCTCTTTGAACACCCCCTTCTGTAGATCTTCCCACCAGTAACTTGTTCCAATTTACCTTGGCCAGATCCTGCCTTATTTTACTGAAGTCTGCTCTCCCCCAATCTTTTTGGATTGGATTGGATTGGATTTGTTTATTGTCACGTGTACCGAGGTACAGTGAAAAGTGTTTTTCTGCGAGCAACTCAACAGATCATTAAGTACATGGGAAGAAAAGGGAAAAGAAAATACATAATCGGGCAACACAAGGTATACAATGTAACTGCATAAGCACCGGCATCGGATGAAGCATAGTCTTAGAATTAAATTTTAAAGATGAGAACGAGTATAAGTCAAGTAAAACGTGGATCTGTTGGGGAGAGCTCGCAGAGTCGCCTCGCTCCGGCGCCATCTTCTGGAAGTGTCAGCAGTCGGCCTCCCCATTCACATTCATATCTGTCTTCACCCAAGAGAATGGGGAGGCAGACTGCTTTTTCAGCAATTTGTCTATTTCCTTGTCCATAACAACCTTGAATTGCACCATGTTGTGGTTTCTATCACTAAACTGCTCCCCCACCATCACATCAACCACCTGTCCAGCTTCATTCCCCAGAATTAGGCCTTGCACTGCATCATCCCTTGTCGGACCCTCCATATGTTGAGCTAAAAAGTTCTCTTGTATACCTTTTACGAACTCTGCTCTATCTAAGCCCTGAACACAATGACTATCCCAGTTTCTGGTGGGCAAGTTGAAATAGAACACAGAACATAACAGCGCAGTACAGGCCCTTCGGCCCTCGATGTTGTGCCGACCTGTGAAACCACTCTAAAGCCCATCTACACTATTTCCTTATCGTCCATATGTCTATCCAATGACCATTTGAATGCGCTTAGTGTTGGCGAGTCCACTACTGTTGCAGGCAGGGCATTCCACGCACTTACTACTCTCTGAGTAAAGAACCTACCTCTGACATCGGTCCGATATCTATCTCCCCTCAATTTAAAGTTATGTCTCCTCGTGCTAGACATCACTATCCGAGGAAAAAGGCTCTCACTGTCCACCCTATCCAATCCTCTGATCTTAGACCTCTTAACCTTCTTCTCTCTAACGAAAACAGCCTCAAGTCCCTTAGCCTTTCCTCATAAGATCTTCCTTCCATACCAGGCAACATTCTGGTAAATCTCCTCTGCACCCTTTCCAATGCTTCCACATCCTTCCTATAATGCGGCGACCAGAATTGCACGCAATACTCCAAATGCGGCCGCACCAGAGTTTTGTACAGGTGCAACATGACCTCATGGCTCCGAAACTCAATCCCTCTACCAATAAAAGCTAACACACCGTCCGCCTTCTTAACAACCCCCTCAACCTGGGTGGCAACTTTCAGGGATCTATGTACATGGACACCGAGATCTCTCTGCTCATCCACACTGCCTAGAATCTTACCATTAGCCCAGTACTCAGTCTTCCTGTTATTCCTTCCAAAATTAATCACCTCACACTTTTCTGCATTAAACTCCATTTGCCACCTCTCAGCCCAGCGCTGCAGCTTATCTATGTCCCTCTGTAACTTGTAACATCCTTCCGCACTGTCCACAACTCCACCGACTTTAGTGTCATCTGCAAATTTACTCACACATCCTTCTACGCCCTCCTCCAGGTCATTTATAAAAATGACAAACAGCAGTGGCCCCAAAACAGATCCTTGTGGTACACCACTAGTAACTGGACTCCAGTCTGAACATTTCCCATCAACAACCACCCTTTGTCTTCTTCCAGCTAGCCAATTTCTGATCCAAACTGCGAAATCACCCTGAATCCCATGCCTCCGTATTTTCTGCAGTAGCCTACCATGGGGAACCTTATCAAACGCTTTACTGAAATCCATATACACCACATCAACTGCTTTACCCTCATCCACCTGTTTGGTCACCTTTTGAAAGAACTCAATAAGGTTTGTGAGGCACAACCTACCCTTCACAAAACCGTGTTGACTATCTCTAATCAAATTATTCCTTTCCAGATGATTATACATCCTATCTGTTATAAACCTTTCCAAGATTTTGCCCACAACAGAAGTAAGGCTCACTGGTCTATAGTTACCGGGGTTGTCTCTACTCCCCTTCTTGAACAAGGGGACAACATTTGCTATCCTCCAGTCTTCTGGCACTATTCCTGTAGACAAAGATGACTTAAAGATCAAAGCCAAAGGCTCGGCAATTTCCTCCCTAGCTTCCCAGAGAATCCTAGGATAAATCCCATCCGGCCCAGGGGACTTATCTATTTTCACACTTTCTAGAATTGCTAACACCTCCTCCTTATGAACCTCAAAAGTCCTTCTAGTCTAGTAGTCTGAATCTCAGTATTCTCCTCGACAACACTGTCTTTTTCCTGTGTGAATACTGATGAAAAATATTCATTTAGTACGTCTCCAATCTCCTCGGACTCCAGCACAACTTCCCACTACTGTCCTTGACTGGCCCTACTCATACCCTAGTCATTCTCTTAATTCCTGACATATCTATAGAAACACATATATAGACAAATTCAAAGATGCCAAACAATGCTAGGAATGCGAGCATTAGCAGGTGATTAAATCTTTACAGATCCAGAGATGGGGTAACCCCAGGTTAAAGAGGTGTGAATTGTCTCAAGCCAGGACAGTTGGTAGGATTTCGCAGGCCAGATGGTGGGGGATGAATGTAATGTGACATGAATCCCAGGTCCCGGTTGAGGCCGCACTCATGTGTGCGGAACTTGGCTATAAGTTTCTGCTCGGCGATTCTGCGTTGTCGCGGGTCCTGAAGGCCGCCTTGGAGAACGCTTACCCGGAGATCAGACTACCCAGTCTTCAGAACAGTGACCACGACACCACACAACCCTGTCATGGCAATCTCTGCAAGACGTGCCAGATCATCGACATGGATACCACTATTACACGTGAGAACACCACCCACCAGGTACGCGGTACATACTCGTGCGACTCGGCCAACGTTGTCTACCTCATACGCTGCAGGAAAGGATGTCCCGAAGCGTGGTACATTGGCGAGACCATGCAGACGCTGCGACAACGAATGAACGGACATCGCGCAACAATCACCAGGCAGGAATGTTCCCTTCCAGTCGGGGAACACTTCAGCAGTCAAGGGCATTCAGCCTCTGATCTCCGGGTAAGCGTTCTCCAAGGCGGCCTTCAGGACCCGCGACAACGCAGAATCGCCGAGCAGAAACTTATAGCCAAGTTCCGCACACATGAGTGCGGCCTCAACCGGGACCTGGGATTCATGTCACATTACATTCATCCCCCACCATCTGGCCTGCGAAATCCTACCAACTGTCCTGGCTTGATACAATTCACACCTCTTTAACCTGGGGTTACCCCATCTCTGGATCTGTAAAGATTTAATCACCTGCTAATGCTCGCATTCCTAGCATTGTTTGGCATCTTTGAATTTGTCTATATATGTGTTTCTGGAACAGATCTCTTCATTCACCTGAGGAAGGAGCAGCGCTCCGAAAGCTAGTGACATTGAAACAAACCTGTTGGACTTTAACCTGGTGTTATAAGACTTCGTACTGTGCTCACCCCAGTCCAACGCCGGCATCTCCACATCATATCTATAGAAAGCTTTAGGGTTATCCTTGATCCTACCTGCCAAAGACTTCTCATGTCCCCTCCTGGCTCTTCTGAGCTCTCTCTTTAGGTCCTTCCTAGCTAACTTGTAATTCTCGAGCGCCCTAACTGAACCTTCATGTCTCATCTTTACATAAGCCTCCTTCTTCCTCTTGACAAGTGTTTCGACTGCTTTAGTAAACCACGGTTCCCTTGTTCGACCACTTCCTCCCTGCCTGACAGGTACATACTTATTAAGGACACGCAGTAGCTGTTCCTTGAACAAGCTCCACATTTCCATTGTGCCCATCCCCTGCAGTTTTCCTCTCCATCCAATGCATCCTAAGTCTTGCCTCATTGCATCATAATTGCCTTTCCCCCAGATATAACTCTTGCCCTGCGGTATATACCCATCCCTTTCCATCACTAAAGTAAACTTAATCGAATTGTGGTCACCATCACCAAAGTGCTCACCTACCTCCAAATCTAACACCTGTCCTGGTTCATTACCCAGTACCAAATCCAATATGGCCTCGCCTCTCGTTGGCCTATCTACATATGGTGTCAGGAAACCCTCCTGCACACATTGAGTACTTTAGATGGGTCTGTTTTTGTCCAAACTATAGCGTTTCCAGTCAATATTTGGAAAGTTAAAGTCCCCCATAACAACTACCCTGTTGCTTTCGCTCCTATCCAGAATCATCTTTGCAATCCTTTCCTCTACATCTCTGGAACTATTCGGAGGCCTATAGAAAACCCCTAACAGGGTGACCTCTCCTTTCTTGTTTCTCACCTCAGCCCATACTACCTCAGTAGACGAGTCCTCATCAAAAGTCCTTTCTGCCACCGTAATACTGTCCTTGACTAACAATGCCACCCCTCCCCCTCTTTTACCACCTTCCCTGAGCTTACTGAAATATCTAAACCCCGGCACCTGCAACAACCATTCCTGTCCCTGCTCTATCCATGTCTCCGTAATGGCCTCAACATCGAAGTCCCAGGTACCAACCCAAGCCGCAAGTTCACCCCACCTTATTCCGGATGCTCCTGGCATTGAAGAAGACACACTTTAAACCACCTTCCTGCCTGCCGGTATACTGCTGCAACTTTGAAACCTTACTCATGACCTCACTACTCTCAACCTCCTGTATACTGGAGCTACAAGTCAGGTTCCCAAGCCCCTGCTGCACTAGTTTAAACCCTCCCAAAGAGCATTAGCAAATTTCCCCCCCAGGGTATTGGTACCCCTCTGGTCCAGGTGTAGACCATCCCGTTTGTAGAGATCCCACCGACCCCAGAATGAGCCCCAATTATCCAGAAATCTGAAACCCTCCCTCCTGCACCATCCCTGTAGCCACGTGTTCAACTCCTCTCTCTCCCTATTCCTCGTCTCGCTATCACGTGGCACAGGTAACAACCCAGAGATAATAACTCTGTTTATCCTAGATCTAAGTTTCCACCCTAGCTCCCTGAATTCCTGCCTTACAACCCTATCCCTTTTCCTACCTATGTCATTGGTACCTATGTGGGCCACGACTTGGGGCTGCTCCCCCTCCCCCTTAAGGATCCCGAAAACACGATCCGAGACATCACGCATCCTGGCACCTGGGAGGCAACACACCAACCGCGAGTCTCTCTCGTTCCCACAGAATCTCCTATCTATCCCCCTGACTATGGAGTCTCCAATGACTAATGCTCTACTCCTCTCTCCCCTTCCCTTCTGAGCAACAGGGACAGGCTCTGTGCCAGAGACCTGTACCCCATGGCTTACCCCTGGTAAGTCATCCCCCCAACAGTATCCAAAGCGGTATACTTGTTACTAAGGGGAACGACCACAGGGTATCCCTGTACTGACTGCTTCATGCCAGCCCCTCTCACCGTCACCCATCTATCTTGATTCTTCGGAGTAACTACATCCCTGAAGCTTCCATCTATAACCACCTCTGCCTCCCGAATGATCCGAAGTTCATCCAGCTCCAGCTCCAGTTCCCTAACGCGGTTTCTGAGGAGCTGGAGATGGGTGCACTTCCCACAGATGAAATCACCCACTATAATTGCCCTATTATTATTTATTAGAATTGGAGGGGGATCAGAGAAGAGTCAGACAGCACAGAATCTTGCTCTATGTGGATGATCTGCCCCTCTCCATCACGGACCCACAAAGCATCATGGAGGGAGTCATGAAACTCCTGAAAGAGTTTGGAGCCTTCTCGGGCTACAAACTTAACCTGAGCAAAAGTGAGATCCTCCTGGTGAACCCGCAAGGGGAAGGGGCAGCACTAGTGGGACTGCCATTTAAACAAGCCCAACACAAATTTCTGCTACCTAGGGATCCAAATCGCCTCTGACTGGATACGGATCCATAAATGGAACCTGACCAGTCTGGTGAAGGAAGTTAAAAAGGACCTGTAGAGGTGGGTCTCACACCCACTCTCCCTGGCAGGGAGAGTGCAGGTGATCAAGATGATCATACGCCCAGGTTCCTCCTCCTGTTCAGATCCATATGGATCAACTTCCCCAAGGCCTTCATCAGCGCATTAGAAAAACGGATCATGGCGTTTATGTGGTGGGGAGGGCAGGTGGGGGGGGGGGGGGGGGAAAGAACTCTAGGATCCCCAAAAATGTACTGCAGAGAATGAGAACCATGGGTGGCCTAGCCCTCCCAAACCTGCAGTATTACCACTGGGCTGAAACTGCGGAAAGGATAAACGGGTGAATAAAGGAGCCAGAAGTCGAGTGGGTGCGAATGGAGGAGGGCCCCTGCATGGAGACCTCCCTTTGGGCCCTGGCCACGGCGGCACTCCCATTCCCATGAACAAACGAAAATGAAAATTTGCTTATTGTCACAAGTAGGCTTCAAATGAAGTTACTGTGAAAAGCCCCTAGTCGCCACATTCCGGCGCCTGTTCAGGGAGGCACTCAATGAGCCCCAGTGGTGATTGCAACACTCCGGCTGTGGAACCAACTGTGGCAGCACTTCGGATGAACCAAAATGTCCGTTAAAGCCTTCATCTGCAACAACCACAGGTTCGTGCCAGACATAATGAACGCCACCTTCAAAATGTGGAGACAGAACAGGGGAACGTTGACAGTTAGACCTCGGGTTTGAAATAGGGTAGGGACTCTGGAGCGAAGTGTAAAGTAAAAATGGGAAAATATGTCATTTGAAACATGGAAGTCTGGCAAAACCTGACCCGAGGATACATGAGAAAATGTAAGAAAAAATCCCACGAAGGGTTAACAGCATCAGCAAAGAAGTTTGAAATGCAGATAGCCTTTATCAAACAGGCGTTAAGAAAACAGCTTGTAACAGCTCAAGCTGTAAAACTGATGCATGTCTTTCAAGTTAAAGCAGATTGAACTTTTAGTTACATGAAGGGAAACAATATTTTGCACCTTCTTTGAAGTTAATTCTTTTAGTAAGCAGTTATTAAAGAATTGCCAGGATCTTCAGTTGAATTAGGTGACAAATGTTTATGTGTGAAATTCTGCTGACACCAGGTGAATATGGGAAGCCGGAGACGACCTGTCCACAAGAGCACAAGTTAACACCAAATCGGGGTCAGAGTTCTGACAAGCTAAGGGCACTATTTGGTAAAAAGGCAACTCTAGAAGTGACAGGAACCAGAACCCCTCTAGGATCAAAGCACTTTTGAACATTACAAGGGGAATAAATGAAATCAGAGTTCAATGAACTAAAGTCATGCTCAACATGAATACGTAGTCGTGTTAGAAGTAATTAAGATTAAAGGTACACTGAACAGTCAAGAGCAAAACAAAGTTACTTTACGATAATGTCATATAAACTTAACAACTGCTAGAAGGGCAATATAAACCCTAAATCGATAGCAGCCAGCAGAGTCAGCTCTCATAGCTGCCCTCGGTCATGGGAAGGATAGAACACAGAAACCGAGCAGAACAGCGAAACCATCAGGAGAAAACCAAAAGCGAAAGAAGAAAAATTGTCACGGTAGACCTGGTCTAACAACTGACCAGGAGGATCCAAAGAAAAGATCTTTTTTACTTTTCTGTAAAGACAGTGGTTTTATCTTTTAAAAGAAAGAGAAAAAATATAATAATAAAATAACAAGTTTTAACCTGAATCAGTGGTTATTACAAAGTCTACTTTACTTACTTAGCAACACGGGATCCAGGATCGATGCTACTAAGTCGTAAGTAGATAAAATCTTCTCTGAAGATATGGCTTATACCGGGCGATAACTTGAAAAAAAAGATTGACTCGAATAGCACCCACCTAAGTCTGCATAGGAGTCAGGGAGTGAGAATCCCTGTTCACCATTTAGAATGTCTTATTGACCCTTTTTAGTACAGGGGTAATTCTAAGAATAGTGGTGAGCTTTTTACTTCAGAAGCACTTTACAGGGTCAGCTCCACCTCCACATGCGCAAGGCTAAGCCTAATGCAGTTGAAAATAGTACGCAGAGCACACTGAACCAGAACCCGAATCAGCAGGTTCTTCCCGGCGGTGGAGGATAAATACGAACGGTGCCAAGGAGGGCCAGCCAACCACACCCACATGTTCTGGTCTTGCCCAAGACTTGTCGGGTTCTGGACAGCCTTCTTCGAGGCAAAGTCCATGGTGGTGGGGATGAGAGTGGAGCCGTGCCGGAGAGTGGCAGACCTCAGGGTTTCAGAACAGCCAGATCTATTCATGGGGAGAAGGGCTGATGCCCTTGTATTTGCCTCCCTAATCGCCTGCCGGAGGATCCTGCCCGGCTGGCGATTAGCAGCACCACCCAAAGCTGCAAACTGGCTGGCCTACCAATTGGAATTTCTCCAGATGGAGAAAATTAAATTTGCCATCCAGGGGTCAGAAGGAGGCTTCCACAAAACATGGGAGCCATTCACCCAGATGTTCCCAGCCTGTTTATAGCAACAGCCAATAAGCCAGAGGAAGGGATAGGAAAGCCACTGTATAACAACAAATGCAAACAAAGGGTGGGGGGGGGGGGGGTAATAAACATGAAGCCCAACCATGCCCAGCAAACAAAATAATACATGGCGGCAGTCCAACAAAACAGAAACAGGACATAGGGCAAGCTGGAAGACCAGAGGAGGGGGGCCAGGAAGAAATGGTGGAAAGGGAGGCAGGGAACCCAGCTAGAAATTAACACCTACTGAGAAAGTAAAACAAGAAGCCATAACCATTGTCATAGAATCATAGAATTTACAGTGCTGAAGGAGGCCATTCGGCCCATCGAGACTGCACCAGCCTTTGGAAAGAGCATCCCACTTAAGCCAACACCTCCACCCTATCCCCGTAAGCCAATAACCCCACCTAACCCAAGGGCAATTTAGCATGGCCATTCCACCTAACCTGCACATCTTTGGACTGTGGGAGGAAACTGGAGCACCCAGAGGAAATGCACGCAGACACGGGGAGAACGTGCAGACTCCACACAGATAGTGACCCAGCAGACAGAACCTGGGACCCTGGAGCTGTGAAGCAATTGTGCTAACCACTGTGCTACCATGCTGGCCCATGGTAAATAACAAAAGTCAACTGATGTAAATAATGAAAGGCGACCATGTGTATGTATTTGTCTTTTGTTCTTGATGTGTGGTCATGCTTGCCTTTGCTTTGTACAATATGAAAAATCCTTGATAAAAACATTTTTAAACAAAAAACAATGTTCATGCCATTAGACAGTTGGTAACATCCAGGAAGAACAGAAATGATCACAATATGTTACATTAACTATACATCCACCCTTGGCAAAACTGACAGAAAGCTTCTCCATACTTCTTCAGTGTATTGCTGTTCAGAGTAATTTTGTGCAGATTCTGGGGCCAGCTTCCTCGTCTACTCCATACGAGGTGGCATAACCCCAGAAAACCCCATTCCCCTCTCTCCATTTCTTTGGGTATCCTCCCAGTATTGGATCTTCCAGAAGTTCAGCAGTTAGTACTTTGTGTTAATCCAAATTACATTTTTTTTTAAAAAATATTTTTATTCTCTACTTTTTCACATTTTCTCCCAAATGTACACCCACCAACAATAAACAATAAATCAGTAATGAATGCAATGTCAATCCCCATATCAATAACAACAATCCCATCCTCCCACCAGACCCCCAAACGTTAGCCTGCATGTTAACATAAACAAATAACAAAAAGGAATCAGGAATCACCCATAGTCACCATTAACACATACAATCCCTTCCCCCCCCCCCCTCCACCAAGTCTCCCAACCCCCTACCCGCTAATGTTCGATGTACATTCTCGAAAGTGCATAATGAATAACGCCCATGAATTGTCGAACACCTCCATCCTTCCCCTCAGTTCAAACTTAACCTTCTCAAGAGTCAAGAATTCCAGCAGATCCCCCCGCCACACCAGGGCACAGGGTGGAGAGGTTGATCTCCATCCCAACAGGATCCGCCTTTGGGCGATCAACGAGGCAAAGGCTACAACATCTGCCTCCGCTCCAGTTTCCAATCCCGGCTGGTCCGACACCCCGAATATGGCCTCCCGAGGACCCGGGTCCAGTTTCACGTCCACCACTTTAGAGATTACCCTAAAAACCTCCTTCCAGTATTCTTCCAGCTTTGGACAGGACCAAAACATATGAACATGGTTTGCAAAGTTCTAAATTACATTTTACCTCAATAATCATGTTAATGTATCATATACTGATAAAACTATTGTTCAGCTTGTTTTTCCATTCATGGGATCTGGACATCACTGGCAAGGCCGGCATTTATTGCCCTTCAAATGTTGGTAGTGAACTGCCATCTTGAACCACTGCAATCCATTTGGCGTAGATCCACCCAGAGTGCTGTTAAGGAGGGAATTCCAGGTTTTTGACCGAGTAACAGTGGTGTATTTACAAGTCTGGTTTGGTGCATAACTTTCAACAGAACTTGCAGATGATGGTGTCCCCACGTACCTGGTGCCTTTGTCCTTATACGTGTCAGAGGTCATGTTTGGAAGGTGCAGTCGAAGAATGTTTGGCATGTTGCCATACTGCACTTTGTAGATGGTACACACTGCAGCCTCAGTGAACCAGTGGCGGAGGAAATGAATGCCGTGGTCATGCAGGGAATGCCAATCAAACAGGTTGCTTTGGTCCTAATGGTTTTGAGTTTCTTGAATGTTGTTGGAGCTGCAGGATTCCATTACAATCCAAACTTGTGCCTTGTAGATGGTGGAAAGGCATGGGGGGTCTGGAGGTGAGCCACCTACCACAGAATACAAAATGGCTGACCAGTTCTTCTTGTCAAGGTATTTATAGAGCTGATATGGTTGTATTTTTGGTCAATGGTAACCCCCTGGATGCTGATGGGGTAACGTCTTTGAATGTCCAGGGGAGGTAGGTTAATTCTCTCCAGTTGGCTGGCACTTGTGGTGTGAAAGTGTATTGTTATTTATCAGTCCAAGCCTGTTCAGTTCTTGCAGGCAAGGACTGTCTCATTATCTGAGGGTTTTCAAATGGACTAAACATTTGCAATCATCAGCGATCATCCCCATTTCTGACTTTGTGATCGAGGCAAGATCATTGATGAAGATGGCAGGCCTAGGACATTGCCCTTAGGAACTCCTGCTGCACTGTCCTCAGCTAAGGCGACTGTCCTAACAACCACAATCATCTTGGGGCGGCACGGTAGCACAGTGGTTAGCATTGTTCCTTCATAGTGCCAGTGATACAGGTTCAATTCCCGGCTTGGGTCACTATCTATGCGGAGTCTGCACGTTCTCCCCATGTCTGCGTGAGTTTCCTCCAGATGCTCGGGTTTCCTCCCACAGTCCAAAGATGTGCAGGTTAGGTGGATTGGTCACGCGAAATTGCCCCGTAGTGTCCAAAAGTTAAGTGGGGTTTCTGGGTTATGGGGATAGGGTGGAAGTGTGGGCTTAGTTAGGGTGCTCTTTCAGGGGCCGCTGTAGACTCGATGGGCCGAATGGCACTGTAAATTCCATGATTCTATCTTCTTTGTTCTGGGTATGACTCCTGCTAGTGGACATTGTTCCCTCGATTGCCATCGAGAAGTTTTTTGTTTTGTTTTATTCATATAATTAATTTTTTGAAAGCTTGATTTTACCCCACCATGGTTTTGATTTCTCAGACCACTGTCCACGGTTCCCAGTTTTTATTCCTGCTAGCTTCCATCAATGCTTGAGCTATTAGGAAGTCTGCACATACTGCAAGGGACAGTTGTCAAAGATGCTTATGCAACCCTTTCAAAGAGTATTGATGAAAACACTGAACAGATAGCATTAATGGGAGCAAAATCCATGCTCCATGCACTGATACCTCAAAGGTGCATCAGGGTCCTACAATTGGTATAGGAACTTCAAGATCTCTCACCTGAAGTAGACAGGTAACCTGTCCAATCCGCCGTGGCGAAATGGTGACAATCCTATCAGGAGCAGGAATGAGTTAATAAGTGGTTCAATGATGTGTCATGTTTTCCTCTCATCAACTTGTTATGGGCCAGGGCTTAGAAACTCCAAAGTGAACTATGAAGCTCACCTGACCTATAATTTTTATGTTGAATTTGGCTAGGATGAGCACGAGCCTTCACTGCAGGTGTGATTCTTAAGACTTCCTCGGCACTTTTATCAAAACAAGTAGTCAACATATATAAAACAGACTTCCGGTGGCGGCCATGGATGAGTAGGTCGCACATTTGATAACTCCTGCCTGTGGCCGTGTAAAAATACAAAGTTTGACAAGAAAGACGCGAGCAGAACGGGCAACGCGGGGAAGCATGGCGGAGAAGCAGGGCCGCGGGAAGACGGCACAGTGGTCGACAGAGCAGCTGGTGAAGTTTTTTGAAGAGTGCTTCGCCAAGCTTAAAAAGGACATGTTGGACCCGATCAAGGCTTCGATTGATCAGGTGGTGCAGAATCAAGAAATCCACAGACGTGCGATCCAGGAGGTAGAGAAAAAGGTGTCCGAGCATGAGGAATACGTTATCGTGCTGGAGACCAAGGACCAAAGTTCTATATTCTATGAGACAGTCGTGATGAGCTGTCTTCTTGAAACACTGCAGTCCATCTGGTATGGGGCAGTATAGTCAGAGTGATTGACGTTGTTCTCTGCAGCAAAGGGCATGAGTCCAGACAGCTGTATTGCTTGTCTGATGCCAAGGTTCAGAATATCTGCTCGGGGTTGGAGAGGAGCTTCTTCGGGAGGGTAGGATTCAGTTGCTGTGGTCCATATAAGGACCAATGACATAGGACAAAGGAAGAGATTCTGTATAGTCAGTATGAGGACCTAGACACCAAATTAAGAATCAGTACCTCAACAGTCACAATCTCTGGAATACCTCAACCATGTGCAAATTGACATGGGACAAATCAGATGAGAGAGGTGAACGTGTGGTTCAGAGACTGGAGTGGGAACGGTGGGTTTCGGTTGGTGGAGCAGTGGCCCCAGTGTCGGGAAATTGGGATGGTCAACGCCTGAACTGTGCTGGGGTCGGTGTTCTTGCAAGCCACATAACTAGGGACATAGAGAGAGTTTTAAACTAGTGGGGGCAAAGGATCAAATTTGGGAAGATGTGGTAAATGAAAGAGCAGAGACAAGGCAAAAGAGAAAGGTATTATTACAGGAAATGGGAAACAGACCGTGACAGGAAAGGATAGACAAATCTAACAGTAAATCAACTGATGAGATTAGGAGATTATAAAAAGAAAAAAGGGATAAAGCTAATGCTCTGTATCTGAATGCACATAACATTGAAAACAAAACAAATTAACTGTGAGAGCACATAGAAATAAGTAAGTACGATTTGATAGCAATTATGGAGACAAGGCTGCAGAAGGGCATGGATTGGGAGCTGAATATTGAAGGGTACAGGATACTTGGGAAGGACAGGAAGTGAGAAAAAGGTGGAAGTTTAGCTCTAAGAATGACAATATTTGCACAATAGAGAGGGATGATCTAAGTTCACAAAACCAGAATGTGGAAACAGTTTGGGTAGAGATGAGAAATAGTAAAAGCAAGAAGTCGCTGGCAGGTGTAGTTTTCAGACCCCCTAACATTAACCATATGGTAGGGTGAAGCATAAAGGAAGAAATGATTGGAGCTTATCAGATAATCACAGGAGAGTTTAATTTACATATAGACTGGAACAGTCAGACGGGCAAACGTAGTAGGCTTTCGGGGTAGCTTTTTAGAACAGCTCGTTCTGAAGCCAACCAGAGAGCAGAATACCTAGACTTGGTATTGTGCCACAAGATGGGAGTAACTATCTCAGTGAAGGCACCCGATGTAGCAGCAACCATATGATTGGTTTTACATTGTTTGAGGGAGAGAGCAGTGGGTCTGAGACTATGGGACGGCAAGGTGGCACAGTGGTTAGCACTGCTGCCTCACAATACCAGAAACCCGGGTTTGATTCCAACCTTGGGTGACTGCGTGGAATTTGTACATTCTCCCCATGTCTATGTGGGTTTCCTCTGGGTGCTCCGGTTTCCTCCCACAGTCCAAACATGTGCAAGTTAGGTGGATTGGCCATGCTAAATTTCCCCTTAGTGTCCAAAGGTTAGATGGGTTATGAGAATAGGATAGGATGTGGGCTCAGGTACTGTTACGACACCCTGGACAAGTGCGCAGTCAATTTCAGTTCCAGTGATCCTGGAGTTCCAACGCAACTGAATTAACTGATAATCCTTATAAAATTTCCCGAATCCTATTACCTTTGGCTGCCCAATAATTACAGTCACCAGGTTTGCAAGTTGAAACACAATTACTGTTTATTTATAACCACTACCCCTTTACTGGTTTAGCACTGTGGGCTGAACAGCTAACTTGTAATGCAGAACAATGCCAGCAGCACGGGTTCAATTCCCGTACCGGCCTCCCCGAACAGGTGCCGGAATGTGGCGACTAGGGGCTTTTCACAGTAACTTCATTGAAGCCTACTTGTGACAGTAAGCGATTATTATTATTATTAACTGTCACACCCTCTATCCATATACACAAACCAGACAAACACAGAGAGGGAAACAGCTGAAAATAATAAGGATGAAGGTCAAAAGATATGAGTTTTTTGCTTCAAATGGTGGTTCCTTGGCACGCTTTCCGCACAGCATGCTGGTTGATGAAAGTCTCCGGTTTACAACTGGGAATGGTCTTCCAGAATCATTCATTCAGGTTAGAAAATTTAGTACTCACTGGCAGGAGGCTTTCTGGAGACACACTTTAGTTCTGATCAAACTGGGCCTTCAGCTTGAGGTTCACATTCAGGCCTATATCTTTCTGTACAGACAGTTTGTTTCACATCAAACCTTGCTTTCAGCTCGTGGTTTGACTTCAAGTTTCTGTGGTCTCAAGAGAAAGACACCCAGTGTTGCTGGAGAGACAATCAGCCCTCACGGTGGCCTTCGGAGGAGAATTTAGCTGGATCTTTTGGGAGAGAGTTGGTGAGATTCCTTCATCCAAGCTGCAGGATAAAAAGTGGAACCAAACTGGAACCTCATGACTTTGAAAACATTTTAGTGGGATCAGATCCAATCACCGCCTGTTAATGGGCAGAGCACAGCCCTTTGGGCCAATTCATGCCTCGCAGCACCAGGGACCTGGATTCAATTCTGACCTTGGGTGACTTGAGTTTGCATTCTTCCCACGTGTGTGGGGTTCCTCCGGGTGCTCCGATTTCCTCCCACAGTCCAAGAATGTGCAGGTTAGGTGGACAGGCCATACTAAATTGCCTCTTAGTGTCCAAGAGGTTAGGTGGGGTTATAGGGATAGGGCAAGAGAGTGGGCCTAGGTAGGGTGCTCTTTCAGAGGGTCGGTGCAGACCCGTTGGGCTGAATGACCTCCTTCTGCACTCTTGTGATTCTGGGAACCCGTTGTTTGAATTAAAGGTACGGGCTGTTTTCAGGCTGCTTTGCCTTAAAGTCTATTAAACATTCATGGAGCAAAAAGAAAGGGAATTAAAGGACCGTCGGGTGCTTTTTCAGAGGGTCAGTGCAGATTTGATGGGCCAAATAGCCTTCATCTGCTCTGTGAGGTATTTTATGATTCTATGAATTAACAAAGTGAGCATTGATCCTATAGAAAGTGAGCCTGGAGTATTGTTATTGGAAAACAAGATGATGCCAGTTGAATTGAACAGGTAATTTGCATCAGTCCTCACTATAGAGGAAACAAGTAACATCCCAGAAGTAGCAATAAACCGGGAAATGGAAGGAAGGGAGAAACTCAGGAAAATTATTGTCACCAGAGAAATGGTACTGAGTAAATATTTGAAGCTGCGGGCTGACAAGAGCCCAGGTCATGATAGACTTCATCCCAGGGTCTTAAAGGAAGTGTCTAGTGAGATAGTTGATGCATTGGTTTTAATTTTCCAAAACTTCCTAGATTCGGGGAAGATCCCATTAGATTGAAAGATAGCAAATGTAACTCCATTATTCAAAAAGGAAAGGACACAGAAAGCAGGAAACTACAGGCCAGTTTGTTTAACATGTCTTATGGAAAATGTTAGAAGTAATAATGTTAGAGCAGTGTGCTTAGGATAAGCTCAAGGTCATCAGGCAGATTCAACGTGGTTTCGTGAAGGGGAAATCAAGTTTAACAAACATATTGGAGTTCTTTGAGGAAGTAACCTGTGGATCACGTGGACCTGGTGGATGTACTGTACTTATATTACCAGAAGGCATTTGACAAGGTACCGTCCCAAGAAAGGTTATTGTGGGAAATAAAAGCTCATGTTATAGAGTAACATATTGGCATGGATAGAAGATTGGCTGGCTAACAGGAAAAATTTGGCATAGATGGATATTTTCTGGTTGGCAAGATGTAACGAGTGGTGCGTGCCACAGGGATTAGTGCTGGGGCCTCAACTATTTACAACTTATATAAATGACTTGAATGAAGGGATTGAAGGGATGGTTGATAAATTTGTTGATGAGACAAAGATAAGTAGGAGACGAAGTCGTGAAGGGGACATAAGGAAGCTATTATGACACTCTGGGCTGATGCGCGGTCAATCCCAGCCCCACGTGCCCCGGAGTCACAATACAAGTAAATTAACCGATAATTCTTATAAAAATACCCAAATTCTTTGGCCCTTGGCTGCCCAATAGCTAGATCCACAAAGTTTGTAAGTTTAAACAGATCACTGTTTATTAATACCAAGAACTATCATGAAACATAAGAACATAAGAACTAGGAGCAGGAGTAGGCCATCTGGCCCCTCGAGCCTGCTCCACCATTCAATGAGATCATGGCTGATCTTTTGTGGACTCAGCTCCACTTTCCGGCCCGAACACCATAACCCTTAATCCCTTTATTCTTCAAAAAACTATCTATCTTTATCTTAAAAACATTTAATGAAGGAGCCTCTACTGCCTCACTGGGCAAGGAATTCAATAGGTTCACAACCCTTTGGGTGAAGAAGTTCCTCCTAAACGCAGTCCTAAATCTACTTCCCCTTATTTTGAGGCTATGCCCCCAAATTCTGCTTTCACCCGCCAGTGGAAACAACCTGCCCGCATCTATCCTATCTATTCCCTTCATAATCTTATATGTTTCTATAAGATCCCCCCTCATCCTTCTAAATTCCAACGAGTACAGTCCCAGTCTACTCAACCTCTCCTCGTAATCCAACCCCTTCAGCTCTGGGATTAACCTAGTGAATCTCCTCTGCACACCCTCCAGTGCCAGTACGTCCTTTCTCAAGTAAGGAGACCAAAACTGAACACAATACTCCAGGTGTGGCTCACTAACACCTTATACAATTGCAGCATAACCTCCCTAGTCTTAAACTCCATCCCTCTAGCAATGAAGGACAAAATTCCATTTGCCTTCTTAATCACCTGTAAACCAACGTTTTGCGACTCATGCACTAGCACACCAAGGTCTCTCTGCACAGCAGCACGTTTTAACATTTTATCATTTAAATAATAATCCCTTTTGCTGTTATTCCTACCAAAATGGATAACCTCACATTTGTCAACATTGTATTCCATCTGCCAGACCCTAGCCCATTCACTTAGCCTATCCAAATCCCTCTGCAGACTTCCAGTATCCTCTGCACTTTTTGCTTTATGCGGTAAATACAACTGGAAAATGATAGGTTAATGCCTACTACCCACTTTAACTGTCCCACCCTTTTCCCACACACACAACACAGACTGAAGGGGGGAAAGGGGTGAAAGATAATAAAACAAAAGTCAAAAGTTAAGAGCCTTTGCTTCAGAGGTTGGTTCTATTGCAGCACGCTTTCTTCACAACAAACCTGTAGATTAGTGTCTTTGGTTTACCGCCAGTAAGGGTCTTCTTTGTAGTCATTCATTCAGGGTCCCTGTAGCTTAGAAAATGCAGTATTCACAGGCAACAGGTTTTCTGGAGAGATACCTTATTTCTCATCAACCTGGGCCTTCAGCCCATGGTCCGCATTCATGCCTCTTAATTTTCTGGAGAGACACTTTATTTCACATCAAAGTTTGCTTTCAGCTTGTGGTTTGGCTTCAGGCCTCTGCAGTCTCAAGAGAACAGCACTCAGAGGCTTGCTGGAGAGAGAGTCAGCCCTCATATAGTGGCCTTCTGGAGAGAATTAGCTGGATTTGTTTGGAGAGAGTTAGTTGTATCTCTTCACCGAGCTGCCAGAATCAAAACTGAAACTAAACTGGAACTCTGGGACTCTGAAAAAGCGTTTCAGTGGAATAATATCCAATCACCACCTTTAACGGGGCAATTGGCCCCACCAATCAATCAATCAAACAGAGTCCTCACTGATACCGGACAGTCTGCAATCACCAGTTTAAACCAACACAACCTTCTGGATTCTTCTGTTTGAATTAAAGCTGCAGGCTTCTTACAGACTGCTTGCCTTAAAATGACATATCCATTAATCATCCATAGATCAATAGTGCAACCGCAAAATAAAAGGGGAAATATAATGTGGGAAAATGAGAAATTGTCCATTTTGACAGGAAGAATGAAAAAGCATATTATCTAAATTGTGAAAGATTGTAGAGCTCTGAAGTGCAGAGGGATCATGGAGATCTAGTGCATGAATCACAAAAGGCCAATATACAGGTACAGCAAGTAATTAGGAAAGTTAATAGAATGTTATGATTTATTGCGAGGGGATTTAAACACAAAAGGTTAGGCTTCAGTTGCTTATGGCACTAGTGAGACCACATTTGAGGCACTGTGTACAATATTGGTCTCCTCATTTAAGAAAATATATAATTATTGTCATGATATTCAGGTAAACATCATAGTACAAACATACATACATACTGATGGACAGATCAAAGGACCAATCAACACACACACAACACCACAGCCAATCACAGGCAAGAGCATACACAGTACAAAACAGGGAACACGACACTTCCTGGGCATTCCAGCAGGAGACAGCTCAGGGCACAGAGCTCATAGCAAGCCACTCAGACATCCACCATGTGCTGAGTGCCACTACAAGATAGTATTAGGAATAGGTCCACAGATTCTCGGGTTATGATCGAACCTTAGTAACCAGTTTACCACTGTAAATAAATGTTAGTAATAAAACTGAGTTGTACCATTCGCAACCACGTTGGTTCGTCTGTGTAGCAGAGTACCCAACAAATCAATTATGTTTGGAGGGGTTCAGAGAAGGTTTACTAGTCTAATATCTGGAATGGGCGGGGTTGTTTTATTGGAAAGGTTAGACAGGCTAGGCCTCTATCCATTGGAGTTTAGAAGAGTGATAGGCAACTTGATCAAAATCTTTAGGATGCTGAGAAGTCTTAACAGGGTGGATGTGGAAACGATGGTTCCTCTTGTGGGCGAATCTAGAACTAGGGGTGACTGTTTAAAAATAAGGGGTCGCAATTTGAAACTGAGGTGAGCAGAATTATTTTCACTGAGGGTCATGATTCTTTGCAACTCTCTTCCTGAAAAGGTGGTGGATTTGAATACTTTTAAGGCAGAGGTGAATAGTTTCTTGGGACGCAAGGGTGATAGGTTATTGGGAGTAGACAGATTGTGAATTTGAGGTTATCAGATCAGCCATGGTCTTATTGAATAGTGGAGTAGGCGTGAGGAGCTGACTGACCTACTCCTGCTCCTTGTTCCTATGTTGTAAGTGCACCCACATTGCTGTTAGGAAGGGAGTTCCAGGATTTTGATCCAACAACAGTGAAGGAGCGGCAATATAGTTCCAAGTCCAAGTGTATGACGTGGAGGGGAACTACAGATGGTAGTGTGCCCATGCTCTCCTTGTCCTTCTTGGTGGCAGAGGTCATGAGTTTGGAAGGGGCTGTTGTAGGAGGTTTGGTGAGTTGCTGCAGTGTACGTTATAGATGGTACACACTGCTACCACTGTGCGTTGCCGGTGGAAGGAGTGAATGTTTAAGGTGATGGATGGGGTGACAATCAAGCAGGCTGCTTTGCCCCAGTTGGTATTGAGCTTCTTGATGCCGGACAGGCTTTAGGGAATAAGGAGGTGATCACTGGTCAGACCACAGTTAGAATATTGCCTCGTCTTGGGCAGGCCAACTTCAAAAACATACTGATATGTTGGCAAATATTACAGCAGAATGCAGTGGGCAATAAGCAAGATATTTGTGAACAAAACTTTTTCCCAGCCATCTTTCTTTTTGTGTTCAATGGAAAGAGCTGCAAGGATTTTCAATAACTGAGCTATCCAATTTCTGAATAGAACAGAACTTGTTTCATTACTGAAGAGACATTTGAAAAAAGACATGCGGCTGGATTTACCGAACAACCGTCCACGGTTTTTCGGCGGTGGAGTGAGCCTGCCAGTGGGATTTTCTGTCAACGAGATTTCCCGTTGACTGTACCCCTCATCGTCGGGAAACCCGTGCGCTATTGGTGGGACCGGAATATCCCGCTGGCGTGAATTGCCGGTAAATTTGGTCCATGGACTAAATTCAAAGTGCCCATCATAATCCATCCCTAATTGTTCTAAGAAGGTGTTAGAAGGTCTAATTCTTGATAATAATATTATAATAATGAAGCACTGGGGAGCAGTTTGATATAATAGAGTGGCTTACTAGGCCACTTGAGAGGTCAGTTAGGGGTCAACCACAGAGAAATAGGCTGGAAAGTTTCCGTCTCCCAAGAACATGAGTAAGCTGGAGAGTTTTTAGGGAGAGTTTTTATGGCAATCTGAGTTTCACAGTCACTGTGATTTTATGATAACCAGCTCTATAATCAGTGGAATGAATCCAAAATAATCTACTTCCTACAAGTTGAGCACAATTTATATCCATTTCACCTTCATTTTGAGATGGATTTGCAAGTGGAATTTAGGAAGACAGTGCAGCTTTAATTTTCTGCTGGCAGCGTCTTAGTTCATGGAGACCTTGATATAGGGCTCTATAATGCAAATGAAACCACAAAGAATTTCTATCCTGCATAAACTTCTTGCCAGTGTTACCTAATCTGCAATAGCTCATTTGTCTTACAAAATCAAATCTAAATTACTCGAATTGGGGCTCTTCAGCTGACTCTCCAATGAAAGGCCAGAAACTCAAATCTGGCGAAAATTACCAAAAACTCAATAAAGTTTATTCTAAGACTACATTAGCCAAAAATGACTGACGTGAAGTTCATCTGCATTCTGCTAATGGCATGCAGATTGTCATGATATTCAAACACACACATCATGATAGACACACCAACAGACAAATCAGAACACACAACACCACAACCAATCACAGAAAGATATAAAAGCACAAACACGACACCTGGTGGTCAGTATTAGCTGGAGACGAGGACCAGGACAGACCTGCTACACGACACACTCAGGGAGACAGCATGTGCAGAGTATCCAGAACGAACTGTATATAAGAGTTAAAATAAAATAGAGTTGTACCACTTACAACTGTGTTGGCTCATCTGTGCACCAGAGAACCCAACACCACATGGTACAGGAGTGGATCGATACCTGCCGGCATACCTCAGTGTACAGAGACAACCAGCAGTGCCCAGGCAAAATGATAGAGCTCCCGGTTCCGCAGCCGCTCCAGTGCCACGGCGATCTCCGCGAAAACTGGCGGCGATTCCGGCAAGTGTTCGAATTGTTCCTGGTGGCAGCTGAACTCCAAGACCTGGATGATAGTGAAAAAATTGAATTTCTCCTCACCATCGCCGGTGCAAGGGCAAGAGAAATATTCACAAGGTTCAGGTTCTTCAGAAGGCAGCAAAGGTACGATTACCAGGCAGTCCTGGACAAATTCTCCAAGTACTGTGAAGAAAACGCAATCCAATCGGCAAGTAAAGGTAAGAAAAGCGGCCGTACTCACCTCGTGGCCGGGATCCCGGAGCCCGAATTCCCAGAGGCCGAAATCCCGGGCCTGAGAGAGGGCTGGGTCGAGGTCGGCGGCCATCTTGCTAAAGGTATCACGCTAGCACAGTTGCGCGAGCAGTGCGCAGAACCGGAAGTTTTGTTTGCGCATGCGCGAGATGCTGCGCATGCGCAGTCAAGAAAACGGCCATCGGTAAAGGAACAGCGATCTGAGCATGCGCAGTCGCTTCCTACGTGCTACATACCGAGCGTCAGGATGTCAGAGGCCCCAGACCGCACCAATTTAAAGGGGAAACGTCCCAAATCCAATTTAAAAGGGAAACGTCCCAAATCAAAAAAACAAAAATCTGTTAAAGCTGTAAAACAACCTTCCCTCACCTGGAATGACAGCACATTGCCGCAAATTGACCCAGGAGATGAATTTGACCTCCGAAGAACCCTCCGACAAGCAGTTACCTACGCACAAGCCGATGATTCCGACCTTGAATACTTCGATGACGATCTTTACAGTGTTTCCGGACCTCACTGGCCCAATGATAGCTCTGTGGTCCTATACGACTATGACTCGGACGAACCTTTCGTGTTGCACATTGGCGGCCCCCACATTGAATCCGACGCAGATGCGGATTCATTTTTCGGATTTGAGGATCTTCAACCCAGCAGATATGACGTCCCAACTTATCAGTACCGGATGATGCTGCAGCCTGACATTAACAGACAGGGAGTGGTGCAAGCACACGGAGAGCGCCCTGCTGCCACACAGAGCGTGGTCCACGTCCCGCTCAACGTTCCCGACTCTATGAAAGAAGACATGCAAGACTCCAGAGCGCAGTCCTCGCATGAACCAGAAGTGACTCCAGAGTCACAAGCCTCCACACAGAGCTCGTGGACAGACTCCACAATTGCAGAAACGCAAGACTCCAGAGCGCAGTCCTTGCACGAACAAGAAGTGACTCCAGTGTCACAAGCCTCCACAGAGAGCTCGTGGACAGCCTCCACGATAGAAGCAACGCAAGACTCCAGAGCGCAGTCCTTGCACGAACAAGAAGTGTCTCCAGTGTCACAAGCCTCCACAGAGAGCTCGTGGACAGCCGCCATGATAGAAGCAACGCAAGACTCCAATGTGCGGTCCTTGCAGGAACAAGACCATGAGGGTCTAGCAACCTCTCCTGACCAACCAGCGGCAGACGATGCAAGTCTGCCATGCTCACGTGAACAGCAAGAAGGCTATAACAGCCTACCATGCTCCACTACACAGCAGCATGACCATGACGGTCTCTCATGCTACAATGAAGGGCACAGCGCTGAAGACTGTTCCAGCCCAACTGAAGACAAGCCAAAGGAATCGCCTCTTCCAAGCACGAAGAAAAAAGGTTTATGCGCTGACCTTCAGGATCATTATAGCCGAACAGAGATTAATAATGCTGCACGGTCACAGAAGGATGCTGAGGATTTGCTAAAGAAATTAATTGAATGTTTAACTTGCAAGGAGCAGACTGAGAATTGCCAGTGTTTTAGTACGGATCGAAAAAATGGACAAGACATTGATCCTCAGGTAATGGAAATAACACAACCTGAATCATATCTACAGCAGGGACAAATGTCTCCCTTCAACACAACGCCGCAAAGTCCCAACTTCGGAGACCAGCAGTTAGTCAGTAATGACTCTTCAAACCTTGAGGGGAACATTAATTGCATTGAACCTATACACACTCCACTGATAAATGAGCAGAACATTGGAGCAAGAATCCTGAGGACACCGACATCGAGTAGCCAGATAACGAATTTAAAACCCGCAGCAGTTTCAAGTGAACCAAGTGTGCTTTCCACTAATGGTGAAGATGCAGATAAAGTCGACCCGATTATCCACTGTACCACACTAACCCCAGTGATTAAGCAGTTATGTATGGGGAGTATAATGTGGGCAATTGAGAACAGTAAAAGAGAGACTGTGACCATGCCAGTCCCAGCAAAATCAGACCCAGAGACCATGAAGGCATGTACATTAGACAAAGATACATTGGAGGTACCTGAGAAGAAAAGTGAAACGGAATGTTCTTTGGAAAATAGTACAATGTCGATAGAAACATTGGATCCTATATTCGAGACCATACATATGGGAGAATTTGGGGGTAATAAACAAGGTTCTGCAATGTCTGGGGGAAGATTTAAAATTCCAAAGAAGAAAAGCCCAAATGAAGGACAACGGCAAGACAATGACAGTCCACCGACATGGTGTGCACCACCAGATGAAAACTCTGACAATTTACCCAACCCTAGTGAACAGCAAGCTGCTAATGAGGATCTATCCACGGGATGTGAGACGAGTGACGACAGCATCCCACTTCCCATACAAAAGGTGCAAGGTGACAGACCTCGCCTAGTGCGTACCGAGGCACTCGACGATCACGGTGGGACCACTGACGACTGCGGTGGCGGCGCACCGCTTCCACCCTCGATGGCTCGAGCCTCTCCACTGGTCGGTGCATTCCTGCATGTTCCGACTCCAGAAGTGCAGCTTCAGGGAATCTCGGCTGCCTCCAGTGAACCTGTTGGGACTCCGGACGGGGAGCATCGACGGAAGGCAGACCGGACTCCAGATGGGGAGCAGCCAAGCGCCGACTCTGATTCGCGCGCGCCAGACCTTGCTCCGGACGGGCGGTGTCGCGGCCTCGGTGATGGCACGCTCAGGGTGACGGCGGATGCCACGGCGACAGGGAATGGATCGCGTGGCAGTCCCACTGGGTCGGCAGTGGCGACCAGCACCGGCGGTCCAAGACGGACACACCAATTCGCGCCATCGCCAGACGTTGATGCGAGCAACAATTCTCTCTCCAAGGCGACATGCTTCGACGTTTCTCTGCGGAGTCGCCCTTCCGGCACAGCAGGTGGCCGGAACCAGCGTGCACGGTCTCAGCCAACTTCCACATCTGGCACAGTCATCGCCTTGCATGATATTAGTGATGGTGCTTCTTCGATGGCAACGACCCATCGGCTACAAGATGCCGTCCACCACAAACATAAAAAGAAAAAAGACTCCACCTTGCTCCTGGCATGCAGGGCGGATGGATTGGTGCGTAGGCGCAATCAGCGAGCTTTGCGCCGCCTTCCACGCTCGCAACTGAACCGTACGCACACGCCGGATCCTCCACTGGTTCCCAAGGATGACTTCGTGGAGATGCCACGGATCATGCCCCTTCCATCGCCACCAGAACCAAACCACAGCCAAGGCAACACTAACAAAGATGTTGAATGTTATATTTGCACAAATGGAAAACGAGAGACGTCGACAACAGCATCACCTCCAACAGTCCAAGGTGAACCAGTGTGAACCCAAATCTCCACAGCTGAACCGGCTTGAGGACCAGCCTATTCTTGAGGTGGTCACCCATTAGACTGGACTTATAACGCTGTTCATATGTTCAAAAAGTCAAACACTTCTGTATTATAACCTGTTGTTGTTTATCGTTTCTGATATCGTCTGACCGGACCACTGTTCAAGTTGTTTTTTTTCTCGCATTCATGTTTTGTTATGGTACAACCTTGTTAGTGTGACGCACCCGACATCGCCCCATGTAAATAGTTACGTCATATACACACGCTGTACACAACACACACACACACTCTTAGATGCACTCACGACACGATTATATTTATAACCACGTAGGCACATATCTTTGTAAAAAGGGGGGGATGTCATGATATTCAAACACACACATCATGATGGACACACCAACAGACAAATCAGAACACACAACACCACAACCAATCACAGAAAGATATAAAAGCACAAACACGACACCTGGTGGTCAGTATTAGCTGGAGACGAGGACCAGGACAGACATGCTACACGACACACTCAGGGAGACAGCACGTGCAGAGTATCCAGAACGAACTGTATATAAGAGTTAAAATAAAATAGAGTTGTACCACATACAACTGTGTTGGCTCATCTGTGCACCAGAGAACCCAACACCACACAGATGAAGGCCCGACCACCCACGCCTGATTGTACGCGATGCCAGCAGGTAAACATGCCGGTACAAAAATCGTTTGGAGCAACATGGCGTGTGGGTGTCGGGACTAGCCTGAACAATGCCTGGGGAGGAGAAGGTGAAAGCTTCGAGAGGCGCATGGGTGCCCACAAACGGCTACACAGCAATACTACTGCCATACTAAGGGCATAACCGCCATGCCAGATCTCATCTCCTGTTTTTCTTCTTCCTGGGGTGCGGTTATCAGGCTACACAGGGGCAGCTCTGACTATATCTTTACCACGCTGGTTATTACAATGGAAATAGACCGCTTTTTTCTTTTTTTGTATTTTGTTTTTAAACACAAGTGTAAATTTTGAGCACATTTCAAGTATGTATAGTAAAATGGTGTGTAATGCAATTTTATGTTTATTAGATTTGCCTCTCATAAACAACAAACTTCAATAAAAACATTTTTTTTAAACATTACTGCCATACTATAAAAGAAAGAAGGTGGGCCTTCTGAAAATGAAGACGGATCTGTGGGCACATTGAGGCTGGAAGATGGATACCACCAGGACACCAAATCTGGAAATCCACCAACAAATGTCCCCCTCCACCCACTGTTGTGGTGTTTGGGTGTCCTGGATTGCCGGCGGTCTCCATCCTGATCTCCAGAGCCAGCCCCAGGCATTGTTCAGGCTAGTTCCTACACCCACACGCCATGTTGCTCCAAATAATTTCTGTACCGGAATGTTTACCCACTGGCATCGCGTACAATCAGGCGTGGGTGGTCGGGCCTTCATCTGCATGCCATTAGCAGAATGCAGATGAACTTCACGTCAGCCTCCAGCGGATCTGCCATGTGGGCACCAGAGGAAGATCCTGTGGAAAAATCAAGCCGGCGTAAAACTGACTTTTGGGCTTCTCACCAAATTCTCTCTCTTCCCCCCACCACTTCCACCTTCCATTGAACCCACTAGCAGAGGTATGGGACCTCTCTCCAGAGTGGTCTAGCCCTAATTTCTAAACTATGCCCCCTAGTTTTAGAATCTCCAACTTGTGGAAATTGTTTATCTTTATCTAGCCTGTTAATATCTGAAATACTTTGATCAGATCACCCCATAACCTTCTAAATTCTAGTGAGAACAGGCCTAATCTGTGTAATCTCTCCTTGTACCTTAACCCCTGTAGTCCAGGTATCATTTTTGTAAACCTTCATTGCACTCCCACCAAGGCCAAAATATCCTTCCTAAGTTGTGGAGCCCAGACTGCTCACAATACTCTGTGGGGTCTAACCAGGGTTTTGTACACCGGCAGCATAACTCCAATCCTCTAGAGCATTCCATTAGCCTTTTTGATTACTTTCTTCACTTGTTCGTGGCACTTTAAGAATCTATGCACCTGAACCCCCAAGTCTCTTTGGGCATCCACTGTACCTAACCTTTTTCCATTTAGAAAGTACTCTGCTCTACCTTTTTTGGTCCAAATGGATAACCTCACACTTGCTCACATTGAACAGCGATAAAGTTCCAAGTTAGGATATAGTGTGAGGGTTTGGAAGGAAACTGTTCCCATGAGTCTACTGTCCTTGTCCTTCTAGGTGGTAGAGGTCATGGGTTTGGAAGGTGCTGGCGAAGGAGCCTTGGTGAGTTGTTGCAGTATATCTTGTCCCTGGGCATCAGTGGTGGAGAGAGATAACGGTTAAGGTGATGAATGGGGTGCCGATCAACCCCGCTGCTTTATCCTGGTGGACATCAGGTTTCTCCAGTGTTCTATAGAACCCCTATAGTGCAGAAGGAGGCCATTCGGTGCATCGCGGCTGCACCAACCCTCCAGAAGAGCACTCCACCTAGGTATGACTCCAACCGGTACAGTGTTGCAATCCCAGTTGATGTTATAACTAGATGGGTAGATCCAAGAATGGAATCCTGACTCAAAAGACTGTAACTTGTACTTTTTTTTTAGAAAACGTGGGGAAACAGAGGTACAGGACTGCCAATTAATTTTTAACAAGAAAAAATATTTAAACATGAAAAGCTTGATTATAATACAATACTCCATTACACAACCTTTAGCGCCACAAAGGTATACGGTTTTCAAAAAATAACACCCAACTCTGAACCATATGGCCAATGCCACTCGTGGATTTTTCTCTCAATCGCCCCAGATGATTGTCATATGTGAATCTCCAAACCCCGCTCCCAAAAGGACATGCTTGAAATTTTTCTTTCAAAAAACATTTTCCATCAGCATCAAGCATCCAGTCCGGGTTTTTCAACTATCCTTTCAAATAAAGCTTCCGCTCCACTTTTAACAAGGATTCCAGCATCAGGTTTTCGGCCTCTCCTTTCAGGCTTCCTTTATATTTAATTGCAACATGCATCCAAAATTCTACACAAACTCAGATACGCAGGGCCCAACAGAATGTGTTTGCTTCAAAAACTGGAAGTAAGGATGCCTAACCTTATGACTGCTTCAGGTGTGTGGCTTGTCTGCAGCCAACCTCATCAGCGCTTCTCTTCCCTAGTCTTGATGTGGAGATGCCGGCGTTGGCACAGTAATAGGTCTTACAACAGGTTAAAGACCAACAGGTTTGTTTCAAATCACTAGCTTTCGGAGCATTGCTCCTTCCTCAGGTGAATGGATCAAAACTTCCCTAGTCTGACTTTGACTTCCATCAACAGTATCCTGTTCTCTCGGCAGTTCCTCTTTTCTACTTCAATATTCTTGGAGCTTCTTTTCCAGTCCCTTGTTTTCAGAACCAACGGTCCTTTAGTTTCTCTGGAGCTTGCTTTCGTGCACCTTTCTCCATTGTATGGCTTTTTTTGCTTCTAGCAGAGCTCTTGCTTCCTCGCCCCAACTTCTATAAATCCAGTTAAAACTAAGCTCAAAGCCCATTCCTACCCTAACGGTGCCCCTGATTACTAAGAAATGATTTTATACCTCTCCCAGCTGGTTTACTTTTCACACCATAACCCTCTCTTAGCATGATAGAAGCACAGGTTTAGTTGACCAAACTTCCACACATATTGTGTCTAACTTTGGTTTACCCTTCTTTACACAGAAACACTAAATTAAGCCCACTTAAATCTATACCTTATTTCTAAAATTTAACAATAAAAATATAGATCACTTAAAACTATTTGTTTTCCTGACAGTCCGATTCCCATTGACTTCAAACCTGTCAGAGCTCCTTGATGCCAGACCTTGTCAAATGCTCACTTCATGGACAGCCACTCATCTCCCCTCTTGATTGAAGCTCTTTTGCCCATGTTTGCACTTTGACTGTGATTAGGTCAAGAGCTGAGTGGCCCTGGTGGAACACAATCTGAGCATCGGTGAGCAGGTTATCGCTGTGCAAGTTCCATTATAGTACTGTTGATGACACCCTCCATCACTTTTGCAAGGATCAAGGGTAGGTTGATGGGGTGATATTTGGCCTGAACGGATGTCCTGTTTTTTGTAGACAGGACAAATCTGGGCAATTTTCCACATTGCCGGGTAGATGCCAGTGTTGTAGCCGTACTGGAATAGCTTGGCTAAGGGTGCACGTAGTTCTGGAGCAAAGGTTTCAGTACAATTACCAGTATATTGTCAGGGCTCATAGCCTTTACAGCATCCACAGTTGAGCTTGCAACTGTTTTTTGATAATATGTGAAGTGAATTAAATTGGCTGAAGACTAGCATCTGTAATAGCTTGGACCTCAACGGGAGACCAAAATGAATCATACTCTTATCATTTCTGGCTGAAGATAGTAGCCAATGCTTTACCCTTCTCTTTTGCACTGAAGTGCTGGGCTCCCTCATCATTAGGGGTGAGGATATTTGTGGAGCCTCCTCTTTCCACTAGTTGTATGATTGTTCATCACCATTCATGACGAAATATGACAGGACTGCAGAGCTTAGATTTGGAGGTTGAGTCGCTTAGCTCTGTCTATCACTTGCTGCTCATCTTCCTCTTCTTAGGCAGTCCCTCGGGTTTGAGGAATGCCAACTCTATGGAGGTAGCATCCCAGCGACAGCCCGGGATGGAAGGACCAATGGATCAAAAAATAGGCTACAGGAGGAAATCCTGCCCCTGTGGCCCCACAATTTCTCTGGATGAGCTTTCCCCTTTATCAGTGAGCCCTGTGATTTTCTACATTTTTAAAACATTGCCAGTTGTAGGCTCCCAGGGCTTCTGCATTCCTCAGCAATGACCATTTATCCTGTTGGCGCAGCTGAGTATGTCATTGGGCTGGCAGCATGAGGAGCCTGACAACTGCCTTAATTGGACGGAAGGCCCACAAGGTGGCCATTTAAAGGTCAACATGGGAAATTGCCCAGCAGGTCCTGCTGCCAGCAAGTGCAGGCTTGAGACCCACTTTCACCTTGATGTTAGGGTCCTGAAGCCTAGTGTAAAATTTAGGGGTAAGTGGCTGAAAAGTACACTCAGACAAAAAGTCTCTGGAGCGCCAAGATTTTCCTCGTAAGAAAAGTAAACCTAAAGAACTTGGGTGCAGACTGGCAACAACAGCTTGCATATATATAACATAGTACAGAGCCCCAGAGTGCTTCACAGGGACAAAATTTGATACTGTGCCACAAATAAGGAGATATTCGGCTTGGGTCAGTTTAGCTCAATTGGCTGGATAGCTGGTTTGTGATGCAGAGCAAGGCCAACATCGCAGGTTCAATTCCCATGCCGGTTGAGGTTATCCATGCAAGTACCGTCTTCTCAACCTTGCCCCTCGCCTGAGGTGTGGTGATCCTTGGGTTAAATCACCACCAGTCAGCTCTCCCCCTCAAAAGTGGAAAGCAGCCATGGTCATCTGGGACTTTTACTTTATTCGGCTTGGTCAAAGTAGTAGTTTTTAAGGAATATCTTGAAGGGAGAAAGAGGCAGAGAGGATTAAGGAGGGAATTATAGGGGCAGCACGGTGACAGTGGGTAGCACTGGTGCCTCATGGCACCAAGGACCGGGGTGTGTTTAAATTCATTTTTTTAAAATTGAGGTGTTGTCAGACCAGGAACCAAGGTAGATCAGCAAGCACAGGGGTGATGGTGAATAGAACATGGACAAGTTAGGATACGGGCAGCAGGATTTTGAATCAACTACACTATTTTTTTTAAATTTAGAGTACCCCAATTTTTTTTAAATTTAGAGTACCAATCCACCTACCCTGCACGTCTTTGGGTTGTGGGGGTGAGATCCACGCAGACACGGGGAGAATGTGCAAACTCCACATGGACAGTGACCGGGACTGGGATTAAACCAAGTCCTCGATGCTGTGAGGCAGCAGTGATAAGCACTGCACCACCATGGATGAACTAAACTTTATGGAGAATGGAAGGTGCAAGGCTGGCCAGGAGACCAGCCAAGAAGTAACAAAGGCATGGACGAGGGTGTCAGCAGCAGATGAGCAATAGTTCGGGTGGAGTAGGATGATGTTTTGGAGGTTGAAATAGGTGGTCTTGATGATGGCATGGATCTGTGGTGGGAAGCTCATCTTGGGGACAAATACAGGACTAAGGTTATCAACAGTCTGGTTCAGCCTCAGACAGTTGCCAGGAAGAGGGATGGAATTAGTAGCTAGGGAACAATGCAGGAACAGGAACCATAATAGTGTTGCTAATGTTCATTTGGGAGAAAATTCTACTCATCCAGCAAGTGCAATGCATTACAAATCTGCTGTGCATAAATATGCTCAGGAGTTCAATTAGCTAAAATCATTTAGCATACCATGACAATAGCTAGAAGTTTACATTATTTGTCTAGCCAGGGCCACCTACTTGCAGGATTGTGTGGAGCAGAGTGGTTACATTTACAGGCTCAATTGGCCAGTCAACCTGGGTAACTAATAGTCAACAATGCTCGAGGCACTGGGTGCCAGCCTGTCCTGAGCCTATCACAGAGAATTAACTCAGTTTCATAAGATTATATAGCATATATGGCACAGAAACAGGTCATTTGACTTCAACCAGTCCATGCCGGTGTGCTCCACTTGAGCCTCTTCCATCTTTTCTCATATCAATCTAATATTGCAACTCACTATTCCCTTCTCTTCCTACACTTGTCTAGCTTCCCTTTTCATGCATCTATAATATTTACTTCAACCACTTCCTGTGGTAGCGGGTTCCAGGTTATGAAGACATTTTGGGTTAAGAGGTTTCTTCCGAATTCCCTATTGGATTTCCTGGTGTCTATCTTATAATGATGGCCTCTAGTTATGCTCTTCCCCACAAGAGGAAACATTCATATTTCCATCACTAAACATAAGACCATGGAGCTACCTTGCCTTGAAGGGACACTTACTGGTCCTGCTTCAAGGAATGTATTCTGATTTTAGAGCGACAGCAAGTTAAAAAAAGTTAAAATTCCTTGGAAAGTGAAAATAAGCTATAAAAGTTAGCAAGGCCTTTTATATCCAGATGTTATTGTTGTTACATGCAAGTTATAGAAATTGTGAATACACCACAGAAAGGCGAACACATTTAGAATACATTTATAATCAACAGGAAGAAAACTATTTTTGTTTAAATTTCTCATCAAAATGCCTGCTGGCACTGTGTAATGGTGCACTGTAAAGTACTGAAGGGTTGATGCTAACAGTGGAACCACGCACTGGAGGATTGAACCATTGCTTTTAGCATGAGAAAACTGACACTCAAAATCACTCTCGTTCTGATGGCCACCTGTGTGTGCAATTGCATCAAGATGTGCTTGGACCCTTGGTACCGAAACACCAAGCATTACTACACGTCTAGTTTCTACCGGTCTCCAGTGTTGCAAAAGATGTGTCTGGCCACCTTGCTGTTAAATGCTCCATGCAGTTGGACCATGCCACACCACCTATCCCTCATAGAAAAGTTTATGCAAAAAAACACCTTTTACCACAAGTCCATCAGGCACTGGTCTGCACAGGCCCTGCGAGAAAAGAACATGATAGATCGTGTCGGACCGTTCCCCGAGCAAACTGTCAAAGTCATTTGGTAGAATGCCTCATTGCCAGAACTTTCAAACAAGCACTAAGAAATAGTTTGGCTGGTGAAGAGAAAGGCCCTCCCCCACAAGATTCTTCCTACATGCCCCGAGACTCAGCCCCTTCGCATGTTGACCGACCCCGAGTTAGCTGTGGTGGGGAAGAGACCTCGTCTACTTCCTTGCAGAATGTGCCTTTGAAAAAATGCTTTGGAGATGCAGTAGCTTGTATTGAGGTTCATCCTTAGCAGAAATGTAATGCAGGAATCTATATTCTAAGAGGTGTTCCAGGGACACACACCAAGATAACATCAGTTGCACTGGAGGACTATTAACTTGGTGAAAGATGCTGTTTTGTTTGGTCTGCCTGAAATGTGGCGTTCCAGTGCAAAGAGTTGTCCTCGACTGAGGTGTTACACACTGGCACATTCTAAGGTCCAGGACTACGTGAAGGACACACAAAAGCTTGGGGCAGCCAACCTAGCTGCGATGGTGAATGGTTGCTGTCTAAAGGCATTAGAATCAGCGTGAACCTGCTCGGGCGATATGCCTGACATGGGATGCATTTTATGAATATCAGGAGTATTGAAATTTTATTGAGGCATCTGAAAGTGGAACATGCTGTATGGAGTCGAGTTGAATTTTATTGCACTTGCTGTTATTTTGAAGTTGAAACCTCAGAAACTTTTACAAATTTTATGAGAAAGGTATATTTTGGGGGAAAAACTGGAAAAAGACAAAGATGTTTATAGTCTTAAATTACTTACAAGACCTTCAGGGAAGGTAATCCGTGCTTTGTCCTAAAGAGATCCCTTTGTATTGCATATAAATGGTTGTTGCTGATATCACTTTTGAAAGAAAGGGTACATTTTAATATGCAGTCTTTTGTATCAAAACTTGGTTTAATTTGTTTTTGTGTTTTAATTTAACTTACATGAGTTCAATTTCTGGAGTAGGCTGGAACATATAATCTGCAATAAACCTGATCTGATTATAAGATAAAAACCTGTGATGTAAAAAAAAGAACATGAAGGAATGTACAGTTCCATAAACAGGTGGCACTTTAGCCCACTGAATAAATACCAAGATCAAAAAGGCATGATTAGCATTTAAATACTTCAAACACACAAAGGTGTTTGAAGAATATGACTGGTCTATAAAATAATGAGAGGCATAGATAAGGTAGATAGTAAACATCTTTTTCCCGAAGGTAGGGGAGTCTAAAGCTAGAGGGCATAGATGTAAGGTGAGAGGGAGAGATGCAAATGAGTTCAAAGGGGCAATGTTTTCCACATAGGGTGGTGAGTGCCTGGAACAAGCTACCAGAAGCATCGGTAGACATGGGTACAATTTTGTCTTTTAAAAACCATTTAGACAGTTATATGGAAAAGATGGGTATAGAAGGATATGGGCCAAATGCAGGCAATTTGGACTAGCTTAGTGGTAAAAACAGGGCGGCATGGACAAGTTAGGTCGAAGGGCTTTTTTCACGCTGTAAATCTCTATGACTATGATCGATATCACTTTCCTTTTCCATAGAAGCAACTCACAAATTCATAGCTCAGAGACAAATATTACAGCTAACATGGAGCTATCATAGAAGGGATTTCAGAGGAGAATTAATTTATAAATTTATCTACCTATCTTCTGAATTCACCAGGTGCTCCCTCCTTCTCAGGCCTGTCCAAACTGATAACCCACAACATCCTAGGACCTCCCATCTGCAATCCGATTCCATTTTAAAGACCTCAATCAAACCTGCTTCCACCACCCTCTCAGGAAGTTTGCTCCAGATTCCAACCACCCTCTGGGTGAAAGGTTTTTTCCCCATATCATTTTTATTCCTTTTGCCAATTATTTTGAATCTGTGCCCTCTAGTTCTTAATGCTCTTTTGAGTGGGACCAGTGTCTCACTATTTACATAGAAACATAAAAAATAGGAGGAGGCCATTCAGCCTTTCGAGCCTGCTCCGCCATTCATTATAATCCTGGCTGATCATCCAATTTAATTCCTGTCCCGCCTTCCCCCATATCCTTTCATCCCCTTCGCCAAAACGCTATGACTAACTGCTTCTTGAAAGCATAGTGTTTTAGCCTCAACTGCTTTCTGTGGTAAAGAATTCCATAAGATGACCACTCTCTATGTGAAAAGACTTCTGCTCATCTCAGTCTAAAGTGGTGACCCTGAGTTCTGGACACCCCGACCATCCAAGAAGGGAACATCCTTCTTTCGTCTACCCAGTCCCATCCGGTTAGAATTTTATGGGTTTCTATGAGACCCCCCACTTATACCCTCAGGACTAAGAATACCTGCATCAAATCTCCACTCGGCCTTCTTTTCTCCAAGGAAAATAGTCCCAACCTCTCCAATCTATAGCTCCAGTTCTTCACTCCTGGAATTAATCTTGTGCATCTCCTCCATACTCTTCCCAATGTCTTCATATCCTTCCTCACATATGGTGCCAGAACTGGACACAGTACTCCAGATGAGGCCAAACTAGTGTCTTATACAAGTTCAACATGACTTGTAATCAATGTCCCTATTAATAAAGCGTTACATACTATGTGCTTTATTAACTGCTCTCTCAACGTTCTATGCCATCTTTAATAGAACACAGACCATACAGTGCAGAGGAAGGCCATTCGGCCAATCGAGTCTGCACTGGCCCACTCAAGCCCTCACTGACACCCTATTCCCGTAGCCCAATAACCCCTCCTAATCTTTCTGGACACTAAGGGCAATTTATCATGGCCAATCCACCTAACCTGCACGTCTTTGAACTGTGGGAGGAAACTGGAGCACACGGAGGAAGCCCACGCAGTCATGGGGAGAATGTGCAGACTCCACACAGCGACCCAGCAGGGAATCGAATCTGGGATCCTGGTGCTGTGAAGCCACAGTGCTACCATGCTGCCCTGTACATATTTACATAATGTCGTACGTACATATACATCGAGTTTCCTCTGTTCCTGCAACTCCTTTACAGTTTCTCCCTTTATTTTATACTGTCTCTACATATTCTTCCTGCCAAAATGAATCACACCACACCAACATTTTAAATTCAAAACTATCCTCATCACAGTTGACAGTGTTTCCAATCTTCGTATCAACTTCAAATTTTGAAATCATGTGCTGAACACCAGTCGAGGTCATTAATTTATATCAGGAAGACCAAGGATCCTAACACAGCCCCCTGGGGAGATCCACTACAAACCTTCCCCCAATCTAAAAAACAAGTATTTAGCACCACGCTCTGTTGCCTGTCATTCAGCCAATTTATTTTCCAAGTGCCTACTTTCACTTTTATTCCATGAGCTAGAATTTTGCTCACAAATTTGTTGGCTGGAACTATAGCAAATGCTTTTTAAAAATCCATATACACATCAACAGCATTGTCCTCATCAAGATGTTACCTCAAAAAAAAACTCCAACAAGCTAGTTAAACATGATTTTCCCTTAATTAATCCATGCTGGCTTTTCTTAATTACCCTGCATTTGTCCAAGTGACTATTGATTTGTCCCAAACTTTAGTTTCCAGCAGTTTCCCTACCACCAAACTCAAACTGACTGATATATAGTTGCCAACTTTATCCTAGGAGCCCTTTTCAAACAAGGGCATAACATTAGCAATTCTCAAGTCCTCTGGCAACATGCCGATGTCTACGGAAGACTGGAAAATTATCACTCATGTCTCTGCAATTTCCACTCTCACTTCACTTGGATGCATTTCATCCGGTCCTGGTACCTGATCTATTTTAAGATTACCAAACAACTCTACTTCTCAACTGTAAATTATTTGCGTGCACCAGTTACCTCCTCTCTCACCTCGGCCTGGGTAGCATCTTCTTCCTTTATAAAGACAGATGCAAAGTTCTTGTTTAATACCTCTACTATTTCTCCTGCCTCCTCGTGCAAGTCTTTTTTTTATCCCTAATCAGGCTTCTTGATTTTATTATTTATAGGGGCTGGTTTAGCACACTACTAAATTGCTGGCTTTGAAAGCAGACCAAGGCAGGCCAGCAGCACGGTTCATTTCCCGTACCAGCCTCCACGAACAGGCGCCGGAATGTGGCGATTAGGGGATTTTCACAGTAACTTCATTTGAAGCTTACTTGTGACAATAAGCGGTTTTCATTTTAATATATGCTTAGAGAAGACCTTGGGATTCCTTTTATGTTAACTGCAAGTCTCTTTTCTACATATTCTTTTAACTTTTTTTATTGCACTGTAACTTCCCTTATTTCTGATAAGCATGCGTGTGTGTCATAGTGTTATTATTTTTTTCCTTGGGTTGAGCGATAAATAAATGTTATTTCTTTAACTCAAGAAAACCTTGTCTGATTGGCTCCTTATTGCTCACTGCATTAGTTGAACACATTCTGATTTGAAAATGGTTTCTCCTCGTAAAAAACGAACTTAAAGTTTTGTTGTGTCCAACCAAGGAGCTGATAAGAAGAGAGCCAGTTCACTTCTTCTCACATAGTCATAACAAAATTGGGGGCTCGTATCCAGAATTTGTTTCCATAGACTGACAAAAGATCAGTTTGGGAAAGTAAATTGTTACTTCAAACACATTTTAAAACTACGAAAGGTTTTCTTGGGTCTGTAATACTCGAAAGCCAGGAGAACTGAAATTTAGAATGGCTGGTGAAACATCCGGAGGTGGAAATTGAGGACACAAACAGATAAATTAGTGGTAGAGAAATTAAGATTGGAGCAGTGGAAATTGGAACTGGAATTGGAGGAACGGGAAAAAAGAGAGAATGGCAGGAACTGAAGGAAGAGGGAAAGTCCAAAGAAGACAGCAAGAAAGGGACACAAGACTATATGAACTATGCAGGGAGGTAGAGGCAGCCAAGGCAGGCTGGAAAATAGTACTCCTGAAAGGTGAGGGATAGTCCAGAGAAGGTGAAAAGGCTGAACAAAGTCATCAGAATCTGAGCAAGTACAGGGAACCAAGAGGGAATTGAAAGTACTACAGGAGGCAAAGTAAGAAATTGGGCCTTTAATGAATTGGTATGTTCTGCAGTCTAAAACCTAACAAACGCTTTCTAAAAAGACAACAATTTCTGAACACTTTGGAAACAGCAAGGTCACTTAATTCAGACTGCCATGTTGACATTTCCAAGCTGGTAGGATGGTGCACCCCTTAACTATGCAAGAGCTTAGAAAGGGTCCTTAATATGTAACCTATAAAACGTTGATCTTGAACAGAGTGACAAATAGGAAGGTATGAGTATTTGTGCTATATCCATTGGTCAGAAGGATTTAAATAGTTGATTGGGGCTGAATTTCCCACTCCTGTACCTAGTTCTTATGTTTTTGGCACTAGGTAAGCTACCAGCCCTCAGAAAAAAGGTGGATTAATAAATGCTCTGGCACAGGGGCTGGGTCCTGATGAGGTTGCAGTGCTCGTCAGGCACTGTAACCTCAGATGGATTACAAGAAGGACTACCAAGGAAAGGATTTCCTAAAACTTCGACGAGAGAGCAAAATGCTGTTACCACAAGCGACTGAGATCAACACATTGTGCTTCCCCCCCATCCACTGGGATCCCTCCCAACTGTCACGTGTCGTATACCTTTTCCATCTAATTAATGCATCATATCTAAACTGTTGTTTTATAATAAACTTAATAAATTATCTAATGATTGCCTATGAACTGGGGCAGCACGGTGGGACAGTTGTTAGCATTGCTGCCTCACGGCGCCAAGGCCCGGGTTCAATCCCGGCCTAGAGTCACTGTCCGTGTGAAGTTTGCACATTCTCCCAGTGTCAGCATGGATCTCACCCCCAAATCCAAACATGTGCAAGGTGAATTGGCCATGCTAATTTGCCCGAGTGGTCATTTTTCAAAATTCTGCAGATTCTGGAATGGTTCTTGCAGGTCAAACGGTAGCAAACGTAACCCCACTAATTAAGATACTCTGAGAGACAATGAAACTCACCCTGTGTCCAGACAAAGATACTTCTAAAGCATACAGAAACTAAATGCTTCCTCGATTGGCGACGACAAGGGATCCTCGTAATGTACAGACGGATTAATAGAATTCACTTTTGAGGAATATACAAAAACTGGGATGAAGGCCAGCTGAAAGGCTGCCCCAAGTGTGTGTGTGTGTGTGTGTGAACCAGTGCTGGGGTGTCAGAACGCATATGACACCAAAGAAAAAAGCCAGCCGGTAGCAGCAGCAACCTTGCAAAAGCTTTTTGCAGGTATATTGTCATCTGTCTTTTTCAGATTGTTGAAGTAACCATGGCAAAATGCCAACAGCCTGAAAACCTAGGCCAAATGCAGAATTGGACAATCTAAAGTGAACAGCAGCCAGGCCTGATAAGAATTCAGACAGGCCTTATAAACATAGACATGGATCAGAGGCGAACAAGGGCAAGTCTGAACTTATCCTAGAAGCTGGAACTGGAGGTGCACGACCTTGACGAAATAAGAATAGTATTTTGTGTATTGTCTAGTATTGACCTGACTCGCAGACATCTCAAATCCACTATCAGCCAGGCTCAACGGTGCCTCCACAGCATACGTGGGCAGGGCTATGTGCACTCCATACACATGAGAATGAACCTCCAGGGGGCTCCTGGTGTCTTCCATATATGGAAACAGGAATCCGATTGGGTGCTGCAACGCCCCTCCGGCAACGTCATTGACTGGAAGCCAGAGAACTTTTCAGAAAGGCAAGAAAGAGAGAGAGAGGGGAGGGGGTATAAGGAGATCCCTGGAAACCACCCCCAGCAAAGTCTCCACCTCGAGTGAAGACTACATCCCAGCAAAGAGAAGACATGGCGACAACAGATGAGTGTGTGCAAGACCATCGTTCGCAAAGAAGATCCTGAGGAGTTCAGAGGAAAGTAATCGGAATCAGCAGAACTCCGCAAGAGTCGTTCCCGGCAGAGAAGCTTGGTCAAACTCAACTGCACGTATAGTATTGATAAATTTGTTTCAGGATTTAGAGTTGAACTAGATCAGCCATGAACTTGTTGTCTGGTGCAGCAGGTTTGAAGGGCCAAATGGCCTACTCCTGTTTCCTATGTTCCTATGCTACCTGGCACAAGGTCCCCATTTTATCTGTGCCCGGGTTCTCCCAGTACCTGGACTCAAAAGGACAAGTTGGTAGTTCCAGCAGTGGCCATTGTTCCTACCGGTGCTGCTGGGACTACAAAACTGCTGATCTACATGATTGGCCAGTAACTCTCCAACTCTCCAAGGCAGGTTTTCTGCCCAAGTGAGGGTGGAATCCCTGCCTTCGAGGAGTGTTCAATAGCATCAGAGCTGCCGGCATCAGTAGGAATGCCTTCCCATCGGCTTTCTCAGTGCCCTGCCACCCAAAAGCTTCCTGTGGATTTATTAATTCAGGTTCTCTGCAGTTCCAGAAATACAGCATTCACAGCCTTTCTGGAGAAAACACAGAGGAGAGAGAGTCCATGTTCCTGTGCTTCCAGGAGTCAAACTGAGCTCTTTGGAACTCTGAAAATCCACTGGGATAGGATCCAATCACCACCAGCTAATGGATAGAGTACGGCCTTTTGGGCCAATTCTTTGGCCTCCAGCCAATCAATCAAATCGAGTCCCGCCCCATCGTTCTCTCTGGCGCCGAAAAGTCTGAAGTTCCTGTTCAAAGCTAGCAGTGTGTTCTCACATGTAACTTCTGAATTCCTCATTCTCTCTGCTGCTTCATATAAAGATACATGGTCATTAATCACCCACGGGTCAAAAATGATAACAGAAAAATAAAATAAGGGAATAAACAAAAAAAAACCTTATTAACCTCCCTCCTAAAAGAATGAAATGTCAGGACATGGACGTTTCATTATGAGGTAAGCAAGACATAAATCACAAACACGTATGAATCAATCCACCCCCATTATACAAGTTCCCTTCCCAGTCTCCATATTGGTAACTAGTCAGCCCTTAAACCTGTGACAAAGCATCCGCAATCACATTATCCTTTCCGGGGAAATGTACAATTTTAACGTTGAACTGTTGTAATAATAAACTCCAATGGAATTGCGACATTATACAAATGTAGAGCCTGTAAAGAGTTAAACCAAAGAGAAAATGCTGGAAAATCTCAGGTCTGGCAGCATCTGTAGGGAGAGAAAAGAGCTAATGTTTCGAGTCCAGGTGACCCTTTGTTGAAGCCTCTCTTGAAGAGTTAATATTATGTGAAAACTAGTCACTAGATGGAGCTTCGGGACAGAACTATATATTGCACTGGCTCTTGGACGTCTGGGGAAGTTCAGAGGAGAGTCCGGAGGAGAACGGATTAGAACTGAAGGAGACAAGATTCAAAGTGTATTGCAGAGCTAGTTAAGATATTATAGTTAGTTAGTATATAGAGATGGTGTTAATGAGTGTAATTTAATTCTTATATATGTGTTTACTATTTAGAATAAGTGTCAAACTCAAAGTTAGTACTGTTAATAAAATTAGTTTTGTTCTTCAAAAGAGCTTTGTGTGGCTTTGTGATCACTACGCCTTCCATCCTGGAAATCCCTCAAAAAGATCACTACATGGTACCAGGCGTTTTTTCCTAAAGTGTAAGCAATAAGAAAAGAAGAAAGAAAAAGTCATTGTATCGCTACACATCTCAGAATCTGCAAAAACAAAAGAAGAACGGAGACCAATATGGAAGTTCTGAACAAACCAGCACCCTTCAAAATGTATGGAATACGAAGCTTGAATTGGAAAAACTTCAAGGAACAACTTGAAATTTTATAATTGCCTCTGTGCTTGAATCAGCTTCAGATATAGAAAAATAGCCCTCCTCCTAAATATAGCTGGACCACAAGCCAACGACTTATTTAAATTATTTAATTTTGAAAATGATGATAAAAATAACTATGAGCTGGTAATTTAAAAATGTGATCAGTATTGTGAGCCTCACAATGGAAACCACTGTAAAAACTGATTAGAGAAAAATAACTAATTTACAGCCTTGCCCAGTATTTCACTTGCAGCCTTTGAGTTGTGTAAACTTTTCCTTCTGTACATTTTTCTTTCAGCAGCTTTTAGCAGGTTGGAACATTTTCAGTGTTACTCTGTCTGTAGCCTCTCTTCCAGCTTTTCAAAACTCAATCGCAGCTGCACTTCTGACATCATTTTATGAGCTCAAGGTGCAATGTCTTTACTGAACTGAATGCATCATGGATTCATGGATCCCCTCAGACATTACCTCATGGTAGCAGTCACATGAATAGGCAAGCAGAGTATTTGCATTTAAAACCCCCAAATACTGTAAAGTGGTCACCCAATGAGCATTTGGTCTCCTCGAGGTAGAACAGACTGCATTGCAAGTAGAGAATAGAGTATACTAAATTGAAACAAGTACATGTAAATTGCAATTTCGCCTGGAAGGAGTGTTTGGAGTCTTGGATGATGATGAGACAAGATGTTGCATCTCCTGCACATGCATGAAAAGTTGCCATAGGAAGGGGAGGTGATTGATAAGTGGACCAGGGTTTCATGGAGAGAATAGTACCTTCAGAATACTGAAAATGCTGGGAAGGGAAGATGTGTTAGTGGTGACACCACTTTGGGGGCAGCAGAAATGATGGAGGGTTATCCATTTAATACAGAGACTGTTGAGGTATAAGGTGAGGACAATGGGAATCCTATCTCCTTTTTGGGAAGGAGAAGGGGCAAGAGAAGTACAGGAAATGGAAGAGACAGGATCAAGGGCTCTGCCAAATATTATGGGAGGAATCTTAGGTTGAGGGAAAACAGAAGACGCACTGAAGTGCTGAAATGCAGGGTTGCACAATCAGAACAGATACAACGGAGAAAAAGAAACTGGATTTGTTTGTCACATGTACCGAGGTACAGTGAAAAGTATTGTTCTGCGTGTAGCTCAGACAGATCAGTCGTGCATGAAAAGAAAATACAAAGGGCAAACTTAAAATACACAATGTAAATACATAGTCACAGGCATCGGGTGAAGCATACAGAAATGTAGTACTACTCGGTGGAGAAAATGTGTGAAGAGATCAGAGTAATACATAAGAGGGTCGTTTAGGAGTCTGGTAACAGTGGGGAAGAAGCCTTTTTTGAAATTGTTAGTGCGTGTTATTAGACTTTTGTATCTCTTGCCCGATGGAAGAAGTTGGAAGAGTGAGTAAGCCGGGTCGGAGGGGTCTTTGATTATGCTGCCCGCTTTCCCAAGGCAGCGGGAGGTGTAGATGGAGTTAATGGATGGGAAGCGGGTTCATGTGACGGACTGGGCAGTGTTCACGACTCTCTGTAGTTTCTTCCAGTCTTGGGCCGAGCAGTTGCCATACCAGGCTTTGATGCAGCCAGATAGGATGCTTTCTATGGTGCACCTGTAAAAGTTGGTTAGAGTCAGTGTTGATATGCTGAATTTCCTTAGCTTCCCAAGGAAGTATAGGCGCTATTGTGCTTTCTTGGTCGTAGCTTCGACGTGGGCGGACCAGGACAGATTGTTCGTGATGTGCACACCTAGGAATTTGAAGCTGTCAACCATCTCAACCTCGGCCCCATTGATGCAGACAGGGGTGTGTACAATACTTTGCTTCCTGACGTCAATGACCAGCTCCTTAGTTTTGCTGACATTGAGGGAGATATTGTTGTCATTACACCACTCCACTAGGTTCTCTATCTCCCTCCTGTATTTAGATTCATCGCTGTTCAAGATCTGACCCATTACAGTCGTGTCGTCAGGGAGAATTAAATGGGGTCCTTACAGGAAACCGGGTGTGAGGAAATATAATCAAGTTGCTGTGGGAGTCCAGTGACTTATTTTGTTTGAGAGCTTAACCCCAAAAATGAGAACAGAAAATCGAGGAAGGGTAGGAAAGAATTGGAAATAACCAGGTGTAGGTGACAGAAGGGCAAAAGAGGCAAACAGTACGAATACAGTCATCAATGTACGGGGGGGGGGGGGACTCTCCCCCGAGTTCTCCAGAGTTGCACGGCGCTGTGACCTTCAAGGGCTCTTTCGCTACAGGCCCCAAGCAGTTCCAGCCAGCAGACGTTTGAACAAAGTTTTCCAGAGCAACTAAGTGCGTTTTAAACTCTTGTCATTCCAGCAGGTCATCACTTTCCGCTACCAGTATGTATTTATGGTCCTTAGTCTTCTCATCTCAAATCACTGATTGTTATGTTTTATGTAAGTAGTTAGTCCCAAGAGTACAATAGCTGACTGAATCCTGAAGGACATATCTACAAACTGGGCCTGTGGTAGGTGGTGAGGGAACCAACAAAATAGGTGAATAGCTGCATGACCTCAGCCTCACCAATTTATCTGTAGAAACATCTGTTGACGACAGCATTGGTTGGATTGATCACCACACAGTCCTTATGGAGATGAGCTCCCATCTTCACACTGAGGACACCTCCATTGTTATGTGTGGCACTACCACCGTGCTAAATGGGCTTGATGCAGAAAAGATCTAGCAACTGACCAGGGTATCCATGAGGTACTGTGGGCTATCTGCAGCAGTAGTATTGTATTCAATCATAATCTGTAAAACTTATGCCCCGGCATATCTCTGATTCCACCATTATCAAGACAGGGTACCTGGTTCAATGAGCAGTGCAGGACAGCATGCCAGGAGCCACAACATCTAAAAACGAGATGCTAACCTGGTGAAGCTACGACACCAGATTACATGTGTGCTCAACAGCAGAAAATCATGTGTAAGGGACCTTCCTGTTGATTTCCTTGTTTCCCATTTATTTTACTTTGTCGTCATCATTTTGATCCATGGGTATTTAATGGACATATACCATTAAGTCATGCAAAGGAAGTGAGGAACTCAAAAGTTGCAAAATGGTACACTGTGCTATGGAGGTTTAGCTTTTGAACAGAAAAAATCACTTTCTGGAACCCAAGAGATCAGAGGCATTCAGTTCGATTGCTGGTGGTTAATGAATTGGCCAAAGGCCGTATTCTGTCTGATGACAAGCAGTTATTGGGTCCTACCCGTGTGGGATGGTTTTCAGAGAAACCAGGAAGGGACAGTTGTGTACTGAATGCTGAGAGAAGAAGCTGTGAGCTGCTGACTCTCTCCAATTCTTTCTCCAGAAATGCTGCCTACCTGCTGGTTTCTGAATCGGCACAGAAATTTTGAGACTTGGATGAATCTACAGCAAAAATCATTACAGACTGCCGGGGTGCCGGACTGACAGTGCCAAGGTGCTCGGGTGCCAAGTTGGCACTGAGAACCCCCTAACAGGTAAGTTGGGGCATTGGGGAGGGGGGGTGGTGTGCAGAGGTCATGGTGGAGGTTCCAGACATCAGGGCAGCATTTAAAAATTAAGGTTAATAGAAAAAAATGAGAACAGAATAAAGGGCAGCACGGTGCAGAGTGGCTAGCACTGCTGCCTCACAACGCCAGGGACCCGGGTTTAATTCCAGCCTTGGGCGATTATGTGGGTTTCCTCCGGTCCTCCGATTTCCTCAAACAGTCCAAAGATGTGCAGGTTAGGTAGATTGGCCATGATACAAATTGCCACTTAGTGTCCAGGGATGTGCAGGTTAGATGGGGTTATGGGAATAGGGCAGGGGAGTTGGTCCAGGTAAGGTGCTCTTTCAGAGGGTCAGTGCAGACTTGATGGGCCAATTGGCCTCCTTCTGCCCTGGAGGAATTCTATGAAAGCAAAAACCTCCAACTGAAGGTGTAGACTGAAGAAAGGTATACTGGAATACATCCATATGAAGAGAGACTTTTATCCTTTTAACTTTTAATATTATTTTATTTTACACCACTCTTTCCCTCCCCCCCTCCCCCCCCCGTGTTTCTCTGTCTTGTGTGTTTCTCTGTCTTGTGTGTGTACAGGGTTAGAGAGGAGAGTTAGGAATTGGATAATAGTTAACCAGTTGTACTTGCTGCACATTTAATTATAGTTATTGTTATTACTAAAAACAAATTGTGTTTAAATTTACAAACCTGGTGACTGTAATTATTGAGCAGCCAGAGACCAAAGACTTTGGGTATTTTTCGAAGAATTATTGGTTAATTCAATTGTGTGGCGACTCCGGGTCAAGAGGCGCTGGGATTGGCTGTGCCCTCGCTCAGGGTGTCGTAACACAGAACTTACTAAGAATCTTACTCTGGATTTATTCTTCAAACAGTCCACACTATCCAACAACCCGTGCTGGATTTGTACCAGCTCCCAGAGGCAAAAACTGTACACAATCAAACCCCATTCTTCATAGATTCTTCTACTACAATGGAGAGATGTTATCATTTATTTTATTCCTCACTTAATATTTTCTTGTTATGCTATCTCTTTCAATTAGGAAATTGATTACTATTCATGTTAATTGATACGGAATAGCAAGACAATGTCGTTTTTGTTCCCTCCGTGAGATGCAACAATCTGTGACAATAAGATATTTGAGCAAAAAAACAATCTTATTGTAACAAGCAGATTTAAGCAACACACACACAGCTTGCCTTAACTTGTTGAGGGGCAAAACCCACAAATCACTAAACTTCATCAAAAGCAGCAAGTAAAGTTTGAAACTTACAAGTATTTCAAACGTGAGAGACCGTCAAAAGTTTCTGGAATCAGATCCGTTATACGATTCCCCTTTAAATTTCTGAAAGTTAATACATTTTATAATGAGCTTCATGCTGTCTAACAGGGTGCTTTTTAATCATGCTAAAAAGTACCAAATCTCAGCTCTGGTAATCAGAGTTACTGTACTAATGATTAGCTCTAAAAAAAAAACTAGTTCCCTGGAGTAGAAAAGACCAACACTGGAAATTTACTCAGCAAATCTCCTTGAGCAAAATATACCCATTATCCCAGATACACATATAAATAGGGTTCCACCAATCTTGTGCCAAAATTACATCAGCTGAGTGGGAGAACACCAAGGAAATTCCTGTGCAGATACTTACATTGGATTAGTTTTAAACACATTATGCCAACAATCAAGATGCTTTACATAGTCAACTGCCTCACACTTTAAAGATAAAACTCTTGCAGTTGTAGAGACTATGGCACAAGGCTTTTCATTCAGCAAAAAAAGCAACGGTGCTCGCCGCTCACCTCAAAAGAGTTTTTCGCAAAGGTCTAGGGATCTCTATGGTTTGCAATTCACCTTTCCAGATGCTAATTTCAGTTTTGCATTAGCTCAAGGTGATCTCTGGCACCCAGAAACAGTGAAGTCATCAACAGACTAAGCAGCCAGTCACACTGAGAAATGTTCAGAGGGGCAGACCATGAAGTAAAAACCACTGGTGATCCTTTTTATTCATTTTGCAGAGTGTGAAATAAAGCTTTGGACATACATATGGAATTAAGGAAAAAGGTAAAATATAGAAAAATTCTAAAACTTTAAAAATTCACGAAGTTTATCACAACAAAAATTTGACATTTCATAAATACAAAATTGTTCTTTCATGGCCAAAGAGATTGTTCAACAGTAATTATATACTTGTTACATCTCACTTAACAAGGCATAACCTTTTCAAGGATTCACATGAATTTAAGTGATGATTAAGATTTCAGAGATTTTAACAGTGTATTCTTGTGACAGAGTAGTGAAATTGCTGACACCAATATCTGCATTTCCTTGTTTAACTGTACATAAGCAGACAATAGAATTTGCTATCTGTTTCACATTGGTAATGACAGCTAACACTTATGGCTTCATTACAATTGCAAAATCCAAGTATATATTATGAGCTATAGTCTGTGTTTATATGAACCTATACTTGAGTTTGATTGTGAGGGGAAATTGTGGGATCTTTGCTCAGCCTCACAGATTGATATATTTCTCGTTATCAATAGTTCACGTTCTTCAAATCGAGCTGGAGTCCTGAAGTTCACAGCTGCCAGACTGGGCTTGAGGCAGGGACTGAGAGAAACAATGCAAGGGAACAATGCCGGTCTGATCAATCTACTTGCCATGAATGAAGCTGTTCATGGCAACACTGGTAGGAGTGACCACGTACAATCCTTGCAAGGACCAAGTCTTGTCTTCATACTGCGTCATTTTACATCATGTCATGTCGTATTACCACTATGCTAAGTGGGATAATTTAAGAAGAGATCAAACAGCATAAAGTTGGACATCCATGGAGAGCTGTATGCTATCAGCTGCAACAGAACTGAAAACCACCATAATCTGCAAATTCCTGGGATGGTATATCCCTCACTTCTCCATTATCAACAAGTCAGACAACCAACCCTGGTTTAGCGAAGGGTGGAGGTGAGCATGTCAGGTCCAGCAGTAGCCATACCAGAAAGGGAGGTACAAACTTGGTGAAGCTGCAAGACAGAACTATATGTATGTTAAACAGAAAAATAAGCATGCCATGAACAAAGCTAAATGATCCAACAATGAAAGATCAAGTCAGAACTCTGTAACCCACATCTAACTGGGAGGCAATTAAGCAATGAACAAGAAGATGCTTCTCCATAAATAACACCATCCTCAGGCATTGCCGAGCACCTAGGCATAAAACATAAAAACTTAAGAATTTGCAACCTTCCTCTGTCAGAAGTGCCAAGTGTCCAACCTGCCACTGCTCGAGTCCGCATCACAAAAGCTTGTTTTCAGCTATAGCTCCAAGAAAGGCCAAGTGAGGAGGACACAGGAAAAGCAACTGTCCCTGACACATTCTGGCTGTGGTGCTGAAGGTCTGAGCTCTAGAACATGCCACGGCCCACCAAGCGGTTCTAGTACAGCTGCAACATAAACACCTGCGTGACAAGGTGGAGAATTGCCTAGTTACCTTATCCACACAATGCAGCATAAATTCAAACTTGCCTATTTACTATTCTATAAACCTACTCCCAATTATTAGCAAAATGTTGGGAGGAATCATCAATAATGCTATGCAGAGACACTTACAATAAGCTGCCCATCACTCCCAAGTGTGCATTTGCCATGGACAACCAGTTAGCCTTTGTCTAAACATGGACATGAGGGAAATCCCAGAAGTGAGGTGATAAAGACATCAAGGCAGCATTTGAAGAATTAGGGCATCCTGCTAAAACTGAAGTCAATTGGGATCGGGGGAAAATTCTCCAAGAATGGAGTCATACCTGGCACAAAAAAAGCTGGTTGTGGTTGCTAGAGATCAATCATCTCAGCCCCAGGACATGGTTGCAGGAGTTCCACAGGGCATTGTCCCAAGCCCAACTTCCTTCAGCTGCTTCATTAATGTGATAGTCAATACTGAGGAGGACTGCAACAAATTACAGGAGGACATTAATAAACTTGCAGAATGGGCATTGGCAAAAGAAGTTCAACATAGATAAATGTGAGATTGTACATTTTGGTAGGAAGAATAGTGATGGCATTTGTTGCTTCAAAGGTGAAATTCTAGGTTGGATACAGGAACAAAGAGATCTTTGGAGAATGAATATATCAATCACTAAAAGTTGCACCGCAGGTTAACAAGGCCATAAAAAAGCTAACCAAGCACAGTTTTATTTCTAGAAGGGTAGAATTGAAAAATTGGATTTGTTTATTGTCACGTGTACCGAGGTACAGTGAAAATTATTTTTCTGCGAGCAGCTCAACAGATCATTAAGTACATGAGAAGAAAAGGGAATAAAAGAAAATACAGAATAGGGCAACACAACATATACAATGTAACTGGCATCGGATGAAGCATACAGGGGTGTAGTGTTAATGAAGTCAGTCCATAAGAGGGTCATTTAGGAGTCTGGTGACAGTGGGGAAGAAGCTGTTTTTGAGTCTGTTCGTGCGTGTTCTTAGACTTCTGTATCTCCTGCCCGATGGAAGAAGTTGGAAGAGTGAGTAAGCCGGGTGGGAGGGATCTTTGATTATACTGCCCGCTTTCCCCAGGCAGCGGGAGGTGTAGATGGAGTCAATGGATGGGAGGCAGGTTTGTGTGATGGACTGGGCGGTGTTCACGACTCTGAAGTTTCTTGCGGTCCTGGGCCGAGCAGTTGCCATACCAGGCTGTGATGCAGCCTGATAGGATGCTTTCTATGGTGCATCTGTAAAAGTTGGTAAGGGTTAATGTGGACATGCCGAATTTCCTTATGTGAAAAATTATGTGAAACGTGTATTGAGCCTTGTTTAAACCACAGAGGCCCATGGCTTGGTGTGATCATGGGAATGCAGTGGGTGGAAGGGGAGGGATGGTTGCCCACATTCTGCCTGTTCTAGGAGGTTTGCTCTTGGACCTAAAAAATAATTCTAATCTTGGACTATTTTGCACCCTTCCTCCTTCAACCAGGTTTTTAAATGAGCAGAGAACCCAGTAAACCTGTAAAATTGCATGCCAATTCCACACACAACAGAGGATCTCCAACTTGTATTGACTCAAGAGTCTGGCCTGATATACACTGGTGCCTGGGCCATCTAGTGGAAGACTGCAACACAAATAGAACAAAGCAAGCATGTTATCAGGAAAGGCTGAACATGCTGAGGCTCTTGTCTCTAAAAGAGAGGAGACTGAGGGACGGCCTGATAAAAGATCTTTGAAAATTTTTGAAAATTGTTTGATAGGTTAGTCAGAGAGGTGTTTCCAGTTTTGTGAGAGACCAGAGCCAGGGGCCATTATTATAAGAAAGTTATCTGTAAGTCCTCTAGGGGATTCAAAATAAAGTTCTTTACCCAGAGAATGGATAGAATATGGATCATGTTACCACGAGTAGTAGCTGAAGCAAACAGCACCAATGCATTTCAGAAGCTAGATAAGCACATGAGGGGGAAAAGAATAAGGATGTGTTAATGGTAATAGGATTAGATGAAGAAGGATGGGAGCTGGATCATGTGAAGCATAAACATTTGCATAGGCCTATCATCCAAAAGGTTGGCTTCTGTGCCATCATACAAACAATGACAATGTGTCAATCAATCATCTCAATTTTAGCTCTGATATTCAGTTTACACCAGGGTTAAGGAGACAAAATCCACTCCAAGATCTCCAACCAATTAATCAGATCCAAGTTGCAAAATTGGGCACTATCCTACTACAAGTTCAGTTCTTCCCTCCTTCCATTTTGCTTTTACATCTCTACAATAGATGTATGTAAAACACATGTATGACTTATCCGAAGGATGCATGTAGGATCCTAGCATATGGATCAAACAAGCAAACCCAAACAACAATACAAGTTCAAGTTTACAACTTCAACTAAGCTCATTAGATCATTCTTGTTGCAAATAAAGCAATATCATGCTTTGCTGTTTTTGCTGTATGGCATGGTTTCCTGCATTAAAAAAATTTAAGGTTTTGTTTGGTTTGGAAATACATAAAAGTCACAACACATACAAACAAACCAAACCATTCAGCCCAACCAGTCCATGTTAGTTTACTCTCCATCTAATACGAACATACAAAATAGGAGCAGAGGAGGACATTTACCTACTCGACACATCTTTTGGGTTGTGGGGGTGAGACCCAAGCAGACACAGGGAGCATGTGCAAACTCCACACAGTGACCCGGGGCCGGGATCTAACCCGGGTCCTTGGCGCTGTGAGGCAGTAGTTCTAACCACTGGGCCAACGTGCCGCTCCTTTGAATCGTTCATCCTGTCATAATTTTAAATGCTTCCATCATATATTTCTTTGTGGGCATCGCTGGTTAGGCCAGCATTTGTTGCCCATCCTTAGTTGCTCTTCCGAAGGTAATGGTGAGCTGCCATCTTGAACTGCTGCAGTCTGAGCTGTTAGGGAAGGAATTCCAGGATTTTGATCCAGCTTTAAAGGAACAGTGATAGATTTCCAAGTCAGGATGGTGAGTGACTTGGAGGGGAACCTGCTCAGTCTTTCTCGATGTTAATGGTGTGGGTTTGGAAGGTGCTGTCTAAAAAGCCTTGGTGAGGTCCTGCAATGCATCCTGTAGATGGTACACTGCTGCTACTGTTCATCGGTGGTAGAAGGATTGAATGGTTGCGGGAGGAGTAGTAATCAGATGGGCTGCTTTGTCCTGGATGATGTTGAGCTTCTGGAGTGTTGTTGGAGCTGCACTCATCCAAGCAAGGGGAAAGTATTCCATCACACTGCTGACTTGTGCCTTGTAGATGGTGAACAGGCTTTATTTTTGAGGGGGGGGGGGGGGTGAGTCACTCGCCGTGGGCCTCCTAGCCTTTGACCTGCTCTGGTAGCCACAGTATTTATATGGCTTGTCCAGTTCAGTTGCTGGTCAATGGTCACCTCCAGAATATTGACAGTAGAAGATTCAGCAATGGTAATGTCACTGAACGTCAAGGGGCAATGATTAGATCCTCTCTTGTAGATGGTGACTGCCCGCCATTTGTTTGCCATGAGTTACTTCCCGTTTGTCAGCCCAAGCCTGGATATTGTCCAGGTTTTTCTACATTTGGAGATTAACTGCTTCAGTATCCGAGGACTGGGAGGTAATTGATGAAGCAGCTTAAAATGGTTTGGCCTAGGACCCCGAGGAACTACTGCAGTGATGTTCTGGAGTTGAGATGATTGACCTATGGCCATAAGAACCATCTTACTTTGTACCAGGTATGACCACAGTGGAGAGTGTCCTCCCCCACCCCCCCCCACCCCCCCACGATTTCCATTGACTCAGCCTCCTTAATGCCATACTCAGTCAAACGTTGCCTTGATGTCAAGAGCAGTCACTCTCCCCTCACCTCTGGCATTCCGCTCTTTTGTCCATGTTTGAACCAAGGCAGTAATGAAGTCAGGAGCTGTGTTTGTGTAACCTACCTCTTCACTCACCTGATGAAGGAGCTGTGCTCCAAAAACTAGTGATTCCAAATAAACCTGTTAGACTTTAAGACTTCTGACTGAGCCCACCTTAGTCCAACGCCGACATCTTCACATCATTTCCTCCAAGTGGTGTTCAACATAGAAGAGTAATAATTCATCAGCTAAAGGGATGGACGATACATGGTAATCAGCAGTAGGTTTCCTTTCCCATGTCTGACCTGGTGTCATGAGACTTCATGGGGTCCAGAGTCAATGTTGAGGGCTTCCAGAACAACTGCCTCCAGACTGTATACTACTCTTCTGTCACTTCTGCTGGGTCTGTTCTGCCAGTGATACAGGACATACCCAGGAATAGTGATGGTGCTAACTAGAACATTATCTGTAAGGTATGATTCTGTGAGTATGACTATGTCAAACTGTTGCTTAACTGGTATGTGAGACAGCTCTCCAAACTTTGGCACAAACCATCAAATGTTAGCAAGGAGGACTTTGCAGGGTTCTTGGACTTTCCAGTGCCTAGGTCAATGCCGGGTGGTCCTTCCAGTGTAATTCCTTTGTGTTTCCTTTGCACCAGTTTAATACAACTGAGTGGCTTAAGAGTCAGACCAGGTAAGGGCGGCAGGTATCCTTCCCTAAAATACAATAGTGAACCAGTTGGGTATTTACGACAATCGTTTCATGGTCCGACTTTTAATTCCAGATGTTTTATTCAGTTTAAAATCCACCATCTGTCTTGGTGGGATTCGAATCAGAGTCCCCAGAAGATTACCCTGGGTGTCTGGATTACTAGAGCAGCGAAAATACCACTGTGCCACCGTCTCCCCAATTATTGTACAATTATTATTGCATAATCTGTGTACTAATAAAAAGGACCCAATTTTTCAAGCTTTTCTTCCGAATTGTATTGCTTACATTGTATTGTTTAAAGTATACACAGTAGATACTGATAAATATTTTTGTTCATTCAGGAGTTTTACAATATGGACAAAGTTATTTTCTGTAATAGGCTGGCTAGTGATTCCTAGGAGGATTGTTTGTGCAACTAGTCAAATTTATTTCTTGTTCTGGTCCACATAATAGACTAAAACACTCCTAGCAGGAGAGGCATGTGGCGCAGTGGTTAGCACTGGGACTGCAGTGCTGAGGACCCAGGTTCGAAAACTGGCCCTGGGTCACTGACCGTGTGGAGATTGCACATTCCCCCCATATCTGCGTGGGTTTCACCCCCACAACGCAAAGATGTGCAGATTAGGTGGATTGGGCACGCTAAATTGCCTCTTTATTGAAAAAAAATAATTGGGTACTCTAAATTTTTTTTTAAAACACGACTAGCAAAAATCCGTTCCAAATGTAGCGCTTTCACAAAATCTTGAATGCAAAAACAAATGAAACAGCAATCATGTCCTACAGCAGAAGCTTGAAGCCATGTGTATATTTATGGAGGCCAGGAATAGCAGCCAAATTTTGAAAATAAACATAACTGGAATGAAAACAACGGTTCAATTGTTTATGAAACACTTGTCCAAAATGCAACCCATTCCAAAAACTTCTATAGGCATGAAGACGAGTGGTGGGCAGCCTGGGATCCAAGTCCAGCTCACAAGACATTTAGTTTACCGTTGCCCACGAGCAGAGTTGCCAGGTTCCACTGGTTTGCGCCTGCATAATGTTTTTTCCTACTGAAATGACTAAAGTGATACACACGTACAGCAAGGGCATGTGAAGTGATGTGCGTGCTGATTGCAAACAATATTGACTGCAAGAGCAGTGTACTCCCTCTGCAGCCAACCAAAACGTAAATATTTCTTTTGATTTTACAATTAAATCTGTGTACTCATAAAAAGGACCCAATTTTTCAAGCTTTTCTTCCGAATTGCATTTCTTACAATTTTCAAGAATTTTCTAGAACTGATTATGAAATATTTGGTGTGTATTAAACGTATTATTCCTGGGATTATGGTTAGTAAACATGCCCGATTTCAATTTGTGGCTGGAATGGCAGAGGGCCAATCATGTAGCCCATTCACCTGCCTAGGATACCTATCACTGATATAGACTATCCCCTTAGTAATTTAAAAAGATCTTGTGCAATTTAACAAAAATCAATCCCAGAACATATGACGGTTGGCTATAAGACTGAGGAAAGCAACTGAATTAACAATTTACTTAGGCAGAGCAACTGACTGGAGGAGATTATGAATGGACTTGTATACAAGTGGAATAAAATGCACTGAGCAAAACACTAGGATACTGACCATAAAGCTACTTTTGACATTCAACAAGCAGAAAGCGATACAATGAAAAGTTAACCGGTTCGTTATTATACTTAAACTTCAGCTTTGATGACACTAGTTTTAGTTGTTTAGCACTTCCCTCACCCACCACAATCTTTGTGTTGTTAGGATGCTGATCTGACATCATGTTGTGGATGAGTCCTCCAACTGAATATCAGGAAAGCTGAAATCATCCAACTCCAATTTTTTTACTGGTCATATTCTCAGGCTGAACACAAAGATCATCGCTTCTCAGCCGAGCGCGAGGTCAGATGTAATGCCTGGATCTGGTATGTCTCTCTTCTGGAGACCATGAAATGGATTCAATTTGAATTTGAATTGGTTTTGGTGCAGGCAAGGAGATGGATTAGGAGTTTGCCCCTGTCCACTCTGAGCTTTGTCTTTGTAACTCTGATAAAGGAATTTTAAAAATGAACACAAAGTGGCAAACTTACAGCTTCTTGGTCAAGCCGGAGCTGATAATCCCTCCATCTTGTTTATCACTAATACTGCTTACTTCCACCATAAAATTCCTATTCATTCCTTTCCTCACCTATATTACTGCTGAAAAACCTGTGTCAGTGTGTCACCTCAACATCCATTTTCGCCAAAGGTCTTCATGCTGCCTCCCATCCTTTATAAACTTATTTGTCCAACACACAGGTGCTTTAAAATGGCTCACACCCAGCTATGTTAGTTCCTTGACTCCCATTGCATTAGTTAAAATCGTCATCTGAAAAAGTCTTCAATTCCTTGCACCACCGTTAAAATCTCTGTGGTACCCCGGTGGCAAGTGTGATCACGAACAGGCAGAGGTCTGACTATTTCCATCTTTATAGAGGGACAAGGCAGGGGTGTCCCATGTCTCCGTTACTGTTTGCATTGGCAATTGAACCCCTGGCCATAGCACTGAGGGGCTCCAGGAAGTGGAGGGGAGTACTCAGGGGAGGAGAAGAACACCGGGTATCATTGTATGCAGATGATTTATTGCTGTATGTTGCGGACCCAATGGAGGGGATGCCTGAGATAATGCAGACACTCAGGGAGTTTGGGGAATTCTCGGGGTACAAATTGAATATGGGGAAGAGTGAGTTGTTTGTGGTGCATCCGGGGGAGCAGAGCAGGGGAATAGATGATTTACCGCTGAGGAAGGTAACAAGAGATTTCCGGTACTTAGGGATTCAGATAGCCAGGAGTTGGGGAACCTTACATAGGCTTAATCTAACACGATTGGTGGAACAGATGGAGGAGGACTTCAAGAGATGGGACATGGTGCCCCTGTCACTGGTGGGTGGAGTGCAGGCGGTCAAAATGGTAGTCCTCCCGAGATTCCTTTTTGTGTTTCAGTGCCTCCCGGTGATGGTCACGAAGGCTTTTTACAAGAAAATCGAGAAAAGTGTCATGAGTTTTGTGTGGGCTGGGAAGACCCCGAGAGTGAGGAGGGGGTTTTTGCAGCGTAGCAGGGATAGGGGGGAACTGGCACTACCGAGCTTAAGTGAGTACTACTGGGCCGCCAATATCTCAATGGTGTGTAAGTGGATGGGAGAAGGGGAGGGAGCGGCATGGAAGAGATTGGAGATGGCGTCCTGCAAAGGAACCAGCCTACAAGCACTGGCGACGGCGCCGTTGCCGTTCTCCCCGAAGAAATACACCACAAGTCCAGTGGTGGTGGCAACACTGAAAATTTGGGGGCAGTGGAGATGACATAGGGGAATGACGGGAGCCTCGGTGCGGTCCCCGATAAGAAATAATCATAAGTTTGTCCCGGGGAGAATAGATGGGGGATTTAGAGCATGGCAGAGAGCTGGGATTGTGCAACTGAGGGATCTGTTCTTAGACGGGACGTTTGCGAGTCTGGGAGCGCTGACGGAAAAATATGGGTTGCCCCAAGAGAATGCATTTCGGTACATGCAATTGAGGGCTTTTGCGAGGCAACAGGTGAGGGAATTCCCGCAGCTCCCGACGCAGGAGATTCAGGATAGAGTGATCTCAGGGACATGGGTGGGGGATGGTAGGGTGTCGGATATATACAGGGAAATGAGAGACGAGGGGGAGATTATGGTGGATGAGCTGAAGGGAAAATGGGAAGAAGAGCTGGGGGAAGAGATTGAAGAGGGGCTGTGGGCAGATGCCCTACGTAGGGTAAACTCTTCATCCTCGTCCGCCAGGCTTAGCCTGATACAATTCAAGGTTTACAATTCAAGGTTTTGCACAGGGCGCATATGACCGGAGCAAGGCTCAGTAAATTTTTCGGGGTAGAGGATAGGTGTGGGAGATGCTTGAGAAGCCCAGCAAACCACACCCACATGTTTTGGTCATGCCCGGCACTGCAGGGGTTCTGGGTGGGGGTGGCGAATGTGCTTTCGAAGGTGGTGGGGGTCCGGGTCGAGCCAAGCTGGGGGTTGGCTATATTTGGGGTTGCAGAGGAGCCGGGAGTGTAGGAGGCGAGAGGGGCTGATGTTTTGGCCTTTGCGTCCCTAGTAGCCCAGCGAAGGATATTGCTTATGTGGAAGGAAGCCAAACCCCCAGGCGTGGAGACCTGGATAAACGACATGGCAGGGTTTATAAAACTAGAACGGATAAAGTTTGCACTAAGGGGTTCGGCTCAAGGGTTCACCAGGCGGTGGCAACCGTTCATTAACTACCTCGCAGAACGATAAAACGAGGCCCAGGCCATAGTAGAAGCTGTGCGGCATTGGGGGCATTTCCTGGCCGGCAGGAGATTCACTCCCCTCACTGACCAACGGTCGGTGGCCTTCATGGTCGATAATGCACAGCGGGGCAAGATAAAGAACGGCAAGATCTTACGGTGGAGGATCGAACTCTCCACCTACAACTATGAGATCTTCTATTATCCTGGGAAGCTAAACGAGCCCCCGATGCCCTGTCCCACAGCACATGTGCCAAAGCACAAGTGGACCGCCTCTGAGCCCTCCACGAGGATCTCTGCCACCCGGGGGTCACTCGATTCTTCCATTTCATTAAGATCCGCAATCTGCCCTACTCCATCGAGGAGGTCAGGACAGCCACCAGGAACTGCCAAATCTGCGCGGAGTGCAAGCCGCACTTCTACAGGCCAGAGAAAGCACACCTGATAAAGGCTTCCCGCCCCTTCGAACGCCTCAGTATGGACTTCAAAGGGCCCCTCCCCTCCACCGACTGCAACACGTACTTCCTGAACGTGATTGACGAGTACTCCCGGTTCCCATTCGCCATCCCCTGACCCGACATGACCGCAGCCACCGTCATAAAAGCCGTCCACAGTATCTTTACGCTGTTCGGTTTCCCCGCCTACATACATAGCGATAGGAGGTCCTCCTGTATGAGCGACGAACTGCGTCAATTCCTGCTCAGCAAAGGCATTGCCTCGAGCAGGACGACCAGTTACAACCCCCGGGGAAATGGACAGGGAGAGAGGGAGAACGGAACGGTCTGGAAGACCGTCCTACTGGCCCTACGGTCCAGGAATCACCCAGTCTCCCGCTGGCAGGAGGTCCTCCCGGATGCCCACCACTCCACCCGGTCACTGCTGTTTACCATGACCAACCAAACACCTCACGAACGTCTCCTGGTCTTCCCTAGGGAATCCTCCTCCGGGACCTTGCTCCCAACCTGGCTGGCAGCTCCTGGACCCATCCTGCTCCGCAAACACGTGCGGGCGCACAAGTCGGACCCATTGGTCGAGAAGGTCCATCACCTCCACGCTAACCCTCAGTGCGCCCACGTGGCGTACCCCGGCGGCCGACAGGAAACGGTCTCCCTACGGGACCTGGCGCCCGCTGGATCCCCACACACACCCCCACCACCAATCCCACCCTCCCTCCCACCCGCGCACCCCACAGCCGCCCCCTTCCCAGGTGGATCGGTCCTACCACCGGCCCCGTCTAGGGGTAATGAAGCTGCCGAAGAAGCCAAAGCCACGCTCCCGGAGCCACAGATGCCCGAGCCGGCGCCTGCATCACCACCGAAGCTACGACGATGGCAGAGGACGACCAGGGCCCCCGATCGAGTAATTGCTTCATTCTGAACTGTAAATAAATTTTGTAAATAGTTGCGATGTAACGAGGCAAAACCACTGTACTGATGTATACCAGGTACCTCCGTAACCTTAACCTCTACCACTGTGTAACGCGAAGCCACCACCCCCGCCGGACTCTTTTTTTAACAGGGGGTGAATGTGGTAGTCGGTATTAGCAGTATTCCAGTACACTGCAATGCTGTAAGACCATTGGTGTAGAAGGTACTATTTTCATTGGTTAAGCCTGCCTGCTGATTCCGCCCAGTAAGGCGGAGTATAAGGGCCCGTGTCTCCCCAGCAGCTGCCTTCTGTACCTGCGCTGCTGGGGGAAACATCTAGTTTAATTAAGCCTTCAATTGTCTCCAATCTCGCTTCTGGATTTATCGATAGAGCGCCAATCTCAAAAGCCCATCTTCTCATACAAGCTGCTAATTCTTGTACTCTGATTTAACATCCACTCCTTTACTCCTTCTGTCTACTAATTTTCACTTCTCAATGTTTTTTTTTTAATTAAAAGGGGTTTACATTATTATTTAAACCTTAGAGGCAGCACGGTAGCACATTGGTTAGCACTGTTGCTTCACAGAGCTATGGTCCCAGGTTTGATTCCCATTTGGGTCACTGTTTGTGCGTAGTCTGCTCGTTCTCCCCATGTCTGCGTGAGTTTTCTCTGTATGCTCCGGTTTCCTCCCACAAGTCCCAAAAGACGTGCTTGTTAGGTGAATTGGACATTCGGAATTCTCCCTCTGTGTATCCGAACAGGCGCCGGAATGTGGCGACCAGAGGATTTTCACAGTAACTTCATTGCAGTGTTAATGTTAGCCTACTTGTGACAATAATAAGGATCATCATTATACAAATGCTGGCCTTTTGTTTGAAAGCGAGAGAGACCAACCAGTTCACTGAACTAAAAACACTAAAATGTTTATCAATACTGAAATAAATGAAATTTGACTCGAGAAAAGTACATGATTGTAGAATTAGCAACAAAGTGCCTGTGAAGGCAAAAAGAAAATGAAGAACAGAGAGGTTAAGTGAGGCATGATCGAATATTTTTAAACTGCACTAAAAATACAGAATGAACTGTTCTAGTGATGCAAGGGAAGGCATTTTCAGTGACTGCGTATCATGAAGTTCAGGGAACTCAGGGCTTCCTGCATGGTGCGCTGACGCATCTGTAATGTTCTGCACACTCTTCTCCAAGAGTAATTATGTTTAAACATTTTGGGAAGACTGCAATCTCTACAAACTCTAAAACTTAATTCCCATCTGCGCTTTACTCTCAGGTTGAACCAAGCAATTTCAAGCCTCAGCATTCTATTCAAATCACAGTTAAGCTTCCAACTCCATATTCTCTCCGTCACAAAGATCCCGCATTGCTACCTCAGTAACACTTACTGGTTCCATCCCTCTCAGCCTGCCTGTCTTTGAAAAGGCTTTGTTACTTCCAGGATTTACTTGGAAAGTTTTTCCACCTTGTTGGACGAGAAATATCATAGCTGCTCTAGGAGAGCTTGACTAGAGGCATGGGGTAGAGGAGGGGATAATTCTGGTGGACAGGTCTTCAGCACCACGTCACTGCCCAAAGCTTTATCCATATCCAATATCCTCAGCATCATGTAAAATTAAATTGATACAAAAAATGTCCATGCTAATAACTCTTTTACAATATTAATCAAGGTGTTTTATTAACCATCAACTCTCATACAGAGAGTTGGTGTTGATGTTATCAAGCTGACAATCAGGTAAAAGTAGGGAACAAATAGAACTTAACCTACATATGAACATAAAGATTAGGAGATGGACTAGGGCATTCAGCCTCTCGAGCTTGTACAAGATCATATCTAATTGTGGCCTCAATTCCACATTTTGCCTCCTCCTGATTGAAAGAGTCTTGACTAACAAGGGAGTCAAAGGTCATCTATCTCTGTCTTAAACATTTTCAACAGTGCTGCCTCCACCATTCTTTGGGAAAGAAAGTTCCAAAGATTCATGACTTTCAAAGAAAAAAAACCTCATTTCCAACTTAAATGGGAGACCCTTATTTTTAAATTGCGTCTCCCAGTTCTAGTCTCACCCCCAAGGGAAAACATCCTTGCACATTCATCCTGCCAAGTCTCCACAAGATCTTATATATTTCAATAAGATCACCTCCCATTCTTCTAAACTCCAATAGGTACAGGCCCAGCCTGTCCAACGTTTCCTCATCAGATAGACCCACCATCAGAGATATCAGGCGAGTGAGCCTTCTCTGATCTGAGCTAACACACTAATATCCTTTCTTCTTACCAACGGAACATCCCTACTTTTATAATACATTCTCCTTGCAATAAATGACAATATTCCATTGGCTTTCCAAATCACTTGCTGCACATATGTACTAAATTGTGTGAGTTCATGTACGAGAACACCCAGATCCCTCCATACCTCAAGAGTGCAATCTCTCTCCATTCAAATATCAGTTGACTAGTAGTAGAGGCCCAGGCCACTGCACTGGGGCCACAGGGACACAAGTTCAAATCCCACCATGTTAGCTGGTGGAATTTGCATTCAGTTAATAAATCTGGAATATAAAATTAGTCTCAGTAATGGTGACTATGGAGCTATCATCATCGTTGTAAAAACCCATCTGGTTCACTAGTGCTCTTTGGGAAGGAAATCTGCCATCCTTACCCGGTCTGGCCCATCTGTGACTCCAGACCCACAGCAATGTAGTTGACTCTTAACTTCCCTCTGAAATGGCCTAGCAAATCACTCAGTTCAAAGGCATTTGGGGATAGGCAACAAATGTTGACCTCGGCAGCAAGGCCCACATCCCATGAAATTATTATTTTTAATGATTCTTTCTGCCAAAATGCCAAATTCACATTTTTCACACATTATACTCAACCTGCCAATTCTTTTCCCCCCACTCATTTAATCTATATGTGTTCCTTTGCAGACTCCTTGGGCTGGATTCCCCGCCAGTGGGATTCTCCGTTGCACCGGCAGTGCACCAATGCCCATGGGTTTCCCGGTGATGTGAGGTGGCCACAATGGGAAACCGAAGAACAGCACTTTCACAGATTCCCCTTCATCCATGATGCTTGCTATTTCTTCTCCAATAAATTAGTCAAACATAATTTCCCTTTGACAAAACCACGTTAACTCTGCTTTTTCTAAGTGTTCTGCTATAATCTCCTTAATAATAGATTCCAGCAAATTCCCAGTAGCTTTCTGTCTTCCCAATTTGTTGAATAGAGCAGTCACATTCACTATTTTCCAACCTGATGAGACCTTCCAGAATCTAGAGAACTCTGGAAAATTAAAACCAATGCATCTACTATCTCAGAAGCAACTTCTTTTAAGGCTTCAGCAGGGAGCTGGGAACCTATCAATTTTTGTTCTAATAATTCATTCAGCACCCTTCCCCTGGTTATTGTAATTGCTTTGAGTTCCTCCCTCCCCTTCACCTCCTGATTCCCAATTATTTCTGGGATGTTATCTGTATCCTCTACAATGAAAACAGACATAAATATTTTCAATTTATCGCCATTTCCTTATCTTTCATATTAATTCCTCATTCTCACTCTCTAGGAGGCCTTACTTAATCATTTCCTTTTCAAATACCTGTATAAACTTTGTGTTTATATTTCTAGTTAGCTTTCTCTCGTATTGTAATTCCTCCCTCCTTATTAATCTTAACCATTTTTTGCTTTTCTTTATTATACTCTGTCCATTGATATGACCCATCACTCACCTTTGCGAAATTACACGCTTTTTCTTTCAATTCAATTTGATACTGCCTTTAACTTCATTACTGAGCCATGAATGGTGCCAAATGACATCGGCTAAATAATTTTACTATTAATGGAACTCACAAGTATACTCACAGATATTCTGTACTCGGATAAAATAACCAGTTGTCTTTCCATATAAATGAAACGTTGTTATCTCGAAAATCCCTAAAGTGAAAATAAATACGTAAAATATTACAGCCCAGACCAAACATACTGAATAAAGGTGTTTTGAAGAATTTACTGGCTTAGGTCACAAATCTCAAAGTTATCTTTTCACAAAGCTATTCTACTCCTTATAAAACATGCCTTACTGGGTTCCCTCACACTCCGTGTTGGAGTAATTCTACAGCATGTGCATGACATCACTGCCAAGTTCTCCACCCAGAAGCAAGCCTTACTGACAGACTTGCCCTCCAGTCAGCTGGGGAAGTCCAGAGGGACACCTCACACAGAGCCAAGTCTCAAGAGTTCCACGGTCTCAGTGTCCGGGGGAGGGGGAGGAATATTGGAGAGCTGGTGGGTGGGGAGATTGGAAGGGTCAACAGCAATGCCTATCCTAACTTTCTTTCTTGTACTTGGCCTATTTACTTTAATGCACAATTCCTTTAAATGCCATACATACAGTATCTTGAAAAGGGCCAATAAGTGGACAGTTTGATGCTGCCAGGTTGCCATGCAGCTGTACACATGCGCAGCTTAGATAGAATGTTTGTCAGTAGTGAGAAAGGGTTGTTTAATCATGGCGAAAATTGGTTAGACAGGCATTATGGTTGGAGACAGGCTGGGCTCAGCAACCCCCATGGAGGCTGGACACAGCCTCCTCGCCAATAAGGCACTCTACGAGAGAATGCCACAAGCCATCGGTGGATACATATCCTGCAATCAGAACGGGGAGGTCTCACCCTCCACTCTGTTCCACTTTTAACAGTGAGTCCAGTCCAGGATTTCATACCAGCTCCTTTAGGATTTTTGTCTTGACAGCAATGCAAACTGCTCACAATTGCTTCAGCTCTCAATTCCCATACTGTATGAAAACGGCGATTCATGTACCTCTAAAATCTGCTGTTCCACTTTAAATTCGGCATGACCACATTGACTCTAAACAACTTTTACAGGTGCGCCACAGAAAGCATCCTATCTGACTGCATCACAGCCTGGTATGGCAATTGCTCGGCCCAAGACTGCAAGAAACTTCACAGAGTCGTGAACACAGCCCAGTCCATCACACAAACCTGCCTCCCATCCACTGACTCTATCTACACCCCCGCTGCCTTGGGAAAGCAGGCAGCATAATCAAAGACCCCCCCACCTGGCATACTCATTCTTCCAACTTCTTCCATCGGGCAGAAGATACAAAAGTCTGAGAACGCGCACGAACAGATTCAAAAACAGCTTCTTCCCTGCTGTTACTAAACTCCTAAACGACCCTCTTATGGAGTGATCTGTTCCATACTACACTCCTGTATACTTCGCCGCTGCAGGTGTCGAGATATTTACATTGCGTACCTTGTGTTGCCCTATTACGTATTTTCTTTTCATGCACTAAATTATCTGTTTGAGCTGCTCGCAGAAAAATACTTTTCATTGTATCTTGGTACATGTGACAATAAACAAATCCAATCCAATCTAGTTACTGCAATTGTCTCTTTAACTCTAAACTTTTTCCCAAATATTTGTACTAAAACGGGGAAGGTGATCGAAGATTATATGGGGTTTAATCGTAATGGGGAGGCTTCACAGTCAGTGGTATGATAAGCGCTGTAGGTGTTAGTGAGGGGTGATGTTATTTTGTTTCAGGTGGATAGGAAGGTGAGGGTGGAATGGCATCAGTTGATAGAGGTGATTTTGGAAGTGGTTGGGAGGTATGCGGAGGACCCGGATCTGGGTCTTTTAGTGAGGAGAAAGGAATTATAGGTGAGGCTTGATCTTCTGTCTATGGGGAAGGTGGTTCGGCAGCTGAGAAGGACAAGGGGGGTCATTTATGAGCATGGGGAGAAGGCCAGACGCATGTTGGCGGGTCAGCTCCACAGACAAGCAGCGGCGAGGAAGATAGGTCGGGTCAGAGATGGGACAGGTAGGGGCAGCACGGTGGTGCAGTGGGTTAGCCCCGCTGCCTCACGGTGCTGAGGTCCCAGGTTTGATTCTGGCTCTGGGCACTGTCCGTGTGGAGTTTGCACATTATGCCCGTGTTTGCATGGGTTTCGCCCCCACAACCCAAAGATGTGCAGGATAGATGGATTGGCCACACTAAATTGCCCCTTAATTGGAAAAAACGAATTGGGTACTCTAAATTTTATTTTTAAAAAAGAGATGGGAAGGGTGAGCTGGTGGTGCCGCCAGAACAGTTGAACAAGGATTTTGAAGTGTTTTATAGGGGCCTGTATAGGTCTGATACGCCGGATATGTGGGAGTTTTTGGGGTGGTTGGAGTGTTCGCAGGTAGGAGAGGGCAAGATTGGAGGAAGTCAGTAGGAGTGGAAGGAGTGCAAGTAGCGATTGGGAAGATGCAGACAGGTAAGGCATTGGGCCCGGACAGTTTTCCCTTGGAATCTTATAAAACATTTAACGATAAGTTGGCACACTGTTGGTAGAAATGTTTGAGGACGCAATGGTTAGGGGGGGGGGGGGGCCGTGCCGAAAACGATGGGTCAGGCATCCATTTAGTTGTTGCTTAAAAAGGATAACGAGCCGGTGGAGTGTGGGTCATTTCGGCCCATATCTCTGTTGGATGTGGATGCTGGCAAAGGTGTTGGCGTTGAGGTTGGAGGAGTGCCTTATAAAGGTGATTAGGAAGGATCAGACGGGGTTTGTTAGGGTAGGCAGTTGCCATCGAATGTGCGGCGACTGCTGAATGTGGTGCTTTTTCCAGCAGAAGGAAGAAAGTTGGAGGTGGTGGTGGTATTGGATGCAGAGAAGGCGTTGATCGGGTGGAGTGGAGCTATCCATTTGCAGTGTTGGAGAAGTTGGGATTGAGCCCAGGTTTGTGGCCTGGGTGAAATTGTTGTAAAACGATCCAGTGGGCGAATGTGCGAACAAATTATATGAATTCAGGGTACATTCTGCTGTGGGGAACAAGGCAGGGATGCCCCATGTTCCCCCTTGTTTGTGCTGGTGACAGGGCCCTTGGCCATTGCGCCAAGATGCAAAGATTTATGTAAGGTTGGAGTAGGGGGGGGGGGGGGGGGGGGGGGGGGGGGGTTGGCACAGGGCGTCCCTGTACGCATATGATCTGGTGTTACATATTTCAGACCCAAGCTCTTCGATGGGGGACATAATGGGTCTGCTTAAGAGATTTGGGGCGTTTTCAGGATACAAGTCTAATTTGAGGTAGAAGCAAGTATTTTGTGGTGTCTTCTCCAGGGGTGGGGGGGGGGGGGGGTTTGCCGTTTCGGGTGCCAACAACCAATTTCAGTTATTCGGGGGTGCAGGTGGCCCGGGATTGGGTGCAGTTCATAAGCTGAACTTTACAAGTCTGGTTGGGAGGGTGAAAGCGGACTTATTGAGGTGGGACAGTCTTCCCCTGTCACTGGCAGGTTGGGTGCAGGCAGGTAAGATGAATATTTTGCTGTGGTTTTTATTCTTATTTCAGTGCCTGCCAGTCTTTTTGCTGAAGTCTTTTTTTAAGGGGGTGGACAGGTTGGTTTTGTCATTTGTTTGGACAGGGAAGGTAGCCAGGATAAGGAAGGTGGTACTTCAGAGGGCCAGCAGTTGTGGGGGGGGGGGGGGGCACACATACATGGGGAGAACATGCAGACTCTGCACAGACAGTGACCCAAGCAGGAATCGGACCCAGGACCCTAGCGGTGTGAAGCAACATTGCTAACCAGTGGTGCCATGCCACCCTGGTGAGGATGGAGGCGCATTCTTGCAGAGGTTTTGCTTACGTTTGCCCCAGGGAAGTATTCGGGAATACCTGTGATGACTGCCACACTGAAGATTTGAAGGCAGTTTCAGCAGCACTTTAGGTTGAGAGCAGGGTCGAGGCTGATGCTGAGCCGGGGAGGGTGGTTGCGAGATTTCGGAGATGGGAAGAAAGAGGAGTGAAGGTGATGAAGGATTTATTTTTGGTTCGCAAGCTTGGAGAGATTGAGGGGGAAGTTTGGATTTCCACGCATGTGGGGGTTTTGGTATATGCAGGTGCGGAACTTTGCTAAAAAGGTTTTTCCGACCTTTCTGATAGCGCATGGCTCCTTGTTGTTGAAGGACGTACTGTCGGCAATGGGTTGGAGGATGGGGTCATCTCGGCGATTTATAGGAGAATTTTGGAGAAGGAGAAGGTACCTAAGGCGGGTGTTAGGCCAAGTGGGAGGAGAAGTTGGGGATGGCACTGGAGGAGGGGCTGTAGTGTGATGTGCTGAGGAGGGTAAATGCATCAACCTCGTGCACGAGGCTGGGGTTAATACAGTTGAAGGTAGTGAATAGGGCGCATTTGATGAAGTCAAGGATAAGCTGGTTGTTTGAGGGGGTAGAGGATACTTGAGAACGGTGTGGGAGGGGCCCCGTCTAATCATTTGCTCTGTTCCTGTCCAAATTTGGGGGTTGTTTTTCAGCACCATGTCGGCAATCCTGCATGTGGATTTGGATGCGGGTCTCCTGGGAGCCATATTCGGGGTGTCGGACCTGCTGGTGTTGCAGACGGGAGCCGGGCAGATGTTTTAGCCTTTGCCTGGTTGATCGTTCGCAGGCGGGTTGTGTTGGGATGGAAATCAGCTTCTCCAACCTGTGCCTCATCGAGGCTGGAGGATCTAACGAAGTGTTCCTACATGTTGATAAGGTGAAATTTGTCCTAAGAGGGAAAAATGGCCTTCTTCTGCACTTGAAATTCTATGTGGGCAGCACGGTAGCATAGTGGTTAGCACAGGTGCTTCACAGCTCCAGGTTCCTAGGTTCGATTCCCTGCTGGGTCACTGTCTGTGTGGAGTCTGCAGGTTCTCCTCGTGTCTGTGTGGGTTTCCTCCAGGTGCTCCGGTTTCCTCCCACAGTCCACATTTATCAGCAAATTTCAAGACCGCATTCATTGGTAAATAAAAGCTAAAATGGTTCCACCAATAATTCCTGAAGTGTACCATTTCCAACCCTTTGCAGTTCAGCACAGCTTCCATTAATCCTAACTCAATGTTGTTTACCTTGCATTTATACAGTGTCTTTAAGATAGATGTGTCCCAAAATGGAGGCATTAAAAAGGGGGTGAAAATGCTCGAGACTGGAATCAGAGAAGTGTGCAAGGGGGAGGCAGTGTTGAAGATCTGAAGAAAAATAGGGCGAGGTGAGAGACCATGAAAGGATTTGAAATGAAGGGTGAGAATTTTACAATGAAAGCATTTGGGAAGTAGGATCCAATCCAGCTCAGCAATCAAGATGTGGTGAGAGAGACTTGGTGCAAGTTAGAATAGAGGCAGCAGGACTTTGGATGAACTAAATCTATGGAGAATGCTGCTACATTTCCTCTTGCATCATGTAGCTGATTTTTTTTAAACAAGTCTTTTGTGAGATGTTTTATTAAACACCTTCTGCAAATTTGTATCCATATCATCAACTGCAATCCCTTCAGTGATCCTTTCAATCACATACTCCTTCAAATGACTATTAGATTTATCTTCAGAAAATGAAGCAGTCCATGGCTCTTTGCAGAAACACCTGGACAACAGCCAAGCTTGGACCGATAAGTAGCAAGTGACAGTCACACCACACAGGTTATTTCACATGGGGGGGAGGGGGGATTACTTCACATAGACTGCAGAAGTTCAAGAAAGTGGTCCATGATTACCTGATTAAGAACAAGTGCAGATGGACCATAAAATGCAGGTCTTGCCAGCAACACACACACACACATCCTGGGAATGGATGAATTTTTTAAAATGACTTGCTCTTAACAAATCTATGCTCATTGTCTTTGCTCAGCTTATGCACATCTACATGCTCACTAATTTTATCTCAATTATGGATTTGGTCTCGAGCCTCTCCTGGTCTGGACTCCGTCCACTCTTGAGGCCACCCCAATTCTCCTCCGAAACCATATGCCAGACTGCCAGGGGCTTAGCCATAGGTGGCCTTCTGCCACCTAATATTCCATTCATGATCACCAGGCAGCCGCACTTCATAACAGGTTTGACTGGGAAATGGATGGAGCCAATACATTCAGGGATGCTAGGGCTTTCCTCAATTGTTTAGCATTTTGACTGGCAAGTGAAAAATGTTTCCCCCTCTCCCTTAATCCGAATGGCTCCTCCTCAAAATTAAATCTCTCAATTCTGAATACAGTATTTTAACAGTGCTAGGGGAGGCAATGGTGTAGTGGTATTGTTGCGAAGTAATCCAGAGACCCCAGTTAATCCTCTGGGGATCTGGGTTCAAATCCCACCATGGTAGATGGTGAAATTTGAATTCAATAAAAATCTGGAATTACAAATCTGATGATAACCATGAAGCCATCACCGATTGTTGTAAAAAAAAAAAAACATCTGGTTTGCTAATGTCCTTCAGGGAAGGAAATCTGTCATCTTTACTTGGTCTGGCCTACATGTGACTCCAGACCCACAGCAATGTTCTCAGGGATAGGCAACAAATGCTGGCCCAACCAGTGACACTCACATCCCATGAATGGATAAAAATAATCATACAACAAGGAGAAAACTATTCTGAATGTATCAATCCAATGGCTATAGTCTGAACATTTCTGAATTTTTATTTCAGATATTATCCTTAGTGTTCTCTTGCATTATACAAACTATTTATATTTACTTGTCAGGATACTTTTCAAATATCAGGCTAATTTCAGTTGGAACAGAAATCCCAAAGTCACTTCATTTTAGCACACATATCCTCACATGATTTTTCCACAATTTTAGACGGTGCCAAAATAAACACGCACGAACACATGCCAATACTCCAGTAATGCTTCCTTAACTGCACTGTATGTGAAGTCATTTTTTTGTAAATGACTTTCATAACTGAAATTGAGAGAGACAAAGAGACACTGCCATAGCTAGTCACAAGTTGTGGATGGTTCAGAAAGTTAGACATTTGTCATGAGCAAGAATGAAATACAGCAAGACTGAATGTGCATGAGAACCAAGGTTGGCCATAGCCTATTGGAATATTGCAAAAAGGGAGTATGTGTCTCTGCTAAAGCCTCAGATAATAAAAGCTTCACAGAAACTTTCACACAAGGGTGCCAAGAGTTTCCAAATTGACGATGTGCTCTTTAATTGCCAAGACTGTACAAATAACAGCCCCAGTATAAGAAGCGATGTATGAGGGTCACAAGGCTCGAGGAAGCCTTGGCTTTATGGATGTGTCAAATCTACAACTTGGCAATATTACGATGGGTGTAAGTCAGTGATAGGTCGAGTACAATTCAATAAGAATACAATTCAATAATTTTGAATTGTACAAAAAGATGTAAGAAGGGGATTGAAATGGTCGAGAGGTACAAAAGACTTCAGCGAGAAATCAGGGAATTCAACAGATACTCAAGAGGACCAGGGATGCGGAAAGTGAGTGAGTATAAACATAGAGTCCTGCTTTTTAAAAAATTCATTCATGGGACGTGTCCGTTACCGGCTGGGCCAGCATTTATTACCCATTCCTAATTGCCCTTTAGGGGGGCAGTTAAGAGTCAATCACATTGCTGTGGGTCTGGAGTCACATGTAGGCCAGACCAGGTAAGGACGGCAGATTTCCTTCCCCAAAAGGACATTAGTGAACCAGATGGGTTTTTACAACAATCGACAATGGTTTCATGGTCATCATTAGACTTTTAATTCCAGATTTTTATTGAATTCAGATTTCACCATCTGCAGTGGATTTGAACACGGGTCCCCAGAGCATTACCCTGGGTTTCTGGTTTACTAGTCCAGTGGCTAATACCACTATGCCACCGCCTATGTGAGGCCATCTGTGTTTTTAAATTGAATTTGTATTGGTGGGGAAACTCTAACAAAAACAGAAATTGAACAGAAGAAAAGGGAACAAAAGGGGAAAAGAACAGGTAAACATAGCAAGGAACCAGAGCCTCCCGCTTTCTAAGAACACAAAAATAAACTGAGGTTTGGAAACCAAAACTTCTGGAAAACTGAAACTATTTAAAAGATATAAAAGAAAAAACCAGTCCAAGTTGGATAGCAATAGTTGATGCACTAGCACTACAAGCAAGCTGAAGGTGACAGAGTCCATATCTAGAAGCTTAGAATTCATTGTTACAGCTGTTTCCTTTACTGGAAGATGACATTGGTGCGTCAACCCCATCCAGAATGAGCTGAGCAGGTACTGCAGACGTGCTATTTGTGATGAAGGCCGTGCCCATGGAACTCGGGTTGTTTGTGCATTGCTGTCAGCTGGGGACCAGTAGCTCAGAGAAGGAGAGGAGCTGAAATGCCTCATGAGGAAAACAGCTGGAAGGACTCTGACTTGAGTGTGATCTCCAAAATCTGAGTGACAAAGATCTGTCTTAGATGTATCTACCAGTTAGTGCAATTTAGAGTTCACTTTGACCACAATTTTCCTGTTAATTCATATTAATACTGGATGTTAGAGGAGAGAACATTTAGTGTCTGCTCTGCTGAAACATGCAAAGTAAAAATTCTTCAGTTTTAAACTGCGGTATCTTGAGGCTTTAACAAATAACAGGGATTTTGTATTTCTTAAATTTATTTTAGTTACTGATCTATGCCAAGATGGTAACACTTGTGCTGAATAAAAATGTAATCACTGCCACCAATACTGGTCAACGTCAAATGATTGGCTATCAGGGATTATCAAAATCTAACAAAGGATTGGATAGGCAATATAGCACAGAAATAGGCCATTCGGCCCAAGCACTATCAACATCCTGGGGGTTATCAGTGACCAGAAACTGAACTGGACTAGCCATATAAATATTGTGGCTACAAGATGTCAGAAACTGGGAACTCTGCAGACAGCGACTCACCTCCTAACTCCCCAAAGCCTGTCAGGAGTACAATGGAATACTCTCTATTTGCCTGGGTTAGCACAGCTCCAACAACACTCAAGAAGCTCCACACCATCCAGGACAAAGCTGATTGGCACCCCTCCCACAAACATTCACTTCCTCCACCGCCACAAAGTAGCAGCAGTGTATACGATCTACAAGATGCACTGCAGTAACTCACCATGGCTCCTTAGAAACCACCTTCTATGCCTATGATCTCTAACACCTACAAGGACAAAGGTAGCAGATGCAGGAGAACACCACCACCTGCAACATCCCTTCCAAGACACGCACAACCTAACTTGGAACTATTATCATTGTTTCTCCACTGTCACTAGGTCAGAATTGTGGAACTCGCTTCCTGTGTGCACCTACACCATGTGGGCCACAGCATTTCAAGAAGACGATTCACAAATCACCTTCAGGAGCAATTAGGATGTGCAATAAATGCTGGCCTAGCCAGTTACACCCACATCCCATGAAAGAATAAAAACTCCACGTTGGAATTTATGATGTACAGGAGCCTCCGTCCATCTTTTCGCATCTAAATCGACTATTGTAACTATCATCATGGGAATGTCCCTTTAAGAAATGTTTGTCTTTTCAAATGGCTGCAGTGATGTCATTGTGTGGTGGAGCTGGACTGTGGCTCTAGTTTTTACTTTCGTTTTGAGCTGGAAGCTGTTTGGGGCTCTGAGTTTTACTTTCGGTTTAAGACAGTTGGAAGCTGGATTCAGACAAAATAAGGCTTCTCTGGTCTCTCTGCATGTTAAAGGTGTCTCCAGATCACTTGATAACTTCAAAGTAATACCTGTTTTCTGTAAGGAATTCAAACCTAATGATTTGTGAAAAAAAGGGTGTTTTGGTTTACGGATTGTCATGTGAGAGTACCCTTTAAGAAATGGGTGTTTAAGAAATGTACCTTTAAGAAATGGAGCTGCTCATGTTACTGGAGTGATGTCAGAGTGTGGGTGGAGCTGAGCTCCACTTCTGCTTGAGTTTCAGTTTGAGAAGAGCTTGGGTGTGTCTGTGTTTCAGGGATCTGCATCTGAAGTCTGCCATCCAAAGACTATCTTAATCATTTGGTGAATTCAGAATTATAAAGGATTTCAGCATTGAATGTAAACTCTAATGTGCTCCTGTTTAGAGGTTTGTTACGTTTTTGGATGTTAAAAGAACAGCATACAGATTACTTAGTGTTTTATTCTTTGGGGGTATATTTGAATTAATGGTTGCTAAGATATTCACGGTTTGTTTTAAAAAGGTTAACTTGAGTTCATAGAATAAACAAAATTATTTTGTTTTAATAACCACTGGTCCATTTCCTGCTGTACCATACCTGTAGAGTAAGCCGTGTGCTCCCCATACCACAATCTATTAAAAGTTGTGGGTCAGGTGAACTCTATGATACATTTTGGGATTCTCTAAACCCTGACCCATAACAGGATGTTGTTACTTCGTAAAAACAGTAAAGGGGAATTATTACGAGTTAAATATACAGTACTGTAGCTGTGTGAGGTTTTATGTTTGTAGTTGATAAAATGCTTACTGTGTGTGTTTATAAAATGTTAACTGAATTCGTAGAATAAACTTTGCTTTTGATTTAAAGTGCTCAAGGCCTTCTGTTCAATACAACCTGGAAAGAGCCCTTGTGCTCCTCATAACCAAAATCCATAAACAGTTGTAGGTCAGGTGAACTCCATGATATACTTTGATGTTGTCTAAACCCTGGCCCATAACAAACTGGGGGCTCGTCCAGGATAAAAGTCTATCTATTGGATTGGCTTAGTGAACTTAAAGACAGTAAGGGGTGAACATACTTGTGTTTGCTTTTCAGATGTGGTATTCCAGTTTAAGTAGGGGGGGTGTTGTTGACAATAGCTCTTTCAGAGGCTCAGAGCTTTTTGGGAGTGGAGAAGGTCACACGCAGTACCTTACGAACAGAGACTAAGAAAAGGCTTTTAGATTTGGCAAAAACATTGCAGTTAACATTACCTGACAACATATGAAAAGAGATAATTGCAGTGGTAGCTGAGCATTTAAAACTGCCTAAGACAGTCAGACTCATTGGAAATGGCAAGAATTCAGTCACAGATCAAGCAACTTGAACATGAAGAATTAAAGCAGCTTGAATACAAAATGAGGGATGAAGAAGGAATTGACCACGCAGAACAAAAAGGAGAGAGAAAGGGAGATACAGATTAGAGAAAAAGAGAAAAAGATAGAGAGAACAAAGAACAAAGAAAATTACAGCACAGGAACAGGCCCTTCAGCCCTCCCAGCCTGCGCCGATCCAGATCCTTTATCTAAACCTGTCGCCTATTTTCCAAGGATCTACTTCCCTCTGTTCCCCGCCCGTTCATATATCTGTCTAGATGCATCTTAAATGATGCTATCGTGCCCGCCTCTACCACCTCCGCTGGCAAAGTGTTCCAGGCACCCACCACCCTCTGCGTAAAAAACTTTCCATGCACATCTCCCTTAAACTTTCCCCCTCTCACCTTGAAATTGTGACCCCTTGTAATTGACACCCCCACTCTTGGAAAAAGCTTGTTGCTATCCACCCTGTCCGTACCTCTCAATTTTGTAGACCTCAATCAGGTCCCCCCCTCAACCTCCGTCTTTCCAACGAAAACAATCCTAATCTACTTAACCTTTCTTCATAGCTAGCACCCTCCATACCAGGCAACATCCTGGTGAACCTCCTCGCACCCTCTCTAAAGCATCCACATCCTTCTGGTAATGTGGCGACCAGAACTGCACGCAGTATTCCAAATGTGGCCTAACCAAAGTCCTACACAACTGTAACATGACCTGCCGACTCTTGTACTCAATACCCTGTCCGATGAAGGCAAGCATGCTGTATGCCTTCTTAACCACTCTATTGACCTGCGTTGCCACCTTCAGGGTACAATGGACCTGAACTCCCAGATCTCTCTGTACATAAATTTTCGCCAGGATTCTTCCATTGACCGTATAGTCCGCTCTTGAATTGGATCTTCCAAAATGCATCACCTCGCATTTGCCTGGATTGAACTCCATCTGCCATTTCTCTGCCCAACTCTCCAATCTATCTATATTTTGCTGTAGTCTCTGACAGTCCTCCTCACTATCTGCAACTCCACCAACCTTAGTATCATCTGCAAACTTGCTAATCCGACCACCTATACCTTCGTCCAGATCATTTATGTATATCACAAACAACAATGTTCCGAGCACAGATCCCTGTGGAACACCATTAGTCACCCTTCTCCATTTTGAGACGCTCCCTTCCACCACTACTCTCTGTATCCTGTTGTCCAGCCAGTTCTTTATCCATCTAGCTAGTACACCCGGAACCCCATACGACTTCACTTTTTCCATCAACCTGCCATGGGAAACTTTATCAAACGCCTTACTGAAGTCCATGAAATGACATCTACAGCCCTTCCCTCATCAATTAACTTTGTCACTTCCTCAAAGAATTCTATTAGGTTTGTAAGACATGATCTTCCCTGCACAAAACCATGCTGCCTATCACTGATAAGTCTATTTTCTTCCAAATGTGAATAGATCCTATCCCTCAGTATCTTCTCCAACAGTTTGCCTACCACGGACGTCAAGCTCACAGGTCTATAATTCCCTGGATTATCCCTGCTACCCTTCTTAAACAAAGGGACAACATTAGCAATTCTCCGGGACCTCACCCGTGCTCAAGGATGCTGCAAAGATATCTGTTAAGGCCCCAGCTACTTAGTCCTTCGCTTCCCTCAGTAACCTGGGATAGATCCCATCTGGACCTGGGGACTTGTCCACCTTAATGCCTTTTAGAATACCCAAAACTTCCCCCTTCCTTATGCCGACTTGACCTAGAGTATTTAAACATCCAACCCTAACCTCCACATCCGTCATGTCCCTCTCCTTGGCGAATACCGATGCAAAGTACTCATTAAGAATCTCACCCATTTCATCTGAATCCACCCATAAATTCCCTCTTTTGTCTTTGAGTGGGCCAATCCTTTCTCTAGTTACCCTCTTGCTCCTTATATACGAATAAAAGGCTTTGGGATTTTCCTTAACCCTGTTAGCCAAAGATATTTCATGACCCCTTTTAGCCCTCTTTATTGCGCGTTTGAGATTTGTCCTACTTTCCCGATATTCCTCCAAAGCTTCATCAGTTTTAAGTCGCCTAGATCTTATGTATGCTTCCTTTTTCATCTTAGCTAGTCTCACAATTCCACCAGTCATCCATGGTTTCCTAATCTTGCCATTTCTATCCCTCATTTTCACAAGGACATGTCTGTCCTGCACTCTAATCAACCTTTCCTTCAAATGTGGATTTACCCTGAAACAGCTGCTCCCAATCAACATTCCCTAGCTCCTGCCGAATTTTGTTATACTTGGCCTTTCCCCATTTTAGCACTCTTCCTTTCAGACCACTCTCGTCTTTGTTCAGGAGTATTCTAAAATTTACGGAATTGTGATCGCTATTCCCAAAGTATTCACCGACTGAAACTTCAACCACCTGGCCGGGGTCATTCCCCAATACCAGGTCCAGTATTGCCCCTTCCCGAGTTGGACTATTATCATACTGCTCTAAAACACTCTCCTGGATGCTCCTTACAAATTCTGCTCCATCTACGCCTCCAACACTACATGAGTCCCAATCAATGTTAGGGAAGTTAAAATCTCCCATCACGCCCACCCTATTGCTCTTACATTTTTCTATAATCTGTCTACATATTTGTACCTCTACTTCACGCTCGCTTTTGGGAGGCCTGTAGTAAAGTCCCAACAATTTTACTGCACCCTTCCTATTTCTTAGCTCTACCCATTTTGCTTCAGTGCTCGAATCCTACAAAGTGCCCTCCTTAATCACAGCTGTGATATCATCTCTGACCAGTAATGCAACTCTTCCACCCCTTTTACCTCCCTCTCTATCCCTCCTGAAGCATCTATACCCTGGGCTATTTAGTTGCCTATCTTGCCCTTCCCTCAACCAAGTCTCAGTAATACCAATATCATATTCCCAGGTACTAATCCAAGCCTCAAGTTCATCTGCCTTACCTGCTACACTTCTCGCATTAAAACAAATGCACCTCAGGTCACCTGTCCCTTTGCATTCATTATCTCTTCCCCGTCTACTCTTCCCCTTAGTCACAATGAGTTTATTATCTAGTACCTTACTGGCTTTAGTTGCTGCCTCTTTACTGACCTATAACTTCCTAAACTGGTTCCCATCCCCCTGCCACATTTGTTTAAAACCTCCCCAACAGTGTTAGCAAAAGCACCCCCTAGGACATTGGTTCCAGTCCTGCCCAGGTGTAGACCATCCGATTTGTAACGGTCCCACCACTTCCAGAACCGGTTCCAATGTCTCAAAAATCTGAACCCCTCCCTGTTGCACCATCTCTCAAGCCACATATTCATTCTGACTATTCTTGAATTTCTACTCTGACTGTCTCGTGGGACTGGTAGTAATCCTGAGATTACTACCTTTGAGGTCCTACTTTTTAAAACTTATCTCCTAACTCCCTAAATTCTGATTGTAGGACCTCATCCCATTTTTTACCTATATCGTTGTTGCCTATATGCACCACGACAACTGGCTGTTCACCCTCCCCCTTCAGCCGATCTGAGACATCCCTGACCCGTGCACCCGGGAGGCAACATACCATTCGGGAGTCTCGTTTCCGACCACAGAAACGCCTGTCTACTCCCCTTACGATTGAATCCCCTCTGACTATAGCCCTGACAGTCTTTTTCCCGCCCTTGTGTAGCAGAGCCAGCCACGGTGCCATGAGCCTGGCTACTGCTGCTTTCCCCGGTGAGTCATCTCCCCCAACAGTATCCAAAGCGGTATACCAGTTTTGGAGGGAGATGACCACAGGGGACACCTGCACTGCCTTCCTGCTCTTTCTCTGCCTTATGGTCACCCATTCCCTGTCTCCCTCACCAATCCTAATCTGCGGTGTGACCAACTCACTGAACGTGCTATCCACGACCTCCTCAGCATCGCGGATGCTCCAAAGTGAGTCCATCCGCAGCTCCAGAGCCGTCATGCGGTCTAACAGGAGCTGCAGCTGGACACACTTCCCGCACATGAAGGAGTCAGGGGCATCGGCTGCGTCCCTGAACTCCCACATTGAGCACGAGAAGCATAACATGGGTAAAGAAAATGAGAGAGAAGGGAAAAGAGAGAGATTTTGAACTTTAGAAAATGGCCATGAAACATGACAGTCAGTTAAAATTGGCGGATGCAAGGAGAAACGTACAGTTTGAGGATAGTGATGAGGATAGTGAGTGTTGGGGGACATTTTCTGATACTTGACTGCGGTATAAATTATAGCTGGCTCTGTAACTATATTTTTGCTCCTATATTACTTTTGAATAGTTCTGCTGAGACAAAAGGTACTCATTGGAAGAGCGGCATAGTCGAAGGCTTGGTGGGGATCTATTTAAATATCTCCAAGCATTGCCAAGGTGTGATGAGAAGGATGTGGAAGCCTTTTTCATTTCATTTGAGAAGGTAGCGAAACAAATGAAATGGCCACAGGATATGTGGGTATTACTGATTCAAACAAAGTTGGTAGGTAGAGCCAGTGAACTGTTTGCATCACTATCAGAGGAGGTATTTGGGATGTATGAGGAGGTGAAAAAAATCCATCTTAGGTGCATATGAACAGTGCCTGAAGCCTACAGACACAGGTTTAGGAATTTAAGGAAAGAACTTGGTCAAACGTACATGGAGTTTGAAAGGATCAAACAGAGTAATTTTGATAGGTGGATAAGAGCTTTGAAAATAGAGAAAATGTATGAACCTCTTGGAGAAATTATACTTTGAGGAGTTTAAAAATTCAATTCCCGATGTAGTGAGAACTCATGTGGAAGAGCAGAGGGTTAAAACTGCGAGATTGGCAGCAGAAATGGCAGATGATTATGAATTAGTTCAGTGTTTTTCAAACTTTCATTCCGGGGAACCATTTTTACCAACTGGCCAACCTTCGCGACCACGCCGGCCGACCTTCGCGACCCACGCCAACCAACCTTCGCGACCCACCATTTTCTCTTACCTTGTTTGCTGCTGACAAAATGAGGAATCGCAATTGCGCCCAAACCACGTGATGGCAACTTTCGGGGCCATGACCTGCTCTCTGCCTCCCTCAGACAGGAAGATTACACAGAATTTTTTTTAAATCTTCTGCGTCTCCGATTGTGCAAATTTACGGTCTTCAGCCACAGCAGCAGGCTTTTATATTCAATTTTTATTTATTTGTAAATTGTAACAATGTTTTTTTTTCTATTTGAAATGTTTTATTTTCCATCTTTGTTAATAAAACTGAAAAGTTTAAGATCTTGGTCTCTCCTTCTTGCCTTTGTACAGGGCCAACAGAGATACGTTGGCTACTTTCACCACCTTGAAACGGACACCAGGAATATCACCAACAGCATGACCCTTACGACCAAAACCAGCCACTAGAACTTCATCATTTTCCTCAATGAAATTCAAGCAACCATCATTTGGAACAAAAGCTGTGATTTTTTTGCCATTCTTAATAAGCTGGACTCGAACACACTTTCTGATGGCCGAATTGGGCTGCTTAGCCTCAACGCCAACTTTTTCCAAGACTATTCCTTTGGCATGGGAGGCACCACCAAATGGGTTGGCCTTCAAGGCAGTCCCCAAGTGGGCCTTCTTGTATTGCTTATCATGCCATTTCTGATCACGCCGAAGGTTACGCAACTTTCTGGCAGTACGAAGACCACGACATTTACCCATGATCACAGACTCGGCCTCACAGCAAAAAGGAAATTGTAACAATGTTGTAGCACAGCATGTTTTAATCAAAGAGACCAAAGCCCATGTCATCGTCAGACTCTTCAGATTCTTCCCGTTTCTTCTCTACCTTATTCTCTTCAGCAGCAACAGGGGTAGCGGTGGACACAACTGCTGCAGCAGCTGGGGCACTGCTACTAGCACCGACGTTGCAGATCAGATTATTGATGTCAATATTAGCCAATGTCTTGGCAAACAGACTGGGCCAGAAAGGCTCAATGGACACACCAGCTGTTTAATCAGGTCTTCGGTGACAGTGACCTCGTCGTTGAGCAGGATGAGCGCATTGCAGATACAGGCGAGTTCTGAGGTGGAGGCCATACACTGGATCTTTGCGGGTAGGTCCAATGGTGCCAGTCGCCAGGGGGAAACTCGGCCTTAGCTTCGTTCAGAAAAACCGAGCACTTCCGAACCAGGCAGAGCGAGCAGCAGCCGGCTTTTAACTATGCCGGCTGCGAGCGGCCTTTTTACCATATAACAAAAATGCGTCCGAACTGCGCATGCGTGCCCGCTCATCGGTGAGCACCGATGAACAGGCACGCACACACAGTGCGGCCGCATTTTTTTAATATATGGTAAAAAGGCTGCTCGCAGCCGACAGTTAAAAGCTGGCTGCTGCAGCTGTTCCGATTGCGCAAATTCGCACGCGAGCGCCACGATGGACGGCTCCGCGACCCTCCCGACACACGCCCACGACTCACCCATGGGTCGCACCCCCGACTTTGAAGATCACTGAATTAGTTCATAAATCAAAGTTTGGTTTCTGACATCAGCTTCCGCCTGTGAGGGATAGAAACTGGGGAAAAGAGAAATATTCAAGTGGTAAAAGGTAAAGGGAATCTGATGGGAGATAATAAGGAGAGTGTACCTCAGATTAAAAAAGAAATCCATCTGCGTTACTGCCTCAATGTCTTTCCACTGTATGGCAGTCTCCTGACTGTACCCTCTGCCAATCAGATAGGATTGAGGTTGCTCATCGTCCTTGCTGATGATAATCCTTTATTCGTTCATGGGATGTGGGCATCGCAGGCTGGGCCAGCATTATTGTTGTGGGTCTGGAGCACATGAAGGCCAGACCACACAAGGATGATAGATTTTGTTCCCTAAAGGACATGAGTGAAGCAGATGGATTTTTACGACAATCAACAAGGGCTTCATCGTCATCTTTAGACTTCTAATTCAAGATTTTTTTAAAATTCAAATTTCAACATCTTGTGGGATTCGAACCCTCGTCCCCAGAGCATTTTCCTGGGTCTCTGGCTTACTAATCCAGTGACAATACAACTACGCCACTGCCTCCCTCTCGGTCTTTAATCCAGACCTTGCCATCCTTTTGTAGTTGAAGCAAATATTTGGTGCAGTGCTTTTTATTCTAGATGGAAGCCTGCTTCGGTCTGTAAAACTGCTCTCTTGCTTGTATGTTCTGACAATTCTTGGTTTCCAACGCTGATGTCAGCCTTTTTGTCAAGATTGGAGGTTGTGTGCGGAATTTCCTGCCCAGAGGTTCGGATAAGGCCAGGCCTCATTCTAATAGGTAGGTTAGCAGTGATACAGAAAAGTCCTCATTCTTTTTTAAGAAGACAAGAGACAGTGCAGACCTCTCTTTCAACCTCCCGATTTGACTGTGGATATCTCGTGTAGCTGGAATGGTGGTAGAAGTTGGATATGGTGGCGAAGTGTGCAAAGTACTCATTTGAAAATTGTGGGCCATTATCAGACACAATCTTTTGCAGCATGTCGTGACTCGCAAATTCTCTTTCAATGCCTTAACTACTGCCTCTGTGTTAGTCGTAGGTAGTTGCCACCTCAAAAGTAATCGCGTACTATCAGGAATAATTTGCTGTTGAAGACAAATAGGTCAATGTACAGCCTCTCCCAGCCTTGTTGGGAATGATGTGGGATAAGGTTCTCTTCTTGTTCCCACCTTTGCAGTGCACACACTTGACAGGTTGCTACGGTGTCTTCAGTTGTCTTGGAAATGCCTGGCCACGAGACAGTGGATTGGGCTTGTGCCCTGCACTTGGTGATGCCCAGGCGGTCTTGGGTCTATTGTTTGAAGGATCTCCGGTCGAAGGGAGATTGGGGTGACTAGCTGCTCATTGCAGACCAGGAGCTCATCTATTACCATAGTGTTTTTCTTTTTGGGATCAAGCTTTCATGATAGCACCACTTGGTCTCTGTTATGGCTACCCCTATTGGAAGTAACGATGGATGCAGACATACTCCTCATCACACATTTGTTTGTGATAAATCTGTTGCAGTTTACTCCATCAACATTCAAGAAAACATTTTTTAAATGAACAGTTAAACAGTTGTAACAAAAAAATTAGAATAGGTCTTTGAGCTTAATTAAAAGTTTCGAAGTAGATAAGAAAGTAAGCAAAATCCATGCACATAGCTCAAATGCCACTTATTAAAATTAACACTCAGTGGCTTACAGATTTATTCAAAGTCCTTGGGAGAGAAGTCAGTCTGAGAAACACATCTCCTTTCCTCAGAAACCAGAGCAATACTCTAAAGGGGAAACAAAAAACAACAGACACAGGGCAGGGCAGAAAAACTAAACTAAAAAAAAAGACCCAGCACCTGCAATGAGTAACATCACAGTCTGCTTAGCTGTTGACCCCCTTAATCACAGCTTCAGCAGGCATGTTCCCAAAAGGGAACAAAGTCCCTGAATGAGCGCGTTTAGCCATGTGTTTCCGGCTCCGATCCCCTTGGATACCCCTACGAGTGCCGTTCCACCAGTTTGTGAGTGGGTGGGGGCTGCCATCCGGGGGTATGTGAAACACAACGATACGGGGGAAATTACAGCCACCGAGGTCGGAGGTGATGGGGTTGAATTCCAAAGCTACAGGAACCTCAGGAATCTGCACATTTGAGTAAGGCTTACTGCCTTTGCTAAATTTGCAGGTTTGCTAAAATGTGATCCTGCCTGTGGGCAGGATTCACTGATCAATGTCTCGCGTGATTGCGTTAAATCTCACGAGGAATTGCGAGTTAGGTAGATCCCGGGACCAGGTAAGGGCGGCAGAGGACTAAAAGGACATTAGTGAACCGGATGGGTTTTTACAACAATTGACAACTTTTAATTCCAGAGCATTACCCCGGATCTCTAGATTAGTAGTCCAGTGACAGTAACACTAGGCCACTGCCTCTCCTAGCCATGTCAAGGATTTTGCTACTTCTTAGGTTAAAATAAATATCCGGTGATTTTAGCAGACAACTCATTGATTCCTTGTTTAACAATAATTTTGTCTGCACCGGGGGTAAAGCAAAACGTTAACTTGTTCAGCTTCTCATTGAGCAAAGCTTGGACCAGTTGAGCCGAGATCGGGGATGGTGTCAGCGGTGGCGACGAGCTGAAGGTGTTTATGGGGCACATGGGGGTGAGGAAGGGGAGGGGGACCCGCGGAGGTTTGGGAGACTGAGAGCGAAGGAGCTTTTGTACTTTTCTCATGTACTCCCGGATTGATTTCTTTCCGGTGGACATGGCGTTGCTGGTGGGGGTGGTCGATTCGGGGTATTCGGCGATTGCGGTTTCAGACCACGGGCCATTTTGCGAGTGGACTGTTGGGGGGGGGGGAGCATCCTCAGTGGAGGCTAGAAATATGTGGGATTGTTGCCAGATGAGGTGGTGTGCGAGCAGGTGAGGACTGACATCTGGGGTTATGTGGAACACGACAATACGGGGAAAGTTACAGCCACCATGCTGTGGGAGGCACTCAAGGCGGTGGTTAGGGGGCAGGGTATACAAGTTTGTGTATTTTGATTCTGCCGCACAGGGAAAAGGTGGAACAAGCACAGATGGCAAGATTGGTGGAAGAGATTTTGAGGGTCGATAGGAGGTACTCGGAGGCGTGTTGAAGGAGAGGTGGAGGCTCAAGATGGGGTTTAGGCTGGTGTCTATCGGGAACACAGTAGCGCACTTGCAGAGGGCCAATGTACGAGTATGGGGAGAAGGAGAGTAGGATGCTGGCCCACCAACTTGAGGACCTGGTAGAGGCACTGGGGGTCCTCACTGGGTTGAGGGAGGTGATGGGGATATGGGGGCGATGCAAAAGGCTAGGTGGAGGGGGTAGCTCCCCCTACACTATCGCAGGCATCTATTTCCTTGAAACAAGAAAGAGAAGAATCCGGAGCAGTGTGGGTCCGACCGTCCAATATCGTTGCTAAATGTGAATGCCGAGCTGCTGGCGAAGGTGCTGGCCTCGCAAATCGAGGAGCGTGTCCCAGGGGCGATAGGCGAGGATCAAACGGGATTTGTGAAGGGAAGGCAGTTGTTGGCAAATGTAAGGAGGTTGGATATCATGATTATGATGCCCCCGGAGTGGCAGGAGGTGGAGGTGGCAGTGGCAATGGATGCAGAGAAGACTTTCAACCGGGTGGATTGGGAATATCTGTGGGAGATGTTGGGATGGTTTGGGTCCGGTTGCTTTACAAGGCGCCGGTAGTGAGCGTGCGGCACACCGGGTGAGCTCGGGATATTTCGGGTCGCACCGTGGGACAAGTGCCCGTTCTCCCCGTTGCTGTTTGCCTTAGCAATAGAGCTATTGGCAATGGTGCTTAGAGTGCCGAGGGGTTGGAAAGGGATTGTGCAGGGGAGGAAAGAGTCGAGTATGATGTTTTGCTGTATGCGCGCGACTCGACCCACTGGGGGCATCAGCAGAATTATGGGGATTTTGGAGGACTTTGGACGTTTTCCGGATACAAGCTAAACACTGGGAAGAGTGTTCCCGTTTGAGGTTAGAGGGCAGGAGAGGAGGTTGGCGGAGCTGCTGTTCAAGGTGGTGGGGGCGAGTTTCAGGTTGTTGGGCACCCAGTGGCGCAGGTTTGGGAACAGCTACAGAAGTTGAATTTGGCTCAGTTGGTGGAGCAGATGAGGGCGGATTTTAAGAGGTGGATGTGCTTCCATTGTCGTTGGCGGAACGGGTACAGACAGTGAAAATGACGGTGCTGCCAAGGCTCTTGTTTGTGTATCAGAACCTCCCGATCTTCATTCCAAAATAAAACATGTTGATCTCGGGGTTTGTGTTGCTGGGGAAGACAGCAAGGGTACAGTGGGTGTTTTTGGAATGGGGCGTGGGGGCGCGGAGCTGGCATTGCCGAATATAATGAATTATTACTGGGCAGCTAACATGGCTATAGACAGGAAATGGGTAGTGGGAGAGGGGTCGCTATGGGGGCGGCTTCTTGCAGGGGAATGGATTCAGGGGCATTATTGATGGCGCCTCTGCCGATTTTGTGAGCCCAATGGTAATAATAATAATCTTTATTAGTGTCACAAGTAGGCTTACATTAACACGGCAATGAAGTTACTGCGAAAATCCCCTAGTCGCCACACTTCAAATTCAGAATATCCAAATTACCGGACAGCACGTCTTTCAGGACTTGTGGGAGGAAATCGAGGAACCCCAGGCAGACACTGGGAGAACATGCAGACTCCGCACAGACAGTGACCCAAGCCGGGAATCGAACCTGGGACTCTGGCACTGTGAAGTAACAGTGCTAACCACTGTGCAACCGTGGTGTCGGTCTTGAGTATAGGGGCAGTGGAGGCAGCATCTGAAATTGGATGGTGCCTCGGTTTGGGCACCGATTTGTGATAACCATAGGATTGCACCGAGGGGGCTGGATGCAAGGTTACGGGGGTGGAAGCAAGCGGGGATTGAGCGGTTTGGGGATCTGTTCGTAGGGAGCAGTTTTGCGAGCTTAGAGGACCTGGAGGAAGAATATGCGCTGCTCAGCAGGAATGGGTTCAGATGCTTAAGGTCTGGGCCTTTGTGAAGAGGCAGGTGCCGTCTTCTCCTGGGTTGCCGCCTTCGGGGCTGCAGGATATGTTGTCGAGGGAGGAGGTGGGGGGGGGGGGGGGGGAAGGTGTCTGAGGTTTCTAAGGAGCTGATGGACTGGGAGGGAGCCCCAATAGGAGATGTTAAACGAAAATGGAGGAGGCCAGGACGTGGGAAGAGGTCTTGCGGAGGGTGAATGCGTCCTCATTGTGGGCAAGGCTCAACCTTATTCAATTTAAAATAGTTCACAGAACGTATATGAGTAGATTCTTTGATGGAGTAGAGGTTAGGTGTGGACGGTGCGCGGGGAGGCCTGCAAACCATTTCCACATGTTTTGGGCATGTCCGAAACTGAAGGGGTCCTAGCAGGGGTTTGCGGACGTAATATCCGAGGTGTTGGGGGTAAATGTGGTCCCAATTCCAGAGGTAGCAATATTTGAGGTTTCGAAAGACCCAGTTGTTCAGGGGGCGAGAGAGGTCGATGTCTTGGCCTTTGCCTCCCTGACAACCCTGGGTGGAGGGACTCGGAGCCACCGAAAGCTGGGGTGTGGGTGAGTGACCTGGCGGAATTCCTAAGGTTCGAAAAGATTAAGTTAGTCTTTTGTTCAATTATTACAAGTACCCAATTATTTTTCCAATTAGAGGCAATTTAGCAAGGCCAATCCACCTAACCTGCACATCTTTTTGTGTTGTCAGAGTGAAACCCACGCAGACACGGGGGGGGGGGGGGGATGTGCAAACTCCACACGGACATTGGCCCGGGGCCAGGATCAAACCTGGGTCCTCAGCGCCGTAGGCAGCAGTGCTAACCACTGCGCCACCGTGCCACCCAAGATTAAATTAGGAGAGGGTCAGTTGATGGGTTCTCCTGGAGGTGGAAGCCGTTCATCAACTTCTCGAAGGAGGATTGAGGTGTCAGCAGGGGGTGCTGTTTATTTATTATGCTGTCAACGTTTGCTTTTGCTCTTATTTATGTGTTTGTTGTTTATATAAATGCCTTAATAAAAAAAAAAAACATTTTAAACGTGTTCAGCTTCTGTCTTTTTATCCAGGTCTGAAGCAATTATGAATCTAAGTAATCTTTTTCTCAAAGGTCCCCAATTACATGATTGATCTGGACCTTGGATAAGCCTAAACTGATCATATGTTGGATTTTTGACCCACAGGTTAAAAAAAAAAATCAAGTCTAGGTTCAGTTTTTATGAAGTTCATGAAATTGAAAATGATTCCACCGCTCATTTGAAGACAAGGGTTCACCCAGTCCTGCTAGTCTGCCAGGCTTCTGTTACAATAGCACTCGCGCTAAATCCCCCCCAAAAATTTAAACACTGGTTGCTTGGATCAACTGGCTGCAGACTTCTAATTTTCAGCATTAGGGTCACAAAAATGTCAAATCCTGACCTTTGCTGGTCTTCAAATCCGATTCCTTAGTTGCAATCCTTCCAAATTAATTTTCTTCCCCTTTTTGGAGCAAGCTTGGACACTAAGGAGCTGGCTCAGGAATCTGGCTTTCCCAACAAGGGTTTCAAAAATTACTTTCTGACCACTGAGCTATTTGAAAGTTTATCAGGACATGCTTTCCTGAAATTTCAAAGTTTTAGCTCACCCCTGCAAGGTCTGCTGACTGTGTTCTGGGAACCATTCCAGACACCCAAGAAATCCCATGGAGCCTTCTCACTGCAGCAAGGAGCCTCAAACTTCTGCCTTCAACTTCCGTGACTTTCTTTGGAGCTATTCCGTGGCGATTTTCTTCTGCGCATCTGCTTCTCGAGTTTTTCTTCAGGTCTGAATGCTTCTTCAAATTTTTCTTTAGTCTTGCAGGATTTCAGTTTCTCTTTGCATTTTTTCAGAGTTTGGTGGGGTTTTTTTACATTCCCTGCCACCATGTTGTGGAGTGTTGGATACCTTTCATTAGGTCTTAATGAAGTCTTCATAGACCCAAGCAAGTTAACTAAATGTGTTCATTAACTTCAAGAACTACGTACATACAAACAGAAAAAGTTTCAATCCAGGAGCTGGCTCAATGATTGCTTGTGCGCATGATCCAACACTAGAATGACCCCCATGGGGCAGATCAGGTGTTAGCTTACATAGTGTGTAGGCAATAGGGTACTCAGTCCCATGTTCACCCTATAGGTTACATTACAGTCCAAGTCAATCCAGATCTCTGTGGTGGAGCAAGAAAAAGTAAACGTTTATAAGCAACTTGTGCACTGCAAGTCCCACAACTAAATGTGGTAAGTAGTTCATCTATAGGTCAGGCAGCAACTGCAAAGAGAAATAGAGTTAACGTTTAAAGTCAATAACTGATGATGAACGATCATCTACCCAAAACCTTACCTCAGTTTCAACTCCAAAGATGCTGCCTGATTTGCTTAGTAGGTTTAGTATTTTATCTTTAAAATTTCCAGCATCTGCAGTTTTTTGCTTTCGTAACAGTAATTCATCTATTTTTGATACTTTGTTTGCGGGAGGATTGTTTACCAGGGCACATGATGGACTCTAGTATTCTTCAATTAGTGCTTTAAGATCTGAATACCTACGGCATATAAAGGAAGCCCAGGAGTTTATCACTCTGCACCCTCGTTGTAAACAATATGCATTTTGAAAGGGATCTAAAAGCATAGAATTTCTACAGTGCAGAGGGAGGCCATTTGGCCGTTAAGGCCGCACCAACCTTCTGAAAAAGCACCCTACAGAGGCCCACTTCCCCGCCCTACCCCTGTAACACCACCTAACCTACACATCCTTGGATACTAAGGGGCAATTTAGCATGGCCAATCCACCTAACCGGCACGTCTTTGGACTGTGGGAGGAAACCGAAGTACCTGGAGGAAACCCATGCAGATACATGGAGAAAGTGCAAACTCCACACAGTCACCCAAGGCCGGAATTGAACCCAGGTCCCTTGAGCTGCGAGGCAGCGATGCCACTGTACAGCGAGGAAAGTAATGTTGAAGAATAAATTGTGAATTATCATGGGTGAAAAGACTACCGATTTGTTTTTCTTCCTCTATCTCACCTATACCAATAAAGATTCATGAAGTATTATAGATATAAAGCAAAGATTCAATATTGTTGCAGGAAAATTCCCACATTAGGTGACAGCTTTGCTGTGACGGAAAACAGTAATATCGCAGAACCACAGACACAATTGTACAGCGCAGTTTGAAACCATATAGTCCATCTTACCACCAGTAAAAATTTTAGAATCATATTTCAGAACACATAAGAAGCAACCTGCAATTATTGTGCTTGATAAGCATTCATCTTTGAAAGGAAAACAGTATTAGACCAATGGTGTGTGTTTTGTGCAGCTGTGAAATAATGAACACGATAAATGAAAGGAAAGGTGCAAAGTACTCGGCTTTATTTGAGAAAATTAGAAATTTCAAATAAAAACGGTTAAAAAGAAATCACAGTTTAAACATATATAAAACCCTGGTTTGGCGTCAACTAGAATAGTGTGTCCACTGGGCACCACAATTTAGGAAGAACGTGAAAGTTTTACAGAGGGTACAGAAAAGATGCACAAGAATGGTTTCAAGGATGAGGAACTTCAGCAACATGGATAAATTGGAGAAGCTGTGGCTGCTTCCCATGGGAAGGTGAAGAAGAGATTTGATAAAGATTTAAAAAAATTATTAGGGAGCAGGACAGACAACAGGGAGAAACTGTTCCTCTGGGCAGAAGGATCGAGAGAAAGCCAAAGGGTACTGATTTAAAGGCCCAGATCTTCTAGTCAGCATCAATGCTACGTGCATTGACGATGCCCGCAAAGACTTCTGCGACCCTGGGGCAGCACAGTGGCGCAGTGGGTTAGCTCTGCAGCCTCACGGCGCCGAGGTCCCAGGTTCGATCGCGGCTCTGGGTCACTGTCCGTGTGGAGTGTGCACATTCTCCCAATGTCTGCGTGGGTTTCGCCCCCACAACCCAAAGATTTGCAGGCTAGGTGGATTGGCCATGCTAAATTGCCCCATAATTGGGAAAAATTAATTGGGTACACTAAATTTCAAAGACAAAGACTTCTGCGACCCAACCCATTTGTGATTTTTCAGTCGAACATCTGGCCCAGCTGAAGCAACACAGGGTCAGCGCAAAAATCCATAAGGAAGATCACTCCCCCTTTTTGCAACAGTAGGTGCCATATTCAGATAGGTTTTAAAAGATTTCAAGTTTTTAGTGGTAAGTGAGTGGTAAAGGGGGCAGATGGTTCAGATTGGGGGCGGTGTGGGTTGTGGTGCACAGTTCAGTTATACTGGCTAATCACTGACTTACACCAGGCATTAATCAGTACAACATTCCTAGTATAAGTATGTAGGCAGGTCTTGCACATCTGACACAAGTCTCTGACATGGATCTCAGTGTAGTGGCGGCAGCAGAAACCAGCTCATCAGATGTTTAGCAACGCCTCAGGCAATTTCCGACAGTGAAACAGTGGTTAGCACTGCTGCCACACAACGTCAGGAACCCTGGTTCGATTCCAGCCTTGGGTGACTATCTGTGTCGGGTTTGCACATTCTCCCAGTGTCTGCGTAGGTTTCCTCCGGGTGCTCCGGTTTCCTCCCACAGTCCAAAGATATGCAGTAGATTGGCTATGCTAAATTGCCCCTTAGTGTCCAAAGGTTAGGTGGACTTAAGGGGCTAGGGTAGGGGAGTGGGCCTAGGTAGGGTGCTCTTTCGGAGGGTCAGTGCAGAGTCAATGGGTTGAATGGCCTACTTCTGCATTGTAGTGATTCTATGGAATATGTGCAAGTCAGGACTTCAGCAGGGCCCTGACGCCCATCTCTAAGTTTACACCAAATCTCTGACAATCCAATACTGGAAGATTTGGACCAAGGTGATTAGCAAAGGAAGGAACAGCGACATGAGTGATAGCTATTTTTTTTAAACTTGGTATGTGGATCAGGAATACTCAGGAGTGTAATGGAGGCAGATTCAATTGAGGCTTTCGAAAGAGAATTGAATTATCGTTTACAGCGTTACGAGGGAAAGGCTGGGAGTGGGACTGAACGCCTTCTTGAAAGCCAGCATGGACACAACAGGCTAAATCATCTCTTTTTGTGCTGTAACTATTCTATGATTGACAAGAAGAAAATTAAATCATAACTCCCTCTGGAAGCTGTTCCATATGGTATCATTACTGAAGAGTCCTAGATTAACTAATGACAAACCAGAGAAGTTATACAAAGCAAACCAACACGGAGGAACCAGGCTACAGGCCACAAAACTGATTCATATAATTCCAGATGAGGAAGCTGCTTCTGAAGTGCTGCAATGCAACCACCTGGGTAATAAAGGCATTATTGTGTAGGGCAGTTAGCTCAGTGTCCGCCTTGTAAAAATGATAAACTCAAAGCTGATGGAGAGATGGTATTTAACTTTTCTGGAGCTTTTGAAGTTCAGTAAGAGAGCATCGAATATTCTTGGGTCAGGTGGATACAAACACTACTTCCGGCATATTAGGCCGACTGGAAAGTCCAGTACCCACCCACTCATAGGAAAGGGAACCCAACCTCACCTCTAAACGGGCCATGATGCACTTCAAAAGGGCCAGTCTACTAAAACAAATTCAAGGCTTGCGAGAAAGACACAGTGATAATCATGTGAGATTTTAATTTACATTTAGACTGGGAAAGTCAGATGGACAGGTAGCCTAGATGAGGAGTTCACTGAATGTTTTGGGGATAGTTTCTTGAAGCCAGGTTCTGGAGCCAAACAGGAGGCTACACTAGACATGGTATTGGACAATGAGAAGGGGTAATTAATGATCTCATTGTGAAGGTGCCCTAGGTAGAAGCGACCATTATGATTGAATTGTACATTTTGTTTGAGGGAGAGTGTTTTAAACTTAAACAAGGGCAACTATATGCGCATGTGAGCTGAGCTGCCTAAAGGGAATTGACATATTAGGTTAAGGGATAGGTCAATAGAGGTGCAGTGGCAAATATTTAAGGGGATATTTTAGAATGTCTCGAAGCAATACATTCCAACAAGAAAAAAATATCCAAGGAACAGACACACCATCATCCATGGTTAACTAGACAGGTTAAGATAGTATAAAACTTAAAGAAAAAGCATATAATGGCGCAAAGACAGGTGGCAGGTCAGAAGATTGAACAGAATATAAGGAATGGCAAATTAGAAATAAAGGATTAATGAGGAGGAAAAGAACTGGAGGACAAGAGAAAGCTAGCCAGAAATATAAAAACAGATAGTAAGAGCATTTATACATCTTTAAAAAGAGCACTGGTCCTATAGAAAGTGAGTCTGGAGAATTGATAATAGAAAACAAGGAGATGACAGATGAACTGAACAAGTATTTTGCATTAGTCTTCACTATAGAGGATACAAATAACCCATCCCAAAAGCAGCTATAAACCAGGAAATGGAAGGGAATGAAGGAACTCAAAATTACAGTCACCAGAGATGTGATGGTAGAGTAAATTGTTGGAGCTGCGGGCTGACAAGAGCCCAGGTCCTGATGGACTTCATCCAAGAGTCTTAAAATATATGCCTGGTGAGATGACGCATTGGCTTTAATTTTCCAAAACTCCCTAGATTCGGGGAAAGTCCCACTAGACTGGAAGGTAACAAACAGAAATCAATTATTCAAAAAGGGAGACAAAGCGGGAAACTAGACGAGTTAGCTTAACATCTGTCACAAGGAAAATGTTCGAAGCTACTATTAAACAAGTTATAGCAGAGCACTAGGATACGTTAACGGTAATGTGAAAGGTATATCATGTTTCACCAACTTATTGGAGTTCTTTGATGAAGCAAACTGTGCTCTGGATGAAGGGGAACCAGTGGATGTACTAGACTTATATTTCCAGAAAGCATTTGATAAGGTGCCACATAAAAGGATAATGTGGAAAATAAAATCTCATGATAGGTGGTAACTTATTGGCATGGATAGAAGGTTGGTTGGCTTACAGGAAACCAAGCGTTGGCATAAATGGGCATTTTTCAGGTTCGTGCGATGTAACAAGTGGTGTGCCACAGATTCAGCACTGGGAACACAACTGTTTACAACTTATATAAATTACTTGGGTGAAGGAATGGTTGCCAAATTTGTCAATGACACAAAGAGATAAAATAGTAAGTTGTGAAGAAGACATGACCTGAAAATCACTTATTGTCACAAGTAGGCTTCAAATGAAGTTAATGTGAAAAGCCCCTAGTCGCCACATTCCGGCACCTGTTCGGGGAGGCTGGTACGGGAATTGAACCGTGCTGCTGGCCTGCCTTGTTCTGCTTTCAAAGCCAGTGATTTAGCACTGTGCTAAACCAGCCCCCAAGACATGAGGCTACAAAAACATATAGGGCGGGATTCTCCGACCCGGGGCTCGGAGAATCGCCGGGGGGGGCGGCGTGAATCCCGCCCCGCCGCTCCGACTGTCGAATTCTCCGGTGCCGGTTGTTTGGCGGGGGCGGGGATCACGCCGCGCCGGTCGGAGGCCGTTGGCAGTGGCCCCCCCAGCGATTCTCCGGTCCCTGATGGGCCGAGCGGCCGCCCGTTTTCGGCCAGTCCTGCCGGCGTGGATTTGGCCATTTGACCAGGTCCGTACCGGCAGGACCTGGCTCTGAGGGCAGCCTACGGAGTCATCGGGATGGGCGGAGGGGGGGTATCCGGCCCCCCGGGGGGGGGGGGGGGGGGGGGGGGGCTGCCACGGTGGCCTGGCCCGCGATCGGAGCCCATCGATCTGCGGGTGGGCCTGTGCAGTGGGGGCACTCTTTCCCCCCCGCGCCGACCTGTGTAAAGCTCCGCCATGGCCGGCGTGGAGAAGAAACCCCCTGCGCATGCGCAAGAATCAGGCCAGCGGTTCTGGGTACACGCTGGCGCTCCTGCGCATGCGCCAACTCACGCCGGCTGGCAGAGGCCCTACGGCGCCGATTGGCACGGCACCAACCACTCCAGCGCCGGCCTAGCCCCCGAAGGTGCGAAGGATTCCACACCTTCCGGGCGGAGTGGTTCACGCCATTCTTTAGCGCCGGTACGGCCCGCTCCGCCGGTTACCGGAGAATCCCGGCCATAGATAGGTTAAGTGAGTGGGCAAAGATCTGGCAATGGAGTATAATGTGGGAAAATGTGAGATCGTCCATTTTTCAGGAAGTTCAAGAAACAAGTATTTTATCTAAATGGTGAGAGGCTGCAGAGCTCGGAGGTACAGAGAGACCGAGGTGTCCGAGTACATGAATCACAAAGGGTTAAGTATGCAGGTACAGCAAGTAAACTAATATAATGTTATCATTTATTGTGAGGGGAATTGAATACAAAAGGAGGGAAATTATGCTTCAGTTGAACATTTGGTGTATTGTGTACAGTATCGGTCACCTTATTAAAAGGAAAGGTGTAAATGTGTTGAAAGCAGCTCAGGGAAAGTTTATCAGACTAATACTTGGAATGGATGGGTTGTCTAATGAGGACAGGTTAGGCTTGTATCCCATTGAGTTTAGAAGAGTAAGAGGTGACTCGATTGAAACATACAAAACTCTGAGGGGTCTCGACAGAGTTGATGTGGAGAGGAAGTTTCCTCTTGTGGGAGAATCTAAAGCTAGGGGTCACCAATTAAAAATATGGGGATGCCCATTTAAAATGGAGGTGAGGTGAAATGTTTTCTCTCGGAGTCGTGAGTCTTTGGAACTCTCTTCCTGAAAAGGTGGTGCAAGCAGAATCTTTTGTATTTTTAAGGTAGAGATGGATAGATTCTTGGTAAGCAAGAGCGTGATAAGTTATTGGGGGTAAATAGGATGCAGTTTTGAGGTCACTATCAGATCAGTCATGATCTGATTAAATGGTTGAGCAGGCTCAAGCAGCTGAATGACCTACTCCTGCTCATTGTATGGTTCCAAGTCAATTTTGCACTCTTCAGGGCGACAGGCTGTTTGACTGGTCTGGCTTTCTGAAGCGTTGCCCATATACATATTTACAGAGGGAAATATAATTCTGTACACTCAGCGTCCTTGCCACAATGACTCCTCAAGGTCCCCTTCCAGTCATATAAGGAGGTGGCACTGGTTTAATTCTCTTGGCTTGACTCCATGGTTCTCATGTGCCTTTGAAAAGAACGAGGAGGACAACCAGTCTTCAGTTTCTTGTGTCTTCTATTAGGAACTCCGATACGGTATTTCATCCCCAGTGTTTAAAACGCGACTGTAGCACTGAGATTGGACAAGGATTTCAGCTCAGTCAGTGAATGCAGAAAGATAAAAAGACAGAAACAGAAAGGTTCTGAAAGAGAAAATGGTAGCTGCATGTTGTCACCAAGCTCAGAAGGAGAACGCATTGGAATAATCTGATGTTATGTTGTGCAAAATCAAGGAAGATGGATTCATTAATGTTGGGCTGTACAGCATGTTTATTACTTTTGCAGTGTTACACCAAAACAAACTATACTGATAGAATGAAGTGAATCTTAAGCATAACTACTGTGCTGCAAGTTCATATACTTCAAAATAAAGCTGTTGTTCGAAAAATGTTTTTTTGTCAGTCTCCAAAAAGATTGCAGAGTACATTATGGGCACAATATGTTGGCTAGATTATGTGTGTTACACTACCATTAGATATAGAGCATTGTAAGACTACTCCAGCACAAAGGTTTTGGGATTACTTACAGGATCAACAAGGTGGTATCTACATTTTTAATAGGGATGTGCAACAATTAAATCGGGGATTAAATTAATTAATTTACATTTTAAGTAGTAAAAACAAGATTCACTTTCAACTGATGCAGCAGCAAATAAAATGTTGGGAATAATTTTTGCCTCAAATGAAAACGAAAACACTACCAAGTCTAAATAATATACAACTGGTTCAATTCAGTAATTCCACAGCTCCAAGCCCAAGTCTGAGAAGGAGGTGGAGTCCTTTGAGTAAAAGATTTAATATGGCATTAAAGAGGCATAAAAGACAATAAATTGAAACTTTTAAATCATGTTCTTGTGGATCAAGTATTTTTTTTTTTTTAATTGACTAAACTCTTACTTTGGACATTGAGAATTCTACTTATGAGTGGAAAAAACAAAAATAAAACAACAATTGAAAACCAAAAATCAGTACTTGAAGAAAACGGTGATGGCCAGATTATAGAATCTGAATGACGATTCTCTTTAATGTCTCCTTTAGGGTATAGAAAGTTACAATGAAAAGTACTGAGACAATAAATCTTACAAGATGGCGGGAGGAAGGCACAAGATTTATAATACCTGAAAAAATGGAACGTTAATTTGACTATTGCTTTATTTCAGTTTTTCCCTTTATCTCTGAGAATTCCCAATTGCTCTTTCATTATTTTTCCAGCAGTAATATTGCTGATCTCCAATTTTCAGCTGAGAATACACAAGTATTTTATGTGGAACTATGGGTAGAGGACTTCCCCTCCCAGACTAGTCAAGTCACAGGTGGGAGAACACTCAACATATTTGTGTTTTCAATGAACAAAACAATTCCAACTTTGGACTTGTACCAGTGTGACTCATTTGCCCCACAACCCCACATAGGTCCCCATAGAACATACACTGCAGAATGAGGCCAGTCGGCCCATCAAGTCTGCACCAACCCACCCAAGCCCTCACTTCCATCCTATCCCCGTAACCCAATAACCCCTCCTAACCTTTTAGGTCACTAAGGGCAATTTATCATGGCCAATCCACCTAACCTGCACGTCTTTAGACTGTGGGAGGAAACCGGAGCACCCGGAGGAAACCCATGCACACACGAGGAGAACCTACAGACAGTGACCCAGCAGGGAATCGAACCTGGGACCCTGGCGCTGTGAAGCCACAATGCCACACTTGTGCTACCGTGCTGTCCCCAGCTTCAATTCTTCCACATTATAAGTATCTGTAAATAAACATGTAAAACTTTTTCTAGATGAAGTACAACACCACAACAGTCAAAATAGAGCACTTCACTTCTGGTGGCGGCGATGAATGAGTGAGCCGCACATTTGGTGGCTCTCACTCGGGCGGGATTTGAGGACCTGATTCCCCGGTTTTGCGGGACTGCGGAGCACTGGAAAGGTGGCCACGGAGGTGCTGAGGAACGGGCAGAGCTGCATGGAACCGCAGACAGCAGAAAGCGGCGAAAACGGGAGAGGAAGGTATAAAGGCAAGGTGCAGGGAAAGCTGACCCGGGAGCAAAGATAGCGGACCTACGGACCCGGCAATCCAGCAAGCGCTGGAAAACATGCTGCAAGTGATAAAAAGCAGTTTTTAATAATTGAAGCGGGATAACTTGGACCCACTTCAGAAGGCAGTGGATCAATTGAACCAGAGATTGGATGCCCAGGACGAAAAAGTTAAGGAGCTGGGGAGGCGGTGGAGGAGCAGGCGAACGCGCAGACGATGGCTGCGCTAAAGTCGATGGGTTAAAGGAGAGACAGAGAAGACTGCTGGACAGAGTAGAGGTGCTGGAAAATAGAGCCCGCAGACAAAATCCGAGGATCATCGGCCTCCCGGAGGGGGCTGAGGGAGCAGATGCCACAGCGTTTGTGGCTGACCTGTTGATGCAGCTGATGGGAGCTGACGCCTTTCCGCGACCACCGGAGCTGGAGGGGGTACATAGGGTACAGGCGAGGCAGATGCGTCCTGGGAGTTCCCCCCCCCCCCCCCCACCCTGGCCGATGGTGATCAGGTTCCACAGGTTTGTGGAGAAGGAGCGGGTGTTGCAGTGGGCAAAGAGCGCTAAGAGAACAGTATTCTTTGCATTTATCAGGACCTAAGCCAGGAGGTGGCCAGTCGTCGAGCAGCCTCTAAACAAGTTAAGGAGGTGTTATTTAGGTTTCCGGGTGCGGCGATGACCAGCTGAGTCGCACGTTTCGGCAGCTCCCTGTGAAACGGACTTTTGGGCTCTTGATAGGAGCCCCAACGGCAATTTTAACGGCTGAAAACACCGTGCGGTAAACCAGAAGGGTGTTCCCCCTGGACACTGATGGAAAAAGGAGAGGAAAGTGGCCGGATTGCAGCGGATCCTTTGGAACAACGGCAAGGAAGGCAAGCAGAAACCAAGATGGCGTCGGAAGGTGGCAGTTTCATATGGGGCCCTGAACAACAAGAGTTTTTGAAACGCTGCGTGGAGGAGATAAAAAAGGAAATGAAGAAAGAGTTGTTGGCCCCGATATTACAGGCGATTGAAGGGCTGAAAGAGGAACAAAAGACCCAGGAGCAGGAGCTTCGGGTCGTGAAGGCGAAAGCAGCAGAGAATGAAAACGACATACAGGGCCTGGTGGTGAAGTCGGAGATACAGGAGGCACACCAGAAACGATCTGTGGAGAGGTTGGAGGCACTGGAAAATAACGCAAGGAGGAACAACTTGAGGATTCTTGGCCTTCCTGAAGGTGTGGAGGGGGCGGACGTCGGGGCATATGTGAGCACGATGCTGCACTCGTTAATGGGAGTGGAGGCCCCGACGGGTCCGTTGGAGGTGGAGGGAGCATACAGAGTTATGGTGCGAGGACCGAGAGCAGGAGAAGCTCCCAGAGCCATAGTGGTGAGATTTCTCCGTTTTAAGGATAGAGAAATGGTCCTTAGATGGGCGAAGAAAACTCGGTGTAGTAAATGGGAGAACGCGGTGATCCGCGTCTATCAAGATTGGAGTGCGGAGGTGGCGAGAAGGAGGGCGAGCTTTAATCGGGCCAAAGCGGTACTTCACAAAAAAAAGATAAAGTTTGGAATGCTGCAACCGGCAAGACTGTGGGTCACATATCAAGGGAGGCACCACTACTTTGAGACGGCGGATGAAGCGTGGACTTTTATTGTAGAAGAAAAATTGGAATGATTGGACTACGAAAATGAACGTTTGGACAAAGTGGTGGGACGAGTGGGGGGGGGGGGGGGGGGCGAAGAGGGATTGTATGATTAATCCTGCGGTATGGTAACTTTTCTTTCTCCCACAGGTGGTGATGGGGGAGGTGGGGAGGGAGAGGAGATGGGGCGTTGGCCATGGGAGGCGGGGCCGAGGGAGAGGCGCGGGCTTGGTTCCCGCGCTATGATAATTATGGCGGGAATAGAGAAGCAGGAAGGAGGGGGCGCCGCACGGGGGGAAGCCGAGGTCAGCCAGAGTTTGCTGACTTCTGGGAGCAACATGGGGGGAGTAATTACGCTAGCGGGGGGTCTAGCGGGGGGGGGGGGGGGAGGGGGGAATTACTGGGTTGCTGCTGCTGGGGAAAGGGGGGAGTGGGTGCGGGAAAGGATGGGCGGGGGGGCACCGTCTGGGAGAAATACAGCCGCGTGGGAACTGGGCGAGAAGCTGGAAAAAGATGATGGCTAACCGGCAAGGGGGGGGGGGGGGGGGGGGGTGGGAAGCCCCCCAACTCGGCTGATCACGTGGAACGTGAGGGGGCTTAACGGGCCGATAAAGAGGGCACGAGTACTCGCACACCTTAAGAAACTTAAAGCAGATGTGGTCATGTTACAGGAAACGCACCTGAAACTGATAGATCAGGTTAGGTTGCGCAAAGGATGGGTAGGGCAGGTGTTCCATTCGGGGCTGGATGCGAAAAACAGGGGGGTGGCTATATTAGTGGGGAAGCGGGTAATGTTCGAGGCAAAGACTATAGTGGCGGATAACGGGGGCAGATACGTGATGGTGAGTGGCAAATTACAGGGAGAGATGGTGGTGTTGGTAAACGTGTATGCCCCGAATTGGGACGATGCCAATTTTATGAGGCGAATGCTAGGACGCATCCCAGACCTAGAGATCGGAAAGCTGATAATGGGGGGAGACTTTAACACGGTGTTGGAACCAAGGCTGGATAGGTCGAAGTCCAGGACTGGTAGGAGGCCGGCAGCAGCCAAGGTGCTTAAGGATTTTATGGAGCAGATGGGAGGGGTGGACCCGTGGAGATTCAGTAGACCTAGGAGTAAGGAGTTCTCGTTTTTCTCCTATGTCCATAAAGTCTATTCACGCATAGACTTTTTTGTGTTGGGTAGGGCATTGATCCCGAGGGTGAGGGGAACGGAATATACGGCTATAGCCATTTCGGATCATGCCCCACACTGGGTAGACTTGGAGATAGGGGAGGAAACAAGAGGGCGTCCACCCTGGAGAATGGATATGGGACTAATGGCGGATGAGGGGGTGTGCTTAAGGGTGAGGGGATGCATTGAAAAGTACTTGGAACTCAATGACAATGGGGAGGTTCAGGTGGGAGTGGTCTGGGAGGCGTTGAAGGCGGTGGTTAGGGGGGAGCTGATATCAATAAGGACACATAAAGGGAAGCAGGAGAGTAAGGAACGGGAGCGGTTGTTGCAAGAACTTTTGAGGGTGGACAGACAGTATGCGGAAGCACCGGAGGAGGGACTGTATAGGGAAAGGCAAAGGCTGCATGTGGAATTTGACTTGCTGACCACAGGCACTGCAGAGGCACAATGGAGGAAGGCGCAGGGTGTACAGTATGAATATGGAGAGAAGGCGAGCAGATTGCTGGCACACCAATTGAGGAAAAGGGGAGCAGTGAGGGAAATAGGGGGGGTGAGAGACGAAGATGGAGAGACGGAGCGGGGAGCGGAGAGAGTGAATGAAGTGTTTAAGACATTTTATTAAAAATTGTATGAAGCTCAACCCCCGGATGGGAGGGAGAGAATGATGGAGTTTTTGGATCGGCTGGAAATTCCCAAGGTGGAAGAGCAGGAAAGGATGGGATTGGGAGCACAGATCACGGTAGAAGAAGTGGTGAAAGGAATTAGGAACATGCAGACGGGAAAGGCCCCGGGACCGGACGGATTCCCAGTTGAATTTTACAGAAAATATTTGGACTTGCTCGCCCCGCTACTGACGAGGACCTTCAACGAGGCAAAGGAAAGGGGACAACTGCCCCCGACTATGTCAGAAGCAACGATATCGCTTCTTTTAAAGAAGGAAAAGGATCCGCTACAATGCGGGTCCTACAGACCAATCTCCCTCCTCAATGTAGATGCCAAGGTCTTGGCCAAGGTAATGGCAATGAGAATAGAGGAATGTGTCCCGGGGGTGGTTCATGAGGACCAAACTGGGTTTGTGAAGGGGAGACAGCTGAACACGAACATACGGAGGTTGTTAGGGGTAATGATGATGGCCCCACCAGAGGGTGAAACGGAGATAGTAGTGGCGATGGATGCCGAGAAAGCATTTGATAGAGTGGAGTGGGATTATCTGTGGGAGGTGTTGAGGAGATTTGGGTTCGGAGAGGGGTATGTTAGATGGGTGCAGCTGTTGTATAGGGCCCCAGTGGCGAGTGTGGTCACGAATGGACGGGGATCGGCATATTTTCGGCTCCATAGAGGGACAAGGCAGGGATGTCCTCTGTCCCCATTACTGTTTGCACTGGCGATTGAGCCCCTGGCGATAGCGCTGAGAGGTTCCAAGGGATGGAGGGGAATACTTAGGGGAGGAGAAGAACACCGGGTATCTTTATATGCGGATGATCTGCTACTATATGTGGCGGATCCAGCGGAGGGGATGCCAGAAATAATGCGGATACTTGGGGAGTTTGGGGATTTTTCAGGGTATAAATTGAACATGGGAAAGAGTGAGCTGTTTGTGGTGCATCCAGGGGAGCAGAGTAGAGAAATAGAAGACCTACCGTTGAGGAAGGTAACAAGAGACTTTCGTTACCTGGGGATCCAGATAGCTAAGAATTGGGGCACATTGCACAGGCTAAATTTGACGCGGTTGGTGGAACAGATGGAGGAAGATTTCAAGAGATGGGATATGGTAGCATTGTCAATGGCAGGGAGGCTGCAGGCAGTTAAGATGGTGGTCCTCCCGAGATTCCTTTTTGTGTTTCAGTGTCTCCCGGTGGTGATCACGAAGGCTTTTTTCAAAAGGATAGAAAAGAGTATCATGGGTTTTGTTTGGGCCGGGAAGACTCCGAGAGTGAGGAAGGGATTCTTACAGCGTAGTAGGGATAGGGGGGGGCTGGCACTACCGAGCCTAAGTGAGTATTATTGGGCCGCTAATATTTCAATGGTGAGTAAGTGGATGGGAGAGGAGGAAGGAGCGGCGTGGAAGAGATTAGAGAGGGCGTCCTGTAGGGGGACCAGCCTGCAGGCTATGGTGACAGCCCCATTGCCGTTCTCACCAAGGAACTATACCACGAGTCCGGTGGTGGTAGCTACACTGAAGATTTGGGGACAGTGGAGACGACATAGGGGAAAGACCGGAGCACTGGGGGGGTCCCCGATAAGAAACAACCATAGGTTTGGCCCGGGGGGAATGGATGGGGGATATGGAATGTGGCAAAGAGCAGGTATAACGCAATTGAAAGATCTATTTGTGGATGGGAAGTTTGCGAGTCTGGGAGCGCTGACCGAGAAATATGGGTTGCCCCAAGGGAATGCATTCAGGTACATGCAATTGAGGGCTTTTGCGAGGCAGCAGGTGAGGGAATTCCCGCAGCTCCCGACACAAGAGGTGCAGGACAGAGTCATCTCAAAGAAATGGGTGGGGGACGGTAAGGTGTCGGATATATATAGGGAAATGAGAGACGAAGGGGAGACTATGATGGACGAACTAAAAGGGAAATGGGAAGAAGAGCTAGGGGAGGAGATTGAGGAGGGGATGTGGGCAGATGCCCTAAACAGGGTAAACTCGTCGTCCTCGTGCGCCAGGCTAAGCCTGATTCAGTTTAAGGTATTACACAGGGCACATATGACTGGAACACGGCTCAGTAAATTTTTTGGGGTGGAGGATAGGTGTGCGAGGTGCTCGAGAAGCCCAGCGAATCATACCCATATGTTTTGGTCATGCCCGGCACTACAGGGGTTTTGGATGGGGGTGACAAAGGTGCTTTCGAAAGTAGTAGGAGTCCGGGTCGAACCAAGCTGGGGGTTGGCTATATTTGGGGTTGCACAAGAGCCGGGAGTGCAGGAGGCGAAAGAGGCCGATGTTTTGGCCTTTGCGTCCCTAGTAGCCCGGCGCAGAATATTGCTAATGTGGAAAGAAGCCAAGCCCCCGGGGGTGGAGACCTGGATAAATGATATGGCGGGGCTCATAAAGTTAGAGCGGATTAAGTTCGTCCTAAGGGGGTCGGCTCAAGGGTTTACTAGGCGGTGGCAACCGTTCGTCGAATATCTTGCGGAAAGATAGATAGGGGAGAACAAAGAAGGCAGCAGCAGCGGCCCAGGACTTGGGGGGGGGGGGAGGGATGGGGGGGGATGGGAGTGGGGAGGATGGGGGGGCCTGAGACAAGGCAGTTGCCAATTAGGGCTAGTTTTTATTTTTATTTTTTTTGTTATTTAATATTTATTTATTTGTTGTTGTTTTTGTTTAAATTTAAAAAAGGTCATTATTATCTGTATTGTTACAATGTTGTGTAAAGGATGCACAATGTACTGTGTTGGTTGACCAAAAATTTTCAATAAAATATTATTTTTTAAAAAAAGGAGGTGTTATTAAAAAGCACGTGAAGTTTGGTCTGCTCTTCCCGGCTTGTCTTGGGTCACGCATCAGGGCCAACACCACTACTTCTCTGAGCCCGAAGAAGCGATGGACTTCGCGAGGGATCAGTGGCTGGTCCCGAAAAAAGGACCCATGGACGCAAGCTAGGGTCCGAGAGTTACCGTTTGGGGGGGTGCCTACTGTGCCTGGATTGACAGTCGACTGTTTACTGCTTTAAAAGGTGCCATGTGTTGTATTTTTGGGCAGCTTTTGCCTACGGGAGGGGAGGGGATGCCCCTCTCGTATGCTCTTTTTTATTTCTTTTCTCTTTTTTCTGCTGTTGTTGGTACCTTTCGTCGTGTTTTCTGGGTGTGCTGGAGCCTTCATTGTAACATAAAGGTGGCCGGTAAGCAATGGGGATTAAAGATGTTGGTTGGGGGTTTTTTTTATGTCTATGGTTTTTATGTTTGTTTCGTGTGGGTGATATACGGGTACTGTGTTACTGTGTTGCTATTTTATTAATGCTCAGAAAGGGATGTGGGTTAACACTCATCGGTGTATACAGCTGGAACTGTATTGTACCTGGAGCAGCCTCACGGTGCTGTTTGATGTTTCCATCTTGTTTGATCTTTCCCATTTTAGTGAGACTGCTCCAGTGGGTCGGAGTGGGGGATGGTGTGTTGATGAGTGGGGCGATGAGGTCGGGGAAACAATGGGAGTGAGACAAGGGGGCGCCTGAGGGATGAGTCACCGGGCTAGCAGATTGGCTAGTCAAGGGAGTCAGGTGGGGGGGGGGGGGGGGGGTGAATACAGCCAGTAGATGGCAGGGGTGGGGCTATCGGGAGATGTTGCTAGGAGGAGGGGGGGGGGGGGGGGGGGGGTTATTCTGCTGATGTGGGAGGGGTTTGAAGTAGGTAATGGAGAGGAGGTAGGGGGTGGAGGTGGCCAAGAGGCGAGCCAAGAGCGGCGCGGCGCATGGGCCGGGGGTGTGCCCAAGAAAGGTTATGGCTGACCGGCGTGGGGGGGCCAGTGTGCCCCCCAACCAGGCTGATCACCTGGAATGTCAGAGGATTAAATGGGCCAGTCATTTGCGGGCTCTAAAGGCGGACGTAATTTTGTTACAGGAGACACATTTGAAAGTGTCTGGCCAGACTAGGCCAAGGAAGGGCTGGATCAGCCAGGTCTTCCACTCGGGCTTGGACTCCAAGTCCAGGGGGGTAGCGATTATGATAAATAAGCGGGTTCAATTTGAGGCGGAGGGCGTAATCGCAGACGGCTGGGGCAGATTCCTTGTGGTAAGGGGCAAGCTGGAGGGGAGGAGAGTGGTGCTGGTGAACATACATGCTCCGAACTGGGACGACGCTGACTTTATTAAAAGAGTGCTGGGGAAGATCCCAGACCTAGACTCACGCAAGTTGATGATGGGGGGACTTTAATACGGTCCTCGACCCGGGGCTAGACCGGTCAGGTCCCAGAACGGGTAGGCTCCCAGCAATGGCAAGGGAGCTGAAAGGGTTCATGGAGCAAATGGGGGCAGTGGACCCTTGGAGAGCCAGACAGCCGACGGGAAGGGGCTACTCGTTCTACTCGCATGTTCATAAAGTACACTCTAGGATTGATTTCTTTATCTTGAGCAGGGACTGTGTAGGGGAGGTAAAGAATACGGAATACTCGGCAATCACTATTTCGGACCATGCCCCACATTGGGTGGACCTGCAGGTCGGGGGAGCGAATTACCAACGCCCGCAATGGAGGTTAGACGGAGGATTGTTGTCGGAGGAGGGGATACGTGAGAGACTGCGGAGGTGTATGCAAAGTTACTTGCAGGTGAACGATACGGGGGAGGTTTCAGCAGCGACCCTGTGGGAGGCGCTGAAGGCAGTAGTGAGTGGGGAGCTGATCTCAATTTGGGCTCACAGGGATAGGGCGGACAGAGCAGAAATGGATAGATTGGTTAAGGAGATTCACCAGATAGACGAGGAGTATGCGGGATCCCCGGGGGAGGACCTACTCAGGGAAAGACGGAGACTGCAGGCGGAACTGGGGATGCTGTCCACAAGTAGGGCCGTGGAACAACTTAGGAAGGCAAGGGGAGTGGTGTCTGAGCATGGGGAGAAGGCCAGCAGATTGCCAGCACAGCAACTCAGGAAGAGGGAGGCGGCCATGGAAATAAGTAGAGTGGTGGACGGGAAGGGGAGCAGAGTGGAGGACCCATCAGTACTGAATTACGGGACTATTATAGTAAGCTTTACACTTCAGAGCCCCCGGAGGAGCTAAAACGGTTCCTGGACGGACTAACCTTCCCAAAAGTAGGGGGACGGGTGGGCGGGGTGGGGGCCCCGATTAGAGCGGAGGAGGTACTGGGGGGGCCGAAAGGCCATGCAGTCGGGGAAAGCCCTGGGACCAGATGGATACCCAGTAGAGTTTTACAAAAAGTTCTTGGAGATAGTGGGACCGGTCCTGACTAGGGTGTTTAATGAGGCGAAGGACAGAAGGACCCTGCCTCCGACGATGTCGCAAGCCACCATTTCGCTGATATTAAAGCGGGACAAGGACCCGGAATCCTGCGGGTCATACAGGCCAATCTCCCTGATCAATGTGGACACCAAGCTCCTGGCCAAGGTCCTGGCGATTAGAATTGAGGACCGCGTACCGGAGGTGATTGGGGATGACCAAACAGGGTTTGTGAAAGGCAGGCAGCTGACAGCCAACTTGAAAAGATTGCTTAATGTGATTATGATGCCCCCGACGGGCAAGGAGGTGGAGGTAGTGGTGGCAATGGACGCTGAGAAGGCCTTCGACCGGGTGGAGTGGGACTATTTGTGGGAGGTACTCGGACAGTTTGGGTTTGGGGAGGGACTGGTTAATTGGGTCAGACTATTGTACCAGGCCCCAAAAGCTAGCGCAAGGACGAACAGGATAATGTCAGATTACTTCAGACTACATCGCAGGACCAGACAGGGATACCCACTCTCCCCGTTGCTGTTCGTGCTGGCCATAGAACTATTGGCGATTGCGCTGAGAGCTGCGAAGGGGTGGAAGGGAATGACTAGGGGGAGGTGGAGTACAGGGTCTCTCTCTATGTGGATGACCTGCTCCTGTACCGGATGGAAAATGTACTGGAAACATTGAAGAAGTTTGGCTGGTTCTCAGGGTACAAATTAAATATGGCCAAGAATGAGATGTTTGTAGTGCAGGCAAGGGGCCAGGAGAATAAGCTGAAGGAGCTGCCATTTAGGCTGGTTGGGGAAAGTTTCTGGTACTTGGGGATACAGGTGGCACAAGACTAGGGCAGGTTACATCAGTTAAATTTGACTAGAGTGGTGGAACAAATGAAGAGGGAGTTTCGGAGATGGGATGCACTCCCACTGTCACTTGCGTGGAGGGTGCAGACGGTAAAGATGACAATCCTCCCTAGATTCCTGTTCATCTTCGAGTGCCTCCCGATCTTTATTCCACGGTTCTTCTTCAAAAGGACCGGCAAAATCATCATGAGCTTTGTCTGGGTGGGAAAATCCCCGCGGGTGAGGTTGGCGATGCTTGAAAGGAGCCGCAGCGAGGGGGGACTGGCATTGCCGAATCTGATCTACTACTAGTGGGCGGCTAACATAGCCATGATAAGGAAGTGGATGATGGGTATGCGGTCTATCTGGAAGCGGGTGGAGGCGGCTTCGTGCAGGGGCACCAGTTTGGCAGCCCTGGTCACGGCTCCCCTACCGCTTGCGCCGGCCAGGTACTCCACCAGCCCGGAAGTGGGGGCGGCACTGTGGATTTGGAGCCAGTGGAGAAAGCATGCAGGGGAGGTGGGTGCGTCGGTCTGGGCTCGAATTTGTGATAACCATCGATTCGCCCCCGGGAACATGGATGGAAGTTTCGAACATGGCGGCGGGCAGGGGTGAGGAGGGTGGACAATATGTTCCTGGAGGGGAACTTTGCGAGTTTGAGGGAGTTGGAGGAGAAAGCTGGGCTGGAAAGGGGAAATTACTTTAGGTACTTACAGGTGCGGGACTTGGTACGCAGACAGGTCACATCTTTCCCACGCCTCCCGCCAATAGGGATCCAGGACAGAATAGTCTCTAGAGGAGAAGGAGGAGAGGGTAGAGTCTTGGATATTTACAAGGTGCTCATGAAGGGAGAAGAGTCCCAGACGGAGGAACTGAAACTCAAATGGGAGGAGGAGCTCGGCGGGGAGATGGAGGACGGGGTATGGGCGGAGAACGGGGTATGGGCGGAAGCCCTGAGTAGGGTAAACTCAATCGCAACATGTGTCAGGCTCAGCCTGATTCAGTTTAAGGTCGTTCACCGGGCCCACATGACGGTGGCTCGGATGAGCAAATTCTTTGGGGTAGAGGACAAGTCCGCTAGATGCGCGGGAGGACCAGCGAACCACGTTCACATGTTTTGGGTGTGCCCTAAGCTTAGGGGGTACTGGGAGGGATTTGCGGGGGTCATGTCCCGGGCGCTGCAAACAAGGATGATGAGGAGTCCAGAGGTGGTAATGTTCAGGGTTTCGGAAGACCCGGGAATCCAGGGGAGAAAGAGGCCGATGTTCTGGCCTTTGCTTCCCTGATAGCCCGGCGTCAAATACTGCTGGCATGGAGGGACTCAAAACCCCCGAAGACCGAACTATGGCTTTCGGACATGTCAGGTTTTCTGGGTAATGGAAAAAAATCAAGTTCGCCTTGAGGGGACCTGTATTGGGGTTCGCCCGAAGGTGGCAACCATTCATCGACTTCTTCGCGGGAAAGTGAACGTCAGCAGGGGGGGGGGGGTGGGGTGGATTAGAGTAGAGTAGGAGGGATAAATAGGTGGGTAGTGTCTATGGGAGAGGAGTGGGTATGTGCATGATGGTTTAGTTGAAGTGTTGGTTTTTCGTTGATGTTTGCATATTTCTGTAATCTGTAACTGTTTACAATGCCAAAAAATACCTCAATAAAATTGTTTGTTTAAAAAAAAAATAGAGCACTTCAACGTTCCAAATATTTTTGCAATGACACCAATTTTATCAACCCATTACTCATGTTATTAACTTATAATTCCTCATGACGCTGAAAATTCTATAATTAATTATATATTCAGGCAAAGGCTAGTTTTCTAATGCCTTTCTCTTGCAAAATGCTTGTCAGTTTTACTTAAGCAGGTGCTATGAAGAGCAGTAGAGGGGGCATTCAAAAAGGAAATGGGTAGGGTACAGGTCCAGCATGTTTCTTCTAGGGTGATAGGCAGGAGTAACAAACCCAAAGTACCATGGATGACCAGTGATATTCAGGATACAATGAGAAGGAAAAGAGGCTTTTCGCAACTATGAAGGGAGCAAATCAACCGAGGCATTAGTGGAGTACAGAGAGTGGGGGCGGAGCTAAAGAAAGCAATTAGAAGAGCAACGAGGGGGATATGAGAAAGCTCTGGCTGGTAAAAGTAGGGAAAATCTCAAGATATTCTTAAGTATATATTCACAGAATCCCTATAGTGCAGGAGGCCATTTGGCCCATCGAGTCTGCACTGGCCCCTGGAAGCACCCCACTTAAGCCCATATCTCCACCCTATCTTCGTAACCCATTAACCCCGTTTAACCTTCATGACACTAAGGGGCAAATTAGTATGGTCAATCCACCTAACTTGCACATCTTTGGACTGTGGGAGGAAGCTGGAGTACCCAGAGGAAACCAACACAGACACGGGGAGAAAGTACAAACTCCTCACAGTCAGCCGAGGCTGGACTTGAACCCGGGACCCTGGAGCTGTGAACCAGCAGTGCTAACCACTGTGCCGCCCATATGGAAAGAGGATAACCAGGGATAGAGTAGAGCCCATTAGGGTCCAAGGGGCAATCTGTGGGATTGCCAGAGGACATTGATAGGGTGTGAAACAAATATTTCACATCTGTCTTCAACCAAGAGAATAAGATAAGTATGGAGATTGAGGTTCTTGAGAAAACTGACATAGGGAGTGACAAGACAACATATTGGCGGTTTTGGCAGGCTGAAAAGTAGAAAAACCTCAGGTCCAGATGAATTGTATCTCAGGCTGCTCTGGGAGGCAAAGGAGGAGATTGCAGGGCCTCGGACCCAAATATTATATTCCTCTCTGGCCACAGGAGAGGTGCCAGAGGACTGGAGAACATCAAATGTGGTTCCACTATTTAAGAAAGGTTGTAGAGATAAGCCAGGGAACAACAGACCAATGAGTCTCATGTCAGTGGTAAGGAAGGGAAACAATTGGAAAAAATTCTGAAGGAGATAATCTATCTCCTCTTTGAGAGACAAGGTTTAATCAAGGATAGTCAGCATGACTTTGTCAGATGGAGGTCATGCCTATCAACTTTGATTGAATTTTTTTTGAGGTGACCAGGTGTGTGTGTGTGTGTAGATGTGGATAGTGCAGTTGATGTAGTTCATATGGATTTAGTTCATATGGATTTCAGCAAAACATTTGACAAGGTCCCACATGGAAGACTTATAAAGATGGCTGATGCTCCTGAGATACAGGGTAATTTGATAAGGTGGATTCAAAATTGGCTTTGTAGGAGAAAGAGGGTGATAACAGACGGCTGTTTTACTGACTGGAAGCTAGTGTCCAGTGGCGTACCACAGGGATCTGTGCTGATTCCCCCATTAGTCATTTATACAAACGACTATGTGAGGGCTAGGATTAGGAAGTTTGCAAATGAGACAAAGATTGGCCAGGTAATTAATAGTGAGGTTGAGTGCCTTGGGTTACAGGAAGATATTGACGGGATGGTCAAAAGGGCAGAAAAGTGGCAGATGGAATTTAACCCTGCAACGTGAGGTGATACACTTCGGAAGGAGAAATTTGACAAGGAAGTATTAAATGAACAGCATGACACTGGGTGTGTTTGCCCATATATCTCTGAAAGAGGGAGCCCGGTGGGTTCGGCGGAGCGGCTGCACATGGAGGAGGAGCAGGGATCGCGACTTTGTTCCCCCCTAATGGCACGATCTAGGTGAGATGTCCCACATCGGATGGCTCCCACCTAAAATGTGGTAAGAAGACTGAAGCCCGGTCCCAGGGAAATTCTGGAGGTATACAAAATAAAAAGAAGAGAAAGAAGTTTTAAAGAAATTTGAGATTGAAGAAGGAAGGATGGGTGAGAAAAAGGAAAAATAATAAACCGTTAAAAGGATGCAAAAAGCAGCGTCAAGGAAGGGAGGAAACGCGGGCTCGCCGTTGAATGAGAGGACGAACAAAAGTGCTGACAAGATGGCGGCGGTCGGACCACATGGTGGGGCCGCACTGCTTACGGTGGAGACGATGACCGAGGTGATGGCGGTGGAGCTGGAAAAGCAGTTTGCGAGGCACATGGAGGCTTTGAGGAAGGAGATGGCGGTCACATTGAAGTCATTGGAGGAGGTGAGAGTAGCTGTGGCAAAGACATCGGCCGAGGTGAGAGAGCTGGGCAAGAAGATGAAGGAAGTGGAGGAGGCCGCGTCGCAGCACAGCGACCAGCTCACCTCGATGGGGGACGAGCTGCGGAGGGTGGTGGAGGTCAACAGAGGACTCCGAGCAAAGTGAGAGACCCCCAGTTAGGATAGTTACGTGGAACATGAGGGGGTTAGGAGGTCCGGTCAAGGGTGCTTGCGCATCTTAAAAGTTTGAATGCCGATGTAGCAATGCTGCAGGAGACTCACTTGAGGGGGATGGACCAGGTGAGACTTAAAAAGGTCTGGGTTAGTCAGGTGTTTCACTCTGGACTTGACGGAAGGGCTCAAGGGGTAGCGGTAATGGTCAGCAAAAGATTACGCTTCCAGATGGAGAAGGTGGTGTCAGATCGGGGGGGGGGGGGGATATGTGATTGTGACAGGGGCGCTGGAGGGGAGGTTAGTGGCGCTGTTAAGTGTACACGGCCCCAATTGGGATTTGCAAAGAAGGTGTTTTGGCCCATCCCCGACTTGGACACACACTGCTGGGCTAATGGTGGAAATGGGAGGGGTTGGCCCTTGGATGTTTCTGCACCCGAGGGATCGGGAGTACTCGTTTTTCTCAGCAGTCCATAAGGTATATTCGCTGATCAACGTTTACGTGGTGGGAAGGCTTTGCTGGCTGGGGTTAAGGGGTCGGAATACTCGGGAATTGCAGTGTCAAATCATGCTCCGCATAGGTTGGATATGGTGCTGGAGAAGGGGGTAGCGCAGAGGTTGAAATTAGATGTGGGACTTTTGGGGACCAGGTGTTCTGTGACAAAATTGAAAAGGTAATTAAGGAATATGTAGGTTTCAACTGTACGGGTGAGGTGTCGAAGGCGGTCGTCTGGGAGGCTCTAAAGGCGGTGGTGAGGGGGGTGATGATTTTGTTTCAGGCCAGGATGGACAAAGAGGAGAGGTTGGAGTGGCAGAGAGTAATAGATGAGACGTTGGAGGTAGATAGGAGTTATGCAGAGGATGGGGACCCAGCAAAGCTGGAAAAGAGGAAGGAATTACAAACGAGCTTTGACCGACTATCTACCAGGAAGGCGGTGCGCCAACTGAGATGAGCAATGGATGCAGTTTACGAACATGGAGATAGGGCTCCAGAGGAAAGCGGTGGCAAGGGAAATGGTGCAGGTGAGGGATCGGGCAGGGAAGTTGGTGGTGGCTCCTGATCTGATGAACAAGGTTTTTGAGGAATTTTATGAGAGGTTGTACAGGTCAGAGCCACCTGGGGGGAGATCGTGAGATGCAGGAATTTCTAGATGGGTTGGAGTACCCGAGGTTAGGGGAGGGGGACAGGGCTACATTAGAAGGAGCGATAGTGGAGCAGGAGATAAAGGATGCGATTGGGAGACTGCAGTCGGGGAAGGTGGTGGGGCTGGATGGGTTTCCGGTGGAATATTATAAAAAATTCAAGGATAAGTTGGCACCCCTGATGGTGGGGATGTTTGAAGAGGCGATAGGGAAGGGGGTGTTGCCACAAACTTTGGGGCAGGCATCGATTTCCCCGTTACTAAAAAAAGATAAGGATCCGACGGAGTGTGGGTCGTATTGGCCCATATCACTTCTGAATGTGGACGCAAAAGTATTGGCGAAGGTACTGGCGGGTAGGCTGGAGGAGTGCCTTCCGAAGGTGATAGGTGAAGATCAGACGGGGTTCATTAGAGGGAGGCAGCTCTTTTCAAACATTAGAAGGGCATTGAATGTCATTATGGCACCGGCAGAGGGGAAGGAAACAGAGGTGGTTGTGGCATTGGATGCTGAGAAGGCGTTCGACCGGGTAGAATGGGGGTACTTGATGGCAGTTCAGGAGCGATTTGGGATTGGACCAAGGTTTGTAAACGGGGTAAAGCTACTATACAAGGAGCCGAGGGCGAGTGTCCGCACAAACAACATCAGCTCCAGGTCCACCGTGGGACTAGGCAGGGATGTCCTATGTCCCCCCTGCTGTTTGCACTCGCGATTGAGCCGTTGGCCATCGCATTAAGAGGTTCGGCGGTATGGAAAGGAATAGTGCGGGGGGGGGTAAGAGCATAGGGTGTCCTTATACGCTGATGACTTGCTGTTATACATGTAGTAACAGAGTGCATCGATAGGGGGAATACTGGAGCTGCTTCGAGTGTTTGGGTCTGTCTCGGGGTACAAACTAAATCTGGACAAGAGTGAGTATTCTGTGGTGTCTCGGCTGGGTGGGGGGGCTGCCATTCTGTAGGGCAGGGGCTCACTTTCGGTACCTGGGGGTGCAGGTTGCCCGGGATTGGGGGGGGGGGGGGGGGGGGGCGCTCCGCAGGTACAACATTTCTAGTTTGGTGGGGAGAGTGAAAGATGATCTGGCAAGGTGGGACAGTCTCCCTCTGTCACTGGCGGGTCGGGTACTGGCGGTTAAAATTAACGTGTTGCCGGGATTTCTGTATATTTTTCAATGCCTGCCGATTTTCCTGCCAAAGGCTTTTTTCAGGGCGATTGAGGGAAGGGTTACGTGGTTCATATGGGGAGGGAAGGTGACCAGAGTTAGAAAGGTGCTACTACAGAGGGGAAGGCAGGCAGGGGGTTTGGGTCTTCCGAACCTGATGTATTTCTACTGGGCGGCGAATGTGGAGAAGGTGCGGAGCTGGGTAAAAGGGGTTGATCCCCAATGGGTCAGAATGGAGGAGAGTTTGTGCAGGAGGCCGGGATTGAAAGCACTAGCAACAGTGCCTCTCCAGAGAGCCCCGGGGAAGTACTCAGAGAGTTCGGTAATAATAGCTTCATTGAGAATTTGGGAGGCAGTTTCTCCAACACTTCGGGTTGGGGGCAGGGACAAGAGAAATGCCGATTCGGGGGGAACCAGATTTGAACCAGGGAGGTGGGATGGAAATTTTCGGAAATGGGAGGAGAAGGGGATTTGTTTCTTCGGGGTCGGTTTGCAGGAGTGAAGGAGCTGGAAGCGAAGTATGGGCTGGAGCAGGAAGAAATGTTTAGATACATCCAGCTTCGAGATTTTGCCTGAAAGGAGATACAGAACTTCCCGGAGGAGCCGGCCTCCACATTGCTGGAGGAGGTGCAGACGACAGGGGACTGGGGGAGGGGATAGTATCAGCTGTTTATGGAGCTATTTTGGAAGAGGAGGAGGCACCACTGGAAGGGATCAAAGCAAAGTGGGAGGAAGAGTTGGGAGAGGATATGGAGGGGTTCTGGTGTGAGGTGCTCCAGAGAGTGAATGCTTCCACCACGTGCGCGAGGTGGGGGCTGATACAGCTGAAGGTGGTATACAGAGCACACCTCGCGAGGGCGAGACGATTCTTTGAAGGAGTAGAAGATGTGTGTGAACATTGCGGGTGGGGGGCCCTACTAATCACGTTCATATGTTTTGGTCCTGTCCAAAGCTAGAGGATTACTGGAAGGAAGTTTTTAGGGTAATTTCTAAAGTGATGCACATGAAACTGGACCCGGGCCCCCGGGTGGCCATATTCAGGGTGTCGGACCAGCCAGGGTTGGAAATGGGTGCGAAGGCAGATGTTGTAGCCTTGGCCTCGTTGATCGCCCTAAGGCGGATCCTGATGGGATGGAGAGCAACTTCTCCACCCTGTGCCCTGGCATGGCGGGGGTACTTGTTGGAATTCTTGACTCTTGAGAAGGTTAAGTTTGAACTGAGGGGAAGAAATGAAATGAAATGAAAATGAAATGAAATGAAAATCGCTTATTGTCACAAGTAGGTTTCAAATGAAGTTACTGTGAAAAGCCAATGGCGGGGTTCTACATAGAATTTACAGTGCAGAAGGAGGCCATTCGGCCCATCGAGTCTGCACCGGCTCTTGGAAAGAGAACCCTACCCGAGGTCCACACCTCCACCCTATCCCCACAACCCAACAACCCAGCCAACACTAAGGGCAATTTTGGACACTAAGGGCAATTTATCATGGCCAATCCACCTAACCTGCACATCTTTGGATTGTGGGAGGAAACCGGAGCACCCGGAGGAAACCCACGCACACACGGGGAGGATGTGCAGACTCCGCACAGACAGTGACCCAAGCCGGAATCGAACCTGGGACCCTGGAGCTGTGAAGCAATTGTGCTACCCACAATGCTACTGTGCTGCCCCCCCCCCATTCATGGGCATTATTCATTATGCACTTTCAAGAACTGGATAACATTGAACATTAGTTGGGGGGGGGTTGGGTGGGGCGGTGTGTGTTGATGGTGACTATGGGTGATTCCTGATTCCTTTTTGTCATTTGTTTATGTGAACATGCGGGCTAATGTTTGGGGTTGGTGGGTATAAATTTGGGAGAAAATGTGAAAAAGGAGAATAAAGAATTTTTTTTATTTTTTCTTTAAATCTCAGAAAGAGGGTTGGCAGGTTAAAGGATAGTGAAAAAGGCATATGTGACACTTGCCTTTATCAATTGAGGCATAGATTACAAAAGCAGGGAGGTCATGGTGGAGTTGTATGGAACTTTGGTGAGGCCACAGCTGGAGTAGTGGTGTGCAATTCTGGTCGCCACATTATAGAAAGGATGTGATTGCACTGGATTGGATGCAGAGGAGAATCACCAGGATCTGGCCTGGGATGGAACATTTTAAGTTGTGAAGAGAGGGTTGTTTTCATTAGAGCAGAAAGACTGAGGGGTGACCTGATCCAGGTGTACATGATTATGAGGGGCATGGACAGGGCAGATAGGGAGCAGCTGTTCTCCTTCGTTGATCATGAGGGGACACAAATTCAAGGTGAAGGGCAGGTTTAGCAGGGATGTGAGGGAAAAAAAATTTTACCCAGAGGGTTGTGACGGTCTGGAATGCACTGGCAGGGGCACGTTGCCTCACATCCTTTATAAAAGTACCTGGATGAACACATGGCACGTTATAGCAGTCAAGACTATGGGCCAAATGCTGGCAAATAGGAATAGGTAGGTATTGGTGCAGACTCAATGGACCGAAGGGCCTCTTCTGCACTGTACTTTGTGATTCTGTAAATGCAAAGTCTTCTGTAATGCTGTTGACATGTGCAATAAAGTGCAACAGTTTCATAAAAGCTGACTGAATGGGAATAATCTTGCTGGATTCATACCTAAAGGCATTAAAACACTCCAGAATCTCCAGGTTTACAGGGCTACCTTTGCAGTTTACACAAAACTACTGCTAATCAACACAAAAATGGCAACGTGAATGATAATGCAAATTATGATCCTTTTCCAATTCGTCAAGAAAAGCACAATGGTTTGGGCATTTGGAATTATGATACATTGTAGAATGAAACAGTCAGCAAGAATGAAGTGAGCTGGATGGGTTGCATGACGTTTTCCTATAATGCGCGTAAATTGAAGATGACATTATTGAAGTAGCTATTAGAACACTTTTAAACACATGGATTTTAAAACATTTAATGTCAAATGAAACTTAGCATAGTTTAGGAACATAGCAACATTCAGTGTGTTAAACCTGTTCCTCCATTCAATTCGATCATGGCTGATTTGTCTACCTCAACACCATTTTCCCATACTATCTCCATACCCTTTGATGTCACTACTCACCAGAAATCTGTAGATTTCAGTCTTGAACATGCTCAATGATTAAGTTTCCACAGCCCTCTGGAGTAGAGAATTTGTTTCACCACTCTTTGAGCAAAGAAATTGCTCCTCATCCCAGTCTGAAATGGCTTATCCCTTATTCTGAGACTGCGTCCCCCGGTTCTAGACTCACGAGCCAGGGGAAACATCCTACATCCACCCTGTACATTTCAATGCGATCACCTCTCATTCCTCGAAACTCTAGAGAACACAAGGCTCACTTTCCTCAATCTCTCCTCGGAAGATAATCCCCACATCCCAGGGAATAGTCTGGTGAACCAACGTTGCGCTTCCTCTATGGAAAGTATATCCTTCCTTAGATAAAGAGACCAAAACTGTACACCTGGCATGCTACCTTTTGGTGACTCATGAACAAGGACAAACGTGTTTAACAGCACCACTACGAAAGGAAAACACACAAAATGAAGAATAAGTGGATATGAAAACCTACAATACAGAGAATGGTGTCAGGACATTGCCAGACATGGTGCCTCTGATCCCTTGGGGCACTTCAGTGAGAATGTCCGTGCCCTCCTCCGCCGTGGTGTTGTGGTTTTTGGAGTGCGGCGACTTGCCGCTGTCGTCGGTGGGGCCGGGCTCCAGCAGGCCGGTGGCGGCGTCGTGGCTGTGCGAGCCCACCGGCTTGCCGGCCGGGTGGCAGGACAGGATGTTGATGTAGCAGCGGCACAGCTCCGGGCACACGGCCTGCGGCGCCACGGGCGGCGGCTGCTGCCCCTCGTTCGAGATGTTGTGGTGCAGCACCACCATCGTCTTCCTGGCTGCCGAGCAGCGCCAAAGCAACAGGCACGAAGCCACCAGGGTCAAGAGGCCAGAGCTGCTCGGTGCCATCCCTCAGTCTCTTCTCATCGCTTTGCTCCCCGGGCCCAGCCTCCCCGTGTGAGCGGTGGGGGAGGAGGGGAGAGCGGATGCCCCCCTCTCTCTCTATTTATGAATGATATCCTTACGTTCCTCCTCCCCCCCACCCGCCACCACTACAGATTTTGGATGGAGATTATATATTTATAATAAAGCGGTGGATCCGGCCTGGAAGTTAGCCGTTGCCATGGTGAGTGAGGGTCTCTCGCCACCTCCCCCACTCCCCGTTGCCGGCCCCCCATCCCCCCGTTTGCGCCTGCGCGCCTCCTTTGTTCGTCAGGCCTGTCGCTGGGAGACGAGCGGCGCGTCATCACAACAACGAGTGCGGCCCCGCCCACCTTCCAAACCAATAGGAGTCGCTCCCGGCCGCTCTCGGAGGAGGCCGCTCGGCCCCTTGGCCTCCCTGCCAGCTCGCTGCTGGAACACCGAGATCCTCCTGCCTCGTCTCCCCCGCCCAGACTACCGCCACACCCGTGCATTTCTATTTTCTGTCCACATACTTATTCAATTCCGATTTCAAAGCCGCCGGCGACTTGGCCACGGAATTTGCCACCGCTGTAGAAGTAGGACCATTCGGCCCATCGTGTCCGTACCCGGCTCTCCGAATGAGCAAACTGACTTCGTGCCATCTCCACTAGCCTTTTCCCTGTGACTCTGCAAACTGTTTCTATTCAATTAATCATCCAATGCGTCGTTGAGCCTGCTTCCTCGCCCACACTTCCAGGCAGTGCATTCCAGACCCAAAACACTGACTGTGTGAAACTCTTTTCTCTCACATCACATTTGCTTCTTCAAATCTGTACCCTCGTGCTTTTAGGAGCGGGGACAATTTCTCCCCATTCTCTGTCCATCCCCCTCCTGATTTTTAATATATTTTCAATTCTTCTCTTAGCCTTCTCTCCAATCTATCTTCATAGTTGAAGTTTCCATCCCTGGAACCATACTTGTAAACCCCTCTGCACTTGCTCAGTGTGCTCACATCCCTCCTAAAGTGTGGCACCCAGAACTGTACACAATACTCCAGCTGAGGTCTTGTGTCTTATAAAAGTTCAACATAACTTTGTTCTTGTACTCCATGCCATTCTTATTAAAGCCTAGGATACTGCTTGCATTAAAACATTTTTTCCTCATGTCGCCTTTAGCTCACTTAACAGGTAGATGGTGGCAGAGTGTTATTAGAACATAGAACATACAGTGCAGAAGGAGGCCATCAAGTCTGCACCGACCCACTTAAGCCCTCACTTCCACCCTATCCTCGTAACTCAATAACCCCTCCTAACCTTTTTGGACACGAAGGGCAATTTAGCATGGCCAATCCACCTAACCTGACGTCTTTGGACTGTGGGAGGAAACCAGAGGAAACCCACGCAGACACGGGAGAACTTGCAGACTCCGCACAGACAGTGACCCAGTGGGGAATTGAACCTGGGTCCCTGGCGCTGGGAAGCCACAGTGCTATCCACTTGTGCTACTGTGCTGCCCAAAAGTTCAACTTTCAATTCCATATATTGAATTTAAATTTCACCATCTGCTGTGGTGGGACTCAAACACAGGTCCCCAGAAGTCTCTAGATTATTAGTCCAGTGACAACACCACTGCACCACCACCTTGTTATTGGATTCATAACCTGTTATAACCTACTTGCTTATCATTGGTTGGGGACTAATGACAATCCCACAATCCTGTGGGAGTATGAGCTTCCCCAATGAGGGGGGCGGAGAAATCATTAGCACACTCCCTGTATAAATAAAGCTGGCCAGTTTGGAACCAGCAGGAAGTTGCTGATGCTCATATATGTGTTATTGTAAATAAATGTTAGTTCTTTGTATGCTTAAAACTCGTGCTGGATTCTTTGTGGCCGTCACAAAACTGGCGATGAGGGTTAAAGTGAATAGCTGTCTGCACTGCTGAAGCCACCTCCCTGGAATTTTGTTGGATACAGGTTGGAAGTTGTTTTCTATTACACCATGCCTCTGTACAGATGTTTGGATGTTTTTGATGCTGCGCTGGAAAGCTGGAACCAGTACGCACAACAGATGCGTTACTATTTCTGGGCAAACAACATCACCGATAATGAGTGCCAGGTGGTCATATTGCTCACTGCCTGCGGCCCGCATTTGTTTGGGGTGATTAGGAGCCTTGTGTACCCAGCTGAGCTGGACACCAAAACGTTTGATGAACTTGTGAACGTAGTGGGGCAACATTTTAACCTAACCCCGTCCACGATAGTCCAACGTTACTGGTTTAATACCGCTGAGAGGACCCCAGGAGAATCCCTTGCCGACTTTCTATCCAGGCTACGCAGGATTGCGGAGTACTGTGACTATGGTGAGACCTTGTCAGAAACGTTACGCGACCATTTGGTTTGCGGTATTAACAGTGCGGCCACCCAGAGAAAGTTGTTAGCTGAGCCAACATTGACTTTTCAACAGGTCATTCAAATAGTATTGTCCCGAGAGAGCGCAGAACGAGGAGTGCAGGAGCTACAGGGAATGGAGGTGCATGCCTTGGGGCGCAACCCCTTCATTCCAAAAATGCCCCCCTGCACTCCTGCGGTACCTTGGGTGAGGCGACATTCCTCCCCGAAGGGAGCTTTCTCCAGAACCAAAGGATGAGGAGCCATGTTCGTGTCAGACTTGTAGGCGCCGACCCCGTCGCGGATGCCGGTCCTGGGGGCGCCAGAGGCGCCGTCATTCCATCTGAAACTGGGACCAGCCCAGGGGCCATACCTTCCATGTGGATGAACCTGCGCCGACTGCTCCTGAGGACATGGAGATGGAGGACGACTGCCTGCAGCTGTAATGTGTGGCAGCTCCCTGTGTGGCCCCCATTAAGGTGACAGTACGGGTCAATGGTCACCCGCTTGAGATGGAGTTGGACACTGGCACAGCGGTCTCTGTGATCGCCCAGTGGACATTCGACCGCATCAAGCAGGGTATACAGACCCTTACATTAACTGACACACAGGCCAGGTTGGCCACCTACACGGGGGAACCATTGAACATTGCAGGAACTACGATGACCCCTGTTGTTTATGGACGCCAGGAGGGGCGTTTCCCACTTATCGTGGTGCGTGGCCATGGGCCCAGCCTGTTGGTTCGGGACTGATTGTGCCATTTGCGGTTGCAGTGGCAGCACATCCTCCAAACGGTTTCTGGAGGTTTGACTGAGGTGCTAGGACGATACCCAGATGTATTCCAGGCCGGTTTGGGGAAAATAAAAGGGTCTGGAGCCCGTATCCAAGTCGAACCAGGAGCCATGCCACGCTATTTCCGGGCGTGCCCAGTGCCTTACGCCTTGCTCGAGAGGTAGAAGGGGAGTTCACTCGTTTGGAGACTTTGGGTATTATCAGGCCTGTCCGTTTCGCTGACTGGGCAGCACCAATTGTACCTGTAATGAAGCCAGATGCCACAGTTCGCTTGTGTGGCGACTATAAACATACAGTGAATACGGCTTCCCGACTCGACCGATATCCAATGCCTCGCATTGAGGATCTCCACGCGAAGCTTGCAGGCGGACTCTCGTTCGCAAAATTAGATGAGTCACGCCTACCTACAGTTGGAGCTGGACCCTGCCTCCCGACCATATGTAACGATTAATACACACCGGGGCCTGTATGAATATACACGTTTGCCCTTTGGAGTATCATCTGCCTGCGCTATTTTTCAACGCGTTATGGAGGGCATTGAGAGGTTTACCGCGTGTCGCTATCTACTTAGATGACGTTTTGATCACAGGGACATTGGAGCAGGAACATTTGGAAAATCTGGAGGCTGTCCTTAGACGCTTTTCGGAGGCTGGAGTCCGTTTTCGTCGCACAAAGTGCGTCTTTCAGGTGAAGGAAGTAGTCTACCTGGGTTATCGGGTGGACCGCGAAGGTTTGCACCCCGTCGCAGAGAAGGTGCGCGCGATTCAACAGGCCCCCGCCCCGACTGACACTTCGCATCTTCATTCTTTTCTCGGCCTCGTAAACTATTCCGGGAAGTTCCTCCCTAATCTGGCAACTACGCTGGCCCCGTTGCACCTTCTGCTAAAGAAAAATCACACCTGGGTTTGGGGTCAGCTGCAAGAAACCGCTTTCCCGTGGGTAAAACGACAATTGTCGTCATCTGGGTTACTAACCCACTATGATCCTGGAAAGCCTTTGCTCGTCACATGTGATGCATCCCCATATGGTATTGGGGCCATCCTGTCCCACAAGATGGAGAACGGGGCCGAGCGGCCGATAGCTTTCGCCTCCCGCACATTGACTGCAGCGGAAAAAAAGTACGCGCAGATCGAGAAGGAGGGCCTGGCAGTGGTCTTTGCGGTGAAACGTTAACACCAGTACTTGTATGGCCGCCTATCGTGACTGATCATAAGCAACTGCTGGGACTTTTCAGAGAGGATAAGCCAATACTGCCCATTGCTTCCGCACGGATCAAGCGCTGGGCTTTGTTGCTCGCTGCATACAAGTATTCTCTGGAGCACAAACGCAGAAAGCGAATGCCGACGCACTGAGCCGATTGCCTTTATCGACCGGCCCCATGTCGACCCCCACGACCGGTGAGGTGGTTGCAACCCTAAATTTTATGGACACCTTGCCTGTCACGGCATCACAGATTCGTGAGTGGACCCAGACGGAGCCAGTCCTGGCAAAGGTTCGGCATATAGTCCTGTATGGTGGGCAGCATAGACAGCTCCCAGGCAAGTTGCGGGCATTTTCCTCCAAGCTGTCAGAATTCAGCGTGGAAGACGGCATCCCCTTGTGGGGGACGCGTGTGATTGGCCCGGAAAAAGTACAGGAGCTGATACTAAGAGACTTGGGCATCCAGGTGTGACCAAAATGAAAAAGTTGGCCCGGAGTTATGTCTGGTGGCCAGGCCTCGACACCGACATTGAGAAGGTGGCCCAAAACTGCTCCATTTACCAGGAGCACCAGAAGCTTCCGCCGGCCGCGCCCCTACATCACTGGGAATGTCCAGGGCAGCCTTGGGCGCGCTTGTATGCGGATTTCACCATCCCTTTTCAAGGATCCATGTTCCTTCTATTAATCGATGCCCAGTCTAAATGACTAGAGGTGCATAAGATGCTAGGCACAACGTCCTGCGCAACAATTGAGAAGATGCGTTTGTCTTTCAGTACGCATGGCCTCCCCGAGGTGCTGGTCACGGATAACGGCACTCCATTCACAAGTGAGGAGTTTGCGAGGTTCATGAAGATGAATGGCATCCGCCATATCCGCACTGCCCCATACCACCTGGCTTCAAATGGGATGGCGGAGCGCGCAGTGCAGACATTCAAACGAGGCCTAAAGAAGCAGTCTTCCGGGTCAATGGGCACTAAACTGGCTCGCTTTTTGTTTTCGCATTGGACCCCCCCATGCGGTGACTGGGGTAGCTCCCGCAGAACTCCGAATGGGCCGGAGACTTCGCACCCGCCTTAGCATGGTTTTCCCGGACATTGGCGCAAGAGTACGCCGCACAAAGAACGGCAGGGACATGGTTTTTCTCGGCATCGGGCGATTCGGCAGTTTGCGCCCGGTGACCCAGTGTTCGTTCGGAATTTTGCAGGTGGTGCCCAGTGGGTCCCTGGCGTAATCTTTTGCCAAACGGGCCCTATATCTTACCAGGTGCAAACCCAGGGTCATCTCCAGCGCAAACATGTAGACCACGTTCGGTCCAGAAGACTACCCCTTCCAAAGATTCCCCGCCCCCGGAGCTCATTTCTACAACCACAGAGACCAGAGGCAATGGAAAGTAGTCCTCACAATCTTCCACTGGTGCCTCACTCAAAGCCTGCGCAGGTCGTTACAGAACTGCGTGGAGATAGACGCCGAGATGACGGGGGCAGCAGACTCTGACTCAGTGTTGGAGACACAGGACGCAGAGGGGGAATCCTTGGGCCCACAGGCCGTGGATGTACAACCGTTACGCCGTTCATCACGGAAGCGCCGGTCTCCGTCTCGTTGCACGCCGCCCAATCCAGCGGCTCGTGCAAATGGTGTCCGGCCAGCAGCAAAATGAGTCCGACGCCCTCCTTCGCCAGGGTCTTCGGTGGATTCCTTGGACTTTGGGGGGAGGGATGTTATAACCTTTTGGCTGGGGACTAATGACAATCCTACAATCCTGTGTGAGTATGAGCTTCCCCAATGAGGGGGGCGGAGAAATCATTAGCAGACTCCCTGTATAAGTAAAGCTGGCTAGTTTGGAACCAGCAGGAAGGAATGAGCAGCAGGCGAAGTTGCTGCTGCTGTTGTGTATATATATGTTATTATAAATAAATGTTATTTCTTTGTATCCTTAAAACTCGTGCTGGATTCTTCGTGGCCCTCACAAAATAATCCCAAGGTAATAGTGGGTACTGGGGACCAGTATTACCTTTGGCAGATGGTGACATTTGAATTAAATAAAAATCTGGAATTAAAAGTCTAATGATGACCATGAAACCATTGTTGTAAAAAAACACCTGGTTTATGAGTAGACTTTTGGGGAAATTAATAGGATTGAAGGCGGATAAATCTCTAGGGTCTGATAAGGAAGTGGCCCTAGAAATAGTAGATCCATTGGTGGTCATTTTCCAAAATTATTTAGTCTCTGGAATGGTTCCTACAGATTAGAGGGTAGCTAATATAACCCCGTTATTCAAAAAGCGAGGTAGAGAGAAAACAGGTAACTAGACCTGTGAGCCTAACGTCTGTAGTAGGGAAATTGCTAGAGTCCATTATAAAGGATTTCATAGCACATTTGGAAAGCAGTGGTATAATCAGACAAAGCCTGGATTCACGAAAGGAAAATCATGCTTGACAAATCTACTAAAATTCTTTGAAGATGTAACCAGGGAGAACCGATGGATGTTTTATTTAGACTTTCAGAGGGCTTTCGACAACGGATCACATAGCAAATTACTATATAAAGTTAAGGCGCATGGGATTGCGGGCAGAGTCTGGTTAGCAGACAGGAAGCAAAAAGCTGGAATAAAGGGGTCTTTTTCTGATTGGCAGGCAGTGAAAAGTGGGGTACCACAGGGATCTGTGCTAGGATCCCAACTATTCACATTCTATATTAATAATTTGGACGATGGAACAAAATGTATTATTTTCAAATTTGCAGGTGATAAAGTTGGGTGGGAGGGTAAGCTGTGAGGATGCAGAGATGCTTAAGCGAGATTTGGACAGACTGTGTAGGCATGTGCAGTAAAATGTAGATAAATAATTAATAATCTTTATTGCCACAAGTAGACTTACATTAACCTTGGAATTAGGTTACTGTGAAAAGCCCCTGGTCGCCACATTCCGGCGCCTGTTCGGGTCCACGAAGGGAGCATTCAGATTGGCCAAATTATCTAACAGCACATCTTTTGTGACTTGTGGGAGGAAACCGGAGCACCCGGAGGAAACCCACGCAGATACAGGGAGAACGTTGCAGACTCCATACAGACAGCAACCCAAGCAGGGAATCGAACCTGGGACCCTGGCGCTGTGAAGCAACAGTGCTAACCACTATAGAACATAGAACATTACAGCGCAGTACAGACCCTTCGGCCCTCGATGTTGCGCCGACCTGTGAAACCAATCTAAAGCCCATCTACACTATTCCATTATCATATGCTACTGTGTCGCCCATATGTGATATTATCCGCTTCGGTAGCAAAAACAGGAAAGCAGATTATTTGAATTAGTGTAAATTGAGAGGTGGATACTCAGCAAAACCTTGGATTCCTCGTGCATCAATCACTGAAAGTAAGCGGTGCATCAATCACTGAAAGGCAGTAAAAAAGGTGAGAGGATTTGAATATAGGAATAGGGATGTTTTACTGCAATTGTATCGGGCATTGGTGAGGTCGCCCTGAAGTATCGTGTGCAGTTTTGGTGTCCTTATCTGAGGAAGCATGTTCTTGCTAAGGAGGGAATGCAGCAAATGTTTATCAGGCTGATTCCTGGGGTGGCGGGACTGTAATATGGGATTATATTCATTGGAGTTTATAAGAGTGAGAGGGGATCTCATAGAAATTTATAAAATTCTAACAGGATTAGACAGGATAGATTCAGAAAGAAAGTTCCCAATGGGTGGGGGAGTCCAGAACTAGGGGCGTCATTCTCCGACCCCCCGCCGGGTCGGAGAATGGCCGTTGGCCGCCGTGAATCCCGCCCCCGCCCCCGCCGAAGTCTCCGAAGGAAGAAAAGTCGGCGGGGCGTTAATGGCGCCGCTGCCGCGGAGAATGTCACGGGTCTGCGCAAGGCAGCCGATTTTCGGCCTGCCGATATTCTCCCTTCCGGATGGGCCGAAGTCCCGTCGACGTGATGACCGTTCACGTCGACGTGAATCAAACCTCCTTTTCATCGGCGTGACCCGGTGCTCCAGGCTCACGCCGACCAGCGAGGAGGTGAGTGACGGCCTGGGGGGTTGGCTCTGGGCAGGAAATGGCGTGGCCGCAGACTGATTGCCTGAGGAGGGGTGTGCCTCGGCTTGTGTGTGTGTGCGGCGGGGGGGGGGGGGGGGGGGGGGGGGGTGGTTAGAGTAGGCTGGGCTCCGGGGGAGTGCCGGGAGGGGGTCCGTGCCGGGGTGGAGGTTGGGGGTTGTGGAGGGGGTCCGTGCCGGGGTGGAGGTTGGGGGGGGGGGTCCGTGCTGGGGTGGAGGTTGGGGGTTGGGGAGGGGGTCCGTGCCGGGGTGGAGGTTGGGGAGGGGGTCCGTGCCGGGGTGGAGGTTGGGGAGGGGGTCCGTGCCGGGGTGGAGGTTGGGGAGGGGGTCCGTGCCGGGGTGGAGGTTGGGGGTTGTGGAGGGGATCCGTGCCGGGGTGGAGGTTGGGGGGGGGTCCGTGCTGGGGTGGAGGTTGGGGGTTGGGGAGGGGGTCCGTGCCGGGGTGGAGGTTGGGGGTTGTGGAGGGGGTCCGTGCCGGGGTGGAGGTTGGGGGGGGGGGTCCGTGCTGGGGTGGAGGTTGGGGGTTGGGGAGGGGGTCCGTGCCGGGGTGGAGGTTGGGGAGGGGGTCCGTGCCGGGGTGGAGGTTGGGGAGGGGGTCCGTGCCGGGGTGGAGGTTGGGGAGGGGGTCCGTGCCGGGGTGGAGGTTGGGGGTTGTGGAGGGGATCCGTGCCGGGGTGGAGGTTGGGGGGGGGTCCGTGCTGGGGTGGAGGTTGGGGGTTGGGGAGGGGGTCCGTGCCGGGGTGGAGGTTGGGGGTTGGGGGGGGGGTCCGTGCTGGGGTGGAGGTTGGGGGTTGGGGAGGGGGTCCGTGCCGGGGTGGAGGTTGGGGAGGGGGTCCGTGCCGGGGTGGAGGTTGGGGAGGGGGTCCGTGCCGGGGTGGAGGTTGGGGAGGGGGTCCGTGCCGGGGTGGAGGTTGGGGGTTGTGGAGGGGGTCCGCGCCGGGGTGGAGGTTGGGGAGGGGGTCCGTGCCGGGGTGGAGGTTGGGGGTTGTGGAGGGGATCCGTGCCGGGGTGGAGGTTGGGCGGGGGTCCGTGCTGGGGTGGAGGTTGGGGGTTGGGGAGGGGGTCCGTGCCGGGGTGGAGGTTGGGGGTTGGGGGGGGGGTCCGTGCTGGGGTGGAGGTTGGGGGTTGGGGAGGGGGTCCGTGCCGGGGTGGAGGTTGGGGAGGGGGTCCGTGCCGGGGTGGAGGTTGGGGAGGGGGTCCGTGCCGGGGTGGAGGTTGGGGAGGGGGTCCGTGCCGGGGTGGAGGTTGGGGGTTGTGGAGGGGGTCCGTGCCGGGGTGGAGGTTGGGGGGGGGGTCCGTGCTGGGGTGGAGGTTGGGGGTTGGGGAGGGGGTCCGTGCCGGGGTGGAGGTTGGGGGTTGGGGAGGGGGTCCGTGCCGGGGTGGAGGTTGGGGGGGGGTCCGTGCCGGGGTGGAGGTTGGGGGTTGGGGAGGGGGTCCGTGCCGGGGTGGAGGTTGGGGGTTGGGGAGGGGGTCCGTGCCGGGGTGGAGGTTGGGGAGGGGGTCCGTGCCGGGGTGGAGGTTGGGGAGGGGGTCCGTGCCGGGGTGGAGGTTGGGGAGGGGGTCCGTGCCGGGGTGGAGGTTGGGGGTTGTGGAGGGGGTCCGTGCCGGGGTGGAGGTTGGGGGTTGGGGAGGGGGTCCGTGCCGGGGTGGAGGTTGGGGGGGTCCGTGCTGGGGTGGGTGTTGGGGAGGGGGTCCGTGCCGGGGTGGAGGTTGGGGGGGGGGGGGGGGTCCGTGCCGGGGTGGGTGATGGGAGGGCAAATGAGTTGGTCCACCTGGCCAGGTGCCAGCCTCCAACAGTTGGACCCATGCGGTCCATGCCACCTGGCTGGGGGGAGGAGGGGATATGGGCAATGATGACATGTCGTCGTTCCCCTCCCCCCCCACCAGGCCGTCATGTTTTCAGACCATCCAGCGATGTTGGCCGCCGTGGTGGCAGCCGCTCATGTCTATGTTGCCCTGGATGAGGAGGAGGAGGAGGAGGAGCGTGCCAGAGAGGCGGCGCAGGCTGCCGCAGAGGGGCAGGCGGCAGCCGCCCAGGCTGCAGGGACACCTGACCGACAGGACGAGGAGGGGGAGGAGGACGTCGCGGCCCCACGGCAACGGAGGCACCCGAGGGCGCCCCGTGTGTACCGGCCCCGGCAGTCATACCAGGACCTCACGGACCGGGAATGCAGGAGGAGACTCCGGATGAGCCGGGAAACCGTGGCACACATCTGCCATCTGCTGGCACACCTGTCACCGCGTGGCACTGGCGGGGGACACCCGCTCCCCGTGTCCGTCAAGGTTACGGTGGCCCTGAACTTTTATGCAACGGGGTCATTCCAGGCACCGAGTGGGGACCTGTCCGGCATATCGCAGACATCGGTGCATCGGTGCATCCGGGCAGTGACAGATGCCCTTTATGCCATGGCGCACCGCTACATCCGCTTCCCCGTGGACCGGGCCAGCCAAGATGCCCGGGCCGTGGGCTTCTCTGCCGTTGCCGGGTTCCCCATGGTCCAGGGCGCGATCGATGGGATGCACGTCGCCGTGCGGCCACCTGCAGATAACAGGGCCGTGTTCACTAATAGGAAGGGGACCTATTCGATGAACGTACAGGTGGTCTGCGACCACCGCATGATGATCCTGCACGTCTGCGCCCGTCACCCAGGCAGTGTACACGACTCATTCGTGTTGTCGCGGTCATCCATCCCCGGCATGTACGAGGGACGCCATCCCCGGCTGAGGGGCTGGTTGCTGGGCGACAGGGGCTACCCATTGCGATCGTGGCTGATGACGCCTATACGGAGGCCACGCAATGAGGCGGAGAACCGCTACAATGATGCCCATGTAGCGACAAGGGGAGTGATCGAGAGGTGCTTTGGCGTGCTGAAGATGCGTTTCAGGTGCCTGGACCTCTCTGGGGGCGCCCTCCAGTATCGGTCAGATAGGGTCGGCCGCATCATTGTGGTGTGCTGCGTCCTGCACAACATAGCCCAGCAGAGGGGCGATGTGCCGCAGGCAGAGGAGGGCGGAGTGGAGGAGCAGCAGGAAGAGGCCCAGTCCTCCCCAGATGAGGGGGATGGGGGCAATGGTCAGGGCAGACGGGGTAGACACAGACGGGTGGCTGTCCACCGTTACCGGCTGGCCCAGCGGATACGGGACAGACTGATAGACGCCCGCTTCACTGACTAGATGGGTGTGGGAATCGGGTAGTATGGCCACAGACCGCACACCATGACAACAGCCGACCACCCACACCCCCCACCCATCCACCCACCCAGCACCCTCACCCCCCTCCCCAACCCCACACACCCCACCCGCATGCACACCACCCCCCCACTCCCAATTGCCGATCCACCGGCGGCACAACGGGCCGGGCTCACCCAGTTGCGGGTGGACGCGTGTCTATCGCAGGCCATGGAGAATGATGACAACCCGCCTCCGATGAGCTCCTGGCTCTACATCGTTGGACTATGTCTGACCCATGGCCACAGTACCACCATCCACCCGGACCATCCCTGCATGCGGCTGTGACACTGCAGCGCACGGTCCCGTCCTCTGCCCGGGGGATGTTGATGGCGGCCCAGGGGGAAGGGGGCAGACTCACCTGGGGCTGAGGTAAGACCACCCCTCACACACACACTTGCGCTCAACGTACATGACACCCCCGCACACTTTGGACAGAGCACAAAGGCAGCTTCGGTAGGTGTAACAATGACTTTAATAACCAAAGGAGTTCATGCACGTGCCCTAGCGCCTAAAACTCATCTGTGCCCTGCACCCGTGCCAACTTACTCAGTGTCTAATTGTTTGGCCTTACGGGCCCTTTGACTACGTCTACGTGGTTCCCCAGACGGTACAGCAGAACTGGAGGTGGACTCCTGTGATTCCTGCCCTCTGACACTGGATCCCTTTGGCGGCCGTTTCCTGGGGCGTCCTGGCCTAGATGGGCCAGGCTGCGGCCCGGGCGACTGGGATGGCGAGCTGCCAGCCTGTCCTGCCCGTTGCCCACCCGATGCACCTGGGACGGAAGGGGGGGGAGTCCGAGGTGTCGCGGTGTACCGGGACCTCCCCTACAGAGGGAGCCGGGACGGACCACACCACCTCCTCCTCCCTCGGGGTGCCCGATGGCCCCCAGGCCTCTACATGGGTGGGGGATGCGAACGGACTGGCCATCCGACGCGCCCCCGACATCTGGCGCTGCCAGTCCTGGAGGCCCGTGCTGGTATCGACAGGGGTCTGCAGGTTTGCAGCCATGGAGCCCAGGGGGTTGTCGAACCCTGTCTGCGACAGTGCGACGCCAGCTCGCACATGGCCACTGGCGCCGATGCCCTCAGCGATGGCCTGCTGAGACTGGGCCATGGCCTGCAGAGACTGGGCCATGGCCTGCAGAGACTGGGCCATGGCCTGCTGAGACTGGGCCATGGCCTGCTGAGACTGGGCTATGGCGTTGAGCGCCTCTGCCATCTGGCGCTGGCACTGGCTCATGGCCTCCTGTGAGAGGGCAGCCATTTCCTGGGCCACAGACGCCGCCTGCACGGAAGGCCCCAGGCCTCGCAAACCGTTCCCCATGTCTGACACCGTCGCACCCATTGCCTCCACCGCGGACGCCACCCGTGCGGTGTCAGCCTGGGTGGCACGCATGACCGGGACCACTCCCAGCTCCTGGACGCGGGTGGACTCCTCCACCTGCGACCGCAGCCGCCGCAAGCCACCCGTCACCCTATTCGCTCGTCTCCGTGTCGGTGGTTGCATCGGATCTATGTGTGGGTGTGGTAACTGCAGGAACCCGGGATCCATCTGGGCGGCAGATGTTCGCTTGGCCTGGGCTGCCCTCCGACCGCCCGGTCCCTCTGCTGCTCCTACCTCCACCTGCTGTACCGGGACGGCTGTGTTGTGCGCACCAGTGAGTGTACCAGACGCCTCATCACTAAAGTGCCCAACCGTGGTGAGTGTTTCTGCGATGGTGGAGGGTGTTGGTGACAGCAGTGGCGTTGTGTCGTGCTCTTCGTCCCACTCTGAGTCCATGGCACTTTGGGGTGGGGGTTCGTCTCCACCCATCCACTCTGAGTCACTGTCCGGTATTTCGTCTTCCCGGGTAGGGGTGTCCTGGGTAGTGGTGTCCCGGGTAGTGGTGTCCCGGGTAGGGGTGTCCTGGGTAGTGGTGTCCCGGGTAGGGGTGTCCTGGATAGTGGTGTCCTGGGTAGTGGTGTCCTGGCTCGGATGTGACGGGGGCCTGTGGCTGCCCCCCTCATCGCTGGGTGGTCGCTCCCGCACGTGACGGGGGTGTCGTCTCCCTGTTGCTCCAGGTCTCTCCGTCTCCCGTGGTCTCCGAGGGGCATCCTGCGGGCGTCGCATGCTGGAGGGTTCGGGTCTCTCCGTCTCCCGTGGTCTCCGAGGGGCATCCTGCGGGCGTCGCATGCTGGAGGGTTCGGGTCTCTCCGTCTCCCGTGGTCTCCGAGGGGCATCCTGCGGGCGGTCTGCATCTGCGGGGATGGGTGCCTGGACGTTTGGTCCTGCAATACACAATGAAGCATGCATGGTTAGACATCAGGCAGTGATCAGGTGATACGGGAGAGGGGGATATAGGGGAGGGGGGATATGGGGACGGGCTGTTGGTGGCTCACTTGCTCGTGGGGCCCCGACCTCTGCATCAGCAACCTCCCGGTCCTCAGGTCCGCCAGCCAGTTCCAGGGCCCTTTCCTCGTGTACGGTCAGTGGCCTCTCATCAGCGGGCCCTCCTCCAGTCCTCACATGCTCCCTATTGTTGTGTGCGCGCTTCTCCTGGGGGGGGGGGGGGTGGCAGGGGTAAAAGGCAACAGTGTTAGGCAGGTATATGAATGCACGCCATCGGTTGCGCGTGCATTGCAGAGGTTAAGGTTAGGGCTGGATTCACTTGGGGATATGGGGGAGGGGGGGATATGGGGGAGGGGGGATATGGGGGATATGGGGGAGGGGGGATATGGGGAGGGGGGAATATGGGGGATATGGTGGAGGGGGGATATGGGAGATATGGGGGAGGGGGGATATGTGGGATGGGGAGGGGGGGATATGGGGAATATGGGGGAGGGGGGATATGGGGAGGGGGGATATGGGGGAGGGGGAATATGGGGGATATGGGGGAGGGGGGATATGGGGGAGGGGGGAATATGGGGGATATGGGGGAGGGGGGATATGGGGGAGGGGGGAATATGGGGGATATGGGGGAGGGGGGATATGGGGGATATGGGGAGGGGGGGATATGGGGGAGGGGGGATATGGGGGATATGGGGGAGGGGGGGATATGGGGGAGGGGGGGATATGGGGAGGGGGGATATGGGGGATATGGGGGAGGGGGGGATATGGGGGAGGGGGGGATATGGGGGAGGGGGGGATTTGGGGGAGAGGGGATATGGGGGATATGGGGGACGCTCACCCTGCCTGCTCTGACGAGGTCGTTCACCTTCTTGTGGCACTGGGTGCCTGTCCGTGGTGTTAGGGCCACAGCGGTGACGGCCTCTGCCACCTCCCTCCACAGACGCCGGCTGTGGCGTGGGGCAACTCTGCGGCCGTGCCCGGGATACAGGGCGTCCCTCCTCTGCTCCACCGCATCCAGGAGCGCCTCCACATCGCGTGACTCGAACCTCGGGGCTGAGCGACGGCCAGCCATCAAGTCGGGTGTTGCGGTCGGCTGTTCCGGTCGGGTGGGGGGGAGCTGCGCGGCCTTATGAGCCGTCACGCCGTGCAGCGCGTATGACGCTGCACGGCGTGAACCACTGCGCAAGCGCGGATCCCGTTACGTCGCTGCTAGCCCATTTCGGGCCGCAGACTATCGGCCCATTTTTATGACGTGACGCAAGTGGGATTTGCGCCGTTTTTTGCGCCGATCGGCGGAGTTTCCGCCGATAACGGAGAATTTCGCCCTAGGTGTCATAATTTGGGGATAAGTGGTAAACCTTTTAGGACTGAGATGAGAAGTTTCTTCACCCAGAGAGTGGAATTCACTACCACAGGAAGTAGTTGAGGCCAAAACATTGTGTAATTTCAAGAAGGAATTAGATACAGCTCTTGGGGCTAAAGGGATCATAGATAATTGGGGGGGGGGGGGGTTGCTGGATCAAGATACTGAACTTGATGATGAGCCATGATCATAATGAATGAGGGAGCATCTGATAATGTCCTTCATGGAAGGAAATCTGCCATCCCATACCTGGTCTAGCCTACATGTGACTCCACATCCAGGGCAATGTGGTTGAAATGGCCAAACAAGCCATTCAGTTCAAGGGAAATTAGGGACGGGCAACAAATGCTAGTCAGCAATACCCACATCCAATGAATTTTTTAAAATTTGGAATGGAAAACAGTTACAAGTTCATTTTAATTCGGGAACAAAATATTTGAAAGTGCAGAACTCAATATTATGATAAAAGAGCATTTCAAGAAATGTGCTAAAACAGATGGTTGGGGGTAATAAGAACATAGAAGAAAAGTACAGCACAGGAACAGGCCCTTCGGCCCTCCAAGCCAGTGCCAACCATGCTGCCCAACTAAACTACAATCTTCTACACTTCCTGGGTCCGTATCCCTCTATTCCCATCCTATTCATGTATTTGGCCTTAACTTAAGGCCAATAACTCGGCCTTAATTTAAAATTGAAGGGTTCAAAAGTGTAAATAAAGGTATTCCAATCTGAAAATGAAAGGAAATGCTCACAAACCTATCTGGTGTCTGACATTTTGGCAGAGAAATTATTGGGAAAGGTTGTGAGGGATAGGAGAGGCAAGGATGAATCAAGGATAGTCAAGGAGAGAACATGTCTAACAAATCTAATTGCATTTTTTGCAGAGGTGACTAGGTGTGTTGATGAGGGCACTACAGCTGATGTAGTCGACATGGACTTCAGTAAGGCTTTTGACAAGGTCCCCCCTGGGATCCAGAGCAATTTGGCAAATTGGGTCCAAAATTGGCTTAGTGACAGGAGGCAGAGCGAGTTGGTCGAATGTTGTTTTTCTGACTGGAAACCTGTGTCCAATGATGTACTGCAGGATTGGTGCTGGGACCCTTGTTGCTTGTAGTACACATTAATGATCTAGATGAGGTGTGGGAAGTATGATCAGTAAGAGCGCAGGTGATACAAAAATTGGTGGTGAGATAAATAATGAGGAGGAAAGCTAAAGATGACAGGGTGAGATAGACAGACTGCTCAGATTTACAGAACAATGGAATTTAGCCCTGAAAAGTGTGAGGTGATGCATTTTGGGAGGACTAAAAAGACAAGGGAATACACAATGAACGGTAGGACGCTAGGAGGTACACAAAACCAGAGGGATATTGGGGTGTATGTCCATAGGTCCCTGAAGGCAGCAGGACAGGAGGTTAATGTGGTTAAAAAGGCATATGGGATACACTCCTTTATTACTGAGGCACAGAATAGAAGAGCAGGGAGGTTATGATGGAACGAAAAGAGAAAATGCTGGAAAATCTCAGCAGGTCTGGCAACATGTGTAGGGAGAGAAAAGAGCTAACGTTTCGAGTCCAGATGACCCTTTGTCAAAAGCTTTTCTAGTCCAGATGAACCTTTGTCAAAAGCTTTTGACAAAGAGTCATCTGGACTAGAAACATTAGCTCTTTTCTCTCCCTACAGATGCTGCCAGACCTGCTGAAATTTTCAGCATTTTCTCTTCTTGGTTTCAGATTCCAGCATCCGCAGTAATTTGTTTTTATCCAGAGATTATGATGGAGCTGTATAAAACGCTTGTTAGGCCACAACTAGAGTATTATGTGCAGTTCTGGTCACCACACAATAGGAAGGATGTGATTGCATTGGAAAGAGCGCAGAGGAGATTCACCAGGTTGTTCCCTGGGCTGGAGCTTTTCAGCTAAGAGGGGCTGGTTAGGATGGGATTGCTTTCCTTAGAGCAGAGAAGCTTAAGGGGGACAGGATAAAGATGTACAAAATTATAAAGGACATAGATAGGGTGGATAAGAAGAAACTTTTCCCCTTAGTAGAGGGGTCATAAAACAGGGGGCAGATTTAAGGTAAGGGGCGGGAGATTTAAAAGGGTGGTGGGAATCGAATTTACTGCCTGAAAAGGCGGTAGAGATTGAAACCCTCACAACATTTAAGAAGCATTTAGATGAGCACTTGAAATGCCACAGCATACAAGGCTACAGACCAAGTGCTGGAAATTGGGATTAGAATAGATAGGAGCTCGGTGGCTGGTGCAGACACAAAGGACCTCTTTCTGCGCTGTATGGTTATTTTAAAGAATTAAAAATGAATTTTTTTGAATCTTAAAAAAAAATTTGCCCACATGTCAGGGTGATTGCACCTATTACCATTTCTGAGCATATTGATAAATATTTATGAATTCTATGCTCCCCTTTGTTGTATCTGTAAAATCTCAGGTACTTCGACCAGTATTTTAATTAAAGGTTTTATCCAGATGTCTTTATTAGCAAGAACAAAGGACAACACAAGTAGAAAATCAAATCAATTTTATTTAACAACAATATTAACTCTTAAATTAACCCAAAACATTATAATCTTTTATTGTCACAAGTATGAAGTTACTGTGAAAAGCCCCTAATCGCCACATTCCGGTGCCTGTTCGGGTAAGCTGGTACGGGACTTGAACCCGCGCTGCTGGCCTTGTTCTGCATCACAAACCAGCTGTCTAGGCCACGGAGCTAATAAACTAAAGATCCCCAAGATTTGTTATACTACCCGTAAAGATGGCTTGGGTTGAGCGGTGGGTCCGATTCTCTGAGTCTCTCAGGTTAGTCGTTGCAAAAGTGGGTCTCGCTAGTAGCTTCCTTCCTTCTCTGGTCAGTCTTCGGATGGTCATGGTCACTTCCCATGTCAAGTCTTCGCTGGGGCGTGTCTTGGGTGTCTACCTTTATCCCCTTCCCAGCCTTTCTAGAAACCTCTCTCTGGCTTCCACCCACTGAGGTCTCGGAAGGGGTCCCAACACCCAATGGGTTTCTTAATGCCCGCTTGATAGGATACCGGGGCCCGTCCCCAGGTGTCCATCCCCAGTGGTGTTGCTTGCACATAATCTGTTGCCATGTAAGGTAACGGCAAGAACTCTGTGTGCCGGAAAGTCTGGCTCGATCTGGGGTCCCATAACAAATTGTTGCATCCTTTTTTAAAATTTAAAGTACCCAATTCTTTTTTTCTAATTAAGGGGCAATTTTAGTATTGCCAATCCACCTACTCTGCATCTTTGGGTTGTGGGGTTGAAATCCGCAAATTGGTGCATATCAATAGAACTGATTATCTCCTGGCGTGCAATTAACAAAGCAAGTCCAGACATGTCCTGGCAGTTTGTCTGTGGTTTGTGTATTTGACTTTCGTCAATTCTGAATTCCCATCAGCCTGCCTCAGGTTGCCAACAGTTTGATTTGAAGTGTCCAATTCTTTAATTTAAGATATACAATTTAATCGGGCTTAAGATCAGGCTATGCCAGGTTACCACACCTTGCATTATTTTTTGTCCTTCATGGGATGTGGGCGGCGCTGGCTAGGCCAGAATCTATTGTACACCCCCTAAATGCCCTTGAGAAGGTGGTGGTGGTGAACCACCTTCTTGAACCATTGCAGTCCATGTGGTGTAGGCACATCTTCAGTGCTGCCAGGAAGAGAGTTCAAGGATTTTGAGCCAGCTACAGTGAAGAAACGGCATAGCAATAAATCTAAAAACAGATGGGAGGGAGGAATGCATGAAAATTACAATCACCATGGAAATGGTACTGAGTAAATTGTTGGAGCTGTGGGCTGACACGTCTCCAGGCCCTGATGGTCTTCATCCTAGGGTCTTAAAAGAAGCAGCGTGTGAGATAATTGATGCATTGGTTTTAAATTCCAAATTCCCTAGATTCTGGGAAGATCCATTAGATTCAAAAACAGTAAATGTAATCAAAAAGGGAGGGAACAGAAAGCAGGAAACCATAGGCCAGTTAGCATAATGTCTGTTACCGAGAAAATGTTAGAAGCTATTATTAAAGACATTATATTCGGGCACTTAGATAAATTCAAGGTAATCGGGCAGAATCAACATGGTTTTGTAAAAAGGAAATTATGTTTAGCCAAGTTATTGGCAGTCTTTGAATGAGTCACATGTGCTGTGGACAAAGGGGAACCGTTGGATGCGCTTAGGTTTCCAGAAACATTTGATAAGGCGTCACATAAAATGTTTTGCAGATAATAAATGCTCAGTGTGGGATGTAGGGGGTAACATATTGGCATGGATAGAAGATTGGCTAGCTAACAGAAAACAGAGTAGGCACAAGTGGGTCATTTTCTGGTTGGCAAGATATATCGAGTGAATCATAGAATAGAATTTGCAGTGCAGAAGGAGGCCATTCGGCCCATTGAATCTCTACCATCCCTTGGAAAGGGCGCCCTATCTAAGCCCACACCGCCACCCTATCCCGTAACCCCACTTAACTTGTTTTTGGACACTAAGGACAATTTAGCATGGTCAATCCACCAAACCTGCAGATCTTTGGATGTCACACGGTGCCACAGGGATCAGTGCTGGGGCCTCAACTTTTTACAATGAATATAAATGACTTGTATGAATGGATTGAATGTATGGTTGATAAATTTACTGATGATAAAAATGTAGATAGGAAAGTAAGTTGTGAAGAGGACATAAGGAGGCTACAAAGAGAAATAGATAGGTTAAGTGAGTGAGCAAAGATCTAGGGGTAGGATTAGCGCTCGCCATCCCGAGAGTCGGTGGGTAATGCACACCTGCCAACCATCAAACTCCCACTGCCATTTAAAGCTCACTTGAACGTTGATTGGCAGTAGGCGGGATGTCCGTCCACCCTTGGAAGGCAGTCCTGTCTATGAGAGCTATTGGCCCATCTAATTAGCCGACAGCTCTTCAACCCAACCAGGCAAAGCACTGCAGTGGCCAGAAGTGGTACTGCAGCACTCTGCCTGAAACTAAGTCCCGGGGCCATTGCAATAGGTCCCATGGATGGGACAGTAAGGGATGGCTTGGAAGGGGGCGATCACGCCATCAGGGGAGGGGGTAGGCCATGAGGGAGGGGGTCCTGGACCTCCATTGTCCCAGGGGACGGAGGGGGGGTGCTGGTCGAGAACGCCAACTCTGAAGAGGCCTTCAGAGTGAGGCGCTCCTCCACCTTCCTGCCCAAAATGGGAACAAATTTCATTGTAACTTTCCCACCCTACCTACTCGCTCCCACTAGCCTAAAAATTGAGGCTCATTGGAATAAGGCTCTTAACTGGCTATTTAAGTGGCCACTTAAGGATCTTAATAGGTATGCTGCACAGTGGGATAGCACTGCTGCCTATGGCGCTGAGGACCCGGGTTCGATCCCAGTCACGGGTCACTGTCTGTGTGGAGTTTGCACATTCTGCCCGTGTCTGCGTGGGTCTCATCCCCGCAACCCAAACATTTTTTTAAAACATTTTTTTTAAAGGGTCATAATAGGGGAAATAGTGGGATTCCTGCTCAAGGCGCTTCCTGTCCGGGTGCTGGGGGGGGGGGGGTCACTGTTTTAAAATAAGGAATTACTCATTTAAGTTTAGACAAGTTAGGCTTGAATGCGCTAGAGTTTAGCAGAGTGAAAGGTGACTTGATTGAAACCTTTAAGATCCTGAGGGGTCTTTACAGGGTGGATGTGGACACGATGTTTCCTCTTGCTGGAGAATCTAGAACTAGGGATTACTGTTCAACAAACAAGACATCACTCACTTAAGGCAGAGGATGAGGAGACTTTTTGTTTTCCCTCCAGGGGTTTTGACTCTCTGGAACTCTCTTCCTCAAAAGGCAGTGGAAGCAGAGTCTTTGAATATTTTTGAGGAAAGCTAGATAGATTCATGGTAAGCAAGAGGGTGAAAGGTTATCTGGAGTAGGTGGGAATGTAATTTAGAGTACCCAATTATTTTTTTTGCCATTCGAGGGGCAATTTAGCATGGCCAATCCACCTAACCTGCACATCTTTGGGGCCGGGATCGAACCCAGATCCTCAAAGAACGAAGAAAATTACAACACAGGAACAGGCCCTTCGGCCCTCCCAGCCTGTGCCGAACCAGATCCTTTATCTAAACCTGTCGTCTATTTTCCAAGGATCTACTTCCCTCTGTTCCCCGCCCGTTCATATATCTGTCTAGATGCATCTTGAATGATGCTATCGTGCCCGCCTCTACCACCTCCGCTGGCAAAGCGTTCCAGGCACCCACCACCCTCTGCATAAAAAACTTTCCACACACATCTCCCTTAAACTTTCCCCCTCTCACCTTGGAATCGTGACCCCTTGTAATTGACACCCCCACTCTTGGAAAAAGCTTGTTGCTATCCACCCTGTCCCTACCTCTCATAGTTTTGTAGACCTCAATCGGGTTCCTCCTCAACCTCCGTCTTTCCAACGAAAACAATCCTAATCTACTCAACCTTACTTCATAGCTAGCACCATCCAAACAGGCAACATTCTGGTGAACCTCCTCTGCACCCTCTCTAAAGCATCCACATCCTTCTGGTAATGTGGCGACCAGAACTGCACGCAGTATTCCAAATGTGGCCTAACCAAAGTCCTACACAACTGTAACATGACCTGCCGACTCTTGTACTCAATACCCTATCCGATGAAGGCAAGCATGCTGTATGCCTTCTTGACCACTCTATCGACCTGCGTTGTCACCTTCAGGGTACAATGGACCTGAACTCCCAGATCTCTCTGTACATCAATTTTCCCCGGGACTCTTCCATTGACTGTATAGTCCGCTCTTGAATTGGATCTTCCAAAATGCATCACCTCGCATTTGCCTGGATTGTACTCCATCTGCCATTTCTCTGCCCAACTCTCCAATCTATCTATATTTTGCTGTATTCACTGACAGTCCTCCTCACTATCTGCAACTCCATCAATCTAAGTATCATCTGCAAACTTGCTAATCAGACCACCTATACCTTCGTCCAGATCATTTATGTATATCATAAACAACAGTGGTCCAAGCACGGATCCCTGTGGAACACCACTAGTCACCTTACTCCATTTTGAGACACTCCCTTCCACCATTACTCTGTCTCCTGTTGCCCAGCCAGTTCTTTATCCATCTAGCTAGTACACCCTGAACCCCATACGACTTCACTTTTTCCATCAACCTGCCATGGGAAACTTTATCAAACGCCTTACTGAAGACCATGAAATGACATCTACAGCCCTTCCTTCATCAATTAACTTTGTCACTTCCTCAAATAATTCTATTAGGTTTGTAAGACATGACCTTCCCTGCACAAAACCATGCTGCCTATCACTGATAAGTCTATTTTCTTCCAAATGTGAATAGATCCTATCCCTCAGTATCTTCTCCAACAGTTTGCCTACCACTGACGTCAAGCTCACAGGTCTATAATTCCCTGGATTATCCCTGCTACCCTTCTTAAACAAAGGGACAACATTAGCAATTCTCCAGTCCTCCGGGAGCTCACCCGTGCTCAAGGATGCTGCAAATATATCTGTTAAGGCCCCAGCTATTTTGTCCCTCGCTTCCCTCAGTAACCTGGGATAGATCCCATCCGGATCTGGGGACTTGTCCACCTTAATGCCTTTTAGAATACCCAAAACTTCCCCCTTCCTTATGCCGACTTGACCTAGAGTATTTAAACATCCATCCCTAGCCTCAACATCTGTCATGTCCCTCTCCTTGGTGAATACCGATGCAAAGTACTCATTGAGAATCTCACCCATTTCCTCTGACTCCACGCATAAATTCCCTCTTTTGTCTTTCAGTGGGCCAATCCTTTCTCTAGTTACCCTCTTGCTCCTTGTATACAAATAAAAGGCTTTGGGATTTTCCTTAACCCTGTTAGCCAAAGATATTTCATGACCCCTTTTAGCCCTCTTTATTTTGCATTTGAGATTTGTCCTACTTTCCCAATATTCCTCCAAAGCTTCATCAGTTTTAAGTCGCCTAGATCTTATGTATACTTCCTCTTTCATCTTAGCTAGTCTCACAATTCCACCTGTCATCCATGGTTCCCTAATCTTGCCATTTCTAGCCCTCATTTTCACAGGGACATGTCTGTCCTGCACTCTAATCAACATTTCCTTAAAAGACTCCCACATTTCAAATGTGGATTTAGCCTTAAACAGCTGCTCCCAATCCACATTTCCTAGCTCCTGCCGAATTTTGTTATACTTGGCCTTTCCCCAATTTAGCACTCTTCCTTTAGGATCACTCTCGTCTTTGTCCATGAATATTCTAAAACTTACGGAATTGTGATCGCTATTCCCAAAGTAATCACCGACTGAAACTTCAACCACCTGGCCAGGTGGCATTCCCCAATACCAGGTCCAGTATGGCCTCTTCCCGAGTTGGACTATTTACATACTGCTCTAAAAAAACTCTCCTGGATGCTCCTTACAAATTCTGCTCCATCTACACCTCCCACACTACATGAGTCCCATTCAATGTTGGGGAAGTTACTATCTCCCATCACGACCACCCTATTGCTCCTACATTTTTCTATAATCGGTCTACATATTTGTATCTCTCATTCACGTTCGCTTTTGGGAGGACTGTAGTAAAGTCCCAACAATGTTACTGCACCCTTCCTATTTCTTAGCTCTACCCATATTGCCTGTGCTCGAATCCTCTATCGTGCCCCCCTTAATCACAGCTGTGATATCATCTCTGACCAGTAATGCAACTCCTCCACCCCTTTTACCTCCCACTCTATCCCTCCTGAAGCATCTATACCCTGGGATATTTAGTTGCCAATCTTGCCCTTCCCTCAACCAAGTCTCAGTAATACCAATAACATCCTATTCCCAGGTACGAATCCAAGCCCTAAGTTCATCTGCCTTACCTGCTACACTCTCGCATTAAAACAAATGCACCTCAGGCCATCTGTCCCTTTGCATTCATCATCTCTTCCCTGTCTACTCTTCCCCTCAGTCAAATTGAGTTTATTATCTAGTACCTTACTGGCTTTAGTTGCTGCCTCTTTACTGACCTCTAACTTCCTAATCTGGTTCCCATCCCCCTGCCACATTAGTTTAAAACCTCAGCGCTGTAGGTAGCAGTGCTAACCATTGCACCACTGTGCCGCCCTGGGAATGTGAAGTTGAGGTTAAAATCCTATCAGCCATGATCTTATTTAATGGCGGAGTAGGCTTGAGCGGCCGAATGGCCTACTCCTGCTCCTAATTTATACGTTCATATAGTTCCAAACCAGTATTGATTATTAATAACGTATTTGGTAAGTGGGCACTCACATCGAGTATCTGAAATTCCATGGTTTATAAAAAAAGACAGGTGAAGGAACACATCATGGTGGATTAGGTAGTGAATTGTATCATCAGGTAAGTTCAGGAAAATTATTTCAAATTTAGCCAAGGACAGCGAATCAGGCAATCATAATTAAAATTTGTGAAAAATTTATGTTACCAAATCTGATCAACTGCTTCTGAAATCGAAAATGGGAGTTTGTTCGATGCCTGCTGAGTGGTCAGAATATGTATTTCACATTTTAATTACAAAATTGGCTGAGGGACACAAAGAAGAGAGTACTTGTTCAGACCTGAGAAATCTATACAGCAATGTTCCCAGGAGTCACTATGAGAACCACAACTCTTTCTAATATATATTGGATTTTGTGGTCCGAAACAGAGCAAAGGTACTCACCACTGACCTCAAAGAGAGCAACCCACAGAGAATCAGTGAGCTGGTGTGGACGTCCCCTTTCCTGATGATAGTTTGCTTCTGGCCCCCAAGTCACGGGAATCGCCATGTGTCCAGCAGCAGTGACGTGGTTTCCTCAAGAAAAATAAGCAGCCAAAAATGTCTCACAGCAAACCAGGAAATGCAAATAAAAACCATGAATCCCTTCACTTTGGGTGCCGTACTGGAGGAAGGATGTGAAGGCATTGGAGAGTACAGAGGAGATTCACAAGAATGATTCAGGCAATAAAGAACTGTAGCAATGAGGATAGAGTGAGAGAGGTTAAGACTGTATCAGACATGATAGCACAGTGGTTAGCACTGTTGCTTCACAGCACCAGGGTCCCAGCTTTGATTCCCGCTTGGGTTCCTGTCTGTGCGGAATCTGCACATTCTCCCCATGTCTGCGTGGATTTAGAACATAGAACATAGAACGATACAGCGCAGTACAGGCCCTTCGGCCCACGATGTTGCACCAAAACAAAAGCTATCTAACCTACACTATGCCATTATCATCCATATGCTTATCCAATAAACTTTTAAATGCCCTCAATGTTGGCGAGTTCACTACTGTTGCAGGTAGGGCATTCCCACGGCCTCACCACTCTTTGCGTAAAGAACCTACCTCTGACCTCTGTCCTATATCTATTACCCCTCAGTTTAAAGCTATGTCCCCTCGTGCTAGCCATTTCCATCCGCGGGAGAAGGCTCTCACTGTCCACCCTATCTAACCCCCTGATCATTTTGTATTCCTCTATTAAGTCTCCTCTTAACCTTCTTCTCTCTAACAAAAACAACCTCAAGTCCATCAGCCTTTCCTCATAAGATTTTCCCTCCATATCAGGCAACATCCTGGTAAATCTCCTCTGCACCTGCTCCAAAGCTTCCACGTCCTTCCTATAATGCAGTGACCAGAACTGTACGCAATACTCCAAATGTGGCCGTAGCAGAGTTTTGTACAGCTGCAACATGACCTCATGACTCCGGAACTCAATCCCTCTACCAATAAAGGCCAACACTCCATAGGCCTTCTTCACAACCCTATCAACCTGGGTGGCAACTTTCAGGGATCTATGTACATGGACACCTAGATCCCTCTGCTCATCCACACTTCCAAGAACTTTACCATTAGCCAAATATTCCGCATTCCCGTTATTCCTTCCAAAGTGAATCACCTCACACTTCTCTACATTAAACTCCATTTGCCACCTCTCAGCCCAGCTCTGCAGCTTATCTATGTCCCTCTGTAACCTGCTACATCCTTCCGCACTGCCGACAACACCACCGACTTTAGTGTCGTCTGCAAATTTACTCACCCACCCTTCTGCGCCCTCCTCTAGGTCGTTGATAAAAATGACAAACAGCAACGGCCTCAGAACAGATCCTTGTGGTACGCCACTTGTAACTGAACTCCATTCTGAACATTTCCCATCAACCACCACCCTCTGTCTTCTTTCAGCCAGCCAATTTCTGATCCACATCTCTAAATCACCCTCAATCCCCAGCCTCCGTATTTTCTACAATAGCCTACCGTGGGGAACCTTATCAAACGCTTTACTGAAATCCATATACACCACATCAACTGCTCTACCCTCGTCTACCTGTTCAGTCACCTTCTCAAAGAACTCGATAATGTTTGTGAGGCATGACCTACCCTTCACAAAGCCATGCTGACTATCCCTGATCATATTATTCCTATCTAGATGATTATAAATCTTGTCTCTTATAATCCCCTCCAAGACTTTACCCACAACAGACGTGAGGCTCACCGGTCTATAGTTGCCAGGGTTGTCTCTACTCCCCTTTTTGAACAAAGGGACCACATTTGCTATCCTCCAGTCCTCTGGCACTATTCCTGTAGCCAATGATGACATAAAAATCAAAGCCAAAGGCCCAGCAATCTCTTCCCTGGCTTCCCAGAGAATCCTAGGATAAATCCCATCAGGCCCCGGGGACTTATCTATTTTCAGCCTGTCCAGAATTGCCAACACCTCTTCCCTACGTACCTCAATGCCATCTATTCTAATAGCCTGGGTCTCAGCATTCTCCTCCACAACATTATCTTTTTCCTGAGTGAATACTGACAAAAAATATTCATTTAGTATCTCGCCTATCTCTTCAGACTCCACACACAACTTCCCATCCCTGTCCTTGACTGGCCCTACTCTTACCCTAGTCATTCTTTTATTCCTGACATACCTATAGAAAGCTTTTGGGTTTTCCTTGATTCTACCTGCCAAATACTTCTCATGTCCCCTCCTTGCTCGTCTTAGCTCTCTCTTTAGATCCTTCCTCGCTACCTTGTAACTATCAATCGCCCCAACTGAAACTTCACACCTCATCTTCACATAGGCCTCCTTCTTCCTCTTAACAAGAGATTCCACTTCTTTGGTAAACCACGGTTCCCTCGCTCGACTCCTTCCTCCCTGCCTGACCGGTACGTACTTATCAAGAACACGCAGCAGCTGTTCCTTGAACAAGCTCCACTTATCCAGTGTGCCCAACACTTGCAGCCTCCAACCTATCCCCCCCCCCCAAGTCATGTCTAATGGCATCATAATTACCCTTCCCCCAGCTATAACTCTTGCCCTGCAGTGTATACTTATCCCTTTCCATCACTAATGTAAACGTCACCGAATTGTGGTCACTGTCCCCAAAGTGCTCTCCTAACTCCAAATCCAACACCTGGCCTGGTTCATTACCCAAAACCAAATCCAAAGTGGCCTCGCCTCTTGTTGGCCTGTCAACATATTGTGTCAGGAAACCCTCCTGCACACATTGTACAAAAAACGACCCATCTAATGTACTCGAACTATATCTTTTCCAGTCAATATTTGGAAAGTTAAAGTCTCCCATAATAACTACCCTGTTACTTTCGCTCTTATCCAGAATCATCTTTACCATCCTTTCCTCTACATCCCTAGAACTATTTGGAGGCCTATAGAAAACTCCCAACAGGGTGACCTCTCCTTTCCTGTTTCTAACCTCAGCCCATACTACCTCGGAAGAAGAGTCCCCATCTAGCATCCTCTCCGCCACCGTAATACTGCTCTTGACTAGCAGCGCCACACCTCCCCCTCTTTTGCCTCCTTCGCTGAGCTTACTAAAACACCTAAACCCCGGAACCTGCAACATCCATTCCTGTCCCTGCTCTATCCATGTCTCCAAAATGACCACAACATCGAAGTCCCAGGTACCAACCCATGCTGCCAGTTCCCCTACCTTATTTCGTATACTCCTGGCATTGAAGTAGACACACTTCAAACCACCTACCTGAACACTGGCCCCCTCCTGCGAAGTCAAATCTGTGCTCCTGACCTCTATACTCTCATTCTCCCTTACCCTAAAACTACAATCCAGGTTCCCATGCCCCTGCTGCATTAGTTTAAACCCCCCAAAGAGCACTAACAAATCTCCCCCCCAGGATATTTGTGCCCCTCAGGTTCAGATGTAGACCATCCTGTCTGAAGAGGTCCCACCTTCCCCAGAAAGAGCCCCAGTTATCCAGAAATCTGAATCCCTCCCGCCTGCACCATCCCTGTAGCCACGTGTTTAATTGCTCTCTCCCTATTCCTCATCTCATTATCACATGGCACGGGCAACAACCCAGAGATAACAACTCTGTTTGTTCTCGTTCTGAGCTTCCATCCTAGCTCCCTGAAAGCCTGCCTGACATCCTTGTCCCCTTTCCTACCTATGTCGTTAGTGCCAATGTGGATCACGACTTGGGGCTGCTCCCCCTCCCCCTTAAGGACCCGGAAAACACGATCCGAGACATCACGTACCCTTGCACCTGGGAGGCAACATACCAAATGTGAGTCTCTCTCGCTCCCACAAAATCTCCTATCTGTGCCCCTGACTATCGAGTCCCCAATTACTAATGCTCTGCTCCTCTCCCCCCTTCCCTTCTGAGCAACAGGGACAGACTCCGTGCCAGAGGCCCGTACCCCATGGCTTACCCCTGGTAAGTACCCCCCCCCCCACAAATATCCAAAGCGGTATACTTGTTACTCAGGGGAACGACCGCAGGGGATCCCTGCACTGACTGCTTCTTCCCAGTCCCTCTTACAGTTACCCATCTATCTCCAATCTTTGGTGTAACTAATTCCCTGAAGCTGCTATCTATGACCCCCTCTGCCTCCCGAATGATCCGAAGTTCTTCCAACTCCAGCTCCAGTTCCCTAACTCGGTCTTGGAGGAGCTGGAGATGGCTGCACTTCCTGCAGGTAAAATCAGCAGGGACACTAACGGCATCCCTCACCTCAAACATCCTGCAGGAGGAACATTGCACTCCCTTCCCTGCCATCCCTCTAACTTCCAACCAAGATCTGGCTAATCAGTAAATTTTTTTTAAAAAGAAAAAATAATAATATAATATGGCACTTACCTCACACCAATGGATCTTATTATTAGGTTAGAAGAGGAGGGTGGGTGGGAGACACTACACGTGTCGTGTCTCGGGTTTCCTCTCCACCAGAATTTATTGTGGGGAGGGGGCGGGGGGGGGCCTTCCCAGAAGTCCGCGGGTCGAAAAAAAAAACAGAAAAGAAGTGCTTTTCTCCGGATTGTTCCGGCTTCATCCCACAAGTCCAAAAGACGTGCTTGTTAGGTGAATTGGACATTCTGAATTCTCCCTGTGTAGCCGAACAGGTGCCGGAATGTGGTGGCTAGGGGATTTTCACAGCGGCTTCATTGCAGTGTTAATGTAAGCCTACTTGTGACAGTAATAAAGATTATTATTATTAGAGGTATTCTAGATCCTGAGAGTTATGGACAGGATAGAAAGTGAGAAACTGTTTCTACGCACAAGGACCTCAAGAACTGGAGGGCGTAGACTCAAAGTAATTGGCAAAAGAGACCAGGGTGATGCGAGGAAAAATAATTTCACCCAGAGGGTGGCTGGGGTCTGGAATGAACTTCCTGAGAGTAGCGGGTGCAGGTTCGATTGAGGTGTTCAAAAGGGAATTGGATTCTTATCTGAAATTTAAAAAATGTGCAAGATTACGAAAATAAGGCTTGGGAACGGGATTGGGTAGAATGTTCTTTCAGAGAGCTAGTGCAGACTCGATGGGCTCAACAGCCTCCTCACTGTAAAGATTCTCTAATTTAATCTTTTTTTACAGATAACAGGATAAATTACTCGGAGGCACACATGGAATAAAAATGAGAATTAACTTTCATAGTTTTTTTTAACAAATTGTAGAATATGGAATTTGGCATTCAACAAATATAAAATTATTCATTCAGGAATGGTGAGGAATTGCACCTCGTTTGACAAGATGTAATTTTCCCAAGGACTACGCTGCAAAAATCCCCTCCTCACTCTCGGGGTCTTCCCGGCCCACACAAAACTCATGATATTCTTCTCAATCCTTTTGAAAAAAGCCTTCGTGATCACCGCCGGGAGGCACTGAAACACAAAAAGGAATCTCGGGAGGACCACCATTTTAACCGCCTGCACCCTCCCTGCCAGTGACAGGGATACCATGTCCCATCTCTTGAAGTCCTCCTCCATCTGTTCCACCAACTGCGTTAAATTTAACCTATGCAATGTACCCCAATTCTTGGCTATCTGGATCCCCAAGCAGCGAAAGTCCCTTGTTACCTTCCTCAGCGGTAAGTCCTCTATTTCTCTGCTCTGCCCCCCCTGGATGCACCACAAACAACTCACTTTTCCCCCATGTTCAGTTTATATCCTGAAAATTCTCCAAACTCCCCAAGTATCCGCATTATCTCTGGCATCCCCTCCACCGGGTCCGCCACATACAACAACAAATCGTCCGCATAGAGATACCCGGTGTTCTTCTCCTCCCCGGAGTACTCCCCTCCACTTCCTGGAACCCCTCAATGCTATTGCCAGGGGCTCAATCGCCAGTGCAAACAATAATGGGGACAGAGGACATCCCTGCCTCGTCCCTCTATGGAGCCGAAAATATGCAGACCCCCGTCCATTCGTGACCACGCTCGCCATCGGGGCCCTATACAGCAGCTGTACCCATCTAATATACTCATCTCCAAAGCCAAATCTCCTCAACACCTCCCACAAATAATCCCACTCCACTCTATCAAATGCTTTCTTGGCATCCATCGCCACCACTATCTCCGCTTCCCCCTCTGGTGGGGGCATCATCATTACCCCTAGCAGCCTCCGTATATTCGTATTCAGCTGTCTCCCCTTCACAAACCCAGTTTGGTCCTCATGGACCACCCCCGGGACCCAATCCTCTATCCTCATTGCCATTACTTTGGCCAGAATCTTAGCGTCCACGTTCAGGAGGGAAATAGGCCTATAGGACCCGCATTGCAGCGGGTCTTTTTCTTTCTTTAGGAGAAGCGATATCGTTGCCTCTGACATAGTCAGGGGCAGCTGTCCCCTTTCCCTCGCCTCATTAAAGGTTCTCATCAGTAACGGGGCGAGCAAGTCCACATATTTCCTGTAAAATTCAACTGGGAATCCATCCGGTCCCGGAGGCTTCCCCGCCTGCATGCTCCTAATTCCTTTCACTACTTCCTCCATTTTGATCTGTGCTCCCAGTCCCACCCTCTCCTGCTCCTCCACCTTAGGAAATTCCAGCTGTTCCAGAAAACACATCATTCTCTCCTTCCCATCCGGGGGCTGAGCTTCATATAATCTTTCACAGAATGCCTTGAACACTCCATTCACTCTCTCCGCTCCCCGCTCCATCTCTCCTTCACTCCCCCTATTTCCCTCGCTGCTCCCCCTTTCCTCAATTGGTGGGCCAGCAACCTGCTCGCCTTCTCCCCATATTCGTATTGTACACCCTGTGCCTTCCTCCACTGTGCCTCTGCAGTACCCGTAGTCAGCAAATCAAATTCTACGTGTAGCCTTTGCCTTTCCCTGTACAGTCCCTCCTCCGGTGCCTCCGCATATTGCCTGTCCACCCTCAGAAGTCCTTGCAGCAACCGCTCCCGTTCCCTACTCTCCTTTATGTGCCCTGATTGATATCAGCTCCCCTCTAACCACTGCCTTCAGCGCCTCCCAGACCACTCCCACCTGGACCTCCCCATTATCATTGAGTTCCAAGTACTTTTCAATACACCCCCTCACCCTTAGACACACCCCCTCATCCGACATTAGTCCCATGTCCATTCTCCAGGGTGGACGCCGTTCTTTTTCCTCCCCTATCTCCAAGTCTACCCAATGTGGAGCGTGATCCGAAATAGCTATAGCCGTATACTCTGTCCCCCTCACCTTCGGGATCAACGCCCTTCCCAAAACAAAAAAGTCTATTCGCGAATAAACTTTGTGGACATAGGAGAAAAACGAAAACTCCTTACTCCTAGGTCTACTAAATCTCCATGGGTCTACTCCTCCCATCTGCTCCATAAAGTCTTTAAGCACCTTGGCTGCTGCCGGCCTCCTTCCAGTCCTGGACCTCGATCTGTCCAGCCCTGGTTCCAGCACCGTGTTAAAATTTCCACCCATTACCAACTTCCCCACCCCTAGGTCCGGGATACGTCCTAACATGCGCCTCATAAAGTTGGCATCATCCCAGTTCGGGGCATATACGTTCACTAAGACCACCGCCTCCCCCTGTAATTTGCCACTCACCATCACGTATCTGCCCCCACTATCCGCCACTATGGTCTTTGCCTCAAACATTACCCGCTTCCCCGCTAATATAGCCACCCCCCTGTTTTTCGCATCTAGCCCCGAATGAAACACCTGCCCCACCCATCCTTTGCGTAGTCTAACCTGGTCTATCAGTTTCAAATGCGTCTCCTGTAACATAACCACATCTGCCTTAAGTTTCTTTAGGTGTGTGAGTACCCGTGCCCTCTTTATCGGCCCGTTCAGCCCTCTCACATTCCACGTGATCAGCCGGGTTGGGGGCTCTTTACCCCCCCCTTGTCGATTAGCCATCCCCTTTTACCCAGCTCCTCACCCGGTTCCCACGCAGCTGTGTCCCCCCCAGGCGGTGCCCCCCCACCCCATACCAGCTCCCCCTTCTCCCCAGCAGCAGCAACCCAGTAAATCCCCCCCCTCCCACACCCCCCGCTAGATCCCCCACTAGCATAGTTACACCCCCCATGTTGCTCCCAGAAGTCAGCAAACTCTGGCCGACCTCGGCTTCCCCCCGTGACCTCGGCTCGCACCGTGCGACGCCCCCTCCTTCCTGCTTCCCTATTCCCGCCATAATTATCATAGCGCGGAAACAAAGCCCGCGCTTCCCTTTTGGCCCCGCCCCCAATGGCCAATGCCCCCAACTCCTCCACCTCCCTTCCTCCCTCCCCCACAACCTGTGGAAGAGAGAAAAGTTACCAGGTCGCAGGATTAACAACATAAAAATCATCTCTCCCCCCTTTTTCCCCCCTCTTCGCCCCCCATATTCGCCCCACCACTTTGTCTCAAACGTTCTTTTTTAATAACCCACTCATTCCAATTTCTCTTCAACAATAAATGTCCACGCCTCATCCGCCGTTTCAAAGTAGTGGTGCTTCACTTGATATGTGACCCACAGTCTTGCCGGCTGCAGCATTCCAAATTTGATCTTCTTTTTATGAAGCACCGCCTTGGCCCGATTAAAGCTCGCCCTCCTTCTCGCCACCTCCGCACTCCAGTCTTGATATACGCGGATCACCGCGTTCTCCCATCTACTGCTCCGAGTTTTCTTTGCCCATCTTAGGACCATCTCTCTGTCCTTAAAACGGAGGAATCTCACCACTATGGCTCGAGGAATTTCTCCAGCCCTCGGTCTTCGCGCCATAACTCGATAGGCTCCCTCCACCTCCAGCGGACCCGTCGGGGCCTCCGATCCCATCAACGAGTGCAGCATCGTGCTCACATATGCCCCGACGTCCGCCCCTTCTGGAAGACCAAGAATCCTTAAATTCTTCCTCCTCGCATTATTCTCCAACACCTCCAGCCTTTCCACACATCGTTTATGGTGTGCCTCGTGCACCTCCGTCTTCACCACCAGGCCCTGTATATCGTCCTCGTTCTCGGCAGCCTTTGCCTTCACGACCCGAAGCTCCCGCTCCTGGGTCTTTTAGCCCTTCAATCGCCTGTAATATCGGGGCCAACAGCTCCTTCCTCATCTCCTTTTTAAGCTCTTCCACGCAGCGTTTCAAAAACTCGTGTTGTTCAGGGCCCCATATTAAACTGCCACCTTCCGACGCCATCTTGGTTTTTGCTTGCCTTCCTTGCCGCTGCTCTAAAGGATCCACCGCAATCCGGCCACTTTCCTCTCCTTTTTCCATCCGTATCCAGGGGGTATTCCCTTCTGGTTTACCGTACAGTGCTTTTAGCCGTTAAAATTACCGTTGGGGCTCTTATTAAGAGCCCAAAAGTCCGTTCCACCGGGAGCTGCCGAAATGTGCGACTTCGCTGGTCATCGCCGCACCCGGAAGTCTATTCTCAATTGTTAATAAAGATAACCACTTGTCCATTTTATTATTAATTTAGATGGCGACTAGCTTTAATTCAGTATCCAGTAAAAAAAAAAGCCAAGATTAACAATTGCATAAATAATATTTACACATCTTGACATTTATTAATTATTAGAAATATTGAGTGGTCTCAAGGCTCCAGAGGTTTTGTATCTGTAGGTGGCAATTCAAGGCAAAGTTATGTGACCAATGAATTACAAAAGGGTCACATCTGGCGGCACAAGTCAGTGCCTGTCTGCAAAATTTCTGAACCCCCTCCCACTGAACAAGTTTTCAAAGTTTACCCCATCCAGCTCCAAGTGTCCACTATACACCAATTTTATGGACATCATTTTCTGACCCACCCACCACCAATAAACAAGATTTCAATTCTTAACTGATTACATGCACCCACCCCAAGACCCCATCTTAGCAAATGTACAGTCAAATTCACAACACTGCATTCAAATGTATGGAATGCAATCACCCAATAACATATGCATCACCAACCCCCTCCCGATGAGTCTGAAACCATGTTGCGCCCAATTTGGTTCTCACCACCAAGCAATGACTCTCGACTCTGCTCCCTCCTCTTCCCGAGCAACTTTCTGCGTTTCAACCTTCCTACTGATAGATTTCAAATCTTAGCCGGTGTTGTTTCAGCACCCAGCACCATTCACCACCCCCCCTTACCCTGCGTAGCTTCTGCACCCACAAACCATTCACCCTCACCCTTCGTAGCTTCTGCACCCACAAACCATTCACCCTCACCCTTCGTAGCTTCTGCACCCACAAACCATTCACCTCACCCTTTGTAGCTTCTGCACCCACAAACCATTCACCCTCACCCTTCGTAGCTTCTGCACCCACAAACCATTCGCCCTCACCCTTCGTAGCTTCTGCACCCACAAACCATTCACCCTTCGTAGCTTCTGCACCCACAAACCATTCACCCTTCGTAGCTTCTGCACCCACAAACCATTCACCCTCACCCTTTGTAGCTTCTGCACCCACAAACCATTCACACACCCCCGCCCATCTTGTTGACATAACCTGCACGAAGGGGCAATTTAGCATGGCCAATCCACCTAACCTGCACATCCTCTTCCAGGGTCGTTAATCGTTTGGCCTTCTCCACTCCAAGGGGCAGTTCCTTGAGACAGTCGCAAGACAAGACACGGAACTGGCACAAATTAAAAGGCGGGATGAGGGCGTAAAGATCACGTTCCCACAGCGGTGGGGACGCGGAACGTCGGGACGTATTCGGGAGAGGGCGGAGCCGGAGGGCAGTAGAAGGAGCTGCTTTTGGGTGGGCGGGGAAGGAGGGGGCGCCGCGCGGTGAATTGGACCCAGGCGTGAGAACGCGGCCATTGTTGTCTTCAGGGGTTCGATTGGAAGGCCGACACTTGCCGGGCAACATTCCAGTGCGCGCGAGCGAGGCGGAAGGGCCAGCGCCTGTTCCCCAGCCCGAGTCCGCGCGCGCGCGCGCGCTCAGGCAGCGGCGCGCGCCCGGGAGCGCTCGCACCACCCGCCGCTGATTGGCCGGGCCCATCGGAAGACTGCTGACGGCGGCCAGCCGGTTGGGACCATGCTGCGGGCGGCGCTGGCGCATGCGCGGCGGGGCGCGAGCCTGTGGTTGGAGCGGCCGTTGGGGCTGGGGTTGCTGGTGAGAGCCTGCGAGAGCGGCAGCGTGAGAGCGGTACCGAGTCGGCATTGCGGGTAAGTGACAGCCCGGCGGTATTTATTTTCTTAAGCCTGTGATTTCCACCCCTCCCACTGAAGCAGTAAATTAGGGAGTTTCAGTTGTTTTGTCAGCTCGGTTGCTGAACCTCCATGGGCTGTAATTTGGCATGTGGGTTTCATACCAAGTATTGACAAGGCCGAACAGGCTTTGACAGACATCCTGACTGGAAACGGTCAGATGGTGCCAGACCTGCTGAGATTGTCCAGTATTGAATGTTTTTGTTATTGACAACACGTCTGCCTAGCTAGACTCTGCCCCAATACTTCCCACCCTTCATCAAACCTCATCAGCAGGGTCTATTTCTCCCTTCCTTCATTCCTCGTCTTCCCATCTCCAACATATTGATGTTATTTGCCTCCGATGCATGAAACATATAAATATGCTTGTGGCAGTGAGTGTTACCGTCTCCCCACTCTGGCGGAGATTCTCCTGACTTCCCTGGAATTTTTATTTATTAGTGACTATCTTGTGCATTTTTGAGTTCCAGAGTTATGACTTTCCATCCAGCTGAATTTATCTTCACCTGACTGAATTTATCTTCACCTGCCATTATTTGCTGCTGATGTCTCGTTAGGTTGGAAACTTTTTATGGAAAAGCGAGGTCTGTGATTATACTGCCAGGAAAAGGGAGCTAGCTCATGAGCATCAGTCCCCTGGAATCTGATATACCAATGGGTTGCGTTTTTCAGTAAAGTACACTGCTCTTTTGGGCCAGCAAAAAGCTATTATTCCCTGACCAGGAGGATAAAATGTGACCTTTTCACAAGTAACCAAAAGATACTTGTATGTGTCACACACGCCTGTTTCCTTGCTACTCTACTCTTTTTATTTCCTCTTCTGGTAGCTACATAGCCTTTTGGTAGCCTGGCTGAAATTGGGAAGTTGAATGGTGACGTGAAACTCCTTATTCATTTGTACCGTCTTGCTGTTATAAAGTGAATTTGGGTACCACCATGCTCCGGAAGAAACTTAATCTTTGATACTTAATTTATCGCATGCCAAATTATACAACAAAAATTCTTAACATGTGTCAGGCTTTTTTCAATGAAATCTTGAAACAATTGTTTTATACATTTTGCAATCGTTAAAATAATGTAACATTTGTATGATACTTCCACAGCTTTATTTATCCCCCTGTTATCAGGTGTATTGGAAGTAGGAATACAGCAACAATGCCAGATGTAAATCTGGACAATCTGGATGAAAAGCAGGTCCGGCTATTGGCTGAAATGTGCATCCTGATTGATGAGAATGATAAAAGAATTGGGGCAGACAGTAAGAAAAATTGCCATCTTAACCAGAATATCAATAAAGGTGAATGAAGCAGATCCAGTTCGATTTTGTATTTTGGGTGTCATTTAAGATGTATGTAAATTTTAATAAGGTTAAGTGTTGGTTAATTTCCCAGCAGTGGTTAGCACTGCTGCCTCAGTGCCAGGGACACGGGTTCGATTCCAACCTTGGTACTCCATGTGTGCAGGTTGCAGGTTATACCTGTGTCTGTGTGGGTTTTCTCTGGGTGCTCTGATTTTCTCCCACAGTTCAGATATATGCAGGTTAGATGGATTGGCCATGCTAAATTGCCCTTTAGTGTCCAAAAGGTTGGGTGGGGTTACGGGGATAGAGTGTGGACGTTGGCCTGGGTGGTGTGCCCTTTCGCAAGGTTGGTGCAGACTCTGGGCCGAGTGGCCTCCTTCTGCACTGTAGCGATTCTATTCTATAATTCCCCACGTCTTGCCATTTCCTAGACCTCTAGCACAACTGGGAAGGATGACAGCATGTGCAGCCTGGAAAGTATCTTGTTAATGAAATCCCTGACCACCCAGAGCCCCTCTACCATGGAGATTGCATTATTTATCATGCTATTATAACCATAACTGTTAAGCCAATATTTTAGAATTAAGCTATTTTTCCACAAGAGGAAAAACTATCCTTTATTGATTTCTCTGGAGAATGGGAAATTAGGTGGATGCTGTGGAAGAAGTTACACACACTTGCTGACCCTGATGGTCAGTTTTTATCATCCCATTCTGAGCTTTGGTAATATTTGGTTTTAAACCTTCGTCACTCTTGCAAAATAGCAAGTTGTTTATTTGGGAAATAGAGTGCTCCTTCTTTGAGCAGATGGGAACGGAGAACAAAGAACTGTGTCCCATCTCAGGAAGGTGAAAGTGAGGTGATAAGAATATCACCACTCTTGAGCAAATTACTTGTTTACTCAAGATTAGCAAAGACCTGGAACTTGCTGACGTCTATAAGATGGCAACCCCCTCCCCAGCCACCCCAGCTGACATGTGGCCTTGGGATCCATCTCCATTTTCTCTCCCTGCAGAGTAGTTTCTGTTGATGACTTGGTGAATGAAGAACTTTATAATCACATGAACAAACAAGCTGATTCAAGAAGGATTGGCTGATGCTAAGAAGTCTCAGGACCTGGCAAGAATGAGGAGGAGACTATCCTGAATCTTGATTTCAACGATATGGGTGTATTTTAAAACTCGGGAGGAACAGGAGAAGAAAATTCACAGAACATTGTAATTTAAAAAAGAAGATTATTGAAGGGGAAAAAGTAGATTAATATTTTATAATATGATATGAATCTGAAAATTTACATCCAAGCATAATATCTTGCACACCCACTTTGTTCTAAATGTTTACAGATAGACAAGCAACTGTTGGGATTAATTATTTATATTATTTCTTCAAACACTTTCCCATGTAATATTAAATTATTGTAACTGCAGTAGTCGACGCAGGTTGTGGCGATGCTTTTGGTTGTCCTGGAGCTTGTCGCTAAAGTGAAAGGGTTAACCATAACAAATCTTTGTTTCCCAGGTTTGCTCCACAGAGCTTTCAGTGTCTTCATCTTCAATAGTGAGGGAAAACTTTTGCTGCAACAGAGATCGGATGCAAAGATCACATTCCCAGGTAAAAAAAAAGCATTTAATTTTGCTGTATTGTCCAAGACACTATTTTGTCTTTCGGGCCCCTGCTCTTTGGTAGAGAAAAGACTTGCATTCAACGGATCATCTTGCATCTTTGACTTTGTCTATATAAATGTTTCTGGAATTCATTCACCTGAGGAAGGAGCAGTGCTCTGAAAGCTAGCGATTTGAAACAAACTTGTTGGACTTTAACCTGATGTTGTAAAACTTCTTACTGTTCTTGAGCTGCTGCAGTCCTTCTGGTACAAGTACACTCACAGTGGTATTTGGGGGGGGGTTGGACAATACTGAGAAACAAGCAGCAGCAAGGTCTCTCTGTTGATTAGAACCTTAAGCTCTCAGACAGGACAGAAACTGCGAAGCAATCTACATACTAATGAGCCATCTCCGGGGACAAAAGGGAAACATTTAAACGTTAAGGCAGACACCCCAGCGCCAGAAGAGACTAAAACAAAGCAGACCAACGGTCACCTAGGACACGCACAGCAATCAGGGAACCCACCCCTCTATTGGAGGAAAATCGATACGAATGATTGGGAAAGGCCCAATTAATTGAGGCCAAGTTCAAGGCCCGCCCAAAAGCGTGTGAAGCCCCTTTTAGTATAAAAGGTATTCCCCAAGGGAGAATCTTTCTTCTTTGGCTTTGGCTCTCAGCGAAGAGAGAGACCAGCCTAGCAGCTACACCAGACCAAGTAAGTTCCAAGTCGACGCACGCTACGAGATAGACGCTCCTAGTTGCTATCCTGCAAACAGCTCAACCCAGCAGCCTCAGAACCGAGCAACGGCCATTGTTCCTCTGACTGAGTGGGCACCCGAAGCTAAGTATAGGCTTTAGTAATAGTGATAGTTTAGGTTGTAGAGTTTATGCATGAGAAGATTTGACTGTGTAAATAAATGAGCATTGCTTTTGAACTTACTAACTGGTGTATCGAGTCCTTGATCAGTATTCGGTTCTAAACCTTGTGGTGGTGTCGAAAGATACCTGGCGACTCCTGAGCAAACGTAATTAAACAGAGCCAAATTAAGAGACAACAGCAAGTTAGCAACAGATACCACCCCTGAGTGTCCTGCCTGCTCATTGGTTATGTCCTTTTCTCTGTGTTCATTGGCTGCCTGTCTGTATATCATTATCTACATGTCTGTATATCACAACATTTTCTTTTCCAGATATAAATACCAGTACAAAGAATTAAATGTAGTGTTTGTGAAAAATTGTTGAATGCGTCCCTCCCTGTTTCCAGTAAACATTTTTGAGCTGACTCATTCTTGTACATGATGCTAGTTCTGGAATTGTCTTCATTTCTCTCCTGACCATTGACTCATTCTGTGCATCCAGAGTGGGTGAAATCTGCAAAGCTCTTCCAAATGAACGGCGAGTGTGATAGGAGGAGGTTGGCTGTGCTAAATTTGGATTAATTGCAGGGCGAGGCTCTGGCTGCCAGCCAGTCATCATGAAAGTAGAAATTTGTGTTTATGTCGATCTTGGGTTAATATATTCCAGATGTGTTATTTTAAAAGGATGTGTTTTTTTTTAAGGTTGCTTTACAAACACTTGTTGCAGTCACCCTCTCAACACTGAAACAGAAATAGAGGAGAAAGATGCGATTGGTGTCAGACAAGCAGCCCAGCGCAGGTTAAAAGAGGAGTTTGGAATACCTGTTCAACAGGTGAGAAATGCATAAACATCAGAACTATCTGGTCACAAGTCTCAAATGCTCAAGACTGTTGTCACAACCACGCAAATGCTGTTTCATCAAAGTGGTACATGAGCAAAGAATTTTGTGTACGTAGCCCCGTTTTAATTTGCAAGTGATCAATTTAAAATTAACCAGCAGCAAAGCTTTGGTCTTAAACAAGGTAACTGTTTGTTTACCACACAGCTGCTGTAGGTTTCGTGGGTCAAAGTAATAAAGTTACCAAATGAACACATACAAAGATCAAAAGATCCTCCCCAGATGAAATTCCGTTCCATCCATTAAGGTATCGTTGCAGGCCTGAAGCTTGCAGTTGTAGTCTGGAGTGAAGAGTTTGTTCAGCAGCTAAGTGATGGCTTCTGTAGTCAATTAGTCAATGTTTGCCTTTCAAGCAGACTCAGCAGGTTTTGGGAGAGAGAGGTTTCTTGTCCCTCATTAAGTTCTATGGTTACAGCACCATGAAGATTGTTTAGATTCTTTTCAGCAGAACTAAGGTTTATTTCTGGATCCCTTCCTTTTTGTCCCCCTCTTTGGCCAAGAACACTCTGCTGTTATGTGGGTTCTGCACAAAATGGCTTTCACAAACTGTCTTTATCAGAGCCAAAGCCAAATGGTTGCCATCTTAATTTAGACAAAACATTATTCCACCAGGCAAAAGTTAATTCATTGAGGTCCTTTTTGAAGTCCATCCTGTCTCCTGTTTGCTTAGTAGCCGGATGATTCAGTGGTCATCCCGAGAGGAATCTTTGTATTTTAATTACTCCTCAAAGTCACCTCTGGAGATAAACTCTAGAGAGTCTTGAGGAGCTTTGAACAAAAACAGAAAGGTTCCAGGAAGTCTGACTGTACTTTTTAGAAAAGGGCTGTAACCCAATTGGGACTGAGCTTAGGAGGAACTTCTTCACCCAAAGGGTTGTGAATCTATGGAATTCCTTGTCCAGTGAAGCAGTTGAGGCTCCTTCACTAAATGTTTTCAAGAATAAGAGAGGGAGTTTTTTTGAAGAATAAAGGGTTATGGTGTTTGGGCGGGAAAGTGGAGCTGAGTCCACAAAAGATCAGCCATGATCTCATTGAATGGCGGAGCAGGCTCAAAGGGCCAGATGATCTACTCCTGCTCCTAGTTCTTATGTTTTTATGACAACAACCATGAGTTAAATATGCACTATAATCACTAACTGTACAGAAAATTGAATATAACCTCTACATATGCCGTGTGTACATCCTGCAGGTAGGTTCAGTCATCGTACTCTGATAGGACCACCATCAAAAATTGCATGATCTCTGACTTGGTGTTTGTGTGCCTTTTACAAAAGAGAAGACTTGGAAATCACCTCAGATCTTTAAATTATCAATTGGCTGTACAGGCTAGATGTGGAAACAATTTTTCCACACAATCAAACGTAATTGGCGGAGGGGGCGGGGGGGTTGTAGAATCTGCACTAGATGAAATCTTTACAAGATTGGTCCAGGTATATGCCTCTCGATGATCAACAATTGTTGCTGCCCTCATATGGTCACTATCTTGAGGTCAAAATTGTTTTCTTCCCCCTTCATTTTCTTTCAAAGGGCGATGAAAGCTGGTTTAGCCAGCAATACCCACATCCTGTGAAAGAATTAAAAAATAGAACTTGCACACTTTCATTTAATTTACATAACATATGGGCTCCATATTCTGCAGTTCTTTTCCAAGTGTAATCATATTTGTTTTGCAGGGAGTAAATGATATTAAATTACCAACCAACGTTTAACACCTTGATGCTTTTGCTTCCGTGTATAATGACTAGCTTTGTGGTGGTTTAGCAGACATTTTGCCGAACAGTGACTCATTTGATGCGACTTCATAAAGCTTTTCTGAAATCAACCAGTGAACAGGCTGTGCTGCTGTAGGTTGTTGCTCCCACTGATTGCAATAGTAACTTCACAGTGCAGCAGGAGGAATATTACACAAAATATACACTCCCAAGCTTTGAATTAACTTTAAAGCTTGGAACCAAGGATCAGTGAATCTGCAGACTCCGTTCAGATTACAATGGTTTGGGGTTGTGGAGTGTTTTCTGCACTTTCTCCCATATTTAACTTTGTTTTTCACGGCAGGTTCCTCTGGAAGAGATGAACTACCTGACCCGTATTCACTACAAGGCTCAGTCGGATGGGATTTGGGGCGAACATGAAATTGATTACATCATTTTCATACAGAAGGATGTAAGTTTGAAACCTGACCCCAATGAGATACAGAGTTACTGCTATGTGACGAAAGATGAACTCAAGAACCTGTTGGAAAAGGCAGAGAACAATAAAGTGAAAATCACACCTTGGTTCAAACTCATTGCTGAGAAGTTTCTATTCACGTGGTGGGACAGTCTGCATAATCTGAAGCATTTCATAAATCATGAGAAAATTCACCGAATGTAGAACATAACTTCTGGTTTACTGAGTGGAGCAACCGTCCTCCAAAGGACTAATCTTGCATACGTTAAAATTCACTAAGCTATTTGCAAAGTAATGTCAAGAAAATGGACATTCGAGTTAAACATGCCAGTGATCAACCCGAATGAGGATGAGAATGTGCTTCTGAAAATGTTTAATCCATTTGCAAAATTTTTAGCATATGAAATAGTAATTACTGATGTTTGTTTCCTTGGACTACTGCTGAGAACCTAATATCTGAATGTAAATAACATTATGAAGTAAATAGTGTGTTTATTACCACTTAGGGGCAAATGGTGTTTTGAAGTTTACTCGTTCTGCTCTTCCTTCAATGATAACATTGTCAGGTGATTTTTAAAAAAATATTTCTGTTGGGATTTTAAATTTTTTTTACAAATAAAGCAACAAACACAATTTCATTGCAAAACAGGTACAGTGTAGAACAAGAATTACTGCAAATATAAAAACAAAAATAGCATTTCCCAATAATACAAACAAAACAAAGAAAAACCAAATAACTTAAACTCTATCCCTAACAGCTGACACGGTCTAGGTTTTTGAAAAAGGAAATAAATGGTTGCCAGCTCTCAACGGTAAATTTAATTTTCTCAATGCAGAGGACATAAAGCTCCCAAATCAAAGTCCCCAAACCAGCCAGAGTGCAAGGTGGAGCTGGAGTCCACTAACTAAACTGTATCCGTCCAAAGAAGCAACGGTGACAATGTCGGCCTCTACCCCAGTGACTTGCTAGAGAGTCCGAAATCTCAAATATAGCCACCAGTGGGCATAGCTGTAATTCTAATCGGAGAACATTCGACAGTGTTAAATAAGGAACCCTGGAAGCTGGCAAGTCTGGGGCAGGACCAAAATGCATACGTGTGATCTGCGGGGACAAGTGAACAGCGGTCACATCTGTTCTCAATATTGGGGGGAAACCCATTCCTTGCCTTGGTCAAGTGTGTCCTATGTAGCAGTTTGAACTGAATGAGGCTCAACTGGGCACAGGGGAAGTGAAGTTGACCCTATATGGGGCCTCTCTTCAAACTTAGTGAGCGAGTATAGGGTCCAGTTCACTCTGTTGCTCTTTTTAACCTTAGTCTATTTGCTCTGTTTACGTCACCTTTGCTCATGAGTCGCCAGGTATCTTTATGATACCGCCACGTGGTTCAAGTTCAGGTTATGATTAATAACACAGCACACCGCTTAGTAAGGATTAAAACAACAGTCATTTATTATATACAACAAGCAATATTAATACCCTAATACTACTTTCTATATAATAAACCTATCACTACTGGCCAATACTTAACTTAGGAAGAGCCCACCAGGTCAGGGAAACGAATGGCTTGTCCAATCAAATCTGGCCCGCGTAATTCAAAAGGTTGCTACAGGTCGGTGGCTAGGTGTCTCTACCGGATAGCGATTGTTGGATTCAAACTTACAGTTGCCGGTGGCTGGTCTTGCGAAGGTCTCGAGCAGGCAAAGATGAGAGAGAGAGAGATCTGAACTTGGACCTTCACTTTTATAGGGCCCAGGGGCTTCCCGCCTCCCGGGGCGGCCCTTGACCCTGAGTCCCAAGTGATTGGATTCTGTCTCCAATCTCTGGGGTCGATGTGTCCAATGGTGAGGCGATTCCTCGATCGGGGGGGTGGTCGCTCACCTGTCTTTGTTTCGGCCACTGCAGGCGCCGACAGGTCTGGCCCGGTATTCAATTGCTAATATGTTGCAATTGTTCCCGGGGATAGCCGATTTAACTGTGGATGTCTGAATAGATTGGCTGCAAACAGTCCTGAATGCAACTGCGAATACCTGGGTTGATGGGCTGTTGATAGCCCTGTGTATCGATCTGGGCTACCTTCCCAGAGCCGAATATGCAAAACTGTCTGCAGCTGCCTGCTTGTGTCTTCTTGGCTGCTTTTCCCAGCAGTCTTTCGGGTTAGCCGTTTTAAACTGGGTTTTGGCCAGATTAATCGGAACGCAGCCATTTTACATGGCTACAACTCTTTCCCCCCCCCATTCATTGGGGAGGGCTCACATGAGATAATGTGGCCATATAGGTGTGAGATAGACCCTGAGACAAGGAAAGAATCCTCCCCAGCAAGGTGGAGCCAGAGGAAAGGGAGAGTCAAACGGGTAAAATCGCAAACTTGAAAGTGTGAAAAAGACGTGTTGGGTAGCTGAAATTTGTTCGCTAACTCTCTAAAGCTGGCACACCTCCACTCTGAACAGGTTACCAAAGTGCTCGAGTCCCTTCAATTTCCACACACGTTAAAGGTTGCTTCCAGCCCTCGAGGTAAGAAAAGGTGGTCGTTACAGATAGGGGCTGGTGAAGACAAGGACAGGTGTTTAAAATGTCAAAGAGAGGAGACCGCCACCAGGCTTGGAAAGCTAGCGGGAGAGAAGGGCAATGGGGCAGTGACTATAGCAAGGAGAGTGGATGTAGTGCAAGAGCGAGTCTCTATTTGGCCCCTGATTGAATCAGGACCACTGATCTACAGTCATATTTTTTGAATATTGGCGTCCGTCTGTCTTTCCCTCTGGAGTAGAACACTAGATTCTGGGATTTGCCTAGGTCAAGGTGGATATTTGGGCAGGAAAATGGGGAGGGATTGAAAGAAAAATCTAGGGAGTATGTTCATTTATATTGTTTGAATCCTGCCAGCCAAAGATAAACAATCTAACATTGATGATTAAGCTGGAATGTGGCGTGAGGCCCACATATGCGTCACCATGACCCCCAAGTATCAAAAGCTTGAATTGGAGAGGCGACAGGGTAACGTGCCCAAATGGGCTTGTCTTCTGTAGGGGTTGACTGGAAAATATTCGCTCTGACCTAGATTTAATTTATAGCCAGAGAAGGAGCCAAAAATATTAAGTGCCTTCATTATGCCCCTGATAGAGGAAATTGGGTCTGTAATATGTAAAAGTAGGTCATCTGTATAAAGTGATACCCGATGTTCCACCCTGTCCCGATTAATATCCCTCCATTGATTGGAAGCTCTCAAGGCTATAGAAAGGCTCTATTGTCAGGGCGAATGGAAGGGGAGAGTGGGCAGCCCTGGCTGATCAAGGGATCAGTCTGAATATAAGGAATATGTGTTAACACTGGCAGTAGGGGCATTGTATAACAAACAAATCCATGAGGTAAATGGCCGAATCTGAATCTTGCAAGAACCTCAAATAAAGTCCCAATCTACCCTGTCAAATGCCTTCTCTGCGTCTAAAGAAACTATCACCTCTTCCTCGGGTGCAGGAGAGGGGAAAAGTATGACAATCAAAAGGTGATGTATATTAGCTATTAGCTATTTGGTCCTCTGAAATTATGCTTGGTAGGCAAGATTCCAAATGGAGCGCCATAATTTTATCGAGCAACTTAATGTCTACATGTAAGAGCAAGATGAGTCAGTATGAACCGCACTCAGTCGAGTTCTTGGCCATAAGGAGCAAGGAAACCAGAAACCGAGCTGGGACCAGTGTTCTGGCGTAAAGAGTAAATATGGTGGTCAATAGGACTTTAAACTAGAGATTGGGGGGGAAGGGAAAGTCAGGGAACCAAGAGGTGAAGTAATCAGTGGGAAGCGTAGCTGCTTAGGAGTACAAAAAAGCACGAAAATCCAGAACTCAGGAGAGGTTACGATAGTCCCCATCCCACAAAATATGACACAGTGTATGGAAAGGCTCAGTAAACCAAGGTCCACCACACTAAGAAAACAAAACGGGACGGTCAATAGAGAATTAAAGGTGCTATATTTAAATGCGTGCAGTGTACGGAACAAGGTAGATGAGCTTGTGGCCCAGATTGTGACTGGCAGGTATGATGTAGTAGGCATCACAGAGACGTGGTTGCAGGGGGTTCAGGACTGGCATTGAAACATCCAGGGATTCACAACCTATTGAAAAGACAGAGAGGTAGGCAGAGGGGGCGGGGTTGCCTTGTTAATGAGGAATGAAATTAAATCAATAGCACTAAACGACATAGGGTCAGATGATGTGGAGTCTGTGTGGGTAGAGTTGAGGAACCACAAAGGCAAAAAAAACCATAATGGGAGTTATGTACAGGCCTCCTAACAGTGGTCAGGACCAGGGGCACAAAATGCACCACGAAATAGAAAGTGCATGTCAGAAAGGCAAGGTCACAGTGATCATGGGGGACTTCAACATGCAGGTGAACTGGGTAAATATTGCTGCCAGTGGACCCAAGGAAAGGGAATTCATTGAATGTTTACAGGAGGGCTTTTTGGAACAGCTTGTTATGGAGCCCACGAGGGAACAGGCCATTCTGGACTTAGTGTTATGTAATGAGCCAGACTTGATTAAAGATATAAAGTAAGGGAACACTTAGGAGGCAGTGATCATAATATGGTAGAATTCAATCTCCAATTTGAAAGAAAGGTGGAATCAGATGTAAAGGTGTTACAGTTAAATAAAGGTAACTACAGGGGCATGAGGGAGGAACTGACGAAAATCGACTGGGAGCAGAGCCTAGTGGGAAAGACAGTAGAACAGCAATGGCAGGAGTTTCTGGGAGTAATTGAGGACACAGTACAGAGGTTCATCCCAAAGAAAAGAAAGGTTATCAGAGGGGGGATTAGGCAGCCATGGCTGACAAAGGAAGTTAGGGAATGCATCAAAGCAAAAGAGAAAGCCTATAATGTGGCAAAGAGTAGTGGAAAGTCAGAAGATTGGGAAGTTTAAAAAAACAAACAGAGGATAACAAAGAGAGAAATAAGGAAAGAGAGGATCAAATATGAAGGTAGGCTAGCCAGTAACACTAGGAATGATAGTAAAAGTTTCTTTAAATACATTAAAAACAAACGGGAGGCAAAAGTAGACATTGGGCCGCTCCAAAATGACGCTGGTATTCTATCATAGAATAGAATTTACGGTGCAGAAGGAGGCCATTTGGCCCATCGAGTCTGCGCCGGCTCTTGGAAAGAGCACCCTACCCAAGGTCAACACCGCCACCCTATCCCCATAACCCAGTAACCACACCCAACACTAAGGGCAATTTTGGACACTAAGGGCAATTTATCACGCCCAATCCACCTAACCTGCACATCTTTGGACTGTGGGAGGAAACCGGAGCACCCGGAGGAAACCCACGCACACACAGGGAGGATTTGCAGACTCCGCACAGACAGTGACCCAAGCCGGAATCGAACCTGGGCCCTGGAGCTGTGAAGCAATTGTGCTATCCACAAGGCTACCGTGCTGCCCCTAACACGGGACACAAGGAAATAGCTGAGGAACTAAATAAGTACTTTGCGTCAGTCTTCACAGTAGAAGACATGAGTAATATCACAACAATTCAGGATAGTCAGGGAGCAGAGTTGAATATGGAAGCCATCACAAAGGAGAACGTGCTAGAGAAACTAAGAGGTCTAAAAATTGATAAATCTCCGGGCCCAGATGGGCTACATCCTAGAGTTCTGAAGGAGATAGCTGAAGAAATAGTGGAAGCGTTAGTTATGATCTTTCAAAAGTCACTGGAGTCAGGGAAAGCCCCAGAGGATTGGAAAATCGCTGTTGTAACCCCCCTGTTCAAGAAGGGAACATGGAAAAAGATGGAAAATTATAGGCCAATTAGCCTAACCTCGGTTGTTGGCAAGATTCTAGAATCCATTGTTAAGGATGAGATTTCTAAATTCTTGGAAGTGCAGGGTCGGATTAGGACTAGTCAGCATGGATTTAGTAAGGGGAGGTTGTGCCTGACAAACCTGTTAGAGTTCTTTGAAGAGATAGCAAATAGGTTAGACCAAGGAGAGCCAATGGATGTTATCTATCTTGACTTCCAAAAGGCCTTTGATAAGGTGCCTCACGGGAGACTGCTGAGTAAAATAAGGGCCCATGGTATTCGAGGCAAGGTACTAACATGGATTGACGATTGGCTGTCAGGCAGAAGGCAGAGAGTTGGGATAAAAGGTTATTTTTCGGAATGGCAACCAGTGACGACTGGTGTCCCGCAGGGTTCAGTGTTGGGGCCACAGCTGTTCTCTTTATATATTAACAATCTAGATGACGGGACTGGGGGCATTCTGGCTAAGTTTGCCGATGATACAAAGATAGGTGGAGGGGCAGGTAGTATGGGGGAGGTTGCAGAAAGATTTAGACAGTTTCGGAGAGTAGTCCAAGAAATGGCTGATGAAATTCAACGTGGGCAAGTGCGAGGTCTTGCACTTTGGAAAAAAGAATAGAGGCATGGACTATTTTCTAAACGGTGACAAAATTCATAATGCTGAAGTGCAAAGGGATTTGGGAGTCCTAGTCCAGGATTCTCTAAAGGTAAACTTGCAGGTTGAGTCCGTAATTAAGAAAGCAAATGCAATGTTGTCATTTATCTCAAGAGGATTGGAATATAAAAGCAGGGATGTACTTCTGAAGCTTTATAAAGCATTAGTTAGGCCCCATTTAGAATACTGTGAGCAATTTTGGGCCCCACACCTCAGGAAGGACATACTGGCACTGGAGCGGGTCCAGCGGAGATTCACACGGTTGATCCCAGGAATGGTCAGCCTAACATACGATGAATGTCTGAGGATCCTGGGATTATATTCATTAGAGTTTAGGAGGTTGAGGGGAGATCTAATAGAAACTAACAAGCTAATGAATGGCTTAGATAGGGTGGATGTAGGGAAGTTGTTTCCATTAGCAGGGGAGACTAGGACCCGGGGCACAGCCTTAGAATAAAAGGGAGTCACTTTAGAACAGAGGTGAGGAGAAATTTCTTCAGCCAGAGAGTGGTGGGTCTGTGGAATTCATTGCCACAGAGGGCAGTGGAGGCCGGGACGTTGAGTTTCTTTAAGACAGAAGTTGATAAATTCTTGATTTCTCGAGGAATTAAGGGCTATGGAGAGAGAGCGGGTAAATGGAGTTGAAATCAGCCATGATTGAATGGTGGAGTGGACTCGATGGGCCGAATGGCCTTACTTCCGCTCCTATGTCTTATGGTCTTATGGTCTTAAATAGAGGCCCAGGTAAAGTTTGAGGCAATGAACCGCAGGATGAGACATTAAACATATCTAAAGATGCATGTTATTCTGAGAATTTCTTATAAAACTTGCTCGGAAGGTCATCCGGGCCAGAGGCCTTACCAGCCTGCACGAGGCCAATGCGTTTTAAAATCTCGGCAGGCATAACGAGGAGTCCAATTCACAACTCTTGACTGTTTCAACATATGGGATAGGCATGCTGTCCAGAAAATCAGCCATGATCGACTTGTCTGTGGGAGGCTCAGATTTACACAGGTCATAGGAGTAAGATGTGTTGACTTCTTTATTTCTATGTGAACCACAAGCTGGTTTTGATATTGACCGAATGACCACACAACCAGTATATTAGTTCAAAAGACAGTTTATTAACAAACACACTTGTTTTATATGCAATGATTCATGCGGCTACGCACTAAACTAGACCTAATAACTAAGATGACCTTTACTTAACTTCGGGGTGACCGGCTCTGTGTGGGAGATAAGGCCTTTATATGTGTCCACGTGGGTTGGTTGGAAGTCTTCAGGTTTGGCTCGGCTGGGCTTGGCCTTCAGGTAGCGATCGCGGGTCCTTGAACTTGGCTCGTTGATATGCTGCAATTGGTCGCACAAAGGCCTCCAAAAGAGGCCGATCCCTAGTGCGCAGGGCTTCTTATCTTTCTTCTCTTTCATGTCCTAACTCCAGATCCAATGGATCGATAGAGTTTCGATCACCCTCCTTGATCCTGGCCAGTTAAGGGGCAGATACCTCGGTGGCTGGGCGGGTCCTAGCTGTCATTGCCCCAGGCACGTAGACCTTTCCAAATAAGGGGAAATGGCGCCGGTTAGTCTGCTACTGTTGTGGTTCCTTGATTCGAATTCTATTGACCTGGGGGAAATGGTGATTGACTTTTAATGGGTGCACGTTTCGGTCAGGTCTGGCTTCCTTGCACAATACACAGAGGCTGCGTACTTGTCTGTGTCCCAGTTGACCACAATTCCCATGGTCCTTTGCAGGTGGTCAGTTTAGATGGCTACATTCCATCCTCTTGATCCTGAACGCGAAACATGTTGGATCACAGTATTAATCCCATATCTGTCTTGTTGGTTTGGTCACCCTTTTGGTCAGTAAAGGTCCTACTCTGCTCTGTCCTAAAGTCATTGCATGATCTTATCTAATTTATGATTACATACATTCATTAAATCAATTCACTACTAATAGCTATTTCATTTCTAAAATTAGATTCATATAAAATATTTTTACTTAAATTCATATAAAACAGTTGGTTTCTAACTAAACTTTCTAAAATACACTCATGCTGCTTCTACATAGCAAACTCATTTACAACATAAAAATTTTAAAACAGCAGCACCACATTTCTTCTCATCCTATTTCATCAGTACAGAGGCACCAATGGCCCATTTTAGCAGCAGTTGTTACAGTTGATTGTAAGTAATACATTCTTATGATAGCTTTATTGAATTCCAAAGAACGGGGCTTGAACTGTGTATATAGGGGGGCGTGAGGCTTTTGCCTTCCATTTACAGAGTCGGAGTGTGAGGACGACTATGTGTATTATCACAATCAGGAGGGCCTCTACTATTTATGAGAGTGGGTTCCATTTTGTAATGTGTTCCCACCAGGTGGGGGTTTCGGTCTCGATCTCTAACAGTTGCTGGGTGGTATCCTGATTGGAGGTGGTCTGTTGTGTGGCGGCGTTTGGGACTGGCTTATGTCCTCCTCTAATTATGTGTATTACCAAGTTACCTTTAGTGGATGTCCCGGGGCAATTTTGTCTGATTCCGAATGTGTTCCCTGTACTTCTCTTTAAACATCCAATTTCGGGGCACCCCTCATTAGTAAGTTCCCACGAATCTCCTTTCCCAGTTGTGCTGATGTAACATTCTGATGTGGTCCCGTTGGGCTTTCGATACATGATTCTTTGGTTATTACACCCAAATAGGATGCTTCTGTTGGGCTTGATCCAAAGTGTCCCATCCTCACATTCCCCTGCATCTGGGGGTTTATACCACAAGCCGCCGGGCTGTGGAGAGCCTTTGGTGTTTTGTGCTCGGAGTCCGGTAAGTCCAGCGATTATCCATGTGAAGAATATGTGTCCTGGATTTATCCTGCGGTGTGTCTGTTCTCCGTGTAATCCTAGGCAATCTAGCATAGTGTCATGTCATTATCGTCAGTTAATATCTTTGTGTGTTAATCTCTCTCTCTTAGTTCCAATTTCCCTTTATGATGGTCACCATGTGTGACTTCCCCATTTTTTTTTTAAATTTGAGGGGTACTAATTCAATCGTTCAAGTGTCTCACAGCTTGTGTGGTCGATGCTAGGAGGAGGTGGATGCTTTCTTCGACCAGTCTCCATCTTTACTAACAACCATGGGAGGTTGAGGCTTTGCTTAACCAGCCAAATTTTAGGACGGCCAGTTTCATCCCAGGGGCTCAGAGGTAGTAGCAGTGATCAACAACCATTGTGTTTTTAAGTGTAAATAGCATTTGGAAGCGACCCGAAGGGGTGGAAAGAAAAGTGGAAGTAAGGGTTTAGAGTGTGGAACGAAAGGAAGATTCAAGACCTGCCCAAATCAGTGTAGCGTGTTGTAAACCATTCGAGGGAGCATGAAGGGACCATCAGGTGCGTGTGGGCCGCTGCGGGAGAAGAATGGGTGGGATCCCCGGGTAAGGCGGGCGTTAGTAGCGTTACTCCAACCCCTGAGCTTGATTTGACCGGATAATTCTGGGGCCCTCGGGTAGGGCGGGGATTAGTGCTGTTGCTCCCTACCTGGGTGACCGAAATGAGCAGAAAGAATTTGTAGTCATATGAGATCCAACAAGTGTGCATTTAACTGCCATTGGTCAGTAGATCACGTCTTTGTTTCTGTGAGAAGAATAACTATAACTGTATAAAGAAATCAGGTGTCAGGCCGCCATCAGTTAAAACCATGTATTGAAAAGGAAGATAAAGGTAGAAAAGAGAAAGACGGGCAGGCTCCATCAGAAATTTGGACACCTTAATTCTTAGCTGGTGTCCGTTTCTCATCATCTGGACATCTCAGATATTTGCGTGCATCAATTCTGTTAAATCCTTGCCCAAAAGGGGCTCATTACTTTCTTCTCCTGGTTGCCAGACTCGTGTCTGCAGATTTTGGGCGTTAGTCGCGTAGGCGTGCGGATGGTCCGATTCATCATGTCTTACCAGGTTAAGGCGTAACTACGTTGTGATCCGTAGACTTTGAGTTGGTTGATATGGAACCAACCAGTCTTGCCATTAGGGTATGCTATTTTGTACACAGAGGGACTTACTTTGTCAGAAATGGAGTAGGGGCCTGTTAATTTAGGGGATAGGAAGGAACTGGGGTTGTACAATGAGATCATAACTTGCTGGCCGACTGTGTACTGTGCGGGGTGAACCTTTTTGTCGAAGCTGGCTTCACTCTGCTTCTTTCTAGCGCCTAGTCAGACAACAACAGCCAGTTGAGCCGCTTTAATGTTCTCTGTGACCTGTTGAACTGCGTTTTCGTGGGTGAGAGCGGTTACTGCGGGATTTGCCAAATCGAGCCCTGATAAATATTCAATGCCTTTCATGGGTCTCCCTGTCATAAGGGTGTGGGGGGTGAAACCTGTGGAACTGGAAACAGTGTTCCTGATAAACATGAGAGCAAAGGGTAGTACTGTGTCCCAAGTTGTGTTCTGCTGCACCATTTTTCTAATAGTTGTTTTTAAAGTGCGATTCATGCACTCTACTATACCGCTGGATTGGGGATGGTATGCTATGTGGAATTTCTGTTTGATGCCGAAAATAGTCATACCGTTTTGCATTACCCTGCCGGTGAAGTGGGAACCTTGGTCTGACTCAATGCTGCATGGAATTCCAGCGCGCAAATATCTGTTGGGTCAAAGTTTTAGAGGTGGCCTTTGCTGTGTTTGAACGTGTGGGGAATGCTTCGACCCATTTTGTAAATGTATCTATAACAACCAGCACATACTTGAAACCATTTCTGCAGGACGGGGAGGGGACCAATGTAATCGATTTGCAGATTCATCCAGGGGCCTTCTACAGGTCGGGTGTGTCTTAATTGTCCCTTCTTTGCATAATGTTCTGGATTGTTCTGAGCGCAAATGAGGCAATCCTCAACGTAATGTGTGACATGGCTTTTCAATTTGGGCCACCAACACAAAGGTCTTAAATGGGCAATGGTGGTGTCTATTCCCTGATGTCCGTGTCCGTCATGGAATTGGTAGATTAGCTGGTTTCTGTCCTGGGTGGGGACCACATAAATTCCGTCCTTGAAAACTATTCTGTCCTTTATTGTGAATGTGTCCTGCCATTTATCATAGGGGGCTGGGTAGGTGCCGTTCAGTACCTGTTTAAGGGAGTCGTCTGCTTTCTGGGCTTGGGATAAATCTTCAATATTGGTTTGGGAAACCTGGATTGAATGCATCTGTTCGCCTTCGGGTGGTTGTCAGAAGTGACCATTGCATGATCCAGCTTCAGCTAAGGCGTCTGCCTTGCAATTACCGGCTGGGGAGGTGCGGTGATTGCTCTTTATTTTATTGATGCCGTATGTGCGGCCGGTGGCTTCTTTAAGAATGTGTTTCAGTCAAGGGGCAGAGTAGGGGTTTCCCGTCTGCGGATACAAAACCTCGCGATTTCCATAGGGGAAGGAATTCGGTCGGACTGTTGCAAACATACAAGCTGTCTGAGTGCATGGCCGCAGGCGTTGGAAAAGTGTCCAGGTGATTAACTACATAAGCTATGGCTGCGAGTTCTGCTGCTTGCGAACCTAAGTAGCCGGGCAATTTTAAAGATACCTCTGCTAGTGGGCGTCCCTGTGAGTCCTCCATATAAATCCCGCATCCAGTGATTCTTACACCATCCTCAACAGTGGAGGAGCCATCTACATAGATTTTAACTGTGTCTCCTGTGTCTTGGGTACCGTGTGTCTCACAGCTTACATGTGGTTACACTTGGGAACAAAGGATCCTGTGTGGGGGTTGGCTGCAATTATATGGCATTCATGTGGGGTCCCTGTGTATTGCAAATTGTCTGCCAAAAATGTGTGGGTCTTGGTGCGTTTAACAGAGATATCCCTGCCTTGTAGTAAGAATGTCCAGCGAGCTTCTCTGATCTGGCTAACTGAACCATCTTTTAGTTTGCAGTCTAACAAAAGTTGAGTGTGGGTGTGCTCGGTCAAGATTGTGACTGGGTTGAGGCCTGTAATATAAGCAAAATACTGAACTGCCCAAAAGACTGCAAGCGTCATTCACAGGCAGAAAATCCTTGTTCTACGGCGTCTAAAACTCTAGAAGCATAGGCTACCGGTCCTAATCGGTCATGGCATTCCTGTAGGAGCACTGCTGATAGGGTTCGGTCGGTGGTGGCTACTTCTATGGCATAGGGGAAGTCAGGGTCGGGGACTTGTAAAGCAGGAGCTGTGCCCAGGGTGCATTTTAAATCGTCTGTGGCGTCTGTGTGCTGGGGAAGCCAATTCCGTGGGGTGTTCTTTTTCAGAAGCTCTGAGAGTGGGGCGGCCTTGTTGGCAAAACCATCGATGTAATTCCTATAGAATCCCACTAAACCTAGGAATGAACGGAGTGCACTTACATTACAGGGAAGGGATAATTTCACAATAGAGTCAATTCGCTTCTGTTCAATCTCTCGTTTGGCGTGGGTGATAATGGTACCTAAATAGAGTACCTTTTCGCTCAGTATCTGTGCTTTTTTGGGGTTTACCTTACATCCGTTGGCTGGAGCAGGGTTAGTAATTCGGCTCACAGAGCTCTTCCTTGGTATCGGTTTGCAGGAGCAAGTCGTCTACATACTGAACTAGGGGAGGGAGAATTTAGAGAGATCAGTGGCTAGCTGTCTGTGGAAAATGGAGGGGAAGTTATGGAATCCTTGGGGGAGACACATCCATGTGTACTGTTGGCCTTGAAAAGTGAACGTAGGGGACCTGTTCATTGACGGGACATTTGCGAGTCTAGGGGCACTGGAGGAGAAATTTGAGTTACCCCCGGGAAATGCATTTAGATATATGCAGGTGAGGGCTTTTGTGAGGCGACAGGTGAGGGAATTTCCGTTGCTCCCGGCACAAGAAGTTCAAGATAGGGTGATCTCGGGGGTATGGGTCGGGGGGGGCAAGGTGTCGGAAATATACCAAGAGATGAAAGAAGAGGGGGAAGCGCTAGTAGAAGAACTGAAAGGTAAATGGGAGGAGGAGCTGGGGGAGGAGATTGAGGAAGGGCTATGGGCCGACGCCCTGGGTAGGGTTAATACCTCTTCCTCGTGTGCCAGGCTCAGTCTGATACAATTTAAGGTGGTTCACAGAGCGCATTTGACGAGGGCGAGGCTGAGTAGGTTCTTTGGGGTAGAGGATAGATGTGAAAGATGTTCAGGGAGCCCGGCGAACCATGTCCATATGTTTTGGTCATGCCCGGCATTGGAGGGGTTCTGGAGAGGAGTGGCGGGAGTAATATCCCAGGTGGTGAAATTCCGGGTCAAGCCAAGCTGGGGGTTAGCAATATTTGGAGTAGTGGATGAGCCGGGAGTGCAGGAGGCGAAAGAGGCTGGAATTCTGGCCTTTGCGTCCCTAGTAGCCCGGCGAAGGGTCTTGCTACTGTGGAAGGAGGCGAAGCCCCCTAGCCTGGAGGCCTGGATTAATGACATGGCGGGGTTCATAAAATTGGAGAGAATTAAGTTTGCTTTGAGAGGGTCTGCACAGGGGTTTTACAGGCGGTGGCAACCGTTCCTAGATTATCTCGCGGAGTGTTAGAAGAAGGTCGATCAGCAGCAGCAGCGACCCGGGGTGGGGGGGGGGGGGAACGAGAGACTGTCTGAGGGGATGGATGAGCGGGAGATAGCATGGAGGGTGGGGGAAACGGTACGCGCGGCCAAGAGCCAGTGTATAAAGCTCTGTAAATATACCATCTTGCCTTGTATATATCTTGCTCAGGGAGAATTTGCGTTATTTTGTTAGGGGGGGGGTTATTGTTTGTAAGGGGAAAAAATTGTGTTGTTAAAAAACCTTAATAAAAATATTTAAAAAAAAATAAAAAAAAAGAAAAGTGAACGTAAATTTATATTGACAAGCTCGATCTAGATGAATAGACCAAAAACCATTGCTAATATCCAGCACGGTGAAATACTTTGCTTGCACTCCCTGTTTAAGCATGGTCACGGGACTCGTGGCAACGGTGGAGGCTGTTAAAGGGGTAACTTTATTTAATTTGCGATAGTCAATTGTGAGTCGCCATGAACCGTCTGGTTTATTTACTGGCCAAATCAGGGCATTATTAGTGGAAGCTACGGGTCGAATCACTCCTTGTTTTAACAGACTGTTAATGACTTTTAAAATTTCGCTCTCAGCCTGCTGTGGGAACCCGTACTGTTTCTGCGGTTTGGGGTCGGGACCTGAAATCATAACTGTGCCTGGAGACTCACGGTGCCCACAGTCTTGCTTGTGCTGGGTAAAAGTGCCTGTGTGTGGCTAGAACCTGTTTAAAGGTGGCGTATGTGCCAATTGCCGAAGGGTTAAACCAATAGTCCCCTACTGAGCAAATCCTGTTTTCGTAATCTCCGACTGAGCGTGGCGGGGGCTCTGGCTGTTTTGGACATCTGCCAGACACACTTGTTTATGGGGTCTAAGGAGGGGTTATGAGAGTTCATGAAAACTATGCCTAGGATGTGTTCTGCGGTTGGGGGTAAGTCAACTAGAACAATGGTGTTTAGTGGTTACATTTCCTATCTGGACGGATTTGGGGCTGTGATGTATCCCTCTTGCGTGTGACCTGTAAATCCACTAAGTGTGATGGTATCTGTAGTGGGCCAGGGTGTTTTTTAGAACAGGTTTACGGAGTTTAGTGTGGTGCGGGACCCTCCTGTGTCCCAGAGAAAATCAACTGCATGTCCCCGGACTGTGCCTGTGACTACCAGTCGTCCGACATTATCCCAGCGCGTGTCACAGATCCATTTTGGAGACTCCGGACAGCGTCAATCTGAGGAGTTATGAGCGAGGTTGTCTGAGTGGGCATTTACGGTATGCATGGGGAGAACGTTGCCTTCTAGCTGTCATGGCTGGCGATTGTGGTCTGGCCTATTGTTTCTGGGTGGGAGGGTTGGGCTGTTGGGGTCGTTGATTGTGTGGGAGGTTTTGTCTGCAATCGCGGGCGAAATGTCCTACTTGTCCACAAGTGTGACATGAACCTTGTGGTGCATAAGTGAGGCCTTGTGCTCTGGGGTGCTGTTCTCAGGGGTAGTGTTCCTCTCTTCTGCCCTCATTTGTCCATGCGGGTTTCTGGCTAGTTCTAACTGGGTACATTGTGGCTTCTAATCCGTCCTGGTCCATCTTATCCTGCAGGGACTGTTCCCATGCCCTAGATAGAATAGAATAGAATATACAGTGCAGGAGGCCGCCATTCGGCCCATCGAGTCTGCACCAACCCACTTAAGCCCTCACTTCCACCCTATCCCCGTAACCCAATAACCCCTCCTAACCATTTTGGACACTAAGGGCAATTTATCATGGCCAATCCACCTAACCTGCACTTCTTTGGACTCAGATACCCAAATCTCATTGTATGTGTTATCTGCATGGTCATAAATTGCGCAAGCCTTTTTACCTGCCTCAGTGGCATGCAAAACTAAAGTACGGGACCCTTTAGTGGTTTCTTCGTCATCTAGGTGAGCGCGATTTAAGTTTCCATATACTGCCTTGAAATGTATCCAGAGGCAACCGGCAAAGGCTGTCGGGTGTTCCCCTTTCTTTTGTCTGCATTTGTTTAAACCCTTTACCGGATCCCCTTTGTTGTATCCGATAGTGTCTAATATTGCGGCCTTCATTTCCTCTATGGTTCCTCCTCCTACGTTTTGGGGATCTGGCAAAGCTGATCATATCGACTGTCTGAGACTCATTACAATCAAATTTACTTCCTCCCTCTCATCCAATCCGTGGATAACTTTTTGCTGGCGCACCTCCTGGAAGAAGCTATGCGGGTCTGCGATGGGCTGAAGTGGAGTGATTTTAGTGCAAGTGTCCCTTAACTGGTTTACCGAAAGTGGGATGCTGTAGGTGATATTTGGACCTGCCTGATCCCTTATCCTTCTTTCTGTGGTGACTGAATTCATGGGTGTCGGGGCAGGGGTGGGGGTTGGTGCGACCTATGCAGCCGGTGCTGCCGGTGCCTTTCTTTTTGGGATGCGTGGCGGTTGCTTCTGACTCTCCGTTCTCTTTACATACATGTGCGCGCTCTCATTTAACTCTTCCCAATCTGCCATCTCTTCTTCATCTGATTCGTCTGTCCCGAAGGTACACACAAAACCATTCTGAACGGAAAGTAACGACTGGAGCTTATCTATCTTTCGCTGGCATTTAGCGTGGTCAACGGTGCTCTGCCTTTGTTCTTTAGTGGACTGGTGGAGCGCTCTTAAAGCGATCTGTAAATCGGCGCATTTTTTTGTTAACTGAGTGACCTGGTGTTCAGTCTCCTCTCTTACCAAGACTGCGCGGTGTTTGTCTTGATCGGCCTTGTCGTACTGGGTTTGGAAGCTGTTAAGGTGTACTATGCAAGACTGGTGGGTGCGTTTAACATCGGCGATTTCCCGGTCTTTAGTGGCTACCTTCTCCTGGAGTTCCTCAATAATTTTCTCGCTTTCCTTACTGTTTCCCTCATTCTCCTCTTCCTTCTCTACTGACTGTGGAGCGTCTCGATGACCTCCTCGGTGTCTCGCAACTGTGCCAAGCAGCACATTATTGCCATTGGCTTTCTGAACTTCACTGCGTTTTTCTTATGCACTTCACATAAATTTTCTTATGCACTTCACATCTTTCCTGGACCTGACTCAGTATTTGCACAAAAATTTGACCAAAGGGGCCATCCTTTCCCCTTTAAATACTTCCTCAATACATCCTCCCATATGGGGCACTGCTTTGATTTGTCGACTACTGCGACCTCGGGTTGCTGCTGTGGATTCATCATTTTCTCTAACATTTGCGCTGCCATCTAGAACATACAGTGCAGAAGGAGGCCATTCGGCCCATCAAATCATCACTACAAGTCTTCGCTCTTTAATTTGGAATGGGGAGTCGATCGAACAACGGATACGGCTTATGGCTATATTCCGGTTCACAAACCCTCTAGATTTGCACACAAGTCTGATGAGTTTTCTTTTCTCCAATTCAATTCAAAGTTGTGGACTCTCACTCGGAGTAACAAAGTCACTTCCAATCGAGTTCCCGTCAGAGTCGCCAATAAATGTTAACTTCTTTATTTCTATGTGAACCACAAGCTGTTTCTTACATTGACCACACAACCAGTATATTAGTTCAAAAGACAGTTTATTAACAAACACACTTGTTTTCTATGCAATGATTCACGCGGCTACGCACTAGACTTAATAACGAAGATGACCTTTACTTAACTTCGGGGCAACCGGCTGTGTGTGGGAGATAAGGCCTTTATCTGTGTCCACGTGGGTCGGTTGGAAGTCTTCAGGTTCGGCTCGGCTGGGTTGGTCCTTCAGGTAGCAATCGTGGGTCCTTGAACTTTGCTGGTTGATATGCTGCAAATGGTCGCACACAGGCCGGTCCAAAAGAGGCCGATCCCTAGTGCGCAGGGCTTCTTATCTTTCTTCTCTTTCATGTCCTATCTCCAGATCCAATGGATCGATAGGGTTTCGATCACCCTCATTGATCCTGGCCAGTTAAGAGGCAGACGCCTCGGTGGCTGGGCGGGTCCTAGCTGTCATTGTCCCAGGCACATAGGCCTTTCCAAATCAGGGGAAATGACACCAGTTAGTCTGCTACTGTTGTGGTTCTTTGATTCAAATTCTATTGTCCTGGGGGGAAATAGTGATTGACTTTTAATGGGTGCAAGTTTCGGTCAGGTCTGGCTTCCTTGCACAATACACAGAGGCTGTGTGCTTGTCTGTGTCCCAGTTGACCACAATTCCCATAGTCCTTTGCAGGTGGCCATTTTAGATGGCTTCAGATGTAAAAGTCAAATTGACCTGAAGAGGTGTGGAAACAAGGATGCTGCACGGGTTCAGTATCTGGTGAAGCTCACGGGAGGCCGATTGGCGTTTAAGTTGGCGTGTTAAAAGATGACTGGCCTTCTCCCCATATTCATAGTAAGTACCCCATGAGCACTGTTGCTTGCATATAATTCTGGTGTGGGATCAAGAGAATACTGGTGATCTACATCTAAAATGGTCCACCAGCCTCTAATTTCTTCATCTTCAGTACATGTGCACTTAAAGAAATAATTTTCCCCTAAGGATGGCCTTAAAAGCCTCCAAAAGCGTGGAAGGGGAGATGGGAGTCGGACCTACTGAATTTAAAGTAGTTGGCAATAGAGGTGGACAGGCGCTCAGAATAATCTTTTAAATCGGCCAAAAAAGTAGTATCCAACCTCCAGGGTGGACATTGGGTGGGGCCGGAGCCCAGCAACAGATCAACAAAGTGTGGGCCGTGGTCAGAGATTACAGTTGCTGAAAACTCAATTGCCACTACCAATGGGAGGAGAGCCCTATCCAGAATGAAAAATATAAGTGTGAGAGTACACATGATGAACACGAGAAAAAGGAGAAATCCCTGCCCTTCGGATGCACAAAACACCAAGGGGTCTACTCCTCCCATCTGAGCCATGAAGGAAGACAGAGCCTTGGTCACCCCCGATGGGACAAAAGATTTGGGTTCTGATCGATCCAATTTTGGGCCCAGAACACAGTTCAGATCGCCTCCTAAAATGAGATAGTGTGCCGAGGTTTGGGGGGGGGGGGGGGAAGAGGTGATGAAATTCATATCATACCCAATTAGGGACAGAACTCCTGGGATGTTCAATAGGGAGTCGGGTACAATTATGTATCGACCGTTTGGGTCAGTCACAGTCTGGGATGAGGAGAATTTGACTATTTTGTTGATTAAAATAAGTGCCCCCCCCGGCTCTGCTGTTAAAACTAGAATGAAAAACATACCCAACCCATTCTTTGCGCACCCTGATCTGACAGTTAACGGGTAAATGGGTTTCTTGCAAAATAAATAATCAAATTATAGGCTCGAGATGCACAAATGCTCTCGATTGTTTTACAGGGCCATTCAAACACCTAATGTTCCAGGTAATCAGTCGGATTGGAGGTGTCCCGCCATCCCGCAAACCCGAGTCAGCCATTGCCAACGAGGGATGTTAAACAAGGGGCACTGAGAAGACAGAGCAAGAAGATCAACCCAAGATGGCCTCCGAGCCAAGTCAGGTGACTCGACAGAGAGACCAGCAGACACTTTCAGCAAACTAAAACTACAACTAAAATCCACCCCATCACCCCCCCAACCAAATACGCCATGACAGTCGCGCATAACCACACCCAAAAGCAAATGGAATGATAGCGAACAATAACAACATTAAACCTACAAATAACAGAACCAAACTCCACACAAACTCTAAGCTCATTTTAAAAACTTATGGGCTGCAGAAAACCATTTAATATCGTTCCCATTAACTAACACGCATTGTTAGCTGGGAAACTCCTAAGTGGGGAGCAAAAACATTTAACATAGAGCGCCATGCAGGCGCCTGAAAGACGCACCAAAAAGGAAGACAGAAAAGGAAGAAAATCAGTGACTGTGAGGAATGAACAATAGAAATCCCTCATATACAACTACGGTCATCACAAATACTGCCAAACAACAGACATGAAAAGTGGCCATACAACGGGCCATAAAACGATTTAAACAGAGCACAAATTGTGCTTCTGGACAAAGGAGTCAGCATCTCCCAGCGAGGGACAATAGTCCTCTTCACAGAATGTTACACGATTACACAAAGGCAGGCAGGATAAATCCTGAAGTTGATTTAATTTTGTTAAAGGCGGCTCTTTTCTTGGCTAGGTCTGCACTCATGTGCTGGTATAATCCGATAAGAGTGGCCTTCCCACTTCTCCAGCTTCCACCCTAAACACATTAAAGAAGCCATCCCCTGTGGACAAGCTCTCCGTATACACAGGATCTGCTCAGACGAGGAGGGGCGTAACAGACATCTACAGACGTTTAAAGATGCCCTCGTACAAACGGGATCTGGCACTCGAATCATCGATCGACAGTTCCAACGCGCCACAGCGAAAAACCGCACCGACCTCCTCAGAAGACAAACATGGGACACAACCGACAGAATACCCTTCGTCATCCAGTACCTCCCCGGAGCGGAGAAACTACGTCTTCTTCTTCACAGCCTTCAACACGTCATTGATGACGATGAACATCTTGCCAAGGTCATCCCCCACACCCCCACTACTTGCCTTCAAACAACCGCGCAACCTCAAACAAACCATTGTTTGCAGCAAACTACCCAGTCTTCAGAACAGTGACCACGACACCACACAACCCTGCCATGGCAATCTCTGCAAGACGTGCCAGATCATCGACATGGATACCACTATTACACGTGAGAACACCACCCACCAGGTACGCGGTACATACTCGGGCGACTCGGCCATCGTTGTCTACCTCATACACTGCGACAACGAATGAACGGACATCGTGCAACAATCACCAGGCAGGAATGTTCCCTTCCAGTCGGGGAACACTTCAGCAGTCAAGGGCATTCAACCTGATCTCCGGGTAAGCGTTCTCCAAGGCGGCCGTCAGGACGCGCGACAACGCAGAATCGCCGAGCAGAAACTTATAGCCAAGTTCCGCACACATGAGTGCGGCCTCAACCGGAACCTGGGATTCATGTCGCATTACATTCATCCCCCACCATCTGGCCTGCGAAATCCTACCAACTGTCCTGGCTTGATACAATTCACACCTCTTTAACCTGGGGTTACCCCATCTCTGGATCTGTAAAGATTTAATCACCTGCTAATGGTCGCATTCCAAGCATTGTCTGGCATCTTTGAATTTGTCTACATATATGTTTCTGGAACATACCTCTTCATTCACCTGAGGAAGGAGCAGCTCTCTGAAAGCTAGTGACATCGAAACAAACCTGTTGGACTTTAACCTGGTGTTGTAAGACTTCGTACTGTTCCCACATAAAATCCTGGCGCGCTCTTTGAAGCACCAATTCCTTCTCCTTAAAGCTGTGAAACCATTCGATTACAGCACAAGGAGGTTCTCCAATGCGAGGCTTGGGTGGGAGTGAACGGTGGGCCCGGTCGAAAACTGGGGAAGATGAAAGTATGTTCTAACCCAGCATTTTGTGTAACAGGTCTGAGAAACGGATGCGGCCTTCAAGCCCCTCTGGTAACCCCACACTAACATTTTGCCTTCTGTATCTGTTCTTCAGGTCGTCCAGTTTGGAAGTTAATGTCTTGTTATCCTTGATCACAGCAGCAAGATTAGACCCCAAGGAGGCGATCCTATCACTATTGTTATTGAAAATATGGAAAGATGTGTCATTTGAAACATGGAAGTCTGGCAATATCTGGTCTGAGAGAAACATGAGAGGATACAGGGAAAGATCCCACACAAGGTTAACAGCAGCTGCCAGGAGAGGATTGTAAAATGCAGATACCCTTGGTCAAGCAGGCTTAGCTAACAAGACAAACAGGATTTTTCGTTTTATGTATTTGTAGAAACATTTGCTATCAGTTTTTATATTCTGAGCTAGTTTACTCTCATAATCTATCGTACTTTTCTTAATAGTTTTCATGGCTTTCTGTTGACCTTTAAAGGTTTCCCAATCCTTTAGTTTCCTACTAATCTTTGCCACTTTGTATACATTTTCTTTCAATTTGATACCCTTCTTTATTTATTGATATCTGTGGCTGATTATCCTTTTTCCTACATTCCTTCCTTTTCACTGGTATATACCTTTTCTGAGCACTGTGAAGAAATCTCTGAAAGTCCTCCACTGTTCCTCAATTGTCCCACCAAAGTCTTTGCTCCCAATCTACCCTAGCCAACTCCTCCCTCATCCCACTGTAGTCTTCTTTGTTTCAGCACAAGACACTGGTATTGGAATTTTAACTTCTCACACTTCATCTGTATTTTAAATTCAACCATATTATGATTGTTCTTTCTACGAGGATTCCTATTTATGAGATCATTAATTATTCCTGTCCATCACACAGGATCAGATCTGGGATAGCCTTCTCCCTCGTAGGTTCCATTACATACTGTTTGAAGAAACTATTACGGATACATTCTATGAACTCCTCCTCAAGGCTGCCCTGACCGACCCGGTTTGACCTGATAATTTGGAAGAGTTATCAAACCCAAGTACAACAAAATCCATGCAATAATGAGTTCCCATTTATCTTAAATTTTTTAAATCCACCTTTACAGGAAGTGGGTGTTGCTGGCTAGGCTTGCATTTACTGCCCATCGAGTTGCTCTTCAGAGGTGGGGGTGAGCTGCTTCTGGAACCACTGCAGTTCCTGAGGTGTAGTTACACTCACAGTGCTGTTAGTGAGGGAGGTTCAGGATGCTGACCCAGCAACAGTGAAGGAATGGCGATATATTTCCAAGTCAGGGTGGTGAGTGACTTGGAAGGGAACCTCCAGGTGGTGGGGTTCCCAAGTATCTGCTGCTCTTGTCCTTCTAGATGGTAGTGGCCATGGGTTTGGAAGGTACTAAGTAGCTTTGGCGAGTTCCCACAGTGCATCTTGTAGATGGCACACATGGCTGCCACTGTTCGTCTGTGGTAGAGGGTTTGAAAGTTTCTGAAAGTGGGAGCAGTTAAGTAGGCTGCTTTGTCCTGGATGGTGTCGAGCTTCTGGAGTGTTGTTGGAGCTGCACTCATCCAGGCAAGTGGAGAGTACTGGGTGGCACAGTAGGACAGTGGTTAGCACTGTTGCTTCACAGTGCCAGGGCCCCAGGTTCGATTCCCGGCTTGGGTCACTGCCTGTGCGGAGTCTGCACGTTCTCCCTGTGTCTGCATGGGTTTCCTCCCACAATCCCGAAAGATGTGCCGTAATTTGGTAATTTGGACGTTCTGAATTCTCCCTCCGTGTACCCGAACCGTGGACCCGAACAGGCGCCGTAATCCCCACAACATTTTCGGGGTAGACAATAAAGTCTGGCCAAGCCAGCAATGCCCAAATCCCATAAATAAGTTAAGAAAACAAATTATTTGGACTCACACCGTTCTTATTTCAGGTGTGTGTGTGTGTGTGTGTTTTTCTCATGTTTTATTATTTTTCCTTGGGTTAAACTTTTTCTTTGATTCAAGAAAACCTGTATTAAATTAGCTCCTTAATAACAAAAAATAAATATATTTGGATTGGGAAAAATTATCCATGGAGAAAGAATTTTAAACAAACCTTTGATGCAACCAACAGAGGAGGTTGAACGAAAAGTAGAGTCAGCTCATTTCTCCTCACCCAGTCATAACAATACTTTGGTCATTTCGACCGATCACCGAACAGAGCATTGAAACAGTTCCATTAATCACTTAACCTCATGGAAAAACTGAATGTATAATATTTTGAAACTTAAACCAAAGTCATACAACATTACTACATTCCATAGCAGAAACATCAAAATATATTTTAATGATTAAAGTGTGAGGGGAAATTCAATAAACACAGCAAATTTGAACATTGAGCAATATTTTTATTTGAGGGGGACAGAATGGTGCATGAAAGTTTGAAACAGGAGTTGGGAAAGAAACGCCCATTATAGCTACACAATACCCAAACCATCATCTTCAGTAGGAGAGGTGGAATGACTGAACTTGTTGAACATGACTACCTGAATCAAAAGCTGGAAGGGCTCGACTCAATAGTCAAAATATTCTGCTTTCTTGTAACACAATAGAGAGCACACACTGAGCTCTAAATGAGTAACAGCAATATGATGGATATTTACAGGATTTAATACAGCAAACATTCCTTCTGAAATGACACCCAAAATGTCTTTTAAAGATTAAAACATCTGACCATGTATTAGATGCATATCTAATTTTAAAAAATATTTTTATTACCCAGTTCAATCTTTGAAAATGCACTAAATAATTTTTATTTTATTAAATAAATTTAGAGTATCCAATTATTTTTTTTCCCAATTAAGGGGCAATTTAGCGTGGCCAATCCACCTAACCTGCACTTCTTTGGGTTGTGGGGTGAAACCCTCGCAAACACAGGGAGAATGTGCAAACTCCACATGGACAGCGACCCAGAGCCTGGATCCTCAGCGCGGTAGGCAGCAAGCACTAAATAAAAATAAAAATGTATATTCCATCTCCTTTAATAAGGAAAAGGCTTCAGTTGCTTGGTGTCATCTCATTTCATGTCGCAGGAATAATACTTGAGGGAGCAATCACTTAAAGATATAGGTGTCAAAGAATATATTTTTCTTAAAATGTGGCAAAAATTATCCTCCACCAAAAGGCATAAGGATAGGTTTGCTTACAGTTTAAAAAGACAATGCACTGCGTGGCACTCACCCCAATGGAAGAGATCTCCAAAAACAATCCAAACAGTACAAAAACTGACCTGAAGTAAACACAGCAGCAATATAAAGACATAAAACCGAGGAATGCCCAAAGATCCCTGGTCTTTCCGGACTCTGGATGTCTGGACATGGTATCGTGCATTAATAAACCAAATTGTAAACTCAGTTTTAAAGTCAATGAACACAAAGGCAGTCTTATTATAGTTATCAATGGAAGAGCTGATGATTCTGTTTCCAATGTACATTCCTAAATTCTAGTCAGATCATCCAATTGCCATCAACTGAGAACACCTGGTAGCATTAGCGACTTTTCAAAGTAGCATTCTATCTGACAGTCGTAAATTACATTAATTTCATTTCGAAACACATGTTTCTTATACGTATTTATTATTGGAGGTCACAAAACACACGTTCATTAATAAGCAACAAACCCTTGAATTTAACATCCAAATTAATTTTCTTTTCAAATCACTAAAGGCACAATTACATTCTTGACAAGGTACCTTGTATGTTCAAGATCTCGTCTCAATGAGATACTATTCTTTCCTTATATCACGTTACACAAGACGCATTAGTTCCTTTTCTGATGGATTACAAAATAACACAACGGTGTTCTAGAGCGCGATATTACTTTCTAGTTTATCTATGGTCCGCTTTACCCATTTTCCTCTTGCCAGCAAAAAGATGCTTTGGTTTAAGGTCAAATACATGTCGGTCAGCTTCACCTTTCCTGCCCAGGCGATTCATGTCTTGTTGGGAGTTCTTCATCATCTTCTTGACCTTGTTCAGCATCTAAACAAAAGCATTTAAGTTTAAAAAATGCAACAACAAAAAAGAGGACAGTGGTAACAACTTAAATTTCTATAGCACCTTTAACATAATAAAACATCCCAAGGTGTTTCACAGGAACAGTAAGACAAAATTAAGACACTGAGCCATAAATATAAATTAAATGACCAAATGTTTTGTCAGAGATTTTCAGAATTATCATAAAGGGGGGAAAAGTTAGGCTGAGAGTCAGAGAAGTTTAGGGAGGGATTTCCAGAGCTTTGGGCCTAGACTCAATGGTGGAATGATTAAGATCAGTAATGCTCAGAAGACCAGGATGAGATGATCATAGGTATTTTGGACAGTAATAGGTCCGATGGAGATTGCAAAGAAAGGGAGGAGTTTGAAAACCAGAATGCGTATTTTAAACTCAACGTGTTGCTTGATTGGGAGACAATTTTGGCTAGCAGGAACAGGGGCAATGGTTGAATGAGACTTGGTGCTAGTAAAACATAGACAGCAAGGTTTTGGATGACCTCAAGTGTACCGAGGATGAAATACAGGTGACTGCCATGGGTATGTTGGAATAGACAACGGTTCCTGAAACTGGTAGTCATGCAAATGGCCAAGTAATATGGGTAAATAGTGTAGAATCATAGAAGGCCATTCAGCCCATCAAATCTGCACCGACTCTCTAAAGGAGCGTCCCACTCAGGCTCACTCCCCCACTCTATCCCCTTAACCCCACCTAAACTTTGGACACTAAGGGGCAATTTAGCATGGCCAATCTACATAACCCACACATCTTTGGACCGTGGATGGAAACCGGAGCACCCGGAGGAATCCCACGCAGACATGGGGATAAACATGCAGACGCCACACAAACAGCCACCCAAAGTCAGAATCGAACCCAGGTCCCCGGCGCTGTGAGGCAGCAGTGCTAATCACGATGCCATCCCAATAATACTAATCTTTATTGTCACAAGTATGCTTACATTAACACTACAATGACGTTACTGTGAAAAGCCCCGAGTCGCCATATTCCGGCGCCTGTTTGTATACATTGAGGGAGAATTCAGAATGTCCAAATTACCAATATCAGGATAGATTAAAAAATGACTGGGGTTTTAGTTCCTACAAATATGTCACGTAGAATAATCAAATTTAAAGCCCCCAAAATCTCAGAATCCTCCATATAGGTAATGTTATAAGGGTAAGAGGGACATAGGACAGAAGGGCGGCATGGTAGCACACTGGTTAGCACTGTTGCTTCACAGCGCCAGGATCCCAGATTCATTTCCGGCTTGGGTCACTGTCTGTGCAGAGTCTGCACATTCTCCCCGTGTCTGTGTGGGCTTCCTCCGGGTGCTTTGGTTTCCTCCCACAAATCACGACAGACGTGCTTGTTAGATGAATTGGACATTCTGAATTCTCCCTCAGTGTACCCGAACAGGCACCAGAGTGTGGCGACTCGGAGCTTTCCACAGTAACTTCATTGCAGTATTAATGTAAGCCTACTTGTGACCATAATAAAGATTATTATAATCCATGGACTGGATAGAGGGAGGTGGCTTAGGCAGTCAGTGCTATCTCTCATACACCATAAATGGCAATGCCAAAATTAGTCAATGACCTGTGTGAAGTTGGCCAAAATAAGCAAAGGCTTGAGCACAGATGAAGTAACCCTGGAAGCATGACTCACATCTGCGCCTACAGTGTAAATGAAGATATGCACAACACTGAGTAATGTGGAACATAGGAGCAGGAGTAGGCCAGTTGACCCTTCAAACCTGCTCCGCCATTCAATAAGATCATGACTGATTTAGTTGAGGTCTCAACTCCACTTTTCTGTCTGCACCCCATAACTCTACACTCATTTGCCTAAGAACAGTTTACCTAACTAAGCGCTGAATAAATGTTATGCCTCCAATACTTTCTGGGAAAGAGAATTCCTCATACCAAAGATCATTTGGGAGAAAATGTTTCTCCTCATCTCGGTCTTAAAAGGAACAAACTTTATTTATAAACTATGTCTTTAAGTTTTCATCTCCTCCACAAACGGAATCATCCTCTGGATATCCACCCGATCAAACCCCTCGGCGCTATACGACAATTTACAGTGCATTAGAAAGGATGCTGATTGATTGGCAAGGAAACGCTGATTGGCAGAGGAGTTGCCATGGTAAAAGTCAGGTTTTCTTTTTGTTTGTCGAGAATGGGTCGCTAGGTATGAATATGTCACTTCTAGCAAGTGTAAATGAGCCACATTGCAAGTTTGACTGATTATCTTCAATTGCTTGTTAGTGTAGCTATTAACTATTACCGTGTGGGGAGCACAGTTGCTCACAGCTCCAGGGTCCCAGGTTCGATTCCCGGCTTGGGTCACTGTCTGCACGTTCTCCCCACGTCTGCGTGGGTTTCCTCCGGGGCTCGGGTTTCCTCCCACAGTCCAAGATGTGCAGGTTAGGTGGACTGGCCATGATAAATTGCCCTTGGAGTCCAAAAAGGTTGGGTGGGGTTACTGGGATATGGGTTAAAAGGAATAGGGTGGAGGTGTGGGCTTAGGTGGGGTGCTCTTTCCAAGGGCCGGTGCGGACCGGATGGGCCGCATGGCCTCCTTTTGCACTGTAAATTCTATGATTAATGTATTTAAGATTGTTCAGCAAATGCTGCCCAATTGCAGAATCACATCTTTGTTTTGGGTGTTGCAAAATTGCCCCAGTTCTTTTTAAGTGTAACCCACACACTCTGTGCAGGTCCCACCTACCCCAGAGCTGTCTCAATGTCCCAGGAATCTGAAGCCCTCCTTCCCGGCACAATTTTTCCAGCCAGGCATTCATTTATTATATCCTCCTGTACTCAATTGTGCATTCTCCTAGGTGTAATCCAGAGATTATTATCTTTGAGGTGTTACTTGCTTGTTTCTTTCCTAGATCCATAAATTATGATTTAAGAGGCTCGACACTATCCTGGGTGAAGCAGCCGGCTTGATTGCTACCCCTTTCACAAACATTTAATCCCTCCACCATTGATGAACAGTGGCAGCAGTGTGTACCATCTACAAGATGCACTGCAGGAACGGACCACAGTTCCTTCAGCAGCACCTTCCAAACCAATGACCGATACCATCCAGAAGGACATGGATAATTGATACCCGAGAACACCGCCACCACCTGGAGGTTCCCCTCCAAGTCGGATTCCTGAGAACATCACCATCTGGACGTTCTCCTCCAAGTCACTCATCATCCTGACTTGGAAACATATCGCCGTTCTTTTACTGTTGCTGGGTCAAAATCCTGGAATTCACTCCAAACAGCACTTTTGCTGTAATTACAACTCAGGGACACAAGTGGTTCAAGAAGGCAGCTCACCACCACCCTCTCAAGAGAAATTTGGGATGGGCAACAAATCCTAGCCTAGTCAGCGACATGCATATCCCATAAATTAATTTCTAAAAGCTCACTTCCCTCTTTCAACCCATGTTGTTGATACTAATGTGGACCATGGCTGCTGGCTGTTCACCCTCCCTCCTCGGGGTGTTCTGCAGCCACTCTATGACATTGTTAACCCTGACACCAAGGACACAACATATCATCCTGGATTCAAGTCTGCAGCCACAGAAATATCTGCCTCTTCCCCCAACTATCAAATTTCCATCTATTGCTGGAGAAATTAATGGGACCAAAAGCCAATAATCCCCAGGGCCTGATAATCTACATCCCTGGGAACTAAAGGTGGTGGCCGTGGAAATAGTGGATTGGTCGGCTGTGTTCACCCAAAATTCTATAGATTCTGGAAAAGTCCCAGCAGATTAGAGGGTAGCAAATGTAACCATGCTATTTAAAAGAGGAAGGGAGTAAACAGGGAATTTCAGACCGGTTAATAGTAGGGAAAACACTCGAGTCTACAATAAAGGATGCAACATTTAGAAAATATTAAGAGGATTAGACTAAGTCAACATGGCTTTATTAAAGGAAAATGATGTTTGATAAACCTATGGAGTCTTTTGAGGTCACATTAGTAGAATAGATCACTGTGATCCAGTGGATATGGTGTATTTGGATTTTCAGAAAGGTCGTGATAAAGTCCCACATCTGAAGCTAACGTGCAAAATTAAAGCACATGGGATGGGGGTAATATATTGGCATACATTGAGAATTGGTTAGTAGACAGGAAAGAGTGGAAATAAATGGGTCTTTTTCGAAATGGCAGGCAGTGACCAGTGGGGGCCCGCAGGGATCAGTGCTTGGGATGCCAGCCATTCACAATATAGATCAATGACATGGATGAGGGAACCAAATGCAATATTTCCAAGTTTGTTGGTGCATAAAACTTGGTGGGAATATGAGTGGTGAGGAGGTTGGTGAGGAGGATATTGAGTGGCTTCAAGGTGATTTAGACCAGTTCAGTGAGTGGGAAAATACATGATGCATGCAGTATAATGTGGTTGAATGTAACGTTATCCACTTTGGACAGAGAAACAAAATGAGAAGAGTATTATTTAAATGGTGATAGATTGAGAAATGTTGACATGTACCAGGACACCCAGGTCCCTTTGTATCAATCATTGAAAGCAAGCATGCAAGTGTAGCAAGCAGTTTAAGAAGGCAAATGGCATGTTGGCCTTCAATGCAAGAGGACTCGATTACAGGAGCATGGCTGTCTTACTACAGCTGTACAGGGCCTTGGTGAGATCACACCAAGAACAGTGTGCGCAGTTTTGGTCTCCTTATCCAAGGATATGCTTGTCATAGAGGAAGTGCAGCCAGACTGATTTCTGGGATGGCAGGATTGTCACATGAAGAGAGATTGGGTCAACCGTTGCAGAGCCGGACAGACTGGATGCAGGATTGTTGTTTCGTCTGGCTGGAGTGGGGATTTACAACAAGTGGTCACAATCTCGGGATGCGGGGTTGGTCATTTAGAACCATAGAATTCCTACAGTGGAGGAGGCTGTTCAGCTCATCGAGTCTGCACCAACCCTCTGAAAGGGTACCCTAACGAGGCCCACACCCCACCCTATCCACTCAACCCCATCTAACCTGCTCATCTTTGGATCGTGGGAGCAAACCAGAGCACCCCGTCGCACCCACGCATACACGGGGAGAATGTGCAAACTCCACACAGTCACCCAAGGTTGGAATTAAATCCTTCTGCTGTGAGGCAACAGTGCTAACCACTGTGCCACCCCTGAGGACTGAGATGAGGAGAAGTATCTTCACTCGGAGGGTGAACCTGTGGAATTCTCCACCACAGAAGGCTGTGGAGGTCAAGTCACTGAATATATTTAAAAAGGAAATAGATAGATTTCCAAACTCTAAGGTGTCAAGGGGTCTGGGGCGAGCACAGGTGTATGGTGTTGAGATACAGGATCACTCATGATCATATTCAACGGTGGAGCAGGCTCAAAGGATCGAATTACCTTCTTATACTTCTATTTTCTGTTCCTAGGTTTCAAAATGATCAAATTCCATCCAATAACTAATCGCCATTGGTTCTCAGTTTTCCATACTTTAGTGTGATCAGTTTGCAGAAAATTTCTTACCGAAACATAAACAAAATTATCGATAATTGTCTCAAAACATCGCAATGTTTTTGTTTCTGCTGAACTTCAGCATTTTGATTCTTTACAATTTACTATTATTCTAAACAGCAATTCAGTTGTGAATTGGAAACTAACCTTTTCATCACGTACACCAGAAAGATCACGCGGAGTGCGAGAAGTACTGCGACTGCGACTGTGGACTTTAGATGTTGGTGGCCGAGATTCTTCACGTTTGCGTTTTCTGGTGACACTTCTGGAACGTCGAGCTTGTTGTGCATAGTGTGTCTAAACAGTGTGGGAAAGAGTAGAATTCACACTTGAGCAGCTTTTGAGCATTTAAACAATCTATTAAAATTATAATTTAATGTATTTAAAAACCTAAAGTTGTCACTTTCATTATATTTGTAATACCCAATTTAAGAATATAATTTTAAATACATTTCTAGGGTGTTACTAGGTCTAACTTACCTCCTCATTGAGCAGTGAGGACCTGGAACTACAAGCCACGACAAGGCCTGAGGGTTCCCGCGGACGAGGAGCGGGCCGCATAGAAGTTCTTGGGTCCAAGAATGTGCCCAGTGCGCCTACATAAAAATGAAATGGTGCAAAACGTTGGGTCACGTGACCCAAGCAGCAGGGCACCACATTGGAGAAGAGTACCAGACAGGGCAGGGTGGAGGGGCCAGGGAGAAGTCTCAGAAAGAGAGGAGCAAAGAAAGAGACTCCCAGTAGGAAAAGTGCAGCAGTTGGTGGAAGAAGTCCTGGAGATCAAAGAAGGCAGCAGAAGGTTGCTGATTCCGTGCTGCAGGCCTTTGGGGCAAAAGTGCCCCTTTGGAGCAGTAGTGTGCTGCTTAGTGCAGCTGAAGGGCTACAATTGTGCTTGTGAGTTGGTATTGGCATGCACATCGGGAATCCTGGGGAATGGAGTCTGAAAGGTGCGCAATCATCTAGGCAGTCCAAATTGGATAAACTTTTGGACAGATTTCAAAGGCTAGATCTTAGACGGTAAAGAGTGGAATCTCGCGTGAGAGAGGTAGAGTTTCAACCAGATTGGGTGACTCACATTGTTTCTGATGTCTGAGTGGGTTGCTGAGAAATCCATGGGATCTGTCTTGGTTGCATTTGCTATTTAATGTGTAGTGTGAGTGTTAAAGCATGTTTGCTCGTTACCTCACATTTATCTCATATTAATCCTGAATGTTAGTGTTTCATCTCTAACCTTGTACAGTAAAGATTATTTTGTTTGTTCAAAAACAGTGACATCTTGTGGCTTTATTGTCTTAGCAAATGCCTTGAATCTCAAACTTTATACAAAAGGTTAATGGCCCCTAACCGGATTGTTCCAAGAACTTGGCGGGAGGGGGGTCAGGTTTAGGGTCATAGATGGCACATTATTGTAATTTAATCGAAGAAATCTCACACAAAGGCAATTTCCAAATTGCCACTATTTTCAACAAAGGGCAGTTTGTGATTCTCAAACTACAGCATTGCATTTCAAAACGGGATAAAAATGCCCCATCTTGACAATTTTCTTTCAATGCTTGCAATGTATTTATCAATAAGTCACAAGACAAAATGGAACTTGACTCACTAAATCAGAGGATAACCTTTAGTGACAGCTAGAATGACAAAATTCATAAGCCTTGCTGTCCTGCGCCCAATTGTCAGTCATTATCAGCTGTGTATTATTAATTACTCTGACATAATCGGCATCAAAGTATTCCTGCTATTCTAGTCATGAGATGAAGAAACTGATATACATGTGGATAGGACATTAGTATACAAAACCATGTTACCATATTTTGCCAATTTAAAGCAAATATTCACATTGCATGCTTTTCATTATTTATGACATAATTCAGGGACAGTTTTAAATGCATTTTTTTAGACAAATACCGCAAGCCATTCTCCAACAATCGGGATACCTCCTCCATGATCTGCAACAAAGCAATTGTGTGATTCAACAACAGCTTGTCCAGTTGCTTGGATATGTTTGGAGATTAAGCTGAAGTGAGGAAGATGAAAGAAAAGGATTCTTCATATTTCTCCTGCCTTTCTGGAAGGAAGCACCACATTTTCCACAGGGCCTCTTGACAAAGACCCCAACAAAACACAATGAAAACACAGATATCCACTGGTCTTGGGCTGCCACAATCATAGCTTTTCTCGTTCTGAAATGAACTACTCAATTGTAAATAATATTTCTTTAAAAAATTTACTTCATCTTTGTTTTCCATGTCTAAACCAAGCGACCCCATCTCCTTTTCCAAAGTTTTTCGTTCAACCTGAAAAATAAAAAGCTTCATTAGAGATTTTTTTTCAAGTTTCCAGAAGAATGTTGTTTCTCATCACCCAACTAGTCCATCAGCGGTCATCCTTAATTTTAGAAAATTAATGCCATAATTGTCGAAGAACCATGCAGTGATGTAGGCCATGACATTGACCGTTGCAAACTATAACTCGAAAATAACTGGGTTGTCTCCCCTCTGACATATTTAAGGGCAATTCATGGTATTGATTATCTCAATTGGCTTTCAAGTGGTACAAATGTACACCTCAAAACTGTAGAATGAGTTACGTATCAGTGAGTTCACTCAGAAAGACTGTAAATACAATGAGTAGAGGTAACTCTCTTGGGTCTTGTCCCACATGTGAATAACGGTTACCTGCGCAAGGTGACTGGATCCAAATCCAAGTTTACTGGACAATTCCACTTGTCCTGTAAACTCAGATGATCACTGGAATCATTTTAATGTGGGAAAACAAAGTGATCACTGCTGTGCTGACATACCCAGAATCTTTAAAAATTCAATTTATTACCTATGTTACTCAATAACACACACACACACACACACACACACACACACACACACACACACACACACACAAAGTACTCGCCTTCTTCGCAGTTCTCGGCATTTTGGGACCTTTTTTGGTTTGTTTCTCTCTGGATAGCAAGATTCGCATCTTCTTCTTCTCCCTTATCTGAACGGCCAACTGTCTGATGTCCCTCATTTCTTCATCCTCACTCTCAGAGTCAGAATCGTATTCACCTGCCACTTGTTTCAGCTCTTCTTCTTTTTCCAGCTGTTCAAGTTTCTGAAAAGAAGCATTTACATCTTGCTTTTTTAAAAGATGGACACCAAATCCAAAATCAGTGAATGCTGACAATCTCGTCCAGAAAAAACTATGTAGAAGTTGAAATACTGTACCATACATGCAGTTAATTCCTAGCTGAAATAACTTGCAAAATAAAATATAAAATACATATAATACAATATCCAGCAAAAAATACACAGTAATTTTAGATTGACCAGGCTGTGGTGACAGAACTTGGTCAGTGCAGTTTTCAGCTGAAATCCAGAATTACCTGCACTGGCCAATTTATGCCACTAGGTGGGGTCCAGGACTTCAGTGGGAGTTCAGCATGGGTGAAGAATGGAGGCAGCATCAGTGAGTAGCCAGGAGGAGCAGAACAAATTCCAGGAGCGGTGTGGGAGGTAGGGCCTGAGAGCAGGGCAGAGGGAGGGGGAACTGAGGGAGAAGGCAGAAGAGCTGGGCTTTGTGAGGTTTTGTGGTCAGGCAGACCACAGAAGAGGAAATCTGTGGCAAACAAAGTTACAGTAAAACTGGTAAAGTTAAATGTACGGACACCACTTTATTAACGACATTAAAGTGAATCTACATTAAATGAGTCATAAATTAAATTATTGTTCAGCACTTGATGTGTTCAAATAATCCAACTCAGTAAAGTTCCAGTTACCTGTCAAAACACCAAATTTGTTTTTTTTAAATTGCAGAATACAATTCTCACTCACCTTCATAATTTCAGGGTCAATGAAATCAGCTATGTTATGACCTTCCCATATTTCAGGGATCAGATCGTGCTTCTCTGATGCATTCATCAAATCCCAGTGTTCTAAAGAGTGAACAGATATTATTTACTGAGGTGTAAAGATTTGATAACTTAGCAGCAATATTACTGCAGCACTACCTGCAAGGAGACAGGCAAACACCCAAAATCCAGTCACCTGAATATTCGTGTGTTCAGCTGCAAAGTAGTTTTACTAAAGTTGGCAGCAATATCTGGAAAGGATTCTTTCCCATATCACACTTCCCAATGAAGTAACCAAACAGCAGCATCCAAAGATAGCTACTTGCCAGGCCTTCAAATATATGCTTCAAGTAAAACTTGACAAGTCCATTAAGACAAATTATGTTATCAAGCTGTCTGATGTCAGTCATCAAAGGAGTCATCGTCATTGAGTCATGAGGTTTACATCATGAAAACAGGTCACTTGTCCATGCTGCCCAGTTTTTACCACTAAGCTCGGCCCAATTGCCCACATTTGGCCCATATCCCTGACTATCTACCTTATCTATGCCGCCCATTATATTATAGACTTCGACAAGATCACCCCTAAGACTCCTACGCTCCAGGGATAAAATTCCCAGTCTATCCAGCCTCTCCTTATAACTCAAATCATCAAGTCCCAGTAGCATCCGAGAAAATCTTTTCTTTTTAAATTTATTTTATTACAAGTATGTATCAAAACAGGTTACAGCAAATAAACACCCCGGGAAACATACTTCCCAGCAATCAACTATATAGTCTGTACAAAGTTTTCCCCTTTTTCACCCCCCCCCCCCCGCCCCTGTGATGAACAGTCCCATAAACATGGTCATAAACACCCCCACCTTTTCTCAAACCCCTCTGCAGAGTCCCTTAACTCATGCTTTATATTCTCTAACTGCAGGAAGTCATGCAGGTCATTCAACCTAGCCGCTACCCCCGGTGGCAATGCCGAATGCCACTCCAGCAAAATTTGCCGACCTGTAATCAGAGAGGTGAAGGCCACGACATAGGCCTTCCTCCTCTCCCTGAGCTCCGGCTTTTCTGAAACCCCAAATATCACCACCAAAGGGTCCGGTTCCACCTCCTCCTCCACTATCCTGGCTAAGACCGTGAACACTCCCACCCAGAATCTTCCCAATTTTTCGCAACCCCAAAATATGTGCGTGTGATTCGCTGCCCCCCGCCCACACCTCACTCATCTGCTATCCCCCGAAAGAACCCACTCATTCTCACCCAAGTCATATGCATCCTGTCCACCACCTTAAGCTGTATCAGGCTCATCCTTACACAAGAGGAGACCTTACGCATTGCCTCACTCTATGCTCCCCAATTGATCTCCCCTCCCAACTTAGCTTCCCATTTATAATATAATAATCTTTATTGTCACAAGTAGGCATACATTGACACTGCAATGAAGTTACTGTGAAAAGCCCCTAGTCGCCACATTCCAGCGGGTACACAGAGGAAACCGGATCCGGAGAAAACCCACGCAGACGCAGAGAAAATGTACAGACTCCACAGACGGTGACCCAAGCCGGGAATCGAACCTGGGACCTTGGAGCTGTGAAGCAAAAGTGCTATCCACTGTGCTGCCCCATTTCTCCTTGATCTTCACCACCTGCTCGCCTCCCTGCGAATGCCTTCTTCACCAACCTGTCCACCTGTGACTCTACTTTCAAGGAGCTATGAACCTGTACTCCTAGATCTCTTTGTTCTGTAACTCTCCCCAACACCTTACCATTAACTGAGTAGGTCCTAAAATGGCTAAGGTAAGGCTGAGAAAGGGATGGGGAGGGCGGGTCTTTCATTCAGGGCTGGATGCAAAGAACAGAGGGGTTGCAATACAGGTGGGGAAGTGGGTGTCGTTCGAGGCGCTGAATATTGTGGCGGATAATGGAGGTCGATAAGTGATGGTGAGTGGTAGGTTGCAGGGGGTGCAGGTGGTACTGGTGAACGTATATGCCCCGAATTGGGATGATGCCGGATTTATGAAACGTATGCTGGGTCGGATTCCGGATCTGGAGGTAGGAAGCGGAGGAAAGCGCAGGGGCGGCGTATGAGTATTGGGAGAAGGCGAGTCGGGTGCTGGCACATCAGCTTCGTAAGAGGGAGGCAGCGAGGGAGATTGGTGGAGTTAGGGATAGAGGGGGGAATACGGTGCGGAGTGCGGTGAGAATAAACGAGGTATTTAGGGACTTCTATGGGGATCTGTACAGGTCTGAGCCCCCGGCGGGGAGGAGGGGATGCGACGATTCCTAGATCAGCTGAGGTTCCCGAGGGTGGAGGAGGAGGTGGCTGGTTTGGGGGCGCCGATTGGGCTGGAGGAGCTGGTTAAAGGATTGGGGAGCATGCAGGTGGGGAAGGCCCTGGGGCCGGATGGGTTCCCGGTTGAATTTTACATGAAATACATGGACCTGCTGGGCCCGTTGCTAGTGAGGACTTTTAATGAGGCGAGGGAGGAGGGGACCTTGCCCCCGACAATGTCCAGGGCGCTGATTTCTTTGATTTTGAAGCGGGACAAGGATCCATTGCAATGTGGGTCGTACAGACCGATCTCGCTCCTCAATGTTGACGCTAAGTTGCTGGCGAAGGTGCTGGCTACGAGAATTGAGGACTGTGTCCCGGGGGTGATTCATGAGGACCAGGCGGGATTTGTGAAGGGTAGGCAGCTTTCAAGATTGAAAGTTAAATTTTGCCTATGCCCCAATTGAAACTTTGGTCACCATGTGTCTACCTATTGGAGACCATCCATTAATCGAGCACAATGTATAAATTTTAATGTGAATAATGTTTCTTAAATGTGCAAAGCATCAAGAATAATTTTAACATGTATTATTTTGTTAGTTGTAATGTGCCAATTAGATAACAAAAAAATGTCAAATAATTACTTACTCTGGAGGTCCAGAACATAATCATCACCCATCTCCAACTCCAAGTCCCGCCTCTGTAAAAGACAGCCTCTTAGATAACAAAGCAATGACAGAAATTTCATTCAATTGGTTACAACCTAACTCCTCACTAACCGATCTGCGTTGTGGAGCATCAACCTCCATTTTTCTGCGCTTGGAAGCTCCTTCAGGTATCCAGGGTGGCCTCTCCTAAGAAAAAAAAGGACAAGACAAAATAAAACAATCTATGAGATTTAACGAGAGATGTCTGAAAACACACAAATATGGGAAAGTGCTATTGTGCATTAGAAAAATAGAACCAAGAATAATTTCAGCACGTCATTGTGCTTAATCATACAAGCCAACCCAGCCCAAGATGATTCTTGATTTAATCCCTCATCTGTAGCACTTCAGCCAGGGTGATAATGTCACAATTTGTCATCGGATCCTCAGGGTAAGCAAGAAAAATAGAAAAAGAAGAAAAATAATGCCAGTGTATCTCCTGCAATTTGCTCTGCAGTGATCCCTGTTGCAAACATCTGTGAGCACCAAATGGAGGTGAAATGATGACTTTGACTCTACGGCAGCCCCACTGAACATCAAGACTCATATAGGAAGAAATACCATTTGGACCAATTACCTGAGGATGCTGTGGTAAAACCAATCTCAATTATATACATAATGTCAAAACATTTCTCCCTCTCTTCATGTACCCTAACCCTGAAACCATAAGATGTAAGCGAAGTAGACCATTCAGCCCATTGAGCCAGCTCCGCCATTCAATGAGATCATGACTGATCTGATATAATCCTCAACTCCACTTTACTGTCTTTGCCCCATGACCCTCGATTCCCTTACCTGATTGAATATATATAAGGGATAAATTGAATAAGGTTTGAACATATTTAATGACCCAACTTCTACAGCCCTCTGTAGTAAGGAACTGCAGTTTCCCTACCCTCAGAGAAGAAATCCTCCTCATCTCTCTTAAATGGGTGACCCCTTACTCTGAGATTAATGTCCTCTCTGGTCCTCGACATTCCCACAAGGAGAAACAACCTCTCAGCATTTACCCTGTTAAGCCCCCTGATTATCCAATATGACCCAGTAAGGTCCCCTCTCATTCTTCTAAATTCCATGAGTACAGGACCTACCTACTTAACCTCTCCTCGTAAGAATGAAAATGAAAAATGAAAATCGCTTATTGTCACAAGTAGGCATAAAATGAAGTTACTGTGAAAAGCCCTTGGTCGCCACATTCCGGTGCCTGTTCGGGGAGGCTGGTAAGAGAATCCCTCCATAGCTGGAATCAATCTCAGTGAACCTTCTGGGCTTCCGTGGTCTTCCTTAATCTTACTCTAGAGACGCAGATCATCTTTGTTGGTGCTACATTTCTTAATTTTGCGAGGCTTTTTAAACAGGTAGTTGTTTGCCTACCCATCGATTTTCCCCATCACCAGAATTTTTAAATCATGATTTCTTATTTTGTGCCCAAGAAAGTCCAACCGTCTCTTCCTTTTCTTGATCACCAGAGATCCTCTGGTCACGGATTTTAGTTGCAAATCTTCACTGTTGTTGTGACTCATCCAAGATATCTTCAATATGCTCCCCAAAAGCTACAACTCAATTTTATCCTGCATTGCTTCGCTGATTGCCCAACACTCACTTTCATATGTCAAAATCAGTGTGATGCAGCACTCCAGGGTGCTCAGTTCTGTTTTTATGGCTAAGTTTCTTTTCGGGTTCATAATCTTTTTCATTTTTTGAAATCCTTCTTTGGCCATTCCAACCCTATGTCTTATTTCTTGGTCGCACTTTTTGTCCGATGTTAGCATACTTCCTAGGTAACAATATTTGTCTATCTGCTTGATCATTTCATTCTCCACTTTGATCCTGCATTCTGGTATGGTTTTATTTTTGGACACTACTAGATATTTTATTTTCTTACAATTTATACTTGGCTCTTTCTTTCCACTTTCACCCACTACTCCATCTAAAATCTTTTGCAGTTTCGCTTCAGAGTTTACAATAAGAATGGTGCCATCCGCACATCTTAGATTATGAAGATCAAAAATCATACTTTTAAAAACAACAAAATGGAAATGCTAGATAAACTCAAATGCTTGGGGGGGGGGGGGGGGGGGGGGGCGGGGGGGGGGGGGGGAGAGAGGAGAGAGGAGTGAAAGAGGGGCTGGAATCGTAACTGCAGATGCAGTTCACTTCTCCGTAAAATTAAACCACCTATTTAAAGATTGATATTGAGAGGCTGTTGCACAACACACGATTACTGCACACGGTGTAAAAAGACAATGATTTAACTCACCTTTTGATCTCTTTTTGATGGGACAGCTAGATGGAGTCTGTTCAGTAAATCATTCACCTTCTTGCCTCTCATTTTGCTCTCAACACGATGAGTAAGCAGCCTATCACATGCCTAACAACATTAAATTGCAGATCAGTTTTAACAATTTGAGGCTTACATTTTCTTGAACAACAAATTCCTGAACAATAAAAACACATTTCAATGCTCGCATATTAACTTCATCCATCAGTGTGCAAGACTTTGGACTGCTAATTTAAATTAATCTGCTGGATCAGGTCATTGGATGCAGCTTACTCCAGTTTTTGCGAAGTTAACTGAAAATGAAAAAAACAGCAACTCCTGAAATTGTTTCTTGCAATTCCATTTGGAATCCTGCTGCTTCCATCCACCCAGTTTGCAAGTTTAACAGCTCCATCTTCCCTCTCATCTCAGGTCACTTCACCCTACTCCCAGCAAAGGAGGTAGCAAGTCTCCAGCTCAAGCACTTCCTTTAGAAGGTAGCGTCCATGGAGAAAACTAACCAGAACAAGATCAATTATAACAGTGGTTAGCACCGCTGCCTCACGGCGGCAAGGACCCGGGTTCGATCCCGGCTCTGGGTCACTGTATGTGTGGAGTTTGCACATTCTCCCAGTGTCTGCGCGGGTCTCACCCCCACAACCCAAAGATATGCAGGGTAGGTGGATTAGCCGAGCTAAATTGTCCCTTAATTGGAAAAATTAATTTTTAAAATTATAACCGAATCAAAATATCCTCCGAGCTTCAATAAGCGCACCAACATCACAAAATTGTTAAAAGGCTAGTTTTACAAATCAAACTCTTATTATTGTATAATTCTTGTAGTAAAAAAAAAACTCCCAGTATAACTGTTCTTTCTGCTATTGATACCGTGCTAATTATCATGCAAACATTATACCACAAAAGAAATTCAAACAGGGAAAAACAGACCTCAGTTTTAACTTTAATAATTCCCTCCTCTGTCAAAGTACTTGTTTCTGTTATAGTAATTCCTTCCGCCATAAAATCTGCAAAGACTTTCTGTAACAACAGGTAAAGCATAACTGTAATTAAATAGCCATGATAGTTCAATGAGATCTTACACCCTGACTCATTAAAGCTCAGCCTTTAAGAGATGGTTACCATTAAGCACCAATTGATTAAAGGTGAAATTGGATACAAATGTGGATGGCAGCTTAATGAATACTCAAAAAACGTCTCAAAAGCCGCGACAAAAAAAGTCAAGCAAAGCTCCCAAAACATTTTCAGGGACCGTTTTAAGTAATTGTCTCAAGTCCTGCAGAGGGCAAATGCACTGGTTGCAGTCTGATGTCACACATAGGCCACACAGGGTAAGGGCAAGTTTTCTTCCCTAAATAACATTAAGGAACTTGTTCCATTTTTATGACAATTTATTGCCAGTTACACTGATACCAGTTACTAATTTTCAGCTTTTAAAAAACGGAATTTAAATTTTCAAGCTACCAGTGTAATCTGAATTCATATTCTCTAGATGAGTCCAGCACAACCACTACAATAGCATACCCAGGCATGCAAGAATGCTGTACAATTATCAGAGAAATATTTTCAATCAAGATGCCAAATGTAAAGGTGTGCCTTTAAAAAAATTTAATATAGTGAAGGAATATGGGCCTACAATAATCTTATCCTCAGGATAGGATAAGGATACCCTGAAGTATTCTTCATTGAAAATAATTTAGCTTTGGTGTATGAAAATGCAAGTATGCAGTAAATGTTGTTTTTAACACTTTGCACTGTCAACAAAAAAAAGGTACTGACCTTCTGTTCTTCGGTAAGTTCATCTATCTTCTTCACATCAGATTTATTTGCAACAATAATAAGGGGCTGAAACAGTAAAGTAAGACAGCAAAATGAAGTAAACCAACTTTCTTCAAAACAGATACATTGATTGAAAGATCATAGATAGAATTACAATTCAGATTGAGCCCTTTGTACTTTTTTTAAATTCACCCACAGGATCTGGGAGTCCCCTGGCAAGGGACGTATTTATTACCCTCGATAACTGCCCTCCTGAATCTGGTGGCAGGCCACCTGCTTGAACCACCACGTAAGACCATAACAAAAAGCAGCAGAATTAGGCCATTTGGCCCATCGGGTCTGCTCCGCCATTTGATCATGGCTGATATGTTCCTCATTCCCATTCTTCTGCCTTTTCCCCATAACCCCATATCTCCATATTAATCAAGAAATCCCCTTATTAATCATGAAATCTCCTTATTAATCAAGAACACTAGATATGTGCTTGAACTGCTTTTACCTACAGGGCTACAGACCAAGAGCTGGATGGTGAAATCAGACAGAATAGTTATTTCTTAGAACATAAGAACTAGCAGCAGGAGCAGGCAATTTAGCCTCTCGAGCCTGCTCCACCATTCAATACTGATCACAGCTGATCTCATCATGGCTTCAACTGCACCATCCTGTCCGTTCTCCGTAACCCTTCAAACCTATTACCAATTAAAAATCTATCTAACTCCTCCTTAAACTTAACTCACTGTCCCACATCCACCACACTCTGGGGTAGCGAATTCCAGATTCACAACACTTTGGGAGAAGTAGTTTCTCCTCATCTGTTTTAAATTTGATACCCCTTATCCGGAGACTATGACCTCCTGTTCCAGAATGCCCCACAAGTGGAAACATCCACTCAACGTCTATTTTATCCACTTATATACCTCAATTTGTCTCCCCTCATTCATCTAAACTCCAGAAAGTATAGGCCTAAACTGCTCAATCTCTCTTCATACGACAAACCCCTCATCTTTGGAATCAATCTAGTGAACCTCCTCTGAACTGCCTCGAATGCCACTACATCTTTCCTCAAATAAGGGGATCAAAACTGTGCATGATATTCCAGGTACAGTCTCACCAATGCCTTTTATAGTTGCAACAACACTTCCTTCCCTTTATACTCTATTCCTTTAGCTATAAATGTCAACCGCAGACTGTGTGGTGCTCAGCATTCTTTGGCACAATGGTTTGGCAAAACTGAATAGCTCACTAGGCCATTTCAGAGGGCAGTCAAGAGTCAGTCACATTGCCAATACTTGGGAGTTACACACAGCCTTGACCAGGTAAGGATGACAGATTTGCTTCTTTAAAAGATATCAGTGAATCAGGTGGGTTTTTATGGCAATCTAGTATTTCCATGATCATTGTTACTCTTATTACCTTTTTAAAATCCAGATTTAATTGGTGAAGTGAATTTTAAATTACCCAGGGCCTTGGTGGGATTTGATCTCCTGGCTCTGGACTATTGGCCCACATCCTCCCTTCAACCACTAACGAAACCATTTTGAAATTAACACATTCACTAATTTGGATAGTGCATTCCCACAACCTCACACTCTATCAGGTTATCAGTCTTAAATCTTTTTCATTGAAATCATAATTACGTGCCTTCGAGTACTGAACTATTTACCATCAAAATTTAAACACTACCAAAGCATTTCTGTTCCAACAAAAACTGACCCAAATGTAGGCACTTCATATCTAATGAGATGAAGTGAAAAGTCAAATGAGAACTAGATTGAAAATGGCGCTTTCACGACTTTGTGATGTCTTGTTCACGTTATAGCCAATTACTTAATTATCGCAGGAAACATGACAAGCCAATTTGCAAACAGCAAAGTCCCCTGAACAACAATGAAATAATGATCAATTAAATCAATGAAATAACTAGAAAGTTTAAAAGTTTAAACTTAATTTTATATGCGCAAAACAAAGATTTTACCTTATTGGCGAAGAGAGGCCGAATATTTCTGAAGAGCTCTAGCTGCGCCTCCACAGTGTGACCACACTGCTCTGACACGTCCATCACATATAGCACAGCAGCACGGAGGTGAGCCAGGGCAGTGATTGCCTGCATCTCAATGGTATTCCGCTCCTCCAATGGATGATCCAAAACACCAGGCGTATCAACGACCTAATCCAGGAAAATCATCGCCTTTAGTGCAAGCCTTTCCTCAATGTTTTATTTTTCATTTGAGAATTTACTACAGCATTGAACCATGTCAACACACTATCATTCAAAACCAATCATATCAGGCACCAAATAAAAGCATAATCAAAGTACTCTAATGGTAACCATTTTGTTAAACAAGTGTAAAAACTGCTTTGTACAAAATGAGATTCTGGTCTTTTATGAAAGGAGGACACCGTGAAAGATTCTCAGCTTCACGCCAATTTATATGGAGCACATTTATGTCTCACTGTGAACCAGCAACGCAGAATTTCTTAGAGCAACCAAACGGAGGAAAAAATCCTGAGGGTGAAAATAGCTACCAGTAAGTCACTGTTGTGTTAAAAATAACAACCAATTTCCTAAGTCTCCGAAACCAGAAATTATTTCCGGTTGTGCAGGACAGTAATAGACTACCACCGCGCCCCGTCTTTTGTGAAGCATTCATATACTTTCGTCCTCTACTCACAGGTTACCCGTTGGTCTATAATTCCCCCTCTTCTTTCCTTTGCTATCCTTCCACTCCTATGGACTTATGAAACATCTTTGGGGTTTTTCATGCCCTTTCTTTGTTTTTAATTTCACACCTATATTTTTTATATTCCTCTAAGATTACGGTAGCTTTCAGCTCTCGGTGTGTCACATAAGCTTCCTTTTTTTGTTTTATCTTATCGAACAAGCTCCTGGACATCCAGAGGGCTCAAGAAATGCACCAATTCACATTTAATTTGCTATGTGTCTGCTTCGTTCACCCGTTTATGTTCTCCTGAAGCCTATTACTATCCTCCTTATTGCTGAATACATTCCCAGGTTTGGTGACATATATTATGTCATGAATATACCCAAATCCAGGATATTAATATAAAAAAAGCAATGATTTCAATATTGATCCTGTATACAAGTTCACAAGAATTAGGAAGAGTAGGCCATTCGGTCCCTCAAATCTGCTCTGCATTCAATAAGGTCACGGCGTTCTGATTGTGGCGTCGACTCCACTCCTCCTGTCTGTCTCCATAACCCTCACTCCTTTAAACAAAAATCTATCTAACTCAGCCTTCAGTATATTCAATGACCCACAAGATCTCCGTGGAAGAGAACTCCACAGATTGGCAACCCTAAGAGAAAAACATTTATCATCAAATGCGTTTTGAAAGTCCACATTATCAACTGCAGTAATAATTCTCTGTTACTTCAAAAAACTCATGTTAATCAAACATGATTTGTCTTTAGCAAATCTGTTCTGGCTGTCACTTACAACACATATAATTAATTTTTGTATCAGACTTTGTCTCTAATTTCCTCACTACCCACAATAGGCCAACTGTACTGTAGCTGCTCTCATGTCCATCTCTCCGTTTATTTGGACAGTCTCTGGCACTGCTCCCAGATCTAAGGAGTATTGGAACATTATGGCTTGTGCATTTGCTTACTTTACCCGTACTCCCCTCAGCAATCAAGGTGACATTCCATGTTTTACCCAGGTGGCCAATCTACTTCGAGTGCTGTCAACCTTTTAAGTGCCCCAACTAGATCCAATCTTATCCTGTTTTTCAAAAAATATTTTTCTTAGGGTATTTGCAAGTTTTTAGAATAATAACAATAACAGCGGCATAAACAGGGTACAATAAATATTTCCACCCCATCACAATCTTCAAACACCCCAACCATAAAACAACAGTCTGGCCCTCTCGCGCCACCCCCCCCCCCCTTTGGAATTCTGCTTCTGCTGACATTTTAATTTTCCCCGATAAAGTTGACGAACGGCTGCCACCTCCGGGTGAACCCTACCATTGACCCTCTTAAGGCGAACTTTATTTTCTTGAGACTGAGAAACCCAGGTCTCTACACTTGGGGGCTTCGAGTCCCTCCACATTAATAAGATCCGTCTCCAGGCTACCAGGGAGGCAAAGGCAAAGACGTCGGCCTCTTTCGCCCCCTGGACTCCCGGCTCTTCCGACACTCCAAAGATCGCCAGCTCCGGACTCGGCACCACCCGTGTTTTGAATACCGTGGACATTGCTTTCGCGAAACCCTGCCAAAACCCTCCAAGCTTCTGGAATGTCCAAAATATGTGGACATGATTTGCTGGGCTCCCCGCGCATCTCGCACACCTGTCCTCTACCCAAAAAAACTTGCTCATCCGGGCCACCGTCATGTGTGCCCGGTGGACTACCTTGAATTGTAACAGGCTAAGCCTGGCACATGATAAGGATGTATTAACCTTCTTAGGGCATCCGCCAGACCCGCCTCTATCTCCCCTCCTAGCTCGTCCTCCCACTTGCCCTTAAGCTCCTCCATCAGAGTTTCCTCCGCATCCAAAGGTTCCTGGTAAATATCTGATACCTTCACCTCTCCCACCCAGGTACTGGAGACTATTCTGTCCTGTATCCCCCGTGACGGCAGCAGCGGGAAGGCCGGAACCTGCCTTCTCAAGAAGTCTTGCACCTGCAAATATCTAAACCCATTCCCTGCTGGCAATTCAAATTTATGCTCCAAGGCTTTCAAGCTGGGGAAGCTCCCATCTATAAATAGATTCCCCATCCTCCTAATTCCTGCCCTTTGCCATCTCCTGAACCCACCATCCAGCCTACCCGTACAAACCGATGATTATTATAAATCTGGGTCCAAACCGATGCTCCCTCCACACTCTTGTATCTCCTACACTGCCCCCAGAATCTCAGAGCCGCCACCACCACCGGACTTGTGGAGTATCGGGCCGGCGAGAACGGAAGAGGTGCCGATATCAGTGCTCCCAAACTTGTGTCTTTACATGACGCCGTCTCCATCCGCTCCCACACTGACCCCTCCCCACTACCCACTTCCTAATCATGGCTATATTAGCCGCCCAGTAGTATTTGCAAAAGTTCGGCAGCGCCAACTCACTCTCCCCCACGACTGCGCTCCAGCACACTTTCTTAACTCGCGGGGTATTACCCCGTCCACACTAAGCCCGCAATAACCTGATTCATCTGCTTGAAAAAGGCCCTTGGGATGAAGATGAGGAGGCACTGAAAGACGAACAGAAATCTCGGGAGGACCGTCATTTTCACAGTCTGTACCCTCCCCGCCAGTGAGAGCAAGAGCACATCCCATCTCTTAAAGTCCTCTTTCATTTATTCTACGAGCCAGGATAGGTTTAACTTGTGCAGTGCCTCCCATTCCTGGACCACATGGATTCCCAGGTACCAAAAGCTCCTTCCTACCATTCTAAACGGCAGCTCTCCCAGTCTCTTCTCCTGCCCTCTTGCCTGCTTCGCGAACATCTCGCTTTTCCCCATGTTCAATTTATACCCCGAGAAATTGCCAAATTCCCCGAGGATCCGCAAAACTTCCCCCATCCCCACCAATGGGTCTGAAATATACAAGAGCAGGTCATCTGTGTAAAGCAAGACCCGGTGCTCCACAGCCCTCCCCAACCCCCACCCCCCCGAACCAGCCCTTTCCAGTTCCTAGAGGCTCTTGACGCCATAGCCAATGGCTCTATGGCCAGAGCAAACAGTAACAGGGAGAGGGGGCATCCTTGCCTCATCCCTCGGTGCAGTTTAAAATACCCCGACCTCAGCCGGTTCGTATGTACACTCGCTACTGATGCCTGATAGAGCAACCGCACCCAGTCAATGACGCCCTCACCAAACCTTCCCATCTCCTCCCACAGGTAATCCCACTCCACCCGATCAAAAGCCTTCTCCGCATCCATCGCTACCACCACGTCCATCTCCCCTCCTTCTGAGGGCATCATAACATTTAAAAGCATTCGAACATTGGCCTTGAGTTGCCTGCCCTTTACAAATCCCATCTGGTCTTCACCTATCACCCCCTTGACACAATCCTCTATCCTTGTGGCCAGTGTCTAAGCCAGCACTTTGCCGTCCACATTCAGTAAAGAAATTGGCCTGTATGACCCACATTGCTCAGGATCCTTCTCCCGTTTCAGGATCAATGAAATCGAGGCCTGCGGCATTGTTGGGGGGAGGGCCCCCTTCTCTCCTGCTTCATTAAATGTCCTCACCAGCAGTGGGTTCAATATCTCTGAAAACATCTTGTAGAATTCCACCGGGTGGCATCCGGCCCTCCAGCCGCTCAATTTTAGGCCAGCCTCCAGCTCGGGCCCCCAGTCATTCGCCGTCCCTGACCTCCCATTTGTCCCCTAGTAACAGTTCCTCCCCTGTCGCAAAGCCCCACCGGCTCCCTACCCCCTGGTAACAGCGCTAGAAACCCAACCCCCCATCTCAAGCTCCAGCTTAACACCTGCTCACCACTCACTGTGCTTCCGTGAGTCAGCTGACTAAGCTGACTTGATAGCTCCCACTCATGGCACCAAACACCCACCCATGGCACCAAACAGTCTGTCTCCACATTGTTCTCTCCCCTCTCCACTTGGACAAACATATTCAAAGCATCACATTCCCCAGTAAACAAAAATCAGAAAAAATGAAAAAACAGCCACAGAAAAAACAACCACAGAAACCCCCCCCCCCTCCAACCAGCTCCCAGTTAAGACAAAGTTAACTTTAGCCATCGAAACAGCCCCTTATTGCACATAACACTACTTATTCAAACCAGCACAAAAGTGATTTTCAACAAATCGCCACTAAAATACTCTCCAAGGATTCAGTGTCTTTAGTTCACTTCCAGTCTTTTTTCCTTGATGAAAGTCCATACATCGTCTGGTGTTTCGAAGTAAAAATCCCGTTCCTCATATGTGACCCACAGTCGGGCTGGGTACAACATCACGAACTTCACCCCCTTCTTAAAAAGGGCTGTTTTTATCCGATTAAACCCAGCTCGCCTCTTGGCCAAATCCGCGCCCAGGTCTTGATAAATGCGCAGCTCTCAATTCTCCCACTTGTTGCTCCTTCTTTCTTAGCACATCGCAGAACGTGTTCCTTGTCCAGGAATCGGTGTAAAAGTACCACCAGCACCCTCAGCGGCTCGTTCGCTCGGGGCTTCTTCGCGAGGGCTCTGTGCGCTCTATCCACTTCCAGGGGCCGAGGGAACGCCTCAGCCCCCATCAACTTCTCCAGCATGTTCGTCACGTGGGCCCTCGCATCCGATCCCTCACTGCCTTCAGGGAGGCTGACAATTCTCAGATTCTGCCTCCTGGACCTGTTGTCTAGGTCCTCCAGCTTCTCCTGCATTCTTTTCTGGCGGTCTTTCATCATCTCCACCTTGGTCCCCAGCACGGTTATGTATTCCTCGTGCTCGGACACCTTTTTCTCCACCTCCCGGATCGCACGTCCGTGGGTTTCTGGATTCTGCACCCCCTGATCAATCGAAGCCTTGATCGGGTCCAGCGTGTCCTTCTTAAGCTTGGCGAAGCAATCTTCAAAAAACTTCACCAGCTGCTCCGACAACCACTGTGCCGTCTCCCCGCGGCCTTGCTTCTCCGCCATGCTTTCCCGCGTTGCCAGCTCTGCTCGCGTCTTCCTTGTCGGACTTTGTCTTCTCACACTGCCACTTTTCTCCATACACTGGAGGGAGATTTCTCCTCACTGTCTCACTTTTCACCGATTTATCCAATAAAATCCGGGGGAAAAAGTCCAAAAGTCCATCACAGGCGGGAGCTATCAAATGTGTGACCTACTCCTCAATGGCGGCTACCGGAAGTCCCAATCTTACCCTGTTGAATTTCCCTTCCACCTTCTCCTTTGTGGTGAGATTGGGGAGACGGTTGCATAGTGATAATACCACTGAACTATTAATCCAGAAGCCCAGGCTAATGCTCTCGGAACAAGGGTTCAAGTCCAACCACAGCAGCTGGTTAAATTTAAATTCAATTTATTAATTTAACATCTGTAAATGAAAGCTAGTCTCAGCAATGATGGCTTTGAAATTATTATTGGAAAAAAAACATCCTTCGTGATTTTAGCTGCCCCTACCTACCTGTGACTCCAGGTCCACAGCAATAGCAACATGGTTGACTTCTAATTGCTCTCAAGGGCAATTAGGGATGGGCAACAAAATGCTAGCCTTATCCGCAACACTCAACTCCTGTGAAATAATTTTTTAAAAGGCAAAATTCCCTTAATTAGTTCTCAGCCATGCCTGCTGTCCCCAAAAGATTATCTTTTTGGTCCCTAATAAGTCTATCTTCCTTTGACTACCCTTTTACTATTTATACTTTTAAAAAGGGGAACCAAAAAATATTTTTTTCTGTTATCCAGTAATCTATTCTCGTACACTCGGTCTCCACATATTTCCTTTCCTAATTCTCTTCTGTACTTTATTTTTAGCAGCGGCTCCCTCATTTTAATCTCCATAGCTTTAGTGTTCCGGGTAGCTACGGCTGTGGATGCCATTTCCTTTCCCAGCTTTTGAAATCTGTTTGCACCCAAGATATCTCCACTTTGCTGTCCTCCCATTGCATATTAACCATTTTAACCTGCCAATCTTTCATTCCAAACCAGCTGGGCCACATGAACTTTTAATTAACTGAAATCAGGCCTCTTCCAGTTGAATATTTTCACATTTAATTTTCTCTTTCCTTTGATGTAACTGTTCCAATACATTTATAAACCTGGGAAACGTTAGTCTTCAAATATTTGTGGTGTTAGTAGTTTTTCTGTGTTATTGTGTTGTTATTTTCCCAAGTTCAAACCATAAAATTATGCTGAAATTAAAACAGAGTTCTGTCCCTCTAAGGCCACATGGTCTATTTGCTTTGAAGAGCCACAGCCAAATATCAATTAGAGGGTCATTGTTTCTCTATAGATTGACAGCTTTCTAGATCCCCGACTCCTTGAGGTCAGGGAAAACATCTTAAAGCTTTCCATTTGTCAGAAAGGTTAATGGAGTCAACCACACATGCATATTTGAAGTTTCACAGTACACTTCTAAAGTACAATATGCACATTCAGATTTTATGCTACATGTAATTGTTCATAACGTAAAATATTTTATGTATTTAAAAAATTTGTAAATACGAACCTGCCAGCGCAAGTACTTGTAATCCATATGTCCCACAAACAATGACTTTGTGGTAAAAGCATACGGTTGTACTTCAACATCTGCCCGAGTAATCTGTAATTAAAAAGCAATTTAATTAATGTATCCATAAGTTTAAGTACAAGAACCTGAAATATAAAAACATGAAAGTACATGCCAATAAAAAAACTCATATTTGGTTCAGTGCCTTAGAGATGGCCTGAGATCTTGATAAAAATTAAGTTATTTTGAGGCGCAGTTACCTTTTGGTTAGAAAACGTGACGGTCATCATCCCACAAACAGTAAATGAGAGGAATGTCCAGTTACTTCATTTTTCTGGTGGTTTGTTAATTGGGGCAATTTGGTAGAACTTGGTAGAAGCTCTTCTTCATGAGACCTTTTAAGTCTGCCTGAAGAGGCAGATGGAAGCCTGGTTTAACGACCTATCCATAAAACAACCCATCTTCCTAATATGATACACCCTCAATACTACATTGAAGAGCCAACCCAAATTAACCTGCTCAAGTCCAGGAATGGGATATGAACACACAGCCGTCTGACTTGGATTGAAATGCCGCAAACTAAACCAAACTTACAACTGACAGACCAAAGGAGGAAAAGCTTGCATGCTTGGTCATACAGCTAGATAGGAATGAAGAGGTAGGGCAGAATGAGACCAATGGGAGTTAATACTAGCTAATGCCAGCAGCGTGGGTTCAATTCCCATACCGGCCTCCCTAAACAGGCGCTGGAATGTGGCGACTAGGGGCTTTTCACAGTAACTTCATTGAAGCCTACTTGTGACAATAAGCGGTTATTATTATTACTAACACAAGAAGTAGTTGGCACTCCTACTCAATGATGTCCAACAGCAAATGTACATTTGTAACATAACATGATGATTACAGCTACCGTTTTGGGGTCAAAAGTGTAGTTTGACTACAAGCTAGATATAAAAGTTCATTGGCATTAAACCATCCCCAAGATAACATTTTTATTGTCCTGAACAAATGAAAAAACTAACTTGTCAGAATAACCAGTGCAGCTTCAGAATGACTGTAACAAAATATTTAATTAACACATTGAAAGTTATATTTGTTATGCACCCTATTAATTTTTAAAAAGTACCTTGTTAATAAAGCTGGATTTTCCAACATTAGGGTATCCACAGAGTAACAAAGTTCTCGTGTTGGGGTCAATAGATGGCAGACGAGAAAGATGTTGCCGCACTGAAAGAGAAGGAAGTGTTGAGATACAGATTCCACGGATTTTGAGTCACCTGAAAAATCTCTAACAGAATTATCTTGAACCCTAATAAATGAGTATATGAAAGTCTGTCGCTTACCTTGTTCCAAATACTCCAAACTTTGTTTCTGTCGTTTGAGAATGGTACACATGCGTCCCAGAGCCGCACGCTTCAACTGCTTGCATCGGTACAGAGAATCGCCATATTTCATCAAACGTACATAGTCCTTAGCAACACTAGTTGAAAATGAGATTTTGATTTAGCTCCAACCAAACATAGATTAATAATATTCTGAAAGCAACTCTTAAGAAAAATATCAGAAATGGGATAAATGCAATCATTAGCAGATCTAATCTCAGATGTTCATCGCTGATACAATTCATTTAATCATGGAGCAACAAATTGACAGATTTAAAACATTTGCATTACTCCAACACTTGCAACAGCTTGTATAAGATAACACCTTTAATGTAATAGAACTTCCTATTGCAATTAATTTGTTACAGAATCTCAAACCTGGGCCAGTTAAATTAACAACCCACTGGATGTTGTTTTTAGATTTTGCAATAGTAACACAAACATGAGCACTGCCACATAACTACTCAACCTTTGGATGAGTAGCTATCAAAACAAACTGTTAAAATAACTATTTAATAATTATAGCGATTGTGGATGCTGAGACATCCCGTGTGTATTTACTATGCTTTTTTGTATAATATAAAAACCAAAAATGCTGGATAAACTCAGCAGGTGTGACAGCATCAGTGGAGAGAAACAGAGTTCAGAGTTTTGAGTCCAAATGACTCTTCTACGGAACTTTTATTGATGCTATTTTTATACTTGTTTTTTCTACCAAACCCAAGATAGCCCAACTGCACCATCTAGTACCAATTTATATTGTCTTCTGTTGGTTCCTACAGTCCACTTTGTAGGGTGGCACAAGTTTCAAAAAGCCAGGTTTTCAATTGGCTTTGGAAGGCTGACGGGGTAAAATATAAAGCAGGGCACAATCACATCACAGAAACAACCAAATACATTTTGGAACATGTTTGCAGACAAACATGGGACATCTGATTTAAAGCATTGGAAGAATTAAGGTTTTAAAATTATTTTAATTTTACTTTCTTATTATTTCTAGCACCTTTTGTAAAATAATAAATTATGGATTATCAGAATTATAGACTTTGTCACAGCCTTCAGAAGGCAAACTGAAGCTGTGCTTCATTGCCTGAATAACCAAGTCAGATAATAGTTTTTCTTTTGCTGAGATGGAATTCCACTACAAAGTTTAACAAAGCACTTTTCTGTGGACAGAGATTTCAAGTGTCACACTTGACTCATGGAATTAAACTTGCATGCTCAAGATTGAACCCCAGCACCCTTATATACTACATGTGATTTTTGTCCAGGTCTTTGGTACTTATTACAGCAATCCAACTATTTTAGATTACAAGCGTTCATCATAATCAGAAATGAATATAAATCTTACCTGTCAATGAGATTCTTTGCAATGTTAATCTGCCCTAATGCCAGCTTGTAGTGATCTTTGTCGTACAACACATTCATCAAATCAGCATAAAAGGGGTGGATGTCCTACAAAAACACAAGTTTGACTATTCTTCAAAGTGCAATTCATTTCCAACATATGATAACACTTCAATTTTTCAAAACAGATTATTTCAAAGCAAAATTCAATTGGTATTTTTTGACAAATTATGCTTTGAAATGGTGGAATTTTCAGTCATTGCTATTATCGAGTACAGTTTTATTGAAGAATTTTAAGTTGAAAATGATGTTCTCCAATTTTACCATGACTAAGCATTCCCAATTCACTGACATCAGCTTGACATAGCGCCCATTGGATATATAAGTATTACAAAAAAATTACCATACACATTTTTTTTTAAAAAATTCATGGGATGTGGGCATCATTGGTTGGGCCATTCCCAATTGCCCCGCAACTGAGTGGCTTGCTGGAGTCACACAGACTTCCTTCCCTCAAGGACATTAGCGAACCAGATAGGATTTTTATGACAACTGACAATGGTTCCATGTTCATTAGACTTTTATTTTTCCTGAATTCAGGTTTCACCATCTGCCATGGTGGGATTTGAACTCTGGTCGCCAGAGCATTCGCCTGGGTCTCTGGATTACTCCTCAAGTAACATATAGCACTATGCCGCTGCCTCCCCTGTAATTTTAACGTTTTGTAAAGAGAATCAAAAATCTTTAATGCTGAAAATCTTGTCAAAAGATACAAGTGTATAGTATCCAAGCACATTATATTGACATTGAGCATTTAACACATGCGGGTGCTTGGACCCAATTTTGACACAAATCCTGGAGGTCAGCTCTGCACGTGGGCTGGTAGCCAGGCCAGTGTTATCTGGGCTGCAAAAATAGCACCAAACTTCAGGTCAGCAACTGACAGGGCAATGATATTTACTTTGTTTGAAACAAAACATTGGAATCAGTTGTGTTCTGGTGGAAAACATCAAGGATGCAAAATGCAGAGTAAACACTGTAGTCAAGACTTACAGCAAAAATTATTTAAACAGGAAATAGCTGTTTAGTCAATGGAATTAAAATAAACTCCGTTTAATTAGAATCCGAGAAAGCTACAGTATTTGGCCCATCACACCTGTGCTGGCACTAGATTAACTGTACTCACATCTGCAAATACTTTTGACAAGTATTTTGACTATATTGAACAGAAGAATGTTAAAAATTGGCAGAAGTATTGCACTCCATTTTAAATGAAAGATCAACATGGACCTCATCAGCCAGTTAGCAAGCTTACGGATGGGGTGGCATGGTGGCTCAGTGGTTAGCACTGCTGTCTCACAGCGCCAGGGACTCGGGTTCGATTCCGGCCTTGGGTGACTGTCTATGTAGAGATTGCACATTCTCCCCGTGTCTGCGTGGGTTTCCCCCGCGTGCTCTGGTTTCCTCTCAACAGTCCAAAGATGTGCAGGTTAGGTGGATTGGCCACAATAAATTGCCCCTCTGTGTCCAAAGATTGGGTGGGGTTACGAGGATAGGGTGGGAAATTGGGCCGAGGTAGGGTGCTGTTTCGAAGGGTCGATGAAGACTCAATGGGCCGAATGCCTCCTTCTGCACTGTATGGATTCTATGATTCTATGAAGTTTAGTTTCCCTTCATTGAATGAAAAGCTACAAACACATCAATCCCATAAGCATTAACTAGATAAGTTTAAACATAAAGAATTGAAGTTACAATTATTTGATGCAAAATATGACATTCAGCATTATTTTGAAGCAACCACAAAGCAACAACTTACATCGAGTTTTGGGAAATCAGTCAGAATCATGCTGAGACGATCGTGATAGTTTTGCTGAGTAAACTTTATCTTTCGCATATAGAAGTGACGAATTCGGTTGATTTGATAGTTTTTGTGAATCACAGTTGGTGTCTTCCGTTGGGTTTTTGACAATGTCAAGTCGATGAAATCCTAAATCAAAAAAGCAGAAACTTTTGACCAGGCTAATGTATATGCTAGTTCTTGAAATCATCACATTAATAATATTTTGGGAAATTACTGATGCAGTTCATCTAGAAATCCGCCAACACCATTGAATTCCTAACTGCAATGTAAACTTTACCTCTTAAACAACATGAAAACAACCTGCAATGTGTGCTATAGCCTTTCACATCAGCTAATACTGTATGTTTTGTATTGGGAGCCTTCCCTTGGCAGCTCGTCTGATTAGTTTTAAACGGGAGTAGAAAATCACCTAATACTGGCAAGTTCAGCTGGAATTGGGAATCGGCTGGTTTAGCACAGGGCTAAATAGCTGGCTTTTAAAGCAGACCATGGCAGGACAGCAGCGCAGGTTCAATTCCCTTACCAGCCTCCCCAAACGGGCGCCGGAATGTGGTGACTAGGGGCTTTTCACAGTACCTTCATTTGAAGCCTACTTGTGACAATAAGCGATTTTCATTTCATTTTTCATTTCAAATGCAGCATGGAAAACCATGGACTGTCCCATAGTCCAAAGACGTGCAGGTTAGGTGGATTAGCCATGACAATGCACAGGTTCCTTCTGCACTTTAGGAATTCTATGCTATTGCATAGAAGGTTACAGAGATAGCTGGTTTTAAACATGAGGATGGGATTGCTAAAGTTAATCTGCTATGACAGAGCCTATTGTATAGGTCAGCAAAAACCAGGGTCAAGAGAGTGCAAATCTTGGTAAAGGGCACTGTCTCAAAATTGTGGATGAACTGAAGTTTGCAGAGGGTGTCGAATGAAAGTATTTCTCAAGTTTCTCTTGTATCTCCCGTCATCCTCCTCCTCTCTTGGGAAAGCAGGCTGCATAATCAAAGACCCATCCCATCCGGGTTCTTCTCTATTCCAACCTCTTCCATTGGGCATGAGATACAAAGATCTGAGAACACGCACTAACAGGTTCAAAAACAGTTTCTTCCCTGCTGTTACCAGACTCCTGAAAGTGGAGTTGAAACAGAAGATCAGTGAAGATTGTATTGAATGGCGGAGTAGGTGGTTGGCAGCTAGTAGGAATAGGCTCTTATGGACTGAACTGATCGCTTCACACATCTTCTCTACTTAGTACTACACCATATGCTTCACCCGATGTCTGTGTCTATGTATTTACATTGTGTATTTATCGTATGTCCTATTCATGTGTGGAACGTTCTGTCTGGACTGTAAATCTAATCCATCATCTATCTAAACTTGTCCCTAAGATCTACATCCCCTGCCATTGAGCCTATTCCTACTAGCTACCAACCACCTAACGTCTCCTGTTTCCGGAAATCCATGTTTGAAACTCTCCACTCAGGTTTTCATCCCTGAAACACAGCGATGAATGACCTTAACCAAAGTTACAAACTATATACAGTGCCTATGATCGTGGAAGTTGTCACTGATTCAAAATTTCCAAAAATAAAGTAGAATTCACATTTTGTCAATCTTTTTAGCAGTCTGGACATAACTAATGCTGATGTTACACTAGAATACGAACTGTACAAGCATTCTTTACATAACTATAATAAATTGCCTCTTAAATATAAAAATATACACCTGAAAATTAGCTAGCCACAAGGTAGTTGTGACTTCAATACTTTTCTTAGTCGTATGATCACTGGACTCATTTTGGATGTTACAAAAATGAAGAGTTATGAATTAAACAATTTAGCATTAGTTTTTTTTCTGAATAACTGGACTGAATAAACAAATTGAGAAATGTATTAAACATATGACTTTGACATCTCTTTTCAGGGAAGTGCAAATCATTACCCCTGAGACAGTGAATCTTTGACACAGGTTTTTCACCAAACCTCAAGAATGAAGATGTAAGAACTTAAGAGGATCATAAGGCCAGCCAAGGCTACTTCGCCATTCAATAAAATCTTCGCTGATCTTCTGTTTCAACTCCACTTTCCCGCATGCAACCCGTATCCCTGGATTCCCTGAGATAGCAAAAATCTGTCAGCCTCACTCTTAAATATATTAGGTGATGGAGCATCCACAATTCTGAGGTAGCGAATTCCAACCCCTGGAGAGATTTCTCCTCGTCTCAGTCCTAAATAGTCATCCCCTTGTCACAAGGCTGTGGCCTCTGTGTTCTAACTTCCCCAGCTAGGGGGAAAAACAACCACTCGGTGTCAAAATTTCGAAAATGAGAGAAAAAAAGGTGGAACAAAATTGAATTTGCTTCCTGGAATATATAATTGTGGCAAATGATTGACTGGCAGCTGATTAAACAAAACTCATTCGGTAAGGCTGGGCAGTGCAAATCTCGGTAAGGCTGGAAACTGAAGATTACCACAACGACCTGAGGAGGAAGAGATTTAAACAGCTGAGGAGGAGCCTGTGACAGCCCTTCATCGCCCTACCACACTTGGAGCGTCCCTTTGACTGGGGGACGGGACTGAAGGGGAATTAACAAGGAGAATGGAGCTATTCTGAGAATTAAATACACGATCCGCGACCATCAATCAGCACTGGGATATTTTAAACGGTTACACTTTAAATGTCACAAATGAAAGCCCGATGAAGACCGCTAACAGTTTGTAAAGACTGTTTCTCGGCGAAGGGGGTCTCACAATTGAACATATTAATAATAATCTGAACCCCCGCCCCGGCCTGGGCTCAGGGACTATGGGGCAGACACGTGTCCCCGGGCCCTCCGCCCAGGCACTCCTGGCCGAGCAGTCGCCAAGCCAACCTTATCGGAATAGCCGAATCTGTCAAACAACCACCCAGCCCCGAGCCGCAAGGACGCACCTTGGCGGTCGGCACCACCGTGATCTTCTTGAAGTTGTACAGCGCCATGGTCGCGATCGAGCTCCACACCACCAACCACACAGGACAGAAGGAGAAGTCACCAAAGAGCAGCGGTGGCAAGATGGCCACACCCGATCACTCCTCCCGGCCGGAGTGAGGAACAGCGACCCCATTCCTCCCAGCGGGGAGGAGGAGCAGCGCCATCACTCCTCCACAGCGCCCCCATTCTCCCAGCGGGTAGGATGACCAGCGCCCTCACACCTCCACAGCACCCCCATTCCTCCCATCAGGGAAGAGGAACAGCGCCGTCACTCCTCCCAGCAGGGAAGAGGAACAGCGCCCTCACTCATCCCAGCGGGGAAGAGGAACTGCGCCCTCACTCCTCCCAGCAGGGAAGAGGAACAGTCTCCTCTCTCTTCCCAGCGGGGACGGAGAGCAGTGCCCTCACTCCACTGAGCAGGAGAGATGAACAGCGCCATCACTCCTCCCAGCGGGGACGGGGAACAGCGCCCTCCTTCCAGCGGGGACGGGGAACAGCGCCATCACTCCTCCCAGCGGGGAGGGGGAACAGTGCCCTCACTCCTCCCAGCAGAGTAAGAAGTCTTACAACACCAGGTTAAAGTTCAACAGGTTTGTTTCGAATCACTAGCTTTCGGAGCACTGCTCCTTCCTCAGGCCCTGTGCTCACCCCTGTCCAACGCCGGCATCTCCACATCATCCTCCCCGCAGGGAAGAGGGACAACGCTCCCACTCCTCCCAGCCAGGATGAGGATCAGAGATGTAAATAAACCAACGCGTTACTTTTAAAGCGACTCTCTGCATTTGCTCCAGGTGCTTCCAACAAATTAACTAATGCTAGTCAATCGCACTGGGACAAATTCAGTCAACCTGCCAAGGCCTCCAACCTCCACAGGCGCAGAAGCTGGGATGTGGGGGATTTTATACTTAGATTTATTGTCACTTGTACCGAGGTAAAGTGAAAAGTGTTGTTGTGCATTCAGTCCAGGCACACCGCTTCATACATAAAAACATAAAATATATGATAAATACATGAGGATACATAATGAAAATACATAAACATAGACAGCGGGTGAAGTATATAGTGCTACAACTGTAGAGAAGGTGCGTAGATAGGATGGCACGGTAGCACAATGTGTAGCACTGCTGCTTCACAGTGCCAGGGTCCCAGGTTCGATTCCCGGCTTGGGTCACTGCGCGGAGTCTGCACGTTTTCCCCGTGGCTGCGTGGGTTTCCTCCGGTTTCCTCCCACAAGTCCTGAAAGACGTGCTTGTTAGGTGAATTGGACATCCTGAATTCTCCCTCTGTGTACCCGAACAAGCGCTGGAATGTGGCGACGAGGGGTTTTTCACAGTAACTTCATTGCAGTGTTAATGTAAGCCTACTTGTGACAATAAAGATTATTTGAAAGATCAGTTCTGTTCATAAGATCAGTTCAGACCCAGGTTATTCAGGTGTCTGGTAACAGCAGGGAAGAAGCTGTTTTTGAATTTATTGGTGTATATTCTCAAACGTTTATTGGTGTATGTTCTCAAACGTTTATTGGTGTATGTTCTCAAATGATGGAAGAGGTTTGAAGAGAGAATAGCCGGGGTGGGAGGTGTCTTTGATTTTGCTGCCCATTTTCCCAAGGCAGCAGGAGGTATAGACAGAATCAATGATAGACTTGGCTGTATTCACGACTCTGTAGTTTCTTCCAGTCTTGGGCCGAGCAATTGCCATACCAGGCTGTGATGCAGCCAGATAGGATGCCTTCCGAGCAACATCGATAGAAAGGGATGTCGGTGCTAACGCCGCTGTGTGAGAATCATGGGTTTGAGCCGGGGGGGATGGATAGTGTATACAGGAGGTGGAGGGAAGTGGGGCTGGTCAAGGTGAGGGATTTGTATTTGGAGGAACAGTTTGCCAATCTGGAGGAGCTAAGGGAGAGGGTACAGCTGCCGAGGGGTAGTGAGTTCAGGTATCTACAGGTTAGGGACTTTGCACAAAAGTTCTGGAAGGGGTTCCCTAGAATGCCGGGTTACACCGTGCTGGAGCGACTGCTGCTTCCGGATGTGGAAAGGGAGGGAAGAATTGGGGATATATGTAAGTGGCTGGGGGAGCAGGGAGGTGGTAAAGATCAAGGAGAAATGGGAAACGGAGTTGGGAATGGAGATCAATTGGGGTGTGTGGAGTGAGGCACTGCGAAGGGTAAACGGGACCTCCTCTTGTGCAAGGATGAGCCTGATACAGTTTAAGGTGGTGCACAGGGTGCATATGACTCGGGCGAGAATGAGTGGGTTCTTTCAGGGGGTAGCAGATGAGTGTGAGAGGTGTGGGCGGGGGCCAGCGAATCATGCGCACATGTTTTGGGGTTGTGAAAAATTGGGAAGATTCTGGGCGGGAGTGTTAGCCAGGATAGTCTTAGCCAGGATAGTAGAGGAGGGAGTGGACCTGGACACTTTGGTGGCGATATTTGGGGTTTCAGAGAAGCTGGAGCTCATGGAGAGGAGGAAGGCCGATGGCTTGGCCTTCGCCTCTCTGATTGCACGGCGGCGAATTTTGCTGGCATGGCGGTCGGCATCGCCACCGGGGGGGGGTAGCAGCATGGTTGGGTGACCTGTGTGACTTCCTGCGGCTAGAGAAGATAAAGTATGAGTTAAAGGGCTCAGCGGGGGAGTTTGAGAAAAGGTGGGGGATGTTTGTGACCGTGTTTGAGGAGCTGTTTGTGGCATGGGGGTGGGGGGGGGGGGGGGGGGTGATGGGGAGGGGGGGGTGAAAAAGGAGAAAAATCTGTACAAACTGTATAGTTGATTGTTGGGAAGAATGTTTCCTGGGGTGTTTATTTGCTGTAACCTACTTTAAATAAAATGCTTTTTTTAAAAATGCAAGTCTTTCCTACATTCTCTTTAGGTTTCTCATCTGCAACCAATCCTTTACTGGACGTCAGCACGGGCAAGCAGAACATTCCTGCCTCATTTGCTTTCAGCCGAGAATGTCGCTACCCATATGTAAAATGTAAAGAATGGAAATGGGACATCAGACATGTTTCCTACTGTTTTCCCCAGTTGAACATTAGATGTAATGACCTCCTGTTATCTCCAACTTGCTGGGAGGAGGCAAGGGGGCAAGAACCCTGGGGGTTTATTGGGACGGGACAGTGGCACAGTGGTATTGTCACTGGGTTGAAAATCCAGAGATCCAGATCATGCTCTGGGAATCCAGAGATCCAGATCATGCTCTGGGAATCCAGAGATCCAGATCATGCTCTGGGAATCCTGGTTCGAATATCGCCAGATGGTGAAATTTGAATTCAATTAAAAAATCTGGAATTAAAAATCTAATGATGACCGTGAAACCATTGTTGAAAGAAACTTTAGAGAGTCATGAACACATCCCAGTCCATCGCACGAACCCATCTCCCATCCATTGACTTTATCTACACCTCCCGCTGCCTGGGGAAAGCGGGCAGTATAATCAAAGGCCCCTCCCACCCGGCTTATTCATTCTTCCAACTTCTTCCATCGGGCAGGAGTTACAAAAGTCTGAGAACGCACACAAATTGATTCAAAATCAGCTTCTTCCCCGCTGTTACCAGACTCCTAAACAACCCTCTTAAGGACTGACCTGATTAATACTACACTCCTGTATGCTTCACCCAATGCCGGTGTCTATGTATTTACATTGTGTACCTTGTGTTGCCCTATTATGTATTTTCTTTTTGTTTCATGTACTAAATGATCTGTTTGAGCTGCTTGCGGAAAACTACTTTTCACTGTACCTCGGTACATGTGGCAATAAACAAATCCAATCCAATCCAATCCGATTGTCGTAAAAACCCATTTGGTTCACTAATGTCCTTTACTCAGTAAATCTGTTGTTCTTACCTGGTCTGGCCTACATGTGACTCCAGATCCACAGCAATGTAGTTGACTCTTAAATGCCCTCAGGGATGGGCAACAAATGCTGGTCCAGCCCAGCGACGCCCACATCCTATGAACAAATAATAAATAAAAAATCCTTTAAGAGCATAGACAGACACCATCAGTCATTGTCTCTTCAATCTGCTGTTGCGGCCGACCTATGAAGTCAGTTGGCCCATACAACACCCTCCCCACTATTCCTTCACACAGACTGAACAGCTCTCTTGTGAAGGCCAGGACATCCGCCTCTCGCACGTTAACACAGGAAGAAACACAGGGTCAAAAAATATCTTTATGCGCAGCACGGTGGCGCAGTGAGTAGCACTGCTGCCTCATGGCGCCGAGGTCCCAGGTTTGATCCCGGCTCTGGGTCACTGTCCGTGTGGAGTTTGCACATTCTCCCCGTGTTTGCGTGGGTTTCACCCCCACAACCCAAAGATGTGCAGGGTAGGTGGATTGGCCACGCTAAATTGCCCCTTAATTGGAAAAAATGAATTGAGTACTCTAAATTTAGTTTTTTTTAAAATATCTTTATGGCAGTGTGGTAGTCACCACTGTTTGTATATATGACGTATATGAGAAGTAATACGGTAAGGCTCCTGTACTACAGGTACGGGGGTAGATCCCTGCCTGCTGGCTCCGCCCAGTAGGCGGAGCATAAATGTGTGTGCTCACCGAGCTGCAGCCATTTCGGCAGCATCTGCAGGAGGCTACACATCTCTGCGTAATAAAGCCTTGATTACTCTCTACTCTCGTCTCGTCGTAATCAATTTATTAAGCAGAGATTTTACAGCGATGGACCTACGCATCGAGCCAGATCGCCTGCAGCTGCACCCTCAAGCAGAGAACGCCACGTTGGCCTTCGACCATTGGCTAGCTTGCTTTGAAGCCCACATCGGATCAGCGACAGAACAACCCTCAAAAGCACAGAAACTCCAGATACTGTAAACACGGTTGAGCTCCGATATTTTTCCCCTTATCCTGGACGCGCCCAACTACACTGAGGCCATGGCGCTTCTGAAAGAGAACTACATCCGTCCGATCAACAAACTCTACGCCAGGCACCTCCTGTCCACGCGGCAACAACTCCCCGGTGAGTCATTGGAAGATTTCTGGCGTGCCCTGCATGCCCTGGCGAGGAACTGCGATTGCCAGGCAGTTTCGGCCGTTGAACATTCCAAACTCCTAATCAAGGACACTTTCGTTATGGGCATAGGGTCGGCATACATCCACCAACGCCTCTTAGAAGGGGGTACGCTCGACCTCGCGCCGATCAAGAAACTCGCGACCTCACTAACGGTAGCCTCCCGTAATGTACAAGCGTACGCCCCCGACCGCACGGCGCCCCCCTCCTGGACATCGTGGACCCCACCAGCGACCGCCCCCAGCCAACCCCAAGCCTGCGCCGCGCGGCAGCCAACCAACCCCGGGGGGCCCAGGTGCTATTTCTGCAGGCAGACAAAGCACACCCGGCAGCGCTGCCCAGCGCAGAACGCAATCTGCAAGGCCTGCGGGAAGAAAGGACATTTCGCTGCGGTGTGCCAGGCCCAGTCGATCGCCGCTGTAACCAGCCCCATTGTTCCTGCACCCCCCACGTGCAACCTGTGGGCGCCGCTATTTTCGTCTCCGCAACCCATGTGCAGCCCGTGGGCGCCGCCATTTTCCTCGCATCAAAACACATGCGGCCCCTGGGCGTCGCCATCTTTGGCACCATTTTGGACGGTGCCTCAGGACGCCTGCTCGTCGGGCAGCTCATCGGGCCGCTCATCACCCGCAACCGCCGCCAACTAGCCCGGGGCCCACCAACACCAGCCGCAGTTCGCCTCCATCATGCTCGACCACACAACCGCGACAACGACGATGAAGGCCAATGGCCACACGACACCTTGCCTTCTCGACTCTGGGAGCACGGAGAGCTTCATCCACCCCGATACAGTAAGGCGCGGTGCACCCCATTACCCAACGAATCTCCCTGGCCTCCGGATCCCACTCCTCACCGTCCAGGGCGTAGAGTCCGGCAACTTCGGCTCTACGTCCTCCCCAACCTCTGCGCTGCCTTGCTACTCGGCTTGGACTTCCAGTGCAACCTCCAAAGTCTAACTCTGAAATTTGGCGGTCCCCTACAACCCGTTACTGTATGCGGCCTCACGACCCTTAAGGTCAACCCACCTTCCCTGTTTGCAAACCTCACCCTGGATTGCAAACCCGTCACCACCAGGAGCAGACGGTACAGTGCCCAGGACAGGATCTTCATCAGGTCGGAGGTCCAGCGGCTACTGCGGGAGGGGATCATTGAGGCCAGCAACAGCCCCTGGAGAGCCCAAGTGGTAGTTGTAAAGACTGGGGAGAAACACAGGATGGTCATTGACTACAGTCAGACCATCAATCGGTACACGCAGCTCGACGCGTACCCCCTCCCACGCATATTTGATATGGTCAATCAGATTGCACAGTACCGGGTCTTCTCGACAGTGGACCTGAAATCTGGCTACCACCAGCTCCCCATCCGCAAGGCGGACCGCCCATACACTGCGTTCGAAGCAGACGGCCGCTTTTACCACTTCCTTACGGTTCCCTTCGGCGTCACTAATGGGGCCTCGGTCTTTCAACGGGAGATGGACCGAATGGTTGACCGGTATGGACTGCGGGCCATCTTCCCGTACCTCGATAACATCACCATCTGCGGCCACGACCAGCAGGACCACGACGCTAACCTTTTCAAATTTCTCCACACCGCTAAACTCCTGAACCTATCGCATAACAAGGAGAAGTGCATGTTTAGCACCAACCGCTTAGACATCCTCGGCTATGTGGTGCAAAATGGAGTTCTAGGGCTTGACCCCGACGGCATGCGCCCCCTCATGGAACTCCCCCTTCCCCCACTGCCCCAAGGCCCTCAAACGATGCCTGGGGTTCTTCTCATACTATGCCCAGTGGGTCCCTAACTATGCGGACAAGGCCCGCCCACTCATTCACTCCACAGTTTTCCCCCTGACGGCCGAGGCTCATCAGGCTGACATCAACCGTATCAAGGCCAACATCGCCAAGGCCGCGATGCATGCGGTCGACGTGACCCTCCCCTTTCAAGTCGAGAGCAATGCATCAGACGTCGCTCTGGCCGCCACCCTCAACCAGGCAGGCAAGCCCGGGGCATTCTTTTCCCGCACCCATAATGCCTCCGAAATTCGGCACTTCTCCATCGAAAAGGAGGCCCAGGCCATCGTTGAAGCTGTGCGGCATTGGAGGCATTACCTGGCCGGCAGGAGATTCACTCTCCTCACTGACCAATGGTCGGTTGCCTTCATGTTCAATAACACACAGCGGGGCAAGATCAAAAATGACAAAATCTTGATGTCGAGGATCGAGCTCTCCACCTACAATTACGAGATTGTGTATCGCCCCGGTAATAAATTTAGAGTATCCAATTCTTTTTTTTCCAATAAAGGGGCAATTCAGCATGGCCAACTCATCTACCCTGCACATCTTTCTGGGTTGTGGGAGTGAGACCCACGCAGGAAGAATGTGAAGAACTAACTTTCACGTATAGAAGATGTGGTGAAATGTATTCACCAGGAGATGTGGTGCCTGTGTAACCATTAACCTTTAAGGATTGAGCTGGAACCACGGTGGGCTCGGCCTCTGGCTCCGCCCCCCGGGGACGGTATATAGTCCTGTGCTCAGTGGGTGGCGCTCATTTGTACGGAAGTCACTGGCAGGCTAGTTCTTTGTGTAACAGAGCCTTCGTTCACTTGTTCATATGGTCTTGCTGTGAATGGATGGTATATCAATTTATGACACAAACAATGTCACTATGAACGCCGCTTTCAAGCCAGAAAAACTCGACTTAGACGCCCGTGCCCCAGAAGCCAAGGGGATCTTCTCTCACTGGCTCCGCTGCTTCGAGGCCGACCTCGGCTCCTCCGAAGCGCCTATCCCCGTAGCTCGCCAGCTGCACCGCCTCCGTGCCCGGGTGAGCCATCGAATTTCAGTTTTGATCAAAAAGGCGGCCACGTACGAGGCAGCGGTCGCGATTCTGAAGAAGCGCTTCATCAAGCCTGTAAACGAGGTGTTCGCGCGGCATCTGCTCACTACCCGCCGGCAGCATGCAGGTGAATCTTTGGACAAATATCAGGAAAACCTGACCCGACTCGCCAGAAACTGTAATTATCAAGACGTGACGGCTGAGGAGCACATGAAGCTGCAGAACCGGGACACCTATGTGGCTGGGGTCCGCTCTAATTACGTCAGGCAGCGACTGCTGGAAAACGGGGCTACCGACCTGCAGGACACGGTAAAACTACAACGAGGTAGCCTACCAGAACCTCAGCGCGTTCCCCGCGGACACAGCGAGCCCCACATGGGCCCCACCGATGCGGATGTCCCAGTCCTGGCCACGCCACAGGTCTGTGCCACGCGGCTGCCCGCCCAGACCGGGAAACCGTCATGCTACTTTTGAGGCCAGGGCCAACACCCACGGCAGCGTTACCCAGCCCGCTCCGTGACATGCAGCGACTGCAGCAAAAAGGGTCACTTCGCCAGAGTCTGTCTGGCCAGATCGAAAGCCCAGAAACCGAAAGCTCCTCAGGCCAGACCCATGGGCTCACAGGCCCGCAGACCCCGTAATGCGACTGCGTGCCTGTCGGAAACGCCCCCTTCAGACGCGTCATCAGCCACGTGCAACTTGTGGGGGCGGACATCTTCAGCTCAATCCGACACGTGCGACTCGTGGGGGCCGCAATTTTATGACCCAGATTCCTCCGACTACACTGATTACCCGCAGCTCGGCGCCATCGCCCTCGACCAGTCGCGGCCGAAGCACCTGAAGAGTTCCATGATGGTCGCCCGATCAACGGGCAAGAGACCCCCTTTCTCTTCGACACCGGGAGCACGGAGAGCTTTGTACACCCCGAAACGGTAAGGCGCTGCTCCCTGCGCATCTACCCCGCATCTCAAACGATCTCCCTCATCTCCGGATACCATTCGGTCCGGATCCGGGGATACTGTGTCGCGAACCTCGCGATACAGGGCGCAGAGTATGCCCTTTTAAGCTGTTTGTCCTCCCTCACCTCTGCGCCCCTCTACTGCTTGGACTGGACTTCCAATGCAGTCACCGAAGTCTGACCCTGAAGTTCGGCAGACCCTTACCCCCCTCACGGTATGTAGCCTCGTGACCCTTAAGGTCGCCCCCCCTCGCTCTTCGCGAACCTCATCCCCGACTGTAAGCCCATCGCCACCAGGAGCAGGTGGTACAGTGCACAAGATATGACTTTCATCAAGTCAGAGGTCCAGCGACTCTTGAGAGAGGGGGTCATTGAGGCCAGCAACATCCCCTCAAGTGGTGGTTGTCAGGACTGGGGAAAAGAACCGGATGGTGGTGGACCACAGCCAGACTATTAACCGGTTCACGCAACTGGACGCGTACCCCCTCCCCCGCATTGCGGAGATGGCCAACCAGATCGCGCAATACCGGGTTTTCTCTACGGTCGATCTGAAGTCTGCCTACCACCAGCTCCCGATCCGCCCAGAATATCGGCACTACACGGCTTTTGAAGCAGCCAGCCAACTCTTCCACTTCCTCAGGGTCCATTTCGGCGTCACCAATGGGGTCACGGTCTTCCAGAGAACGATGGACCGAATGGTGGACCAGTACGGGCTGCGGGCTACATACCCGTACTTGGACAATGTCACCACCTGCGGCCATGACCAGCAGGACCACGACGCCAACCTTAAGAAGTTCCTCCAGCTAAGTCGCACAATTCGGCAGCTCCCGGTGGAAAGGACTTTTGGGCTCTTAATAGGAGCCCCAACGGCAATTTTAACGGCTAAAAACACTGTGCGGTAAACCAGAAGGGAATCCCCCCTGGACACGGATGGAAAAAGGAGAGGAAAGTGGCCGGATTGCGGTGGATCCTCTAGAGCAGCGGCCAGGAAGGCAGGCACAAAGCAAGATGGCGTCGGAAGGAGGCAGTTTAATATGGGGCCCTGACCAACAAGAGTTCCTGCGGCGTTGCGTGGAAGAACTTAAAAAGGAGATGAAGAAGGAGCTGTTGGCCCCGATATTACAGGCGATTGAAGGGTTAAAGGAGGAGCAAAAGACCCAGGAGCAGGAGCTTCGGGTCGTGAAGGCAAAGGCTGCTGAGAATGAGTACGACATACAGGGCCCGGTGGTGAAGACAGAGATGCACGAGGCACAACACAAAAGGTGTGTGGAAAGGCTGGAGGTGCTGGAGAATAATGCGAGGAGGAAGAATTTAAGGATTCTTGGTCTTCCCGAAGGTGCAGAAGGGGCGGATGTCGGGGCATATGTGAGCACGATGCTGCACTCGTTAATGGGATAGGAGGCCCCGACGGGCCCGCTGGAGGTGGAGGGAGCCTATCGAGTTATGGCGCGAAGATCGAGGGCTGGAGAAATTCCGCGAGCCATAGTGGTGAAATTTCTCCGATATAAGGACAGAGAGACGGTCCTCAGATGGGCCAAGAAAACTCGGAGGTGGGAGAACGCGGTGATCCGCGTATATCAAGATTGGAGTGCGAGGTGGCGAGAAGGAGGGCAAGCTTTAATCGGGCCAAGGCGGTGCTGCACAAAAGGAAGGTTAAATTTGGAATGCTGCAGCCGGCAAGACTGTGGGTCACACATCAAGGGAAACACCACTACTTTGAAACGGCAGAAGAGACGTGGATATCTATTGTCGAGGAGAAACTGGAAGAAGCGGGCTAGAAAAAGAACGTTTGGGACAAAGTGGTGGGGTGAATATGTGGGGTGAAGGGGGGGAAAAGGGGGAAGAGATGATTTCCCAAGTTGTTAATCCTGCGACCCTGTAACTTTTCTCTCTTCCCCATGTCGTGGGGGAGGAGGGGAGGGAGGATGAGGAGCTGGGGGCGCCGGCCATTGGGGGTGGGGCCAAATGGGAAGCGCGGGCTTTGTTCCCGCACTATGGTAATCATGGCGGGAACAGGGAAGCAGGAAGGAGGGGGCCTCGCACAGTGGGAGCCGAGGTCACGGGGGGGAGCTGAGGTCGGCCAGAGTTTGCTGACTTCTGGGAGGAACATGAGGGGTGCAATTACGCTAGTGAGGGATCTAGCGGGGGGGGGGTTGGTTAACTGGGTTGCTGCTGCTGGGGAGAAGGGGGAGCTGGTATGGGCTGGGGTGGTCGGGGCGGGAGGGCGCCGTTGGGGGGAGATACGGCTACGTGGGAACCGGGTGAGGAGCTGGATTGAAAAAGGAGATGGCTAGTCGACAAGGGGGGGGGGGGGGGGGGGGGGGCTAAAGAGCCCCCCAACCCGGCTGATCACGTGGAATGTGAGAGGGCTGAATGGGCCGATTAAGAGGGCACGGATACTCGCACACCTAAAGAAACTTAAGGCAGATGTGGTTATGCTCCAGGAGACGCATCTGAAACTGATAGACCAGGTCAGACTACGCAAAGGATGGGTGGGGCAGGTGTTTCATTCGGGGCTAGACGCAAAAAACAGGGGGGTGGCTATACTAGTGGGGAAGCGGGTAACGTTTGAGGCAAAGACCATAGTGGCGGATAGTGGGGGCAGATACGTGATGGTGAGTGGCAAATTGCAAGGGGAGGCGGTGGTCTTAGTGAACGTATATGCCCCGAACTGGGATGATGCCAACTTTATGAGGCGTATGTTAGGACGTATCCCGGACCTAGAGGTGGGGAAGTTGGTAATGGGTGGAGATTTTAATACGGTGCTGGACCCAGGGCTGGACAGATCGAGGTCCAGGACCGGAAGAAGGCCGGCTGCAGCTAGGGTGCTTAAGGACTTTATGGAGCAGATGGGAGGAGTAGACCCCTGGAGATTTAGTAGACCTAGGAGTAAGGAGTTTTCGTTTTTCTCCTATGTCCACAAAGTTTATTCACGAATAGACTTTTTTGTTTTGGGAAGGGCACTGATCCCGAAGGTGACGGGGACGGAGTACACGGCTATAGCTATTTCGGATCACGCTCCACATTGGGTGGACCTGGAGATAGGGGAGGAAAAAGAACAGCGTCCACCCTGGAGAATGGACATGGGATTATTGGCAGATGAGGGTGTGTGTTTAAGGGTGAGGGGGTGTATTGAAAGGTACTTGGAACTGAATGATAATGGGGAGGTTCAGGTGGGAGTGGTCTGGGAGGCGCTGAAGGCAGTGGTTAGAGGGGAGCTGATATCTATTAGGGCACATAAAGGAAAGCAGGAGGGTAGGGAAAGGGAGCGGTTGTTGAAAGAACTTCTGAGGGTGGACAGACAATATGCGGAGGCACCGGAGGAGGGACTGTACAGGGAAAGGCAAAGGCTACATGTAGAATTTGACTTGTTGACTACGGGTAAGGCAGGGGCACAATGGAGGAAGGCACAGGGTGTACAGTACGAATATGGGGAGAAGGCGAGCAGGTTGCTGGCCCACCAACTGAGGAAAAGGGGAGCAGCGAGGGAGATAGGGGGGGTGAGAGACGAGGAGGGAGAGATGGAGCGGGGAGCGGAGAGAGTGAATGGAGTGTTCAAGGCATTTTATGAAAGATTATATGAAGCTCAGCCCCCGGATGGGAAGGAGAGAATGATGTGCTTTCTGGATCAGCTGGAATTTCCTAAGGTGGAGGAGCAGGAGAGGGCGGGACTGGGAGCACAGATTGAGACGGAGGAAGTAGTGAAAGGGATTGGGAGCATGCAGACGGGGAAGGCCCCGGGACCAGACGGATTCCCAGTTGAATTCTATAGGAAATATATGGACTTGCTGGCCCCGCTACTGATGAGAACCTTCAATGAGGCGAGGGAAAGGGGGCAGCTGCCCCCGACTATGTTAGAGGCAACGATATCGCTCCTCCTAAAGAAGGAAAAAGACCCGCTGCAATGCGGGTCCTATAGGCTCATTTCCCTCCTGAATGTGGACGCTAAGATTCTGGCCAAGGTAATGGCAATGAGGATAGAGGATTGTGTCCCGGGGGTGGTTCATGAGGACCAAACTGGGTTTGTGAAGGGGAGACAGCTGAATACAAATATACGGAGGCTGCTAGGGGTAATGATGATGCCCCCACCAGAGGGGGAAGCGGAGATAGTGGTGGCGATGGATGCCGAGAAAGCATTTGATAGAGTGGAGTGGGATTATTTGTGGGAGGTGTTGAGGAGATTTGGCTTTGGAGATGGGTATATCAGGTGGGTACAGTTGCTGTATAGGGCCCCGATGGCGAGCGTGGTCACGAATGGACGGGGGTCTGATTATTTCCGGCTCCATAGAGGGACGAGGCAAGGATGTCCTCTGTCCCCGTTATTGTTTGCACTGGCGATTGAACCCCTGGCCATAGCATTGAGGGGTTCCAGGAAGTGGAGGGGAGTACTCAGGGAAGGAGAAGAACACCGGGTATCTCTGTATGCGGATGATTTGTTGCTATATGTGGCGGACCCGGCGGAGGGGATGCCAGAGATAATGCGGATACTTGGGGAGTTTGGGGATTTTTCAGGGTACAAACTGAACATGGGGAAAAGTGAGTTGTTTGTGGTGCATCCAGGGGAGCAGAGCAGAGAAATAGAGGATTTACCGTTGAGGAAGGTAACAAGGGACTTCCGGTACTTGGGGATCCAGATAGCCAAGAATTGGGGTACACTACATAGGCTTAATTTAACGCGGTTGGTGGAACAGATGGAAGAGGACTTTAAGAGATGGGACATGGTGTCCCTGTCACTGGCAGGTAGGGTGCAGGCGGTTAAAATGGTGGTCCTCCCGAGATTCCTTTTTGTGTTTCAGTACCTCCCGGTGGTGGTCACGAAGGCTTTTTTCAAAAGAATCGAGAAGAGTATTATGAGTTTTGTGTGGGCTGGGTAGACCCCGAGAGTGAGGAGGGGATTTTTGCAGTGTAGTAGGGACAGGGGGGGGCTGGCACTACCGAGCCTAAGTGAGTACTACTGGGTCGCCAATATTTCAATGGTGTGTAAGTGGATGGGAGAAGGGGAGGGAGCGGCGTGGAAGAGATTGGAGAGGGCGTCCTGCAGGGGGACTAGCCTACAAGCAATGGTGACGGCACCGTTGCCGTTCTCACCGAAGAAATACACCACAAGCCCGGTGGTGGTGGCTACATTGAAAATTTGGGGGCAGTGGAGATGGCATAGGGGACAGACGGAAGCCTCGGTGCGGTCCCCGATAGGAAATAACCATAGGTTTGTTCCGGGGAGAATGGATGGGGGATTTGGAGCATGGCAAAGAGCAGGGGTAGCACAATTGAGAGATCTGTTCGTGGATGGGACGTTTGCGAGTCTGGGAGCGCTGACGGAGAAATATGGGTTGCCCCAAGGGAATGCATTTCGGTATATGCAACGGAGGGCTTTTGTGAGGCAACAGGTGAGGGTATTCCCGCAGCTCCCGACGCAGGAGGTGCAGGATAGAGTGATCTCAGAGACATGGGTGGGGGATGGTAAGGTGTCGGACATATATAGGGAAATGAGGGACGAGGGGGAGATCATGGTAGATGAGCTGAAAGGGAAATGGGAAGAAGAGCTGGGGGAGGAGATTGAGGAGGGGCTGTGGGCTGATGCCCTACGTAGGGTAAACTCATCGTCCTCGTGTGCCAGGCTAAGCCTGATACAATTTAAGGTGTTACACAGGGCGCATATGACTGGAGCACGGCTTAGTAAATTTTTTGGGGTAGAGGATAGGTGTGCGAGATGCTCGAGAAGCCCAGCGAATCACACCCACATGTTCTGGTCATGCCCGGCACTACAGGGGTTTTGGGTGGGGGTGGCAAAGGTGCTTTCGAAGGTGGTGGGGGTCCAGGTCGAACCAAGCTGGGGGTTGGCTATATTTGGGGTGGCAGAAGAGCCGGGAGTGCAGGAGGCGAGAGAGGCTGATGTTTTGGCCTTTGCGTCCCTAGTAGCCCGGCGCAGGATATTGTTAATGTGGAAGGAAGCCAAACCCCCGGGTGTGGAGACCTGGATAAACGACATGGCAGGGTTTATAAAGTTAGAACGGATTAAGTTTGTATTAAGGGGTTCGGCTCAAGGGTTCACCAGGCGGTGGCAACCGTTCGTCGACTACCTCACAGAAAGATAGAGGGAATGGAAAAGAAGAAGACAACAGCAGCAACCCGGGGGGGGGGGGGGGCGGGGAAGGGGGGGGGGCGGGGGGGGGGGGAATCGGACGGACTCTCAGGGATGTTATTGTATATGTATAGGCACTTGTTATAGGTAATGTATATTGGACTGTTGGATTGTATCTTTGGAGAGTATTTATTTTTGACAAGGCAATTTAGTTTTGTTTTTGTTTCTGTTCATATATTATTTATCTATTTGTTTAAAACTGGCCACTGTTATTTATATTGCTTTATTGTTGTTTAAAAGAAACACTACGTACTGTTATGTTTGGCCAAAAAATCTTGAATAAAATATATTTTTTTTAAAAAAGAAGTTCCTCCAGCCCGCCCAATCCTTCAACCTCACATATAATAGGGAGAAGTGCGTTTTCCGCAGAACCCGGCTAGCCATATTCGGCTATGTCGTGGAAAACAAAGTCCTGGGGCCCGACCCCGACCGCATGCGCCCCTCACGGAACTTCCCCTTCCCCACAGCCTCAAGGCCCTCAAACGGTGCCTGGGGCTTTTCTCATACTACGCCCAGTGGGTCACCAACTACGCGGACAAGGCCCGCCCACTTATTAAGATCACTACATTCCCCCTGACAGCTGAGGCCCGCTCGGCCTTCAGCCGCATCAAGGCCGATGTCGTTAAGGCCGCCATGCACGCGGTGGACGAGTCCATCCCTTTTCAGGTAGAGAGCGATGCTTCAGGCATCGCCCTGGCTGCTACCCTCAACCAGGCGGGCAGGCCCGTAGCCTTCTTCTCTAGAACCCTCAATGCTTCCGAGATTCGACACTCTGTTGAGAAGGATGTGCAAGCCATTGTGGAAGCAGTGCGGCATTGGAGGCACTGCCTAGCTGGTAGGAGGTTCACCCTCGTCACCGACCAACGGTCGGTAGCCTTTATATTTGACAATGCACAGTGGGGCAAGATTAAAAATGATAAGATCTTGAGGTGGAGGATCGAACTCTCCACCTACACTTATGATATTAAGTATCATTCTGGGGAACTCAATGAGCCATCAGATGCCCTGTCCCGCGGTACTTGCGCCAGCGCGCAGGAGGACCGACTGCGGGCTCTCCACAACGACCTCTGCCACCCAGGAGTCATCCGGCTTGTCAATTTTATTCAGTCCCACAACCTGCCCTACTCCACCGAGGTGGTCAGAGCCATGACCAGGGATTGCCAAGTCTGCGCGGAGTGCAAACCGCAATTCTATCGGCCAGACAAGGCCCATCTGGTAAAGGCCTCCCGGCCCTGTGAGCGCCTCAGTATCGACTTCAAGGGGCCACTCCCATCCATCAACCGCAATCTGTACTTCCTGACCGTCATTGACGTGTACTCCCGCTTTCCTTTCCTGTCCCTTGCCCCGACCTGACCTCGGCCACAGTAATAAAGGCCCTGCACAGCACCTTCACACTGTTTGGTTTCCCTGCATACATCCACAGTGACCGGGGCACATCGTTTATGAGCGATGAGCTGCGTCAGTACCTGCTCGGTAAGGGCATCGCCTCGAGCAGGACTACCAGCTACAACCCGCAGGGCAACGGGAAGAACGCGACAGTATGGAAGGCCGTCCTTCTTGCCCTCTGGTCTAGAAGTCTCCCAGTTCTCCGCTGGCAGGAGGTCCTCCCCGACGCGCTCCACTCCATTAGATCGCTCCTCTGCACAGCCACGAATGAGACCCCTCACAACCACTTGTTTGTCTTCCCTAGGAAGTCCACCTCCGGGGTCTCGCTTCCATCTTGGCTGACAACTCCGGGGCCTGTCCTTCTCTGGAGGCATGTGAGGAGCCATAACACCGACCCCCTAGTCGAGAGGATCCAGCTGCTGCAAGCAAACCCCCATTACGCCTATGTCGTGCACCCAGACGGACGGCATGATACAATCTCCCTACGGGACCTGCCGCCCGCTGGTTCCCCTGCCAACGCGCCCCCCCAGATCCCAGCATCGCCTACCGCCACCAACCGTGTCTCTTTCGCCCCCTGGGGCTCCTGTATACTCCCGCGCCTGCACTGCCCCCCCACTCCTGCACTGCCCCCCGCGCCGTCACAGCAGCCACCCACCTGCCGACCACTACCCAGCAACCGTCCCCGACACGCCGGGCGGAAGCTCCGAACAACACGCTCTCGGAGTCACCATCATCTACGACGTCCGTGCCTGCCTCACCTCCAGAGCTGAGGAGGTCTAAAAGGACGATCCAGCCTCCGGATAGACTGGACATCGGACCCATGTCACCCCCGCCAGACTTTGTGTATTTTTAAACAGGGGGTAAATATGGTGAAATGTATTCACCAGGAGATGTGGTGCCTGTGTAATCTTTACCCTTTAAGGATTGAGCTGGAACCCCGGTGGGCTCCGCTCTGGCTCTGCACCCGCACCCCCCCCCGCCCCCCCGCCCCCCCCAGGACGGTATATAGTCCTGTGCCGAGTGGGTGGTGCTCATTTGTACAGAAGTCACTGGCAGGCTAGTTCTTTGTGTAATAAAGCCTTCGTTCACTTGTACATATGATCTCGCTGTGAATTGATGGTATATCAGAAGATGAGTTTGCTCTTGAAAATTAGAACTTGATGAACTTCAAATATCAGGGGCGGGATTCTCCGACCCCCCGACGGGTCAGAGAATTGCTGGGGGCGGCGTATATCCCGCCCGGCCGCCCCGCGATATTCTCCGGCCCCCCCCCAAATCCCATCGACGTGAATCGCGCCGCGCGCCTTGGAGAATGTCGAGGACCGGCGCGACGCAATGGGCCCCGGGGCCGCCCCAATTCACCGGGCCGAAGTGGGGCGGAGGTGGGGGGAGGGACTGGGGAGGGAGGGGCTGGGTGGATGGAGGGGCTGGGCGGAGGGAGGGGCTGGGAGGGAGAGGCTGGGGGGAGGGGCTGGGGGGAGGGGCTGGGGGGGGAGGGGTTGGGGGGAGGGGCTGGGAGGGGAGGCTGCGTGATGGAGAGGGCGCGTGATGGAGAGAGTGTGTGCCAGGGAGGCGAGGGGGGGTGCGGGGAGGGCGAGTGATGGAGAGGGTGCGTGGTGGAGAGGGTGCGTGATGGAGAGGGTGCGTGATGGAGCGGGTGCGTGATGGAGAGGGTGCGTGCCAGGGAGGAGAGGTGGGGTGCGGGGAGGGCAAGTGATGGAGAGGGTGCGTGCCGGGGAGGAGAGGGAGGAGGGGGTTGGAAAGGGTGCGTGCCGGGGAGGAGAGGGGGGGCGTTTGGGGAGGGTGCGTACCGGGGAGGAGGGAGTGGGGGTTTGGGGAGGGTGTGTGCCGGGGAGGAGAGGGGGGGAGGGGGAGGGTGCTTGCCGGGGAGGAGGGGCGGGGGGGGGTTTGGGGAGGGGGCGTGCCGGGGGGGGGGGGGGGGGGAGTATCCGCCTGGCCATGTACCAGCTGGCAACAGTCGCGACCATGCAGCCCATGGCACCTGGCTGGGGGGGGGTGGGGTGGTATGGGCAATGGCGACATGTCGTCTATCCCCCCCACCCCCTGCAGGCCGTTATGTTTGGTCATCACCCAGCGATGTTGGCCGCCGTGGCGGGAGCCGCACCTCTACATGTTGCCCTGGGGAGCTGGAGCAGGAGCGTGCCAGGGAGGCGGCGGAGGCTGCCGCAGAGGAGCGTGCCGCAGGGAGGCAGGTGGCAGCCGCCGAGGCTGGAGGGCCGCCTGCACAACAGGACGAGGAGGAGGAGGAGGTGGTGGTGGTGCCGTGCGTACCGGCCCCGATCGTCGTACCAGGACCTCACGGACCGGGCATGCAGGAGGAGACTCTGGATGAGCCGGGAAACTGTGGCACACATCTGCCACCTGCTGGCACAATGTGGCACTGGGGGAGGACAACCTCTCCCCGTGGCCATCAAGGTTACGGCGGCCCTGAACCTCTCTGCAATGGGGTCATTCCAGGCGCCCTGTGAGGACCTGTCCGGCATCTCGCAGACATCGGTGCACCGGTGCATCCGTGCAGTGACAGAAGCCCTGTATGCCATGGGCTGGTTGCTGGGAGACAGGGGTTACCCATTGCGGTCGTGGCTGATGACACCTATACGGAGGCCACAGACTGACGCGGAGAACCGCTACAACGATGCCCATGCAGTGACCAGGGTGTGATAGAGAGGTGCTTTGGGCTGCTAAAGGTGCACTTCAGGTGCCTGGACCGCTCTGGAGGGGCTCTCCGGTACCCGTCAGATAGGGTCGGCCGCATCGTTGTGGTCTGCTGCGTCCTGCACAGCATAGCACAGCAGAGGGGCGATGTGCTGCAGGCAAAGGAGGGGGAAGGGGAGGACAAACAAACAAAGAACAAAGAAATGTATAGCACAGGAACAGGCCCTTCGGCCCTCCAAGCCCGTGCCGACCATACTGCCCGACTAAACTACAATCTTCTACACTTCCTGGGTCCGTATCCTTCTATTCCCATCCTATTCATATATTTGTCAAGATGCCCCTTAAATGTCCCTATCGTCCCTGCTTCCACTACCTCCTCCGGTAGTGAGTTCCAGGCACCCACTACCCTCTGCGTAAAAAACTTGCCTCGTACATCTACTCTAAACCTTGCCCCTCTCACCTTAAACCTATGCCCCCTAGTAATTGACCCCTCTACCCTGGGGAAAAGCCTCTGACTATCCACTCTGTCTATGCCCCTCATAATTTTGTATACCTCTATCAGGTCGCCCCTCAACCTCCTTCGTTCCAGTGAGAACAAACCGAGTTTATTCAATCGCTCCTCATAGCTTATGCCCTCCATACCAGGCAACATTCTGGTAAATCTCTTCTGTACCCTCTCTAAAGCCTCCACATCCTTCTGGTAGTGTGGCGACCAGAATTGAACACTATACTCCAAGTGTGGCCTAACTAAGGTTCTATACAGCTGCAACATGACTTGCCAATTCTTATACTCAATGCCCCGGCCAATGAAGGCAAGCATGCCGTATGCCTTCTTGACTACCTTCTCCACCTGTGTTGCCCCTTTCAATGACCTGTGGACCTGTACTCCTAGATCTCTTTGACTTTCAATACTCTTGAGGGTTCTACCATTCACTGTATATTCCCTACCTGCATTAGCCCTTCCAAAATGCATTACCTCACATTTGTCCGGATTAAATTCCATCTGCCATCTCTCCGCCCAAGTCTCCAGACAATCTAAATCCTGCTGTATCCTCAGACAGTCCTCATCGCTATCCGCAATTCCACCAACCTTTGTGTCGTCTGCAAACTTACTAATCAGACCAGTTACATTTTCCTCCAAATCATTTATATATACTACAAAGAGCAAAGGTCCCAGCACTGATCCCTGTGGAACACCACTGGTCACAGCCCTCCAATTAGAAAAGCATCCCTCCATTGCTACCCTCTGCCTTCTATGGCCTAGCCAGTTCTGTATCCACCTTGCCAGTTCACCCCTGATCCCGTGTGACTTCACCTTTTGTACTAGTCTACCATGAGGGACCTTGTCAAAGGCCTTACTGAAGTCCATATAGACAACATCTACTGCCCTACCTGCATCAATCATCTTAGTGACCTCCTCGAGCGTGATGGAGAGCAGCAAGACGAGGCGCAGACCTCCCCAGATGAGGAGGATGAGGGCAATTGTCAGGACAGACGGTGTGGACATGGACAGGAGGCTGTCCACCGTTACCGGCTGGGCCAGCGGGCACGGGACAGGCTGATAGCCGCCCGGTTCACGGACTAGGGGGGGCGTGGGAATCGCCGACTATGGGCACAGATTTCACACCACGGCACCAGCCTACCACCCTCACCCCACCCACCCAACACCACCACCCCCACCCCACCCAACCAACACCAACCACCCTCACCCCACCCACCCACACCACCACCCCCACCCCACCCAACCAACACCAACCACCCTCACCCCACCCACCCAACACCAATCACCCGCACCCCACCCACCCAACACCAATCACCCTCACCCCACCCACCCAACACCAACCACCCTCACCCCACCCACCCAACACCACCACCCCCACCCCACCCACCCAACACCAACCACCCTCACCCCACCCACCCAACACCAACCCCCCTCACCCCACCCACCCAACACCAATCACCCGCTCCCCACCCACCCAACACCAACCACCCTCACCCCGCCCACCCAACACCAACCACCCTCACCCCGCCCACCCAACACCAATCACCCGCACCCCACCCACCCAACACCAACCCCCCTCACCCCACCCACCCAACACCTACCACCCTCACCCCACCCACCCACCAGCCTACCACCCTCACCTCACCCACCCAACACCAACCACCCTCACCCCACCCACCCAACACCAATCACCCGCACCCCACCCACCCAACACCTACCACCCTCACCCCACCCACCCACCAGCCTACCACCCTCACCTCACCCACCCAACACCAACCACCCTCACCCCGCCCACCCAACACCAACCACCCTCACCCCGCCCACCCAACACCAATCACCCACACCCCACCCACCCAACACCAACCCCCCTCATCCCACCCACCCAACACCTACCACCCTCACCCCACCCACCCACCAGCCTACCACCCTCACCTCACACACCCAACACCAACCACCCTCACCCCGCCCACCCAACACCAATCACCCGCACCCCACCCACCCAACACCAACCACCCTCACCCCACCCACCCAACACCAACCACCCTCACCCCACCCACCCAACACCAATCACCCACACCCCACCCACCCAACACCAACCACCCTCACCCCACCCACCCAACACCAATCACCCTCACCCCACCCACCCAACACCAACCCCCCTCACCCCACCCACCCAACACCAATCACCCTCACCCCACCCACCCACCGGCCTACCACTCTCACCCCGCCCACCCAACACCAACCACCCTCACCCCACCCACCCAACACCAATCACCCTCACCCCACCCACCCAACACCTACCACCCTCACCCCACCCACCCACCAGCCTACCACCCTCACCTCACCCACCCAACACCAACCACCCTCACCCCACCCACCCAACACCGATCACCCGCACCCCACCCACCCAACACCTACCACCCTCACCCCACCCACCCACCAGCCTACCACCCTCACCTCACCCACCCAACACCAACCACCCTCACCCCGCCCACCCAACACCAACCACCCTCACCCCGCCCACCCAACACCAATCACCCACACCCCACCCACCCAACACCAACCCCCCTCATCCCACCCACCCAACACCTACCACCCTCACCCCACCCACCCACCAGCCTACCACCCTCACCTCACACACCCAACACCAACCACCCTCACCCCGCCCACCCAACACCAATCACCCGCACCCCACCCACCCAACACCAACCACCCTCACCCCACCCACCCAACACCAACCACCCTCACCCCACCCACCCAACACCAATCACCCGCACCCCACCCACCCAACACCAACCACCCTCACCCCACCCACCCAACACCAATCACCCTCACCCCACCCACCCAACACCAACCCCCCTCACCCCACCCACCCAACACCAATCACCCTCACCCCACCCACCCACCGGCCTACCACTCTCACCCCGCCCACCCAACACCAACCACCCTCACCCCACCCACCCAACACCAATCACCCTCACCCCACCCACCCAACACCAACCCCCCTCACCCCACCCACCCAACACCAACCACCCTCACCCCACCCACCCAACACCAACCCCCCTCACCCCACCCACCCAACACCAATCACCCTCACCCCACCCACCCACCAGCCTACCACTCTCACCCCGCCCACCCAACACCAACCACCCTCACCCCACCCACCCAACACCAACCACCTTCACCCCACCCACCCAACACCAATCACCCTCACCCCACCCACCCAACACCAACCCCCCTCACCCCACCCACCCAACACCAATCACCCGCACCCCACCCACCCAACACCAATCACCCTCACCCCACCCACCCAACACCAACCACCCTCACCCCACCCACCCAACACCAATCACCCTCACCCCGCCCACCCGACACCAACCACCCTCACCCCACCGGCATGTGCACCACCCCTCCATTGCACATCCACCTGCGGCACAACGGGCCGGGCTCACACGGCCGCCGGTGGAAGCGTGTCTATTGCAGGCCATGGAGGATGTAGAGCTCTGGGCTCTACATCGTTGGACAATGTCATGGCCACCGTACCACCTTCCACCCGGACCATCCCTGCATGCGGCCGTGACACTGCAGCACACGGTCCCGTCATCTGCCCGGGGGGATGGCGAAGGTGACCCCTGGAGGGAGGGAGGGGGGGCACACTCACCTGAGGTCGACGTTCTATCCCCCATACACACCCACTGCCGCTCACCTCACACCCCCGCACGCATCGGACAGAGCACAAAGGCAGCTTCTGTAGGTGTGAAAGTGATTTTAATAACAAACAGTTCATACACGTGCCCTCGCCCCAGAACTAATCTGTGCCCTGCGCACGTGCCAACTTACTCAGTGTCTAATGTTTTGTCCTTACGGGCCCTATGACTACGGGCCCAGACGGTGCAGAACTGGAGGTGGACTCCTGTGATTCCCGCCCTGTGACTGGGGACCCCTTTGGCGGCCGTTTCCTGGGGCGGCCCAACCTAGATGGGCCAGGCTACGCCTCGGCCGACTGGGATGGCGAGCTGCCAGCCTGTCCTGCCCATTGCCCACCAGATGCACCTGGGACGGAAGGGGGGGGGCGGGGGGAGTCCGAGGTGTCGCGGTGTTCCAGGACCTCTCCTACAGGTGGACCCGGAACGGCCCCCAGAACCTCCTCCTCCCTTGGGGTGCCCGATGGCCCCCGGGTCCCTACATGAATCGGGAATGCGAAGGGACCGAGCACCCAACGCCCCCCAACACCTGACGCTGCCAGTCCAGGAGGCCCACCCTGGTATCGACAAGGGTCTGCAGGTTTGCAGCCATTGAGCTCAGGGAGTTGGCCATCCATCCCTGTCTGTGTCTGGGCGACGCCGGCCAGCACCTGGGTAATGGCACCGATGCCCTCAGCGATGGCCTGCAGAAACTGGGCCACAGCGTTGAGTACCTCTGTGATCTGCTGCTGGCTCTGGCTGATGGCTGCCTGTGAGAGGGCAGCGATGTCCTGGGCCACGAAAGCCCCACACCTTGCATACTGCGACCCATGTCTGACACCGTCGCGGCCATTGCCTCCACCGCAGACGCCACACGTGCGGTGACAGCCTGGGAGGCACGCATGACCGGCACCACCACATGTTCCTGCACGCAGGTGAACTCCTCCACCTTCGTCTGCAGCTGCCGCAAGCCGGCCGTCACCCACTTCGGTCGTCCCTTGGTCCGTGCCTGCATCGGGTCTATGGGTGGGTGTGGTAACGCCAGGAACCCGGGACCCGTCTGGGCGGCAGATGGTTGCCTGCGCCGGGCTGCCCTCCGACCACCCGGCCCCTCGGCTGCTCCGGCCTCCACCTGCTGTACCGGGACGGCTGTGTTGTGAGCACCAGTTAGTGGCCCAGATACCTCATCGCTAAAGTGCCCAGCCCGAGGTGAGTGTCTCTGCGATGGTGGAGGGTGTAGGAGATAGCAGTGGCATAATGGCGTGCTGCTCATCCGACCCGAAGTCTGGGGTCCCCTGGAGTGGTGATTCCTGTCCATTCATCCCCCGTATGTGGGTGCTGTGTGCGTCAGTGTCCTGGGTCGGCTGCGACGGGGGCCTGTTGCTGTGGCTGCCCTCCTCATCGCTGGGTGTGGCTGTAAAAGCATGGACCGTTGTCGCTCATCCCCGTGAGCGGTATCCCGTGCCAGGCGAATGATTCTTTACAGGCTGAACGCCTTCGACGTGAGGTCGGACAGTTTCACCACTTCTGGGTAACTGGAGAAGTAGTCGACCAGGAGTATATAGTCACACCCCTTGGCGTGAAAAAGGTCTACACCTACTTTGGACCATGGAGAGTTCACAATCTCGTGCTGTTGCAGTGTTTCCTTGGGTTGAGCTGTTTGAAACTTCTGACAGGTGGGACAGTTGAGGACCGTGTTGGCAATATCCTGGTTAATGCCCGGCCAGTAAACCACCTCCCGAGCTCTGCGTCGGCATTTCTCGACTCCAAGGTGACCCTCATGGAGTTGACCCAGCACCACAGCCTGCATGCTTTGAGGAATAACGATCCTGTCGAGTTTCAGAAGGATTCCCTCCACAACCGTCAGCTCGTCTTTAACATTAAAGAATTGGGGACATTGTCCCTTCTGCCAGCCATGGGTAAGGTGCTGCATCACTCGCTGCAGTAAAGGATCCTTGGCCGTTTCCTCACGAATTTGGACCACCCGTTCGTCAGAGGCTGGGAGGTTGGTGGCACGCTATTGGTGGCACACAATTGCACTTGCGCTTCTATGTGGCAGATAAAGACACCTTGTTCACACGGTGTGGTGATGGACCGGGATGGGGCATCTGCAATGATCAGCTCTTTGCCTGGCGTGTAGACAAGTTTGAAGTCATAGCGGCGGACTCGAAGAAGAATTCGCTGTAACTGAGGTGTCATGTCATTTAAATCCTTCTGGATTATGTGGATGTGGTGATCTCTGTAGGTGCATGCACACACGCGGTTAATGGGTAGATAGCAGCACCACATGATTACCAGAGGGCTGGACCAACAGGGGTATAAAGGGCAGCCACACGGAGTCCCTGTCTCTCTCTCGGGTGTGCTGTGAACAGGAAACATCAGAATCACATAGATAGTTAGTGGAGTTACATTTAGTTACAATTGTCAAATCTTGTTATCCAATTCCTAGTTCCCATGTTAAGGTAAAGAATTCACGCATTAATAGTTATAGTTACTCAATAAGCCTTTGTTGTTACTGGACGAGTTCGAGTCTTCTTCAACAAGACCTCACCATCAGCCAAGGATTGAGTAACACGTGTTTTCGACCACGCAGGTAACACTACATGGTACCACGGAGTGTGTTGGCCTTAACAATGAAACTAGCTAGCTTAGGTTCGACAGACAAGAGAAAAGGAAAAAAAAAGAAAAAACTTGGATAAGATATTCGGCCAAGGAAGGCATCGCTACACTCGGATCTCTCGGGCACAAACCGGTAAGATGGAATCACTTCCAGAACACCTCAGAACCTCTGGTAATCTCCAGTATAATTGGAAGATTTTCCTGCAACAATTTAATTTGTTTCTGGAAATTAAGGACCTGACCGCTGCGCCAGGTAAAGAAAATTGCATACCTCTTAGCTGCGGCAGGAAAACCGGCCATGGAGATATATAACTCATTTACCTATGCCGGAGGGGAGGACAAGAATAAGTGGGACACAATTGTAAAAAAATTCGATACCCACTGCAAGTCGGAGGTGAATGGAACATTTGAACGCTTCAGGTTCACCAGGCGTATACAAAGACCAGGAGAATCATTCAGCAGCTTTCTCACTGACTTAAAGCTGCTGGCCCAATCCTGTAATTATGAGACCCTCCGTGACTCCCTCATCAGAGACCAAATTGTCAGCGGCATTTCTGATGAGGGACCCAGAAAATCTCTCCTTAAGCACAAAAATCTTGATCTTGAAATGGCTACACAACTATGGTCTGCTCATGAAATCACTGAAGTTTACTTACCGGGACTAAGGCCTCCACCACGAGGCTGGAGCAGTCAAAATGGTGGCCCAGGCTTCTCAAAGGCGCTCCGCCACCGGCAATCCCACGCGCACAAATCTGCAAGTGGCCCACACACATGCGCAGTTCGCACGGAGACTGGAAACGACTGAGAATGCTACTGCGAAAGCGTGAACATGCCAGGACGGCGTCATGACGTGTCATAACTGCGGACACGCCCACTTAAAAGGGCAATGTCCAGCTTATGGCAAACAGTGCCTGAGGTGTGGAAAGTACAACCACTATGCCTTCAAATGTCAAGCTATGCTACAGATGACTTCCATGGGACAACAACTAAGACCCTGCGACGTTTGGAACGTGGCATCTATGGACCACCAACCAATATTCAGTGATTACCTGTCCAAAAACGATGACCTTGCCTATGATGACTCCTACCGTGTGGCCACGGTCACAGTCGCGGATTAACCTTACTTCACCACGCCTCATCCAAAATGCCCGAAAGTGAACAAATAGGGGTTTAAAGTCTCAAAACAAAAAATTATTTTCCCCAGCGACAGAATAAAGGTCGAGCTTCCACTTACAGTTAAAGATCACTGCCGCAGCACCCTGAAACATACCGTTTGCAACACCTAAAGAGAAGAGCACAATGACAAATCCATAGGAAAAGATTTGTTCATTAACGATGATTACTCAGGGGATGAGTTCCTCATTGGACAAATAGAGCACCATGACACATCCTTGACAAGAAGCGATGATTTGCTCGCTGACGAATGCCACTCAGCCATGGATCAGTTCTCCGGATCTGATGGTCATTACGGCAGCAACATGGGTGCCAAGTCCCATACGTGTCACATGGTGGGAGAATCCAGTACCATGAAGCTCGTTGACAAAATGGATGACAACCACATGTCATATATCCTAGCAGAAGGCGACGCCACGCAGAGAGCACAGATTGACTCCACTGAGGGAGTGATACCGGCCTCCATAGTGAGCTCGTTGACAGGCTCCAGAATGGCCATAGCGACAGCCGTGAACGAGGAAGACTATGACGGTCTATCTGCCTTGTATGAGCAGCCAGCAGCAGACATTAAATGTCTACCCACTGTTGATCAAAGCAGTGAACAAAACCACAACAACAACAACAACAGATCTCGTGATTTTGTGTCTGCGCCGCAGCAATCACCCAACCCAGCTTGCAAAAAAGATGACATACGGGGTCAACACTGCAAGCACAAAAGAAAAAGTCCGCCACTAACGTCAACTTATTTCAACCATTCCGATGTCTCATGATGTCCTCACGGACACATAAACACTGACGGTCACAACGACATGGCGACATCACCACTGCCACCTCAACGACAGGCGAAAGATCAACCCACCTGATCAAACGCATACAGTCTGGACTCACAAAGTATTTTGTTAGAATTGGAATTTTTAAACGTTGATTGACTTTGTACAGTCATTAATACCATCCCATTCTGTCCACAGCGTTACTTGTTTTATCAGTTCCCAGTTGACTTATTCATTATGTTTGTTTTGTTTTCATTCCACCATACAGAAAACCTGTACCACATTAAAAAGGGGGAGATGTGGTGATCTCAGTAGGTGCATGCACACAAGGGGTTAATGGGTAGATAGCAGCACCACATGATGACCAGAGGGCTGGACCAACAGAGGTATAAAGGGCAGCCACACGGGGTCTCTGTCTCAGCTGTGCTGTGAACAGGGAAACATCAGAATCACATAGTTAGCGGAGTTACATTTAGTTACAATTGTTAAATCTTGTTATCCAATTCCTAGTTTCCATGTTAAGGTAAAGAACTCATGCATTAATAGTTATAGTTACTCAATAAACCTTTGTTGTTACTGGACGAGTTTGAGTCTTCTTCAACAAGATCAGAGGACCTCACCATCAACCAAGGATTGAGTAACACGTATTATCGACCACGCAGGTAACACCACAGTGGACTAGAGGCCGGTGGTCCGTTTCCACCATGGGAATGCTCCTATCCAGAATCATTTTTGCAATCCTTTCCTCTACATCTCTGGAACTTTTCGGAGGCCTATAGAAAACTCCCAACAGGGTGACCTCTCCTTTCCTGTTTCTCACCTCAGCCCATACTACCTCAGTAGACAAGTCCTTATCAAACGTCCTTTCTGCCACCGTAATACTGTCCTTCACTAACAATGCCACCCCTCCCCCTCTTTTACCACCTTCCCTGGGCTTACTGAAATATCTAAACCCCGGAACCTGCAACAACCATTCCTGTCCCTGCTCTATCCATGTCTCCGAAATGGCCACAACATCGAAGTCCCAGGTACCAGCCCATGCCGCAAGTTCACCCACCTTATTCCGGATGCTCCTGGCGTTGAAGATGACACACTTTAAACCACCTTCCTGCCTGCCGGTACACTCCTGCAACCTTGAAACCTTACTGATTACCTCACTACTCTCAACCTCCTGCATACTGGAGCTACAATTCAGGTTCCCAACCCCCTGCTGAATTAGTTTAAACCCTCCCGAAGAGCATTAGCAAATTTCCCCCCCCAGGATATTGGTACCCCTCTGGTCCAGGTGTAGGCCATCCCGTTTGTAGAGGTCCCACCTACCCCAGAATGAGCCCCAATTATCCAGGCATCTGAAACCCTCCCTCCTGCACCATCCTTGTAGCCAGGTGTTCAACTGCCCTCGCTCCCTATTCCTCGTCTCGCTTGCACGTGGCACGGGTAACACCCCAGAGATAATAACTCTGTTTGTTCTAGCTCTAAGTTTCCACCCTAGCTCCCTGAATTCCTGCCTTACATCCCTATCCCTTTTATTGCCTATGTCATAGGTGCCAACGTGGACCACGACTTGGGGCTGCTCCCCCTCCGCCTTAAGGATCCTGAAAACACAATCCGAGACATAATGGACCCTGGCACCTGGGAGGCAACACACCAACCACGAGTCTCTCTCGTTCCCACAGAATCTCCGATCTATCCCCCTAACTATGGAGTCTCCAATGACTAATGCTCTACTCCACCCCACTTCCCTTCTGAGCAACAGTAACAGACTCTGTGCCAGAGACCTGTACCCCATGGCTTACCCCTGGTAAGTCCCCATCCCCACCAGTATCCAAAGCGGTATACTTGTTACTAAGGGGAACAACCACAGGGGATCCCTGTACTGACTGCTTCCTCCCAGCCCCTCTCACCGTCACCCATCTATCTTCATTCTTCAGAGTAACTACATCCATGAAGCTTCTATCTATGACCACATCTGCCTCCCGAATGATCCGAAGTTCATCCAGCTCCAGCTCCAGTTCCCTAACGCGGTTTCTGAGAAGCTGGAGATGGGTGCACTTCCCACAGGTGAAATCAGCAGGGACACTGACGGCGTCCCTCATCTCAAACATTCTGCAGGAGGAACATCCCTGCCATCCCCTCTAGATAAAACAAGAAAAAGAAAGGAAGAGCTTACCTTATATTCACTCAACCCCTTAGGTTAGAGGAGGTGGAAGGGTGGGGGACACTACAAATGTAGTGCCTCAGGTTTAGCAACCGCCCAACTTATATATAGGTACTACAAACCTTCCCAGAAATCCCCACGGCCGATTTCCGGTTTCCTGCAGCTCTGAAAAAAAAACTGAAGGCCGCTTCTCCTGCAAGGCAAGTTTTTAAAGAGGGAAATTTACCTTCCCGACAGACCCCTGGCCACTGCTCCCGTTGACAAACTGAAGCTTGGTGCTTCGTTCTCCTTATTGTAATTGAGATTAAGGAGTTTGGCGGTGTGGAGAAATTTGAGAAGGTTAGCGTCGTGGTCCGGAGTCAAAAAGGCAGGAATTCTTGTGCCCATCGATTTTCACCGTTGTCGTTGCGGTTGCGAGGTTGTGGGGCCGGGATAGGTCGAGGGTGATCGAGGCGAGCTGCAGCTGATGCTGGGAGGCCCAGGGCTGGTCAGCGGTGGTGGCAGGCAATGAGCGGCCAGACGAGCTTCCCGACGAGCAAGGGTCCTGAGGCGCCGTCCAAAAGAAGATGGCGGCGCCAACGGGCCGCACGTGGCCTGCGGAGAAGAAGATGGCGGCGCCAACGGGCCGCACGTGGCCTGCGGAGAAGAAGATGGCGGCACCCACTAGCCGCACGTGGGGGTGTAGGAATGCTGGGCCTTGAAACAGCGGCGGCCGACTGGGCCTGGCACACAGCAGCAAAATGTCCCTTCTTTCCGCAGGCGTTGCAGGTTGCGCTCCGTGCCGGGCAGCGCTGCCGGGGGTGTTTGTTCTGCCCGCAGAAGTAGCATTTGGGCCCCCTGGGGTTGGCTGGCTGCCGCGCGATGCAGGCTTGCAGTGGGCTGGGGTCGGTAGCTGGTGGGGCCCACAATGCCCATGAGGGTGCCGTGCGGTCGGGGGCGTACGACTGGACATTACGGGTGGCCACTGTTAACAAGTTCACGAGCTGCCTGGTTCCCACAAGATCAAGCGTACCCCCCTCCAATAGGTACTGGCGGATGTACGCCGACCCCAACCCCATAACAAAAGAGTCTCTGATTAAAAGTTCTGTATCCTGGACTGCCGAAACTGCCTGGCAGTCATAGTTCCTCGCCAGGATGTACAGGGCACACCAGAAATCGTCTAGGGACTCACCGTGGAGTTGCTGTCTTGTGGACAGGAGGTGCCTGGCGTATAGTTAGTTGACCAGCCGAACGTAATGTCCTTTCAGGAGCTCCATTGCTTCAGCGTAAGTGGGCGCATCCCGGATGAGAGGAATAATGTCAGGGCTCACCCGTGAATAAAGGACCTGGAGTTTCTGTGTGTCCGAGGGTTTCTCAGCGGATGTTCGGAGGTAGCTTTCGAAGCAGGCCAGCCAGTGGGCAAAAGCGGATGCAGCGTTGGCTGCTTGAGGGCTCAGCTGTAGGCGATCAGGCTTGATGCGAAGTTCCATCATTTTAAAATCTTTGCTCAATAAATTGATGCACTATTAATTACTACAAAGACGAAAGTAGTGAATAATCAAGGCTTTATTGAGCAAAGATGTGTGGCCTCCTGTAGCTGCTACCAGAATGGGAGCAGCACCGGTGAGTACACACATTTATACGCCGCCTACTGGGCGGAGCCAGCAGGCAAAGATTTACCCATGTACCTCTAGTACAGGAGTCTTACCGTACTACATCTAATATACATCTAATACAGTTAATGGTGACTACCACAAGAGTAACGACAACAATCTCTCCCTCAACGTCAGCAAAACTAAGGAGCTGGTCATTGACTTCAGGAAGCAAAGTACTGTACACACCCCTGTCAGCATCAACGGGGCCGAGGTGGAGATGGTTAGCAGTTTCAAATTCCTAGGGGTGCACATCACCAAAAATCTGACCTGGTCCACCCACGTCGACGCTACGACCAAGAAAGCACAACAGCCCCTATACTTCCTCAGGAAAGTAAGGGAATTTGGCATGTCCACATTGACCCTTACCAACTTTTACAGGTGCACCATAGAAAGCATCCTATCTGGCTGCATCACAGCCTGGTATGGCAACTGCTCGGCCCAGGACCGCAAGAAACTTCAGAGAGTTGTGAACACAGCCCAGTCCATCACACAAACCTGCCTCCCATCCATTGACTCTGTCTACACCTCCCGCTGCCTGGGGAAAGCGGGCAGCATAACCAAAGACCCCTCCGACCCGGCTTACTCACTCTTCCAACTTCTTCCATCGGGCAGGAGATACAAAGGTCTGAGAACACGCACTACCAGATTCTTCCCCTCTGCTGCCACACTCCTAAATGATCATCTTATGGACTGATCTGATCTCTTCACACATCTTCTCCACCGAGTAGTAGTACACCCGTGTATGCTGCACCCAATGCCTGTGTCTATGTATTTATATTGTGTATTTTATTTTTGCCCTATTATGTATTTTCTTTTCATGTACGGAATGATCTGTCTGAGCTGCTCGCAGAACAATACTTTTCACTGTACCTTGGTACACGTGACAATAAACAAATCCAATCCTGAGCTGAACTCAGAGATCAGGCTGCCATTTTGAAAAGGTGCCCCGATCTCTAAGTAAGCTTGTTAGTCCCCCACACCCCACACCCATGGGTAATATCACCCCCATACATATGGGCACTATCCCACCCCCCCCCCCAAGTGAGGGCACACCGCTATGGGGTCCCTGGGGGTCCCCCTCTACACCCCAGCCCTCTTACATCACCCCCTCCCTTCCAGGACACCCACCGATCACCCCTCCAACCTCCCAGAGGCTCCTACTTACCTGCCCTGCATACCCCCTCTTCAAACACCCCTCCACCCTCCTTTCATGGGCATGGATCCCCTCTCACCCCCTGGTCCTTGGCAGTGCCACCTTAGCACTTGGGAACATGCACTGCCACCCTGGCCCCCAGGCAATGCTCCTGCCAGCTTGGCAGTGCCACCTAAACACCTTGGCAGTGCCAGAGCAGCAGTGCCAAAGTGCCAAATGGGCAGTGCCAAGGTGCCTGCATTCCAGGGGGAGGGCCAGGGGTCCACCCTGCACTGACCCTGACCACCCTGGGGTCTCAAGCTGCTTTAGTTGTATTATCCCATGTTCTATAGTTAACTTTAACCTCCCCAGAACTAAATATTATATTTAACCACAAGACCATAAGACATAGGAGCAGAATTAGGCCACTCAGCCCATTGAGTCTGCTCCACCATTCAATCATGGCTGATATTTTCTCATCCCCATTCTCCTGCCTTCTCCCCATAACCCCTTATCCCCTTATTAATCAAGATATTACTATGACATATAATATGACTATAACATATTACTATGAACCATGATAGCCATGATGTGGAGATGCCGGCGTTGAACCTGGGGTGAGCACAGTAAGATGTCTTTCAATACCAGGTTAACAGGTTTGTTTCTTTTAAAAAATATATATTTTATTAAAGTTTTTCAATCACAATTTTTTCCCCTTACAAATCAAGCAAAAGAGAAATTAAAAGTACAAGTAACATGATAACTGCAATCTAACATTGAGTAACTAACTAACATGGTAAACTAACCAAATAACATAAAATGAAACTCCCCCCCCCATCCCCCTCCCCCTCCCAGAACCCAAACATCTTACCCCCCCGCCCCCCACCCCCTGGGTTGCTGTTGCTGGTCATCTATCTTCCCTCTAACGTTCCGCTAGGTAGTCGAGGAACGGTTGCCACCGCCTGGTGAACCCTTGAGCCGATCCTCTCAGCGCAAACTTAATCTACTCCAGTTTTATGAACCCGGCCATATCGTTTACCCAGGCCTCCAGTCCGGGGGGTTTCGCGTCCTTCCACATGAGTAAAATCCTACGCCGGGCTACTAGGGACGCAAAGGCCACGACATCGGCCTCTTTCGCCTCCTGCACTCCCGGCTCATCCGCAACTCCAAATAAAGCTAACCCCCAGCCTGGCTTGACCCGGACCTTCACCACCTTCGAGATCACTCCCATCACTCCCCTCCAATACCCCTCCAGTGCCGGGCACAACCAAAACATATGTGTGTGGTTTGCCGGGCTTCCGCCGCACCTCCCACACTTCTCTCATCTCCCGGAATATCTCTGACACCTTGCCCTCCCCGACCCACAACCCCGAAAGCACTCTATCCTGGATCCCCTGTGTCGGGAGCAGCGGAAATTCCCTCACCTGTTGTCTTGTGAACCTGCATAGACCTAAAGAAATTTCCCCGGGGCAGCTTATACTTTTCCTCCAGCGCTCCCAAGCTCGCAAATGTCCCGTCTATAAATAAATCTCCCACTCTCCTAATTCCCAACTGGTGCCAGCTCTGGAATCCTCCATCCAGCCTCCCTGGGGCAAACCTATGGTTGTTCCTAATTGGGGACCCCACCAAGGCTCCCAACACACCTCTCTGTCGCCTCCATTGCCCCCAGATACTTAATGTTGCCGCCACCACTGGGTTCGTGGTAAATCATTTTGGTGAGAGCGGTAGTGGCGCCGTCACCAGCGCTTCTAGACTCGTCCCTTTACAGGACTTCATCTCTAGTCTTTTCCACGCCGCTCCCTCTCCCTCTATCATCCATTTACGAATCATCGCCACATTGGCGGCCCAGTAGTAGTCGCCCAAATTCGGCAGCGCCAGTCCCCCTCTGTCTCTACTACGTTGTAAGAACCCCCTCCTTACCCTCGGACCCTTCCCTGCCCACACGAAGCTCGTGATGCTCCTGTCTATTTTTTTTAAAAAGGCCTTAGTGATCAGTATAGGGAGACATTGGAACACAAATAGGAACCTCGGGAGGACCATCATCTTAATTGCCTGCACTCTGCCCGCCAGTGACAGCGGCTGCATGTCCCACTTCTTGAAGTCCTCTTCCATTTGTTCCACCAGTCGTGTCAGATTGAGTCTGTGTAAGGTTCCCCAGCTCCTGGCTATCTGAATCCCCAGGTATCGAAAGTTTCTTTCCACTCTCCTTAACGGTAGGCCATCTATCCCTCTGTTCTGGTCCCCAGGGTGTATCACAAAAAGTTCACTCTTTCCCATGTTAAGCCTATATCCCGAGAAATCTCCGAACTCCCTCAATATCTGCATGACCTCTGTCATCCCCCCCACTGGGTCCGCTACATATAGCAGTAGGTCATCCGCGTAGAGTGACACTCGGTGTTCCTCTCCCCCTCTAATCACCCCTCTCCATTTTCTGGAGTCTCTCAGCGCCATGGCCAGTGGTTCAATTGCCAACGCAAACAGTAATGGAGATAGCGGGCATCCCTGTCTTGTTCCCCTGTATAGTCGAAAATACTCCGACCATTGCCGACCCGTGACCACACTTGCCGTTGGGGCCCCATAGAGGAGTTTGACCCAGCATACAAACCCGTCCCCGAACCCGAACCTCCTCAGCACCTCCCATAGATACTCCCACTCCACCCTATCAAATGCCTTCTCTGCATCCATTGCCGCCACTATCTCTGCCTCCCCCTCTACTGGGGGCATCATTATCACCCCTAATAGCCGTCGCGCGTTGACATTTAGTTGTCTCCCCTTTACGAATCCTGTCTGGTCTTCGTGCACCACCCCCGGGACACAATCCTCTATCCTCGTTGCCAGCACCTTTGCTAGCAATTTGGCGTCCACATTTAGCAGTGAGATAGGCCTATAGGACCCGCACTGCAGCGGATCTTTATCCCGCTTCAAAATTAGCGATATCGTCGCCTCCGACATTGTCGGGGGTATGGTCCCCCCTTCTCTGGCCTCGTTAAAAGTCCTTACCAACAGCTGGGCCAGCAAGTCCACATATTTTCTATAAAATTCCACCGGGAACCCATCTGGTCCCGGGGCCTTCCCTGCCTGCATGTTCCCCAGCCCCTTGGTAACCTCGTCCATCCCAATTGGTGCCCCCAGGCCTTCCACCTCCTGCTCCTCCACCCTCGGGAACCTTAATTGGTCCAAAAACTGCCGCATCTCCTCTTTTCCCTCCAGGGGTTGGGACCTATAAAGTCTTTCGTAAAAGGTCTTAAACACCTCGTTTATCTTCCCTGCTCTCCGCACCATAGCTCCCTTTTCATCTCTAATTCCCCCTATCTCCCTCGCCGCTGTCCTCTTTCGCAGCTGATGGGCCAACAGGCGACTAGCCTTTTCCCCATATTCATATCTCATCCCCTGTGCCTTCCTCCACTGCGCCTCCGCCCTCCTGGTGGTCAGAAGGTCGAACTCCGTCTGGAGTCGTCGTCTCTCCCTGTATAGTCCTTCCTCCGGGGCCTCCGCGTATTCTTTATCTACCCTTAAAATCTCCCCCAGTAATCTTTCCCTTTCCTTGGCCTCTATTTTCCCTTTGTGGGCCCTGATGGAGATCAGCTCTCCTCTGACCACCGCCTTTAGTGCTTCCCATACTACTCCCACTCGGACCTCCCCGTCGTCATTGGCCTCCAGGTATCTCTCGAAACATCCCCGCACCCTTCCACAGACTCCCTCATCTGCCAGCAATCCCACATCTAATCGCCAGAGTGCACGCTGCTCCCTCTCCTCTCCTAGTTCCAGGTCCACCCAATGTGGGGCATGATCTGAGACAGCTATGGCTGAATACCCAGTTTCTTCCACCCTCGAGATCAGCGACCTTCCCAAAATGAAGAAATCTATCCGGGAATACACCTTGTGAACATGGGAGAAGAAGGAGAACTCTTTGGCCTTCGGCCTAACAAATCGCCATGGATCCACTCCCCCCATTTGGTCCATAAACCCCTTAAGCACATTGGCCGCTGCCGACCTTCTTCCGGTCCTAGATCTAGATCTATCTAACCCTGGGTCCAACACGGTGCTGAAGTCTCCCCCCATTATCAGGTTTCCTACCTCCAGGTCCGGGATACGTCTCAGCATCCGCTTCATGAATCCCGCATCATCCCAATTCGGGACATATACGTTAACCAACATGACCTCCGTTCCCTCCAGTCTGCCACTCACCATCACATATCTGCCTCCGCTATCTGCTATAATGCTCCTAGCTTCGAATGATACCCATTTCCCCACCAGTATGGCCACCCCTCTGTTCTTTGCATCCAGCCCTGAGTGGAACACCTGTCCCACCCATCCTTTCCTTAACCTAACTTGGTCCGCCACCTTCAGGTGCGTCTCCTGAAGCATAGCCACGTCTGCCCTCAGTCCTTTCAAGTGCGCGAACACTCGGGCCCTTTTAATCGGCCCATTTAGGCCTCTCACGTTCCACGTGATCAGCCGCACTGGGGGGCTACCTGCCCCCTTCCCGTGTCGACTAGCCATCACCCTCTCTAGGCCAGTCCCACGTCCCGGTTCCGCGCTCCCACCCGTTCCCCAGGTGGCGCATTCCAGCCCCGACCACCCTTTCTTTAACCAGTTCCTCTTTGATTTCTGCAGCAGCAACCCAGTTATCCTCCCCCCCCCCCCGCCCCCCGCTAGATCCCCATCTAGCGTGATTGCTCCCCCCATATTACTTCCGAAAGTCAGCTGACTTCAACTGAACAGGCTTGTTTCTAATCACTAGCTTTCGGAGCACAGCACATTCACCTGAGGAAGGAGCTGTGCTCCGAAAGCTAGTGCTGGACTTTAACATGGTATTGTAAGACTTCTCACTATGAACAACAGAAATGAATAATCCCGGTAGGCATCATTCTCGAATTGAGGAACAGCCAACGAGTAAAGACAGGATGAAAAAAGGGTTTGGCTCGACTGAAAAAACAAAATAAGGAAGCCAGGTCTCAATAGAGAGGTAATACCGAAATACACAGCTCTTCCTTTTAGGGAGACGGGCAAAATTAGGGGTGCAATGTGAAGGGGAACATAGGTTGAAAAAGTTTTAAATTGCAAAAGAGGGCATATTTGAGAAGTTTTTGAAGCCCAAAGTAAATATCATTCCAGACTTTGATTTCAGGGCTATGAAAGAATTGACCCAAACAATTTTGAGTCCACTTGTGGATATTATTCAGAGTTCTCTGGGTGCAGGCCAAGTCCTGGAACATTGACAAACACATCTTCAAAATAGGGAGAAGGATGAAGCATCAAATTATAATTCAATAAAACTTACTTGAAATGTTGGGAAAGTGCTTGAAAATATTATATACGAAAGAGTATCTTAAGGGACATGAATTAATCTGAGACAGTCATGGTTTTGAGTGGGATGCCATGCTTGACTAATTTATTGGATTTTCTTTTTAGATGACAGGTACAGTAGATAGGGTTAGCTACCAAGATTGCAAGGACAAATTTGACCCCGTCCCAAATTAAAGGCCAAGCATTGCTCATTGCACAGATGGGAATAGATTATAATATATTGCCAATGGTTGGGTGTTGGACAATACTGAGCTGCAGTTCATGGGCAGCTATCTGGTTGCCAGTCACAAATGGGGTTCAAGGTTCATTGCTGGAACTACTGTTGGTTCTATTTTTTCGTGAATGATTCCAAGGAAGGATTCTGTTCAAAGTGCCCAAATGTGAATATGATGCCAAATTGGGAGCTGTGGTGATTGGTAAAGATCAAGGAATTCAAAATGATTGTGAAAAACTCAATAGGTGGGCAGAGAAATGGCATGTGCAGTTTAATGTAAGGAAGTATAAAGTTGTAGCGTTTGACAGTTGGAAGGTAGATATGGATTATTTTCTGTAATAGGTTTGTATTTGAACAAGAGGGAGATCGTTGGGTTTAGGGGTAAGTTTCTAAACCATCCACACAACGCTGCTGGACTGTTAAAAAAACAGAAAACAGAATGCTGGTATTCATAGCAAGGCTTATAACAGATAAATCCAGATGGAGCTAGTTTAAACTGTATTTTACCTTGTTACGCCCACAATTTTGGCCTCCCTATTTCAAAAATCACGCTCCGTTGTTGAAGGGAGTGCAGAGAAGGGCAACTCAGTTGAGCCCAGAATTGAAGGGAGTGACTGCACTGGGTCTTCCCTTCTGGCAAAGAGAAGACTGAGAGGGGGAATGATAAAAAATTAAAATGGTGAACGGTTTGGACAAAATGGATCCCTAAAATCTTTTCTGGTCATACTTATTTTTTATTTTTATTTTTATTTTTATTTTATTTTTATTCTCCTCCATTTTCACATTTTCTCCCACATTTACATCCATCAACAATAAACAATAATCAGCAAGATATGTCAGTCCCCATAATAACAACAACGATCCCATCTACCCACCAACCCCAAAACCTCAACCCGCATGTTTACATAAACAAATTACAAAAATAAATCAGGGATTACCCGTAGTCACCCTTAATCTTACACGGCTCCCACCCCCCCACCCCAGGTCTCCAGCTCCTCCCGTCCACTGCCTCTTGTAAAACTCCTCCCCCTACCCTTGGTTCCTTCCCCCCCAACTTTACACCCCGGCTAGACCACTCGGACCCTGTTCTGCCAGGTTCCAATGACCGCAGCCCCTCCCCCCACCTCACTCCCGTTCACTGGCCGGCACACACCGGCCAGCGTGGAGGCCCCCGCCTGGGTCTCTTTCCCACTTGCCCGGCCCCAGGAAAGCCCAAAGATCCCCTTTTAGCACACAAACCCCGCCTATCCACCTACACCCCAAAGAACTCTCATTTTGAGTGAAAGTCCCGTCCCTTCCCTTGTCCAAATATATACCACCTTGGCTCCTTTAATCTCTACACAGTGATACAAAAAAGAAGAAAATACAGTCATGAGTTTACATCGGCACATGGCCCTTCCTCAATTTGTCAGTTCTGCCACAGTCCTTCTGCTTTCGCAAACTCCTCCGCTGCTTCTGCCATTCCAAAATAAAAGTCCCTGAGCTTGTAAGTCACCCTCAGCTTCGCTGGATATACAATGCCGCACTGCACCTTGCTAATGTACAGTGCCCTCTTCACCCGGTTGCAGGCAGCCCGCCTCCTTGCCAGCTCCACCGTAAAGTCCTGGTATACGCATATACCAGCTCCAGCCCACTGCACCACCCGCTTCTGCTTGGCCCAGCTCAGGACCTTCTCCTTCACCCTGTACCTACGGAAGCACAGAGTCACTGCCCTTGGCGGCTCACTCGCCTTTGGTACAGGCCTCCAAGACCGATGAGCCCGATCCAGTTCATATCGGGAGGGGTCCTCCCCCTCCCCCAGTAGTTTTGCCAGCATCGCGGCAAAATACTCAGTCGGCTTCGGTCCTTCAACTCCTTCGGGCAGCCCCACAATCCTCAAGTTCTGTCGCCTGGATCTATTTTCCAGGTCTTCCATTTTTCCTCACAGATCCTTGTTAGTATCCATCACCTTCCGCATCTCTTTCCCCATCGAGGCAAGTTGATCACCGTGCTGCAATAACGTCTCCTTCACTTCCTTCAGTGCTTCCCCTTGCTCTCGCACCTCCGCCACTGCGCTCGCCACCTCGTCCTCACCGGGGAAACCGCCTCCTCCACCAGCACACTCAAGGCCTCCCTCATCTCCTTCCTCACCGTCTCCATGCATTTCGCAATCTGCGCCAACTGCTTTTCAAATTCCGCAGCCATCACCTTGGTTATTTCTTCAGCCGTAAGCAGTGTGGCCTTCCCTGGTGCTCCAGCCTCCACTTTTCCTGGTGACCCCGCGGTGACCTTTCCACTCCCCGACGGACCTCCAGCTGTTTTTTTTTTCCAGCCGTTTTTTTGCTCACCCTCGACATTTTTCTTTGGGGTTTTTTTCCCCCCTGTGTCTTCTCAGTGCCTCCTCCGTGCTTTCTCCCTTCTTCTGCCGCCTCCGCGGACCCTGGGAGCCGTTCCCGAGCGGGAGCTCTCCATTGTGCGGCCGCCTCCCGCCCGCCGTCACCAGAAGTCCCTGGTCATACTTATAAAGTACTTACAACAAAGAAAAGAGGGACAGAGGGATTTATTTTTAATTAGATAATACCTTATGGGCTCAAGTTGTGGACATGCGACAGAGAGAGACAGAGAGAGTGAGTGAGAGATAGAGATAGAGACAAAAAGCGACACAGAGAGGGATAGATAGATAGATAGACAGACAGGCAGACAGACAGACAGATTGATAGATAGATGAGAGATGATAGACAGATAGATAGATGATAGATAGGTAGATAGATAGACAGATAGACAGATAGATAGACAGATAGATAGACAGATAGATAGATAGCAGACAGACAGACAGACAGATAGATAGACAGATAGATAGATAGATAGATAGACAGATAGATAGATAGATTCATTGATAGAGAGATAGAGAGAGAGAGAGAGACGGATATTTAAGATGTTAATTTGCAAAGTGACAGGACCGATTAGAATTGAGAAACTACATTGGTACCTTATCCATTTCAACGGAAACACTCAAAAGGTTATTGTACGCCATTTGTTCCAGTTTCGTTTTAGTTCTGACTATCTATCTTTCAGTGATTTTTTTAAGCTGGAAAAGGCAGATGATTTTCTCGTAATGTTGAAAGCAATTTTTTGTGGGAAGGAAACGGACCGTGAAGCTATGACTAAGACTATTCAATCAGCATCTGGGCCATCATTCTATCCTTTGCGACACAACAACTTACGGTACTAAAAGGAAAAGAACATTTAATCAATATGCATGGCACTTCCAGTCCATCATACGTGTGTATCTAGGCACAAGCGCAACTTTCCGAATCAGTATTATCTTCAGGAAACAAAGGCAATGTAATCAGCTAAAATATCAATAAATCTGCTTATTTTAAGATGACAACATTGGACCAATTTTTTTGTTGGAATGTCCAGGTGATTTATTTAAGTATGTGGCACCTTTAATATTTTTGTGTGCCCACATGGTAACTTAAAGGGGCAGACTCAGGGACTTAATGACTTAAGTGAGAGTTTGGTGACTGAGGGAGTTAGGTGAGGAGGGAGCAAGGTGCTCCTTTCATTTCATTTCCTCAAAGAGCGCGAAGGGAGCCAGGAGTTTACAGAGAGAGCAGCTGATTGGGAGCAGAGTCCAAGGGCGGAGTTCCAGTTGGTCCACAGGGCAGCTACATTCTGTAAGATAAGAGTTGTTTTGTTTGTTGGGGGCAGCAAGCTATCTTTGAATCATTTAGTAGAATCACCAATTTTAGAGGGTTCACTTGAGAGAGTAGCAGCACTATTTTTTTTTTTAAGGGCCGAACAGGTATTTAATTTTTTTTTCCTTTTAAATCTCTTACGGAATTCAGATCAGAGGGGACGCCTGCTCCTCCTGTAGGATGTGGGTGGTGAGGGACACCACTGGTGTCTCCACTGACTACACCTGCGGGAAGTGCACCCAACTCCAGCTCTTCAGAGACCGTGTTAGGGAACTGGAGCTGGAGCTGGATGAACTTCGGATCAACCAGGAGGCAGAGGGGATGATAGAGAGGAGTTACAGGGAGGTAGCCACACCCAAGGTGCAGGACAAGAGTAGCTGGGTTACAGTCAGGGGAAGGAAAATGAACGGGCAGACAGTGCAGGGATCCCCCGTGGCCGTTCCCCTTCAAAACAAGTATACTGTTTTGGATGCTGTTGGGGGGGATGACCTACCGGGAGAAGGCCCTAGTGGCCAGGTCTCTGGCACTGAGTCTGGCTCTGGGGCTCAGAAGGGAAGGGGGGAATAGAAAAGCAATAGTGATAGGAGACTCAATGGTTAGGGGAACATATAGGAGATTCTGTGGTCGCGAAAAAGACTCCCGGAAGGCATGTTGCCTCCTGTGTGCCAGGGTCAGGGATGTCTCGGATCGAGTCTACAGGGTTCTTAAGGGAGAGGGGGAGGAACCAGAAGTCGTGGTGCACATTGGCACCAACGACATAGCATAGAAAAGGGATGAGGATCTAAAAAGAGATTTTAGGGAGTTAGGAAGCTGAAGAGCAGGACAAGCAGAGTAGTAATCTCAGGATTGCTACCGGTGCCACGTGCAAGTGAGTCAAGGAACAGAGAGCGAGTGCAGCTGAACACATGGCTACAGGGCTGGTGCAGGAGGGAAGGCTTCAGATATGTGGATCATTGGGATACCTTCTGGGGAAGGTGGGACCTGTACATGAAGGACAGATTGCACCTAAACTGGAAAAAGGCACCAATATCCTGGGTGGGAGGTTTGCGAGAGCTCTTTGGGTTGGTTTAAACTAGTTTGGCAGGGGGACGGGAACCAGAGCAATGGATCAGAGGATAGGGTAGCTGTTAAACAGGCAGAAATAGTAAGCAGCGAGTCTGTGAGAAAGGATAGACAGTTGATAGGGCAAAGTTGCACTCAGGAGTGTAATGGGTTAAAATATGTATGTTTCAATGCAAGGAGTGTCTGGAAGTCAGGAATAAGGGAGATTAACTTAGAGCATGGATCAGAACTTGGAACTACGATGTTGTGGCCATTACAGAGACATGGATTTCACAAGGCAGAATTGTTGTTAGATATTCCAGGGTTTAGATGTTTTAAGAAGAATAGGGAGGGAGGTAAAAGAGGAGAGGGAGTGGCACTGTTAATGAGGGAGTGCATCACAGCTGCAGTAAAGGAGGTAGTCGAGGAGGGGTTGTCTACTGAGTCAGTATGGGTGGAAGGCAGAAACATGAAAGGAGCAGTCACTTTATTGGGAGTTTTCTATAGATCCCCCAATAGCTGCAGAGAGATAGAGGAACAGATTGGGCGGCAGATCTTGGAAAGGTGCAGAAGTAACAGAGTTGTTGTCATGGGTAACTTCAACTTTCCTAATATTGATTAAAACCTCCTTACTGCAAATGGTTTGGATGGAGCAGATTTTGTCAGGTGTGCACAGGAAGGATTCCTGACTCAATATGTAGATAGGTAGACTAGGGGGAGGCCATATTGGATTTGGTGCTTGGCAACGAACCAGGCCAGGTGTCAGATGTCTCTGTGGGAGAGCATTCCGGTGACAGTGACCACAACTCCTTGACCTTTACCATCGTCATGGAGAGGGATAGAAACAGACAGTATGGGAAGGTATTTAATTGGGGGAGGGGAAATTATACTGCTATTACACAGGAGCTGAGGAACATAAAGTGGGAACAATTGTTCTTGGGGAAATGCACAACAGTAATGTGAGGGCTGTTTAAGGCGCGCTTGCTGTGAGTGCTGGATAGTTTTGTCCCACTGAGACGAGGAAGGAATGGTAAGGTGAAGGAGCCTTGGATGACAAGAGAAGTGGAGCTTCTAGTCAAGAGGAAGAAGGAAGGTTGAGGAAGCAAGGATCTGGCACGGCTGTAGAAGGTTTCAAGGTAGCGAGGAAGGAACTCAAAAATAGACTGAGGAGAGCTAAAAGGGGGCATGAAAAAACCCTGGTGGGAAGGATTAGGGAAAACCCCAAGGCGTTCTGCACTTACGTGAGAAATAAGAGGATGATCAGAGTGAGAGTAGGGCTGATCAGGGATAGTGGAGGGAACTTGGGCCTAGAGTCTGCGGAGATGGGGCAGGCCCTCAATGAATATTTTGCTTCAGTATTCACTAGAGAGAGGGATCTTGTTGCTCATGAGAACAGCGTGAACCAGGTTAAAAGACTTGAACAGATTGTTATTAAGAAGGAGGACGTGCTGGAAATTTTGAAAAGCATCATAGATAAGTTCCCTGGGCCTCATGGGATATATCCAAGTTAACTACGGGAAGCGAGGGAGGAGATTGCTGCGCCGTTGGCGATTATCATTGCGTCCTCACTCTCCACTGGAGTAGTACCGGATGATTGGAGGGAGGCGAATGTTGTTCCCCTGTGTTAGCGGAAGAAATTGCTATATGTGTCAGGATTGGTATAATAAAGATGTCTCAAAGTATTGTAATAGAGGCAGCACTGTGGCGCAGTGAGTTAGCTCTGCAGCCTCACGGCGCCGAAGTCCCAGGTTCGATCCCAGCTCTGGGTCACTGTCCGTGTGGAGTTTGCACATTCTCCCCTTGTTTGCGTGGCGCCCCCACAACCCAAAGATGTGCAGGCTAGGTGGATTGGCCATGCAAAATTGCCCCTTAATTGGAGAAAATTAATTGGGTACACTAAATTTATTTAAAAAAACAAAAGTATTGCAATAGCACAAGTCAAGGGCAAACCAGCAGGCAAGGGGTTAAACTTATAACAAGGGAAAACCAGCAAGCAAGGGGTTAACGTCACCCACATTGGAAATGATTTCATCATCTCACAGAGCATTTGAATATGAAAAGGGAAACACAGGAGGTCCCAGTATGTCTAAGGGATCCATTGTCCAACACATTCGCACCTCTTCTAGAAGTTAAATATGTTAAGCACAAGTCCATGAGATTGTAAGGAAATATTGTGTTCTTTAATCATTTTCCCATTACGAGGACCAGAAAATATGCACACTGATTACTTTGTATTGTTCCGAATGATTCAGTGACGTCAATACCTGCTTGTGACTCCGAAGAACTTTAAATATATATGCATGTAATTCTGAGGACAGGCAGAGCTGACTTTTGCGAGCTACAGGATAGTCGCAGAATCTATCTCTCCTGTGTGCACAAAGTTTTTCCGAATTAAACAAAGTTTTACCAACACCACGCGGTCGAGAACAGACTTTGAGGTTTTTCTTCCCTCCAACACCCTGTTCAAGAAAGGGAATAAGGAAATCCCTGGGAATTACAGACCAGTCAGTCTTACATCTGTGGTGAGCAAAAAATTGGAAAGGATTCTGAGAGATGAGGGGCGAGATTCTCCGACCCCCCGCCGGGTCGGAGAATCGCCGGGGGCTGGCGTGAATCCCGCCCCCGCCGGTTGCCGAATTCTCCACCACCGGATATTCGGCAGGGGCGGGAATCGCGCCGCGCAGGTTGGCGGGCCCCCCCCCCGCGGTTCTCCGGCCCGGATGGGCCGAAGTCCCGCCGCTAAAATGCCTGTCCCGCCGGCGTAGATTAAACCACCTACCTTACCGGTGGGACAAGGCGGCGCGGGCGGGCTCTGGGGTCCTGTGGGGGGTGCGGGGCGATCTGTCCCCGGGGGGTGCCCTCACGGTGGCCTGGCCCGAGATCGGGGCCCACCGATCCGCGGGCGGGCCTGTGCCGTGGGGGCACTCTTTCCCTTCCGCCTTCGCCACGGTCTCCATCATGGCAGAGGCGGAAGAGACTCCCTCCACTGCGCATGCGCGGGAATGCCGTCAGCGGCCGCTGACGCTCCCGCGCATGCGCCGCCCGGAGATGTCATTTTCGCGCCAGCTGGCGGGGCACCAAAGGCCCTTTCCGCCAGCTGGCGGGGCGGAAATCCGTCCGGCGCGGGCCTAGCCCCTTAAGGTTGGGGCTCGGCCCCCAAAGATGCGGAGCATTCCGCACCTTTGGGGCGGCGCGATGCCCGACTGATTTGCTCCATTTTGGGCGCCAGTCGGCAGACATCGTGCCGATACCGGAGAATTTCGCCCAGGATTTATGATTATTTCAAAAAACATAGTTTGATTAAAGATAGTCAGCATGGCTTTGTGAGGGGCAGGTTACGGCTCACAAGCTTCATTGAATTCTTTGAGGATGTGACGAGACACATTGATGAAGGCCGGGCAGCGGATGTGGTGTATATGGATTTTAGTAAGGTATTTGATAAGGTTCCCCATGGTAGGCTCATTCAGAAAGTTAGGGGGCATGGGATACAGGGACATTTGGCTGTCTGGATACAGAACTGCCTGGCCAAAAGAAGACAGCAAGTGGTAGTGGATGGAAAGTATTCCGCCTCGAGGTCGGTGACCAGTGGTGTCCCACAGGGATCTGTTCTGGGACCTCTGCTCTTTGTGGTTTTTATAAATGACTTGGATGAGGAAGTGGAAGGGTGGGTTAGTAAGTTTGTCGATGACACGAAGGTTGGTGGAGTTGTAGATAGTGTTGAGGGCTGTAGCAGGTTACAACAGGACATTGACAGGATGGGCTGAGAAGTGGCAGATTGAGTTCAACCTCGATAAATGTGAAGTGATTCATTTTGGAAGGTCGAATTTGAATGCTGAATACAGGGTTAAAAGCAGGATTCTTGGAAGTGTGGAGGAACAGAGGGATCTTGGGGTCCACGTACATAGATCCCTCAAAGTTGCCACCCAGGTTGATAGGGTTGTTAAGAAGGCGTATGGTGTGTTGGCTTTCATTAACAGGGGGATTGAGTTTAAGAGGCGCGAGGTTTTGCTGCAGCTTTATAAAACCCTAGTTAGACCACACTTGGAATATTGTGTCCAGTTCTGGTTGCCTCATTATAGGAAGGATGTGGATGCTTTGGAGAGGGTACAGAGGAGATTTACCAGGATGCTGCCTGGACTGGAGGACATGTCTTATGAAAAAAGGTTGAGGGAGCTAGGGCTTTTCTCACTGGAACAGAAGGAAGAGCGGTGACTTGATAAAGGTGTACAAGGTGATGAGAGGCATGGATAGAGTGGATAGCCAGAGACTTTTCCCCAGGGCGGAAATGGCTTTCATGAGGGGACATAATTTTAAGGTGATTGGAGGAAGGTATAGGGGAGATGTCAGAGGTAGGTTCTTTACACAGAGAGTGGTGGGTGCGTGGAATGTACTGCCAGCAGAGGTGGTGGAGTCAGAGTCATTAGGGACATTTAAGCGACTCATGGACAGGCACATGGACAGCAGTAAATTGAAGAGGTGTAGATTAAGTTGATCTTAGATTAGGATAAATGGTCGGCACAACATCATGGGCCGAAGGGCCTGTACTGTGCTGTACTGTTCTATGTTCATGTTCTATAATTAAGGGTTGCTGTACAGCCATGTGATCTTGCAGTTTACCGGGAACATTACAATAGACGAGTCAGTCTTTGAACACAAAACATAAGAAATAGGAGCAGGAGTAGGCGATACATCCCTCGAGCCTTCTCCATCATTCAGTACAATCAGGGTCTGCCTCGATTCCACTTTCCCATGCTATATCCCTTGATTGGTCAGGTTGGTCAGTGACCAACCTAAACGAGTATGCCACCACCGTCACAAACTTAATCAGCAAATTTGTAGAAGACGGTGTGCCAAAAAAGGTAGTACGTATGTTCCCCAACCCCATGGCTTAATCGGGAACCTTGACTCCCAACTGAAGGCCACTCTGAGGCATTCAAGTCAGGTGTCCCTGACCAATACAAGAAATCCAGGTACGATCTCTGCAAAGCCACCTGGATGCCAGGAGACAACACCAGACGAAGCTAGAGTCACAGATTAACGCCACGGACTCTCGTCGGTTGGGCAAGGCTTAAACAACATAACGGGCTACAAAGCGAAGCCGTGTAGAATCTCAGGCAACAGCATACCCCTCTCCGCTGAACTCAATGCATTCTACGTTCAGTTCAAGTAGGAAGCCATCAAACCGCTGTCAACTGCCCCAGCAGCCCCGGACACACCCATACCCACCGTCACAGCTTCCAAAGTCAGATGGGCCTTCTTGAAAGTGAACCCTCGGAAAGCGATGGGTCCTGACGGCGTCCCTGGTCATGCACTCAGATCCTGTGCGACCAGCCGGCAGATGTGTTCGTGGACATCTTCGACCTCACCCTTCTCTGATCCGAGGTCCCCACTTGCTTTACGAAGACCACCATCATACCAGTGCCAAAGAAGAACCAGGCAACGTGCCTCGACAACTATCGTCCGGTGGCACTTGACATCGATCGGAATGAAGTGCTTTGAGAGGTTGGTCATGAGGCACATCATCTCCATCCTCCCAGAACACCTAGATCCACTGCAATTCGGATACCGCCGCAACCGGTCCACAGCTGACACCATCTCCCTGGCCCTACACTCATACCTGGAGCACCTCGACAAAATGGACTCCTAAATCAGACTCTTATTCATTGACTACAGCTCCGCCTTCAACCCCATAATTCCAGCCAAGTTCATATCAAAGCTGCAAAACCAAAGACTTGGCTCCTCCCTCTGCAACTGGACTCTTGACTTTCTGACCCATAGACCACAATCAGTAAAGATGAACAACACCTCCTCCATGGTAATCCTCAATACCGGGGCCCTGCAAGTTTTTAGCCCCCTACTATACTCCCTATACACATGACTGTGTGGCATAATTTGGCTCCAACTCTATTTACAAGTTTGCTGAAGATACGATCGTAGTGGGTCAGATCTCGAACAATGATGAGTCAGAATACAGGAGGGATATAGAGAACCTAGTGGAGTGGTGTAACAACAGCAAACACTCCCTCAATGTCAGTAAAACTAAAGAGCTGGTCAGTGACTTCACTGTAACTTCATTACAGTGTTAACGTAAGCCTACTTGTGACAATTAAGATTATTATTATTGGTGACTTCAGGAAACAAAGTATCGTAAACACCCCTGTCTGCATCAACGGGGCAGAGGTGGAGATGGTTGACAGCTTCAAATTCCTTGTATACGCATCACCAACAATTTGTCCTGTTCCACCCACATCGACGCTATGATCAAGGAAGCACAACAGCGTCTACTTTCTCAAGAAACTAAGGAAATTCAGTATGTCCACATTGACTCTTACCAACGTTTATAGATGCACCATAGAAAGCACCCTATCTGATTGCATCACAACCTGGTATGGCAACTGCTCGGCCGAAGACGATAAGAAATTACAGAGTCGTGAACACAGCCCAGTCCATCACGTGAACCCGCCTCCCATCCATTGACTCTGTCTACACAGCCCCTGGTGCCTTGGGAAAGCGGGCAGCATAATCAAAGACCCTTCTGTCATAATATACACCAGTATATCATGGTGCAGACACACACACTGATAGACACACAGTGGAACCAATCAACACACACAACACCGCAGCCAATCACCAGTTAGAGCACACGCATTATAAAGACAGGGGGCATCAGAGTTCCCGCTCATTCGAGCTGCAGCTTCCTAGTAGGACAGAGCTCACAGCCTGCAGCACAGACATTCACCATGTGCTGAGTGCATCGACTGGTTAGGACAAGGCAAAGGTCTTTAGTTAAAGCTAGTATCGTGTTAACCCACAGTGAAAGTATGTTAAACTGTTAATGACTCAATAAAATAGTGTTGCACTATTTCAAGTGTTGGTGACCTGTATGTGTTCCACGGATCCAGAGCGCCCAACTCAACACCTTCGCACCCAACTTACTCACTCATCCAACTTCTTCCATCGGTCAGGAGATACAAAAAGTTTGAGAACACGCACTAACAGATTCAAAAACAGCTTCTTCCTCGCTGTTATCAGACTCCTAAACGACCCTCTTATGGACAGATCTCTTCTCACATCTTCTCTACTGAGTAGTACTACACTTCTCTATGCTTCACCGATGCCTGTGTCTATGTATTTACATTGTGCATTTATGTTTGTCCTCTGGTTTTTTTCATGTATGGAATGATCTGTCTGAACTGTAAGCAGAACAATACTTTTCCCGGTACCTTGGTACACGTGACAATAAACAAATCTAAATCTCTGAGCGATCGAAAATCCATCTCTCTTAATCTTAAATATACTCAGTAATGGGGCAAACACATCCCTCTGAGCTAGGGAATTCCAAGATTCACAACCCTCTGAGCGAAGAATGTTCTCCTCATATGAGCCTAAAAGACTGACTCCTTATCCTGAGGCTGTGGCACAGGTTACTTGGGCTCTTACCACAGGAAACCTGCCCATCCTACATGTTAGTTGTAGATCACTTGTGTTTAATTATGTGCTAGTGGAGGGCATTACTTGGGGTTTCACTTGAACACATAAGAAGAGACACTGACTAGAATTATGATGTGATTAAGTTAGGAGGTACATGCTTGTAATATTTCACTCTGTAAATAAATGTAGGTCAGAGTAAAGATCGACTCCTTCATCAACTGGCTTCTTGGAATAGAAAACCAGGAACAAATCTTTTCTTTTAAATAAATTTGAGTACCAATTCTTTTTTTTCCAATTAAGGGACATTTTTCGCGTGGCCAATCCATCTACCCTGCACATCTTTGGGTTGTGGGGATGTGACCCACACAGACACGGGGAGAATGTGCAAACTCCACACGGATAGTGACCCAGGGTCGGGATTGAACCTGTGCCCTCAGTGCCGTGAGGCACCAATGCTAACCACTGCGCCACCGTGACACCAACCAGGAACAAATCTTTTGTGATAACACATCCCAGGCAAGTTTATAATTTCTTAGATATGGAGAAAAAACCCACACAGTATTCCACCCACTGATCGGCAGGTGTGCGCGATCTGGGGGGGGGGTTCTACCTTCTTCCGCGCCGACCCGCTGTGTGGCTCCTCCATGTTGCGCGGTAACCAATCACTATTTGTTGATACACCACTGTCAATGTTCTCTGTCGATTATTCTTTTGTCTGCTATGTACGTACTGTGTACGTTCCATTGGCCGCAGAAAAATACTTTTCACTGTACTTCGGTACATGTGACAATAAATATCAGTCAATCAACCCTCCTCCCCATCGCTCCCCAACCGTCCCCACCACCACCACCCCAGGAATTCGGTATGACTGTGCGACAGAATGACCAGCCCGCATGCAGGGATCACCCAGGTGGAAAGTGATACTGTGGGCAGGAGTCAGACGTTGTCAAATGGTGCTGAGCACAAGGGCTCATTGCAGAGCAGGTTGTCATCACCCTCCATCCTATGGACCAGACCCACTGTTACTGCCAAACCAGGACCCCCACCTCGTTGTGCTGCAGATATCTATCATGGAGGGGATGCAGGTGGGTGGGGGGGGGGTTGGAGGGGTGGGAAGTGAGGGGGTGTGGGGTTGGGATGTGGTGTCCGTGCCCCTGGCACGATGCGCAGCTGATGGTCACACACCAGCTGGATGTTCATTGAGTGCAACCCCTTTCGGTTTGTGTAGAGCGGCCTGTCATCACCGGTGCCTGTAGGATGACATGCATCCCGCTGATCGCCCCCTGGACACGGGGCATCCCGGCGATGTCAGCAAACCCTGCTGCCCGGCAACCTGGTGGGCTCGGTGACAGCGTGGATACCTGTGCACCGAGGTCAGTGAGATCCCGGACAGGTCCTCACCCGATGCCTGGAAGTACCCCATGGCGTAAAAGGTCAGGGCGACCGTCACCTTGATGGACATCGGGAGCGGGTGTCCTCCCCCATACCCCTGAGGCACCAGGTGTGCATCATCTGGCAGATATGTTGCACTGTCTCTCTCTGCTCAGCCGGAGTCTTCGACGGCATGCCCGGTCCGGCATACCCATGCCGGTACACACAAGGCTTCATGCGGCGCCTCCTAGGCACCTCTGTAGCCACTTAAAATGGCCAACTCACGATTCAAAATGGCAAACGGCAAAGGCTGATGGGAAAGTCAGCCAACAAGACAAAAACCAGCAGCTGCAGGTTGGCTGTGTATTTACCTCTGGAAAGGCCAGACACTATCGACACCAGCAACCATCAGCATACCAAAACAACAGCCATCTGCATACTAATGAGCAATCCCCGTGAACAATAAGCAACATTTAGACACACAAAGCAAAACCAGACTCTTCGGCGCCAGCAGGAGCCTACACAAAAGGAGGTGAACGAGCACCTCAAGACCGCCCATCGATCAGGGAACCGCTCCAGCATTGGAGAAAATCGAACCAAGCGATTGAGACAAAGTCCAATCACTTGGGACCAGGTACAGGGTCCGCCCCGAAAGGCGGGAAGCCCCTGGGGACTATAAGAATTGAGCCCCAAGTTCAAATCGCTCTCTTCACTCTTCAGCAGCCCCTCTTCAGCTCCTCTTCCTGCCCGGGTCACCCAGCAACAACGAACCAACATTGACCGTGACCGGAGCAGTGAAGATCGAATCGTAAGTTTAATTCAATGCTCGCTACGAGATAGGCGCTGCTAGCTACCAATCTGTACCAACTTCGAATCCTGCAGGCTCAGAACCGAATGAAAGGCCATTTGTTTCCCTGACCCGGTGGGCCAGTTCCAAGTTAAGTATAGGCCTGTTAGTGTAGAAGTATCTTAGACGTAGAATCTGTGCATGAGTAGTGATTACTGTGTATAATAAATGTGCTTTGATTTAAATCTTACTAATCGGTGTATTGGATTATTGATCATTACTCGGACTTGAACCACGTGGCGGTATCATAAAGATACCTGGCGACTCAAGAGCAAAGGTAATAAAACAGAGCAAAGTTAGCAACATTATTTTGCGACATCCTGACGGGACCCGATCTAGAAGTGGAAAACCACTCCAGGAGAACCCAGAATTTGACTTAGAGATCCAATTGGAAACAGAAAACCACAAGTGTTCAAGCAGATCTGATCAATACTCATAAATTCGGAAGTGTGTGTATGCATGCGTAACTAAGGTAAAACTGTTGCGACAAAACTGTCGGAAGTTTGTATTTCGGAAAGTAGCGAAAGCCGTACCCATATTTACAGCACCACCTTAATACCCCTGTCCCAAATTTGAAGAGCAGCATTCAGATTAAAACCCCTGTCCCAAATTTGAAGAGCAGCATTCGGATAGGAAAGATGGCAATGCAGGCAATGCAGCGCCTAATGAACCCAGAGGAATTTGCGGTCGCAGCGACCAGCAGCAGTAAAGTGGGACAATGTCCCATTTGGGAGGAAGAGATCAGGAAATATCTCAAAGGGAAAGGATGGCCCCTTTGGAATGAATTCTGTAACAACGAGGAATCAGGCCCCGGGAGTATAGGACATACTTGGTGGGAGAACCTGAGCGAGATCCACAAAAAGAGTTTAGGGAAAGCTCGCAAGCCGATGGCAATCTTGTCCTGTTTGGCACAATTGCGAGGCACAGAGGAGGTTGTTAGGACGCTCCGGAAAGAAGTTGAGGGCATACATCGAATGATCAAGGTCGATGTAAGCGAGGTAGAAAAGGAGAATTTGGAATTGAGAAGGAAGTTGGCAGCAAAAGATGTAGAGGTGGAGGATGCCAAAAGGGCTCACCAGTCTTGTCTGGCGCAGTTAAGCAGCTTCCAGTCTCAATACAAAAAGGCCTATCAGGACACGCAACGTGCAGTCCTGGTACGTGAAGAAACAGAAAAGCAGGTAGAGGCATTACAGAGACAGTGTAGTTACCTAAAGGCAGCATTAAGAGCACTCCATGCTGCCACCACAGAGCAAAGACAAAGCACGTTATATCACGCAGAGTGCCGGAAGCAGATTGCAGAGCTCCAATCACTGCTTTCAGTTCAGAAAGGTTTCCAGGAAACCTTTGGAGAAAAATTAGATCTGGAAGACGGCCCTGATTGGGAAGAATTGAACGAAACAGCGCAGAGATATGTTCAGGGAACATGTGCGCAGGGAAAGCCACAAAAAAGGAAAGCGCCCCAACCCCCCACACAGCAGATAGTTCAAGCTCCAATGAACCCAGTCACCACCCACCGCACAGCCACACCGGACGATGCGGAATTTCTATACTACACCCCCTTAACAGTGACCCAATTACGGGATGCGTGCGATAAGATCACACCGTTCCTCCCCACCTCAGACCCCCACCATTTCTTTGCCACAGTTAAGCATCAGGCGACCATGTACGGCCTGGATGAGAGAGAGCAGGTAAAGCTCACCGTTTTAAGTTTAAACCCTTCAGTCGCAGCAGCCCTTCCCGACCCACAGAATGTAGGAGGAGGCACCCTTGCAGAAATGCATACCGCAATCCTGGATGCGATCGGGTATAACCGGGGTGACCCCGTAGATGACCTCAACAAATGTAGGCAAAAGAAAGCCGAGCACCCCACAGCGTTCGCTGGACGCCTGTGGATCCACTTTGCAGCAGCCTTTGGAGACTTAGACCGTGCCCATTTGTCCCCAGACAACATGGCCAAATGGATCCGCACCCTTATCTCCCATGCCACAGAAACAGGACAGAAAGCCTGTGTGAGTTATGATCCCTCAGAGGAGGCCCATAACGAAAAGTGGGTAGTGAAAAGATTGTCCCGCGCTTGGGAGCAATCTATTCAGAGTAAACCCGCAGTCAAGAATCCCGAGGAAAAGCAGGCCGGCGCAGATATGCAGGCAGTAAAAACACACCAGAACCCCGCATGGGTGAATGAGGGAAAGAACAGCTCCCCACCCAAGTCACAGGAGTGTTACAACTGCGGAGAGTTGGGACACTTCGCAAGAGAGTGCAATGCCCCTAAAAAGCCACAGAGAGCCCAGCAGACGGGCACTCTGAGTAGGAAAAAGACAGAGCCCATTCATAGCGTTAGCGCCCGTTCAGATCAGACGGACTTGACCGGAACGGACTGACGGTGTTCGGGCTCCCCCAGTTGGGTCTGTGACACCCTTTGGGATAGGTCCGGACGACCGGTAGTTGCAGCGAAAATTCGGGGGGTGGGGGGGGGGGAGGGGGGGGGGGATGCACGGTAGCACAGTGGTTAGCACTGTGGTTTCACCAGGGTTCCAGGTTTGATTCCCGGCTTGGGCCACTGTCTGTGTGGAGTCTGCACGTTCTCCCCGTGTCTGCGTGCGATTCTCCGGGTGCTCCGGTTTCTTCCCGCGAGTCCCGAGGGATGGGCTTGTTGGGTGAGTTGGACATTCTGGGTTCTCCCTCGGTGTGCCCGGGCAGGCGCCAGGATGTGGCGACTGGGGGATTTTCGCAGTGGCTTCGTTGCAGTGTTGGTGTGGGCCTACTTGTGATACTAATAAAGATTATTGTTATTAAAAACAAAATTAATGGGGGCGCAGCAGGCTGAGGTTTGTATACAGAGACTTGGTCTGCTTGGCAGGCAATGGCATGAATCTTCCAAAGAAACAGGCTCTGAGGAGGCTTTGACTTGATGCAGACTGTTGGTCAGCCTGGAGTCCTGCTTTGACGCTAGCAGGCTGGAGCTTTAAACATCAGACCAAGTTGCAAGTCTGAAAATGTAATATAAAAACTTTCCAAAGGTCAAAAACTTCATCCCTGTGATGTTGCCCCTCAATGAGTCAGTTGCAGGCTAACAACTAGTTTCTCCCCCTCTGGACAAAACCCCATTGTTCACCGTAGAACATTGATGGTGGTTTTAAACACCTCTTCAGTTATCATGAATTTTGATGGTCCTCCCTTTGTTATAGGGCCAGGCTGTGAAAACAGAATATCTGCTGATCCCTGGTTTTACCGATTGTAATGTGTCCTCACAATGACAGATGTAACATTCCACAAGGATAGGGGATAAAGCCCTTGTCTTGTAACTTCTGTTGGGAATTTCCACAAACTATAGCCAACTTGTGAATGATGTGACCTGTGGCAGCCATCTGTTTGTTCAGCAAAGTCCACTTTGTAAATAAGCAAAACGGTAAAGTTTAACTTCAACACTTCATGACTTCCTTCATGTCTAAGGGATATCTTCGCAAGAGAGGGATGTCTGAGGAATTCTTCGAGACAGGATCTACTCCCATTTGGAAGCAAATGGACGTATTAGTGAGAGGCAGCACGGTTTTGTGAAGGGGAGGTCGTGTCTCACTAACTTGATAGAGTTTTTCGAGGAGGTCACTAAGATGATTGATGCAGGTAGGGCAGTAGATGTTGTCTATATGGACTTCAGTAAGGCCTTTGACAAGGTCCCTCATGGTAGATTATTACAAAAGGTGAAGTCACACGGGATCAGGGGTGAGCTGGCAAGGTGGATACAGAACTGGCTAGGTCATAGAAGGCAGAGAGTAGCAATGGAAGGATGCTTTTCTAATTGGAGGGCTGTGACCAGTGGTGTTCCACAGGGATCAATGCTGGGACCTTTGCTGTTTGTAGTATATATAAATGATTTGGAGGAAAATGTAACTGGTCTGATTAGTAAGTTTGCAGACGACACAAAGGTTGGTGGAATTGCGGATAGCGATGAGGACTGTCGGAGGATACAGCAGGATTTAGATTGTCTGGAGACTTGGGCGGAGAGATGGCACATGGAGTTTAATCCGGACAAATGTGAGGTAATGCATTTTGGAAGGTCTAATGCAGGTAGGGAATATACAGTGAATGGTAGAACCCTCAAGAGTATTGAAAGTCAAAGAGATCTAGGAGTACAGGTCCACAGGTCATTGAAAGGGGCAACACAGGTGGAGAAGGTAGTCAAGAAGGCATACGGCATGCTTGCCTTCATTGGCCGGGGCATTGAGTATAAGAATTGGCAAGTCATGTTGCAGCTGTATAGAACCTTAGTTAGGCCACACTTGGAGTATAGTGTTCAATTCTGGTCGCCACACTACCAGAAGGATGTGGAGGCTTTAGAGAGGGTGCAGAAGAGATTTACCAGAATGTTGCCTGGTATGGAGGGCATTAGCTATGAGGAGCGGTTGAATAAACTCGGTTTGTTCTCACTGGAACGAAGGAGGTTGAGGGGAGACCTGATAGAGGTATACAAAATTATGAGGGGCATAGACAGAGTGGATAGTCAGAGGCTTTTCCCCAGGGTAGAGGGGTCAATTACTAGGGGGCATAGGTTTAAGGTGAGAGGGGCAAAGTTTAGAGTAGATGTACGAGGCAAGTTTTTTACGCAGAGGGTAGTGGGTGCCTGGAACTCACTACCGGAGGAGGTAGTGGAAGCAGGGACGATAGGGACATTTAAGGGGCATCTTGACAAATATATGAATAGGATGGGAATAGAAGGATACGGACCCAGGAAGTGTAGAAGATTGTAGTTTAGTCGGGCAGCATGGTCGGCACGGGCTTGGAGGGCCGAAGGGCCTGTTCCTGTGCTGTACATTTCTTTGTTCTTTGTTTATTGTATATGATAATTTGTTGTAATTTTTAATTGAGAAGGATGTGTGCGCTTATCCATCCTTCTTCTCCTTCGGCAGCCTCTCGAGATCGGAGGTGACTTGTCTTCCACTCTGGTTTGATGGGTTCTAGGATAGCTGATAAATCCAATGCGTGATCTGCAGAGTCTGCCACACGTGGGCCAGGTGGTGATCCTGACATAGTCTTTCAATGAGTTCCTTCCATCTCTGAATAGACCTTCTCCATTTTAGTCGCTCAGAAGCCAAGGTGGTGGGGATGTTTGACCTCTTCAGGGATGCTTTGAGAAAATCACTAAAACCTTTCTGTTGTTTTCCTGGGAGATTTACATATTCATAATATCCCAATATTAGCATATTAAAGTAAATCATGGGATGTCTACACCACTGTTAAAGTTCTTATTTATTGGCTGTTGATAATTGCATTATGGTGGCGACCCTTCTTGCTGAACCGCTTCAGTCCATGCGGTGAAGGTAATCCCACAATTCTTTTGACCATGCAGTTCCAGGATTTTGACCCAGCAATGATAAAGTTTGTTCTGTATAAGTCCAAGTGGTGTGTGACTTTGAGGAAAATCTGGGCGTGAAGATGTTCTTCTGCCCTTGCTATTCCTTTCAACAAGGACATCATACATAGTTAGTGGGATCTGCCTTTGCGGCTGCATTTAGATTCTCTTCAACACTACAAGAGCAGACTAACTGGCCATTGTTACACGGCTGCTTGAGGGGAATAATACAAAAATTATTACCTTAGAGGTTCCCGCATCTTAAACTGGTACCTCGCTGCTCATACTGACTATGCAAAAACTCCTTCCTCAACCTGCCTGTAATTGGTACCTACATAGACCATGACCAATGGATCCACCCTCTCCAGTCCTGAGCAGATGTCCTGAACCCTGGCACCGGGCAGAGAACACAACCGTCCGGACTCTCCCTCCTTTCTGTGCCCGAGATCGCAGCGACCAATAGATCAGAAAAGTGACCCATATGGGAAGAAGAGATTAGGAGATACCAAAGAAGAGACAGGTCCTGGCAGCATAGGACAGACTTGGTGGGACAGCCTGACCGAGATCCATAAAAAGAGTTTGACTAAGGTTTGTAAGCCGATGGCAATCGTGTCCTGTCTGGCACAATTGCGAGGCACAGAGGAGGTTGTGAGGACGCTCCGCAAGCAGCTTGAGGAGAAGGAGAGAAGTAGAGAGGGAGATATCAGTGAAAGCGAGAAATTAAATGTGCAGCTCCGGGAGCAGTTAGCGGCGAAGGACAAGGAAATGGATGATGTCAAGAGGGCACATCAATCCCGTCTCGCCCACCTTAGCAGCTTCCAAATACAATACAATAAGGCCTACCAGGACATGCAACGTGCTGTAATGGTACGAGAAGAGACAGAGAACCAGGTACAACAGTTAAGGAAACAGTGCGATGATTTGAAGGCAGCCCTCTGAGCACTCCACAGTTCCACCATGGAACAGAGGTAGAGTTTGGTGGATAATGCCAAATGCAGGCAGCAAATTGCAAGGTTGCAATCCCTGCTATCTGTTCAAAGTGGGTTTAGAGATACCTTTGGCCCACAGCTAGATCAGGAAGACGGCCCCGATTGGCAGGAACTCAGTGAAACAGCCCAACGGTTCATAAGTGAGACCGAGAATCAAAATAGAGCCCCCAAGGCCCCAAAAAGAAAAGCACCCGCACCACCGACTGCACAGGCAGCACCCAACCCAATGAACTCCATCACCACGCAGCGCAGGGTTACCACGGAAGGCCAACCCGATTTTGTGTATATCACACCATTAACTATCACCCAGTTACGAGATGCCCGCGAGAAGATAGAGACTTTCCACCCCACATCAGACCCACATCACTTTTTCGAGTTAGTGAAACAACAGACCTTCATGTACGGTTTAGACGAGCCGGAAGAGGAAAAGCTCATAGTGCTGAGTTTAGACCCATCAGTTAGTTCAGCCCTTCCCGACCCACAAAATGTAGGAGGAGGTAGCCTCCAAGAAACGAAAACAGCCATTTTAGACACCATAGGATATAATAGAGGAGACCTGGTAGAAGGACTCAACCGGTGCCAACAGAAAACGGGAGAGCATCCAACAGCATTTGCTGGACACCTCTGGATCCATTTTACTGCTGTATTTGGTGAGTTAGCCCACGCCTGTTTATCAGCAGACGATACGGCCAAATGGACCCGTACGCTAGTATCCCATACCACAGAAGTAGGACAGAAGGCATGTGCCAGTTACAACCCTCAGACCCAGCACACAATGAAGTGTGGGTTCTAAAACGATTGTCCAGAGCTTGGTTCCCAAGTGTTCCCTTTGTTCCAGTCGTTACAGAGAAAGACAGAGCAGGAGAGAGTAGAAGCCACAATGAATCCAGTAAAGGCACACCAAGACCCCTCAAGGGTAAATGAAGGCAGAAGTAAAGCGCAGCACCCTAAAGCACAAGAATGTTATAATTGCGGACAGAAAGGACATTACGCACGAGAATGCCAAGCCCCCCCGAAACAGCAACGGAATCAGCCCAACCCCCCACCCAGGGAACCATACCCAAGGGGCAATACACCAGAGAGCCTGCTCCACCTTACGTGTCCCAGGGGTCATGTTACAACTGTGGGCAGTCAGGACACTTGGCCCGAGATTGCAGGAGACTCCCACCACCAGATAGACTAGCCCCAAGCATGAAAGAGAACACCACCCACAGCAGCTACAAGGTCCCAGCTGCAAACTGTGAGCGCTTACCCACCACTTCTCATGGCAGGGACACCTCAGCAATGCCAGTTCATTTTTGTTTCTCTCCTTCTCCCCCTCTTCTTCGGTCACACTAACTCCATATGCTAGTTACACCCCGGGCCAAATGTGATTTACGGTGTCCTATACTCTGATGGAACCTGCCCGCTTTGGTTATTTTTTTGGAAAATATTTTTATTCTCGATTTTCACATTTTCTTCAAAACGTACACCCACCAACAAGCAGTAAACGGTAACAAATACAAAGTTATTTATCAACAACAACGATCCCATCCTCCCACCAGCCCAAACAACAACCCACCTGACAATATAAACATCAAATAAAACAAACCCTCCCACGGTGGGACAAACAAAGGAGTAAAAAAAAAGAAAAAGGAATCAGGAATCGACTATGGTCACCGTTGACCTATAGAGTCCCGTCCCCCCCCTAACATTCAATGCCATCCAATCCCTGAAAGAGTACCAGAAATGACACCCACGCATTGCAAGCCCTCCCCACCCCCCTCCCTGACTCCTCCCCTCCACTTCCTCTTACAAAACTCCTCTCCCCAACCTCTGTTCCTTCCCCCCAACTTTCCACCCCGGCTAGACTCATCGGAACCTGCTCTGCCAGGCTCCAGTGGCCGCAGCTCCTCCCCCCACCTCACTCCCGTTCACTGGCCGACTTAAGCCAGCCAGCGTGGAGGCCCCCGCCCGGGTCCCTTTCCCCCTTGCCCAGTCCCAGGAAAACCAAGAAATCCCCTTTAGCACACAAAACCCGCATACACACCCAAGCCCCAAAGAGCCATCATTGCAAGTGAAAGTCCCATCTCTTCCCTTGTCTAAGTATGTACAACGTTAGCTCATTTAGCACATACACCAGCTGCAGTGAAAAAAATACAGTTACATGAGGCTACATCGGTGCATGACCACTTCTCAATTCAGCCACAGTCCTTCTGCCTTCGCAAACTCCTCCGCTGCTTCTGCCATCCCAAAATAAAAGTCCTTGGATTTGTAGGTCACCCTCAACTTGGCTGGGTACACTATGCCGCACTGCACCTTACTGATGTACCGTGCCTTCTTCACCCGGCTGAAGGCAGCCCGCCTCGTCGCCAGCTCCACCATATAGTTCTGATATATGTGTATAGCAGCTCCAGCCCACTGCATCACCTGCTTCTGCTTGGCCCAGCTCAGGACCTTCTCCTTCACACTGTACCTACGAAAACACAAAGTCACTACTCTTGGCAGCTCACTCTCCTTTGGTACAGGCCTCCACGACCGATGAGTCTGATCCAGTTCATATCGGGAGGGATCCTCCCCCTCCCCCAATAGTTTCGCCAACATCGTGGCAAAATACTCAGTCAGCCTCAGGCCTTCCATTCCTTCGGGAAGACCCACAATCCTCAGATTATGTCGCCTGGATCTGTTTTCCAAGTCGTCCATTTTGGCTCGCAGACCCTTGTTGATCTCTATCACCTTCCCCAGCGAGGTAATTTGATCACTGTGCTGCAATAATGTCTCTTCCACTTCTTTCAGCGCCTCGCCTTGCTCCCGCACCTCCGCCACTGCGCTCATTACCGCCGCCCTCACCGGGGCAATCGCCTCCTCCACCAGCACTTTCAATACCGCCCCCATCTCCTTCCTCATCGCCTCCATGTGCTTTGTGAACTGCCTTTCGAGTTCCACGGCCATCACCTTAGTCATTTCTTCAGCCGTGGGCAATGCGGCCTCCCCTGGTGCCCCAGCCTCCACTTTTCTTGCCGTTCCCGGGGTGACCTTTCCACTCCCCGACGGACTTTCAGCCGCTTTTTTCACGGCCGTTTTTTTACTTGTTTTCGACATTTCCCTTCATTGTGCCTTCTCCCTGCTTTTGCCGCCTCTGTTGCCCATGGGACCGGGCGTTAAACCCCCAAAATGCCATTCCCGAACGGGAACCCTCCAATGTGCGGCTGCCTCCCGCCCGCCATCACCGGAAGTCCCTTTATGTTTAGTTTGTTTTAAATGTTGTTTGTTCTCTCTTGTATGATTTTGTGTGTCATCCTCACGGACGCTTTCTTGATACAGTCAGAACTACTCTTCTGACGCCACATGGCAGTAAGAGAAACAAGTTTGTTGGAGCCATATATTTACAAATTCTTAGCGTTCTTGGAAGGTCACTCAAGCAGTGGAGTAATGGCACTTATCCCCGCCCTGCCTGGGGACCCCCTATACATTTGGTCAGCCAAGCTCGGGTAGTGGAGCAACGGCACTGGTCACCGCCCTACCCGGGGATTCCACCCATTCTTGCCCTGCCACGGATCATACGCAACACCCCATTCGGATAATTGTTTTCGAAACTCTTTTGCTGTTCTTTTTCAGTCCTGTGGTTTAAAGAATGCATTTTGCCACAAGTTTTGCCCTCTCCGGCAACCCTTCGGTTGCTATCCCCCACATACTATTTAAATCTCAGAAACACTTGGTTGGATAAACGAGTTTGCAAGGATAAACTCAGTCCATCGGCCACAGGCTGCAAGAGTGCTCGCACTGTGACACAAATTTTTTTTTGGATGTCTTGTCTCCACAAATGGTTGTTTAAAAAAAAAATGAGGGAGTCACATATGGTGACGATTCTAATGGGACAATGACATTAAGGAGAAACAGATAGACATACGAGATAGTAAACAACAAGATTATAACAGACACTATGCTTGTTCCCCTAGGAAGATACGAAGATACTCAAAGACGAAGGAAAGCCTGAATAAGATGAAGACGACCCTGATGATCGGCATCATGATCGTCGCTGGAACAGTACAGTTGCACGCGTTACCTACCTCCACCTCCCTCACCACACAAGCCCCGAACACGACTACCCAACACAACACCCCCAGCCCGGACACTACACCACACATAGACGCAGCCACCAATACCCCCATATGGTGTGAGAATCTCGTCAAGTAGTATTCTCTGTCATACACAATGGAAGCCTTACTCGTGATAGCCATATTGTGCAGTGTCATCCAGACAATCAGATTGCGAAAATGGAGACGGAGAGCCTCCCGTCCTCCAGTATACACATTTAGAGCCCCTTTCCTCGGACTCCAGCAAACCCCAAGCTCTTTCTGAACCTTCCTCTTTAATAAATTCCACGGTTGTTGTTTTTGTTAATAAAGCTTATTATTCTGTGTATGAATGTTAGTGATAAGAAGAAATGTGATGCTGCTATCGGATTTTTGTATTGTAAGATAAGTTCTTTGATTGTTAAATAGCAGCATGAGTGTAGTCTAGTTAGAGACAGTTAGAGGTTCCCTTTTTTGTAATGGAATGTTAAATGGCCCCTTAGGAATTTTTAGATATGTGGTGTTTAGGGAAATTTAGGTAAATGTTTTTGACCCATAGGACAGAGTAGAGTAGAACCTGTCCTTGGTTCAGGGTACCCGGCATTTCAGAGAACAAAGGAGGCCCAGTATTGTGATCCTTCACGCTTCACGTTGAGGATCAAGAGGACGGAGTGTAGCCATCTGGGATGGCCACTTCCAACTAGGTACAGAGAAACTCGCAAAGCCTAGCGGGTAAAATGGACAAGCCAAGACTCAGGCAGGCTCAGAGCCTGAAATGCATATTCGTAAGCAAGACGTCCAGACGGTATCGAAACTCCGTCCAATTAGCATGTTAATGGGGCCAATTAGCATTTGATGGCCCATCTTCACCAAAATAAAAGTCCTTGGCTTTGTAGGTCGCCCTCAACTTGGCTGGGTACACTATGCCGCACTGCACCTTACTGATGTACCGTGCCTTCTTCACCCAGCTGAAGGCAGCCCGCCTCGTCGCCAGCTCCACCATATAGTTCTGATATATGTGTATAACAGCTCCAGCCCACTGCACCAGGTAACACACATCATCGCGGCCCACCCCTCCTACGCATCGTGGACCCCACAGACGGCCGCCCCAGCGGGGGCCTTACCCAGCCAATACGCCTGCGCCACATGCCAGCCAGCGAACTCCAGGGGTCCCCGATGTTACTTTTGCAGCCAGCAGAAACATCCCCACCAACGCTGCCCGACCCGCGCTGCCCTTTGTCAGGCCTGCAGTAAGAAGGGGCACTTCGCGGCGGTGTGCCAGGCCCGTGCAGTCGCCGCTATCACCCCCACCCCCCTCGTTTACGGACAATGGGTGCCGCCATCTTCTTCCCCTCAGACCACACGCGGCCAGTGGGCGCCGCCATCTTCCCCTCCGCGCAACACGTGCGGCCCATGGGCGCCGCCATCTTGTTCAACCCCCACCACGTGCGGCCCATGAGCGCCGCCATTTTGTCCCCCTCAAGATCTTCAGGCGCCGCCATCTTATTGTCTCCCCCCGGCACATGGGCACTGCCAGCGTTCCAGGACCTGTACCCCCCGGGCTCCCCACCATCCGACACCAGCGACGACCGACCACGATTCGCCTCAGTGACCATCGACCAGTCTCGTCCGCACAACCTGGCCACCGTATCGACCAGCGTTAAAATCAACGGACACGTGACCTCTTGCCTGCTGGACTCCGGGAGCACCGAAAGCTTCATCCACCCGGATACGGTAAGGCGCTGCTCCCTCGCAGTACACCCTGCCAACCAAAGAATCTCCCTGGCCACCGGATCCCATTCCGTGGCGATCCGGGGTTACTGTACGGCCACACTCACGGTCCAAGGCATATAATCCAGCAGCCTCCGCCTCTACATCCTCCCTAACCTCTGTGCTGCCCTACTACTCGGCCTGGACTTCCAGTGCAACCTCCAGAGCCTAACCCTGACATTCGGCGGGCCCCTGCCACCCCTTACTGTGTGCAGCCTCGCAACCTTAAAGGTCGACCCATCTTCCCTATTCGCAAACCTAACCCCGGAATGCAAACCCGTCGCCACCAGGAGCAGACGGTACAGCACCCAGGACAGGACCTTCATCAGGTCCGAGGTCCAGCGGCTGCTTCGGGAAGGCATCATCGAGGCCAGCAATAGCCCTTGGAGAGCCCAAGTTGTAGTGGTGAAAACTGGGGAGAAACACCGAATGGTCATGGACTACAGCCAGACCATCAATCGGTACACGCAGCTCGACGCGTACCCCCTCCCACGCATATCTGATATGGTCAATCAGATTGCACAGTACCGGGTCTTCTCAACTGTAGACCTAAAATCCGCCTACCACCAGCTCCCCATTCGTAAATCGGACCACCCTTTGAGGCAGACGGTCGCCTCTATCACTTCCTCATGGTTCCTTTCGGCGTCACCAATGGGGTCTCGGTCTTCCAAAGGGAGATGGATCGAATGGTCGACTGGTATGGGCTGCGGGCCACTTTCCCGTACCTAGACAATATCACCATCTGCGGCCACGATCAGCAGGACCATGATGCCGACCTTGCCAAATTTCTCCACACCGCCACTCTCCTAAACCTCACCTATAACAAGGAGAAGTGTGTGTTCCGTACAAACCGCTTAGCCATCCTCGGTTATGTGGTCCAGAACAGAGTTCTGGGGCCCGACCCCCACCGCATGCGCCCCCTCATGGAACTCCCCCTTCCCCACTGCTTCAAGGCCCTCAAACGCTGTCTGGGGTTCTTTTCATACTACGCCCAGTGGGTCCCAAACTACGCAGACAAGGCCCGCCCACTCATACAGTCCACCCATTTCCCCTGACGGCCGAGGCACAACAGGTCTTCACCCGTATCAGAGCCGATATCACCAAGGCCGGAATGCATGCAGTAGTTGAGACGCTGCCCTTTCAAGTAGAGAGTGACGCATCAGACGTCGCCCTAGCCCGCCATCCTCAATCAGGCAGGCAGACCCGTGGCATTCTTTTCCCGCACCCTTCATGCCTCCGAAATTCGACACTCCTCTGTCGAAAAAGAGGCCCAGGCTATCGTTGAAGCTGTGCAGCATTGGAGGCATTAACTGGCCGGCAGGAGATTCACTCTCCTCACTGACCAATGGTCAGTAGCTTTCATGTTTAACAACACACAGTGGAGCAAGATCAAAAACGATAAAATCTTGTGGTGGAGGATCGAGCTCTCCACCTACAACTATGAGATTTTGTATCGCCCCGGTAAGCTCAACGAGCCCCCCGATGACCTGTCCCGAGGTACATGTGCCAGCGCACAGATGGACTCTCTCCGGACTCTGCACGACAGACTTTGTCACCCGGGAGTCTCACGGTTGTACCACTTCATCAAGGCCCGCAATCTGCCCTACTCCGTCGAGGAAGTCAGGGCAATCATCAGAGACTGCCAGGTCTGTGCAGAGTGCAAACCGCACTTCTACCAGCCGGTGAAGGCTTCCCGCCCCTTTGAACGCCTCAGCGTGGATTTCAAAGGGCCCCTCCCCTCCACCGACCATAACACGTATTTCCTCAGTGTGGTCGATGAGTACTCCAGATTCCCCTTCGCCATCCCATGCCCCGCCATGATGTCTGCCTCCATCATCAAAGCCCTCATCACCATCTTCGCTCTGTTTGGCTTCCCTGCCTACATCCACAGCGACAGGGGATCCTCATTCATGAGTGATGAGCTGCATCAGTTCCTGCTCAGCAGGGGTATCGCCTCCAGCAGGACGACCAGCTACAACCTCCGGGGAAACGGGCAGGTGGAGAGGGAGAACGGGACGGTCTGGAGGGCCGTCCAGCTGGCCCTACGGTCCAGAAATCTCCCCGCCTCCCGCTGGCAGGAGGTCCTCCCCGATGCACTGCCCTCCATTCGGTCGCTCCTATGCACCGCGACTAACGACAGACCCCATGAATGTCTCTTTGCCTTCCCCAGGAAGTCCACATCCGGGGTGTCGCTCCCGACTTGGCTCGCAGCTCCAGGACCTGTGCTCCTCTGTAAGCATGCACGACTCCACAAGGCGGACCCTTTCCTCCGCCTCCAGTTTCTATGCACTTTGAATGAAATAACCTCCCCTCGGACCACTGCCTTCAATGCCTCCCAAAAAGTGGCCGCTGACACCTCCACATTTTGGTTGATTTCCACATACTCCTCAATTGCTGACCTCACCTTCTCACAAAAACCCTTGTCTCCTAAAAGAGTGGGGTCAAACCTCCAACCCGGCCTCTGCACCTGCCCTTCACTGAGTCTCACCTCTACCCAATGTGGCGCATGGTCGGATATTACCATCCCCGCATACTCTGCCTCCGTCACCCCCAACAACACCGCCCAGCTCACCACAAAGGAATCAATCCTCGAGTATGCCTTAGATACATGTGAGAAGAAGGAAAACTCCTTCTTCCCTGGACTCCTAAACTTCCACGGGTCAACCATTCCCATTTGTTCCATAAACCCTCCCAGCTCCTTTGCCATCTTTAGCCTTTCCATTGACGTAGGCATGAACTGTCTACCCTTGGCTCCATCACACAATTGAAACTCCGCTCATAATCAACTGGTGTGTATCTAGGTTCGGGATCACTCTCAGCAGGCCCCTTGTAAACCCCACATCATCCCAATTTGGTGCATATACATTGACTAGGAACATTGGCGTCCCCTCCAGCACTCCACTCACTATTATATGTCTCGCTCCCGGGTCCCTTACCTCCCGAGCTCCCACAAACGTCATTCTCTTATTCATCAAAAAATGGCTTCCCCCACGCCTTCGAGTCAAACCTCACATGGAGTACTTGTCCCACCCATCCCTTCCTCGGACCCTTAACTCGGAGGTGCGGTTCCTGTAAGAAGATCACCTCCGCCTTCAAACCCTTCAGGTGTGCAAAGGCCCGGGATCTCTTAACCGGCCCATTTAACCCACAAACATTCCACAAAACATATCTTATGGGGGGTCTACGACTCCATACTTCTCTGTCTGCTGTCATCCTCAATCGACCCAGTCTCTCCTAATACCGCCCTATATTGGACCCATCCAACATGGCTCCCCTCTTTGTCCATGACCTTGCTTGTCTCCACCTCCACTGCGTCGCCTAACTGGTACCTCCTCCCTCCCCACATTTCCCCCTTCACCACTCCCCTCAGCCTCCTCCCCCATCACACCTCCATTTGCTAGCATCGCCTGCCAGCATGCCAGCTTTAGCTCAGCAGAAACCCCTTATCCACCCCCCCGCCCCCACCCCGCCGACAGCGAAAACGACAAACAGGATCCAAAGAACTCAACCCTCTGATAACAAACAACAATTGTACCCTCTAACTTTTACAGATGCAAACTCCCTCCTTTTACATCAACACTTAGATCTCCGCCAACTTATAGTCTCTTATGAATTTGTCCGCCTCTTCTTGTGTTTCAAGATAGTATTCTCGGCCTTCGCGAGTGACCCACAGTTACACAGGGTATAATCAAATTTTCTTCTGGAAGAGGACCACCTTGGCCTTATTGAAGCCCGCACATCTCTTCGCTAGTTCTGACCCTATGTCCTGATAAGGCGAATCCAGTTCCCTTCCCATTCGCAATCATGTTTCTCCTTGGCCCATTGCAAGATTTTTTCCTTTTTCGGATATTTGTGCATACGCACAATCATCGCCCATGGCGGCTCTCCCGCTCTCGGCCTTTGCCTTAAGTACCTGTGTTCCCTATCCACTTCTGGGGCCCTGTCCAGCATTCCTTGCCCCACTGGCCTGGCCCACATCTTTGTTATATACTTTGTGGTGCTCATCCCCTCGATTCGGAGATTCTACTGTCAAGACCTATTTTCATGCTTCTCAACCCTAACCTTGAGTGATTTACTTTTTATTTCCTTTTTTAAAATTTATAGTACCCAATTATTTTTTTCCAACTTCAGGGGCAATTTAGCGTGGCCAATCCACCTAACCTGCACATCTTTGGGTTGTGGGGGCGAAACCCACACAGACGCAGGGAGAATGTGCAAACTCCACACGGACAGTGACCCAGTCTCCTTTTGGGTCTGAGACACAGGAGGAATGTGCAAACTCCACATGGACAGTGACCCAGGGCCGGGATCAAATCTGGGACCTCGGCGCCATGAGGCAGCAGTGCTAACCACTGCGCCACCATGCCGCCCTCAGTCATCTACATACATACTGGAAGAATGAGATGGCCAAAGGTTTTTAAAAATAAATTTAGAGTACCCAATTCTTTTTTTATTTCAATTAAGGTACAATTTAGCGTGGCCAATCCACCTGCCTGCACATCTTTTTGGGTTATCAGGGTGAGAGCCATGCAGACATGGGGAGAATGTGCAAACACCACAAGGACAGTGACCAGGACCGAATCCGGGTCCTTGGTGCTGTGAGACAGCAATGCTCACCACTGTGCCACCGTGCCACCCGAGATGGCCAAGGTAGCGTAGAAGAAGAGTTCTACAATGTTTTTAGGATTGTCTCCTAAAACAGAATGATCTGGGGCCAACCAGAGGGCAGGCTATACACGACTTGTTATTGTGTTATGGTAAGCTTAATTTTTTTAAACTAAATTTAGAGTACCCAATTCATTTTTTCTTTTCCAATTAAGGGGTAATTTAGCGTGGCCAATCCACCTACCCTGCACATATTTGGGTTGTGGGGGTGAAACCCACGCAAACATGGGGAGAATTTGCAACCTCCACACAGACAGAGCCGGGATCGAACCTGGGACCTCAGCACTGTGAGGCAACAATGCTAACCACTGCGCCACCGTGCGGCCGCTACAATAAGCTTAATTAATAACCTTATAGTGAAGGCACACCTCGGTATAAGTGATCATATTATGATTGAATTTTACATTCAGTTTGAGGGAAAAAGAGCGCTACCCCATTTATAAGGATCCTCCTGTTAATCTCTTTGTCCCTCATTTTTTCCTTTTAATTTCTGTTATTTTGCCATTTCAATTCTTGTACCTGGACAATTAATGTACCTGTGCCTTTAAGATGGACTTCACCTTTATTTCCAGTGACTGGTAAACTGAGAATTGACTCATGACCTCAGACAAAGAGCTGTTTATATTTTGGATCAACAGATTCAAGGGAGATCAGTGCTGCCACATCGTGATGGACTTGGCTGTCGACCAATGGGCTGTTTTGAATTTCTGGGCCTTATCAATGGCCCCTGCTGATTGGTCGGGGTTTTCTCTGGAATGTTTCTTCCTCTGTGTGACTGTCTTTTTCTTTCACTTTTGTTTTGGTCAGAAGCCTTGAGATTCACAGACCTGATTATCATAGAATTTACAGTGCAGAAGGAGGCCATTCGGCCCATCGAGTCTGCACTGGCTCTTGGAAAGAGCACCCTACCCAAGGTCAACACCTCCATCCTATCCCCATAACCCAGTAACCCCACCCAACACTAAGGGCAATTTTGGACACTAACGGCAATTTATCATTGCCAATCCACCTAACCTGCACGTCTTTGGATTGTGGGAGGAAACCGGAGCACCCGGAGGAAACACACGCACACACGGGGAGGATGTGCAGACGCCGCACAGACAGTGACCCAACTGATCTCTCTCTTATCTAATGGATTCTTTCTGAAAATCCAAATTAATTCTCTCCACAGCCAGATTGAACTGCAGGGAAATCCAATCTAGCCACTAGCTGCAGGGTCAGTTTTTAAAGTCCTTCTAAAAATCTAATTTGGAGAACTCTGTTCTTATCTCAGTTAGGCTGTTGGTCATTCTGGTGGAGTTGGAAACAAGTAAGAATTAAACAGACCTGAGGTGGGTCCTTTGAGTGGAGGCCCAAGTTAATAAAAGATTAAGTGACTGCCCAGAAGAAATCCTACAGTATGGGAGTTCTGACTGAATGCTACTGCCAGACGATCTCCACTAGCAGTGCACCAGTAGCTTTGTTCCCGAAGCATCCTGGGAGGACAGCCTGCTGCAACGACGTTGACATCAGAAGCAAGGACACTCATTTTTCAATTAATTTTAATTCCTATTATTTTTCGCCCTTCCCCTCCCTCTGTGTGTATTTCTGTTTTGTGTGTGTTTGGGTAGAGGGCGGGATGGTAAAAGGGGGGAGTAGTAGATGATCTGAGCATTATTCTGTTATAATTATTGCATATTTCAACTTTCTTCTTGTGTTTATCATACAGACCTGGTGGCTATAACTTATTGAGCAGTTGAGTGGCCAAAGATTCTGCAAATTTTATACAAATTATTGGTTAATTTACTTGTGTTGGGACTCCAGGGTCTGTAGAGCTGGAATCAACATGTACTAGACCAGGGTGTCGTAACATAAATTGGGGGGTCGTCCAGGATTTTGGAACGTTAGATGGCAAATTTGGGTTATAGCGTAGATAAAAAAAAACACATTAGGTTTGTAGTATACACAGGGTGGCTCTGGAAGCGCTAAGCGTTTTCTTCAGGTGGAAGGCTCAACTCAGGTTTATTTTGAGGGGCTTCACAAAGACCCATTAGTTGAATTGGCAGGGAAATTAAAACTGGATATGCCAGTTAATGCTAAGAAGGCAGAGGTAATTGAAGCGATAGCTAAACATTTAAATTTGATGGAGATGCTACAGGAGAGCCGACGAGATATTGTAGCATCAGGAATGTCTTCTGGTGGGAAAATTGAGCTGGTTGCAGTTAGAGTATGAAAAGGAATTTAAAAGAACAGAAATGGAGATGTAGCAGAAAGGAATGGAGATGAACAAAAAGGCAATGGAGATGGCAATGAGGAGACAGGAAAGAGAAAAAGAGAGAGAGGAGAAATAAAAAGAGAGAAAAGAAAGAGAAAAGGCGAAAGAAAAAGAGAGGGAAGAAAAATAAAAAGAGAGAGAGCAAAAAGAAAACGAAATGGAGATGGAAATGAGGAAATTGGAATTAGCGAAAGACTTCCAGCTTAAGGCACTAGAAATGGGCCGAGATCTGCCAGAAAGTAGAGGGGATCTTAAACCTAGAATGGAATCCAGAGAGCTCATTGAAAGCTGAGGTATTTGTGAATGGGATAGGTGGAAGTTGTATCCCTGTTCCATTGTATAAACCTCAATTGGAATGTGGTTTAGTGTCAGGCCCAGTAGTTGTCGGATTGATTAAGGAATTTCCAGTCGGGAGGAGTAGACTTACTTTTGGGGAATGATTTAGCGGGAGTGAAGGTTGCAGCTTCGCTCATGATTACAGCAAATTCGAAGGAAGCACTGCAGTTAACACCTGAGATGACTATGGTAGAGCATGTGGGAGTTAGGGAAACTCATTAGGCAGTAGACTCAAAGAAAGAGATATTTTGGGTTTTTTAAAAATAAATTTAGAGTCCCCAATTCATTTTCCCAGTTAAGGGGCAATTTAGCGTGGCCAATCCACCTACCCTGCACATCTTTGGGTTGTGGGGGCGAAACCTACGCAAACACGGGGAGAATGTGCAAACTCCCCACGAACAGTGACCCTGAGCCGGGACCGAACCTGGGACCTCGGCGCCGTGAGGCTGCAGTGCTACCCAAAAGAAAGAGATGTTGACAGCTGTTGATCGCATATTAAATGACAGTGATTGATCCCGATTCTGAGCATTCTCAGGCCGAAGGTGACCGTAAGGATGAAGAGATGGATGAGAGTCTTGACTTTGATTTTGGTTCTGATTATGAGGTCATGGTAAACAGTTGTTACCGAATAGTCCCATCCTTAACTGATTTTCAACAATTGGCAGGCAATTCTTGCAAAGCTCGTCAAGGAGTTAACAACCCGGAAGAAGAAAGTGAATTGGATTTTTCTAAACTTAAATTGTTACAGCCCCTTGCCAAAAAACCCATTGCCATTCCCTTCAAGTGAAGGGATTTCCTAGCGCAGGCTTGCTTTGAAGTAAAGTCCACATGATGGCATGGCATCAGTTAGTCAGGATAAGGACAGTAAGGACTGTGAATTGATACCTAGCGAGCAGCTGGGTGACCCACCTCATTTCGAGGTAAAAGAAACGGATAGCAAGGGAGGTGAAAACATTGGCAATCAATCCTATTACCATCACCTCCCAGGCGCTGTTCAGGAGGGCGGGCTTGAGTCTGCGGCCCACCCTGAGGAAGAGGGTATCCTCCTCTCCTCACTGGCACAGTGCTCTGGGTCCACCTCGGACTCCCATATTCTGGGTGAAATGATATGTAGACAGACATGTAACTAAAGGGTTAATCACAAAACTTAGCTGTGACACTAACACTAGAGGGCACCACTAAACCACACTATATAACCGAGCTCCTAGAGGCTCTTGGTCTTTTTTCCACACAGGAGTAGCTAGACAGCAGTAGTATAGTACAGTCAGGTCACAGCCTAGCCACCACGTGTAGTTCAGATACAGTTTGTACAGTTATTTCTCAGTACGTTATTTCTAGAGTAAGGTCAGTAGCGTGTCAAACTCATTTATTAGTTTTATCGTTACTTCACAAATTTGTTTACTTTACATCGAAGACTCGTGTATTCTTCAAGATCATCTGCAACCAGTAAAGACAGATATTACTTTAACCAAGTATTACAAAATGCTACCAGTAGTAGCAATATAATATAACACTGGGCACAATTCTCTGAGCTACCTTTGTGGCTGCAGGGGGTGTGTGGTAAAAACAGCTCCAGCTGTCAGGCTCTTTAGTGCTAACTCCAGCCCCAGCGGTTACAACTCCCACTGGGCAGGTAATTGCTCCCAACGAAAGTGCGAATCACACACTATTCAGTCCCGGCAGAAACACTTAGGGTGCAATCTTCTGACCTTGTTGCGCTCTTGCTCAAGTGAAACGAGGCCAGTGAATAGCGGGAGAGGCCAAAACGGGAACTGCACCAGGCTCCAAACAGTTTGCGATGCAACTGGCCCGCTCCGATAGGTGAAATTGGGATCTCGCCGTAGAGAGGTGCAAAACCAATTATCATCACTTAAGCCCTATTTCCATACAATTAACGAGAGCCATCCCATATCCAACAGCCTCCCATCATTGAGCGGCCTCCCCAGCAAGTGCTCATGCTGGCGCTGATTATTACTCCTTTTGAAAACGTGAACCTGACGGAAGGGCTTCGATGGGGAACCGAGGAGGGAAGTAGCCATCTTTGCTCACAGGGAAAGGGTCCGGGTGTGCTGGTTTTACCACCCCAGTGCTTCGGTGGGGGTTGGGGGACCCTCGGCTGGAGGTGTGGGACCCTCCGCTGGGGTGAGCCGCCATAGGAGGGGGGTGGGGGCGCTGGTAGGAAACTGGGGGCAACCACTTGTGGCACCACCTTGCCAACCCCTAGATAGTTTACCCGTTCCGGGGACAACCCTTGTCTCTTCCAGTCTGCCCCACCGATCACCCCTATTCCGGGAGAGGTTATAGGGAGACCAAGGCGGGATTCTCTGACCCCCCGCCGGGTTGGCGAATCGGCGGGGGGGGCGGCGTGAATCCCGCCCCCGCCAAATTTTTTGTGCCGGAGAATTTGGCGGCCGGCGGGGCCGGGATTCACGCCGCGTCGGTCGGCGGGCCCCCCCGGCGATTCTCCGGCCCGCGATGGGCCGAAGTCCCGCTGCTGTCATGCCAGTCCCACCGGCATGAATCAAACCACCTACCTTACTGGCGGGACTAGCGACACGGGCGGGCTCTGGGGTCCTGGGGGGGGGGGCGATCTGGTGCCCCCATGGTGGCCTGGCCCATGATCGGGGCCCACCTATCCGCGGGCGGGGATGTGCCGTGGGGGCACTCTTTTCCTTCCACCTCGGCGGCAGCCTCCGCGATGGCCGATGCGGAAGTGACACCCCCCCTGCGCAATCGTGGGAATGACGTCAGCAGCCGCTGACGCTCCCGCGCATGCACGGACTTCCGCCGCCCGGCGCAGTCCCTTCGGCCCCGGCTTGCGTGGCACCAAAGGTTTTTCCCGCCGGCCGGCGGTGCGCCCACCACTCCCGCGTGGGCCTAGCCCCTCAAGGTGAAGGCTTGGCACCTAAAGGTGGTTCACGACATTCCATCCCGCCGGGACCCCCCGCCCCACCGGGTAGGAGAGAATCCCGGTCCAGGTCTGGGAATTGAATATCCAAGGGTACGCAGTATTTCAGAAAGATTGGCTGAAAGGAAAAGGAGGTGGCGTGGCCCGGCTGGTAAGGAAAGGGGTCAGTGCTGGAATGAGAAATGACATAAGCACTGGAGATCAATGTGCGGAATCAGTCTAGGTAGACATAAATAATAACAATGGGAAGAAGTCCTTAGAACATCGAACATTACAGCGCAGTACAGGCCCTTTGGTCCTCGATGTTGCGCCGACCTGTGAAACCACTCTAAAGCCCATCTACACTATTCCCTTATTGTCCATATGTCTATCCAATGACCATTTGAATGCCCTTAGTGTTGGCGAGTCCACTACTGTTGCAGGCAGGGCATTCCACGCCCTTACTACTCTCTGAGTAAAGAACCTACCTCTGACATCTGTCCTATATCTATCTCCCCTCAATTTAAAGCTATGTCCCCTCGTGCTAGACATCACCATCCGAGGAAGAAGACTCTCACTGTCCACCCTATCCAATCCTCTAATCATCTTGTATGCCTCAATTAAGTCACCTCTTAATCTTCTTCTCTCTAACGAAAACAGCCTCAAGTCCCTCAGCCTTTCCTCATAAGATCTTCCCTCCATACCAGGCAACATTCTGGTAAATCTCCTCTGCACCCTTTCCAATGCTTCCACATCCTTCCTATAATGCGGCGACCAGAATTGCATGCAATACTCCTTGGTAGGAATAATCTATAAATCCCAAACAGTAGTTCTACATTGGGGCACAGTATAAACCAGGAAATACTGGGGGCTTGCAAGAAAGGCATGGCAATAATATGCACATAGACTGGAGGAATCAAATTGGCAAGTGTAGCCTGGAGACAGAGTTCATTGAATGCATTAGAGATTGTTTCCTGGAACAGTATGTTGGGGAACTAACCAGGGAGGAGGCTACTCTCGATTTTGTATTCTGTAATGAGGAGGGATCAATTAACAACCTCATATTTAAGGATCCACTAGGGAGTAGTGACCATAGTACGGTAGAATTCAAGATTCAGTTTGGGGACAAAAAAGTGGAGTCCCACATTAGTGCTCTGGAATAAATCAAAGGAAATTACATAGGCTTGAGGACAGATTTGGTCCGTATAAACGGGCAGGAAGGCTTAAAGGCTAATAGGTAGGACAGCTGATGAGCAGTGGTAGTTGTATAAGGAGATACTCAATTCCTCACAACTAAAATATGTCTCAGTGAGGAAGAAAGATGGTAATCAGGCTAAAACCATCCATGGCTAAACAAGGAGGTCAAGGACATTATAAAGACAAAAACTAAGTTAGATCATATTGCAAAGGCCAGTGGCAGGCTGGAAGATTGGGAAACTTTCAAACATAAACAACAGGATGCTAAAAATGTAATCAAAAGAGCTAAGGTAAATTACGAAAATAAACTAGCACAGAATATCAAAAAGGATAGCAAAAGCTTCCACAGGTACATAAAAGGGAAGAGAGTCGCTAAGGTGAATGTTGGCCCCTTGGAAGATGAAACCGGAGAGTTATTAGTGGGGAATACAGAAATAGCAGAGATGCTAAATCAAGGTTTAGAGTAGATGTACGAGGCAAGTTTTTTACACAGAGGGTAGTGGGTGCCTGGAACTCGCTACCGGAGGAGGTGGTGGAAGCAGGGACGATAGTGACATTTAAGGGGCATCTTGACAAATACATGAATAGGATGGGAATAGAGGGATACGGACCCAGGAAGTGTAGAAGATTGTAGTTTAGTCGGGCAGCATGGTTGGCACGGGCTTGGATGGCCGAAGGGCCTGTTCCTGTGCTGTACTTTTATTTGTTCTTTGTTCTTTGTTAGTACCTTGCCTCAGTTTTCACGGTGGAGGACATTGATACCATTCCTATAGGAACGGGCAATTCATAGGCAATAGAACTGGGGAACTTGGAACAATCAGCATCAATAGGGAAACGGTACTCAACAAACTATTGGGATTGAGGGCAGACAAGTCCCCAGGGCCTGATGGCCTACATCCTAGGGTGTTAAAGGAAGTGGCAGCAGAGACACTGAATCCATTGGTTATAATATTCCAAAATTCCCTGGACACAATAAGGTTCCAGTGGATTGGAAAAATGCTAATGTAACGCCCTTCTTCATAAAGGGAGGAAGGCAGAATGTGGGAAATTACAGACCAGTTAGTTTAACATCTGTTGTTGGAAAATTGCAAGAATCAATTATCAAGGACGTAACATTTGAAAAGCCAAAGCACTATCCATTAGGGTCAGCATGGTTTTAAGAAGGGCAAATCATGGTTGACTAATTTGCTCGAGTTCTTCGAAGATGTAACAAGCAAAATAGATAATGGGGATCCTGTAGATGTAGTAAATCTGGACTTCCGGAAGGCATTTGATAAGGTGCCGCACAGAAGGTTAATTCATAAGCTGCGATCACACGGGATTAGGGGTAACTTATTAGCTTGGATAGAAGACTGGCTGACGGACAGGAGACAGAGTCATGATAACTGGGTCTTTTTCTGAATGGCAAGATGTAACCAGTGGGGTGCCACAGGGTTCGGTCCTTGGGCCCCAGCTAAATTTAGAGTACCCAATTAATTTTTTCCAATTAAGGGGCAATTTAGCGTGGCCAATCCACCTAGCCTGCACATCTTTGGGTTGTGGGGGCGAAACCCACGCAAACACGGGGAGAATGTGCAAATTACACACGGACAGTGACCCAGAGCCGGGATCGAACCTGGGACCTCGGCGCCGTGAGGCAGCAGGGCTAACCCACTACGCCACCGTGCTGCTCCCTGTGGCAGTAAGTTGCGGTGAGGAAATAACCTTACAAATGGATATAGATCGGTTAGGAGAGTGGGCCAAAATGTGGCAGATGGAGTTTAACGTGGATAAGTGTGAGGTCATGCATTTGGTCGAAAAAATGGAAAGGCAACTTATGATGTAAATGGAGAGCCACTTTGGGGTGGTCCGTGCAGAGGGATCTGGGTGACCTCGTGCATGAGTCGCAGAAAATGAGCATGCAGGTGTAGCAGATAATAAGGAAAGCAAATGGAATATTGGCATTTATAGCAAAAGGAATTGAGTATGAAGGTAAGGAAGTGGTGTTGCAACTATACAAGGCATTGGCAAGACCACATCTAGTGTATTGTGCATAGTTTTGGTCCCCTTATTTGAGGAAAGAGGTAGGCATTGGAGGCAGTTCAGAGGAGGTTCACGAGATTGATTCCAGAGATGAGGGGCGGGATTCTCCACTCCCACGCCGAAGTGGCCGTGCCGCCGTGAACGCCGTAGAGGTTCACGACGGCGCGGAACGGCCCCGGTCCCAACCGATTCAGGCCCTGACAATGGACCAGTATCGGGGCCGCGTCATCTACACGCGCCCGGCCTTGTCGCCCGCGTAAAAGTGGCGCCACATAGATGACGCGGCCAGCGCCGCATAACGGACGTAATCCGCGCATTCACGGGTTGGCCGGCGCCAACCCGCGCATGCGCGGTTGTCGTCCTGTCTAAATCCGCCCCGCAAGAAGATGGGGGACGGATCTTGCGGGGCCGCGGAAGGAAGGAGGTCCTCCTTCAGAGAGGTCGGCCCGACGATCGGTGGGCATCGATCGCGGGCCACCCCACATTCCAGGTGAAGCCCGGTGCAGGATCCCCCCTCGCCCCCCCCACAGGTCGCCCCCCCAGCGTTCACGCACCGCCCACGACTGCAGCGACCAGATGTGGGGAACCCGCCACCATCCGGGTCTCAGAATAGCGGGGGTGCTGGAGAATCGCCATTTTGGGTGTCTCCGGCGATTCTCCGGCCTACGGCCCGCGAAACTCGACCGGGCCGTTCCCGCCGCTTGGGAGAATCGCGGGAGGGCGTCGGACCGGCGTCCCCGGAAATTTTGGTGGCCCAGGCGATTCTCCCAACCGGCATGGGAGTGGAGAATCGCGCCCAAGAGGTTTGCCGCATGAGGAGAGATTGAACAGTTTCGGCCTATATTCTCTAGAGTTTAGAATAATGAGGGGAGATCTAATTGAGGTATACAAATGCTAAAAGGTATGGATAAAGTAGACATGGAGCAGATGCTTCCTCTTGAGGGGCATTCTAAAATGAGAGATCATAATCTTAGAAAAAGAAGTAGCAAATTTCAAACAGATTGTAGGGGAAACTACTTCTCCCAAAGGGTTGTGAATCTGTGGAATGTGCTACCCCAGAATGCGGTGGATGCAGGGTCATTGAGTAAATTTAAGGAGGAGTTAGACAGATTTTTAATTGGTAATGGTGAAGAGTTATGGATAACGGGCAGGACAGTGGAGCTGAGGTCATAATGGGATCAGCCATGACCGTATTGAGCGTGTTTACGCCCGGGAAGCTAAATTGCCTACTCCTGCTCCGAGGTCATGTGTTCTGGGGAGGAGATGCTCTGGCTGATTATGCAATCCAGCTCTTGGTCTGCAGCATTGCAGGTAACAGATGAAGAACATATCAGCCATGATAGAATGGCGGAACAAACACGATGGGCCAAATGGCCTAATTCTGCTCCTATATCTTATGAACTCATGAACTTATGAACTTAGTCTGCTGCAATGCTCCAGTGAAACCCAGCACAAGCTGGAGGAGCCGTATCTCATCTTCCAGTTGGACACGTTGCAGCCCTCGGGACTCAGCACTGCCTTCAGAAACTTTAGCTTTTGACCTTTCTCCTCCATTCTAAACGCCCTTTTCTTCTTTTAAAAAAATATTCCATACATGTGTTGCCACGATGCAATAGACCTCGCTTCCCCTCTCACACCAGGCCATCTATCATTTGTTCTTAACGTTGTTACTTTTTGTTGCAGTTCTAACACACTCTCTGTCCTTTCAGTTCTGACAAAGAGTCCATGGGCGCGATCTTCTCAAAAGAGAACAAAGTTCCCTAGCGAGCGCATTTATCCACGTGTTTCCCGACACTCGCAGTGCTGAGAAACATGTGGCTATTCAACGCTACTCCTGTTGAATAAGAAGCCTAATGGGGAAACACGTGGCCGAGGCCGCACATAGCCCCAATTTTTACAACGGGGAGCTCCACCCGCTGAAACTGCCCATTGTAGCAAGGGATTGGGATGCCATTTACAAATGCCCCCCCCAGCACTCCCCAGCCCAGGTCCCCCAGCCCCTCTCACACCCCCCAACGGGCATCCCCCGGCCTGATCTCACACAAAAAATGCCAACCTGGCGCCATAGCAATGTCCCTGCTAGCTGGAAGTACCACCTGGGCATCTTGGCAGTGCCAGGATTGCACCCAGGTAGCACTGCCAGGGTAACCATGTGGCACCAGCAGTGCCAGGGCACCAGACTGCCCAAAGGGCATGCAGATGGGAGCCTCCGATCCCCTTGGGGACCCCCACAAGTGCCGTTCTGTCTGGTTCCCGTTAGTGGAGACTAGCACCAAACGACGCTCGCCCGATGTCCCCGAGGTGAAGGAATTGAATCCCAAAGCCTCGGGTACATTGAAAATCTACACATTAGAGTAAGGCTTGTTGCCTCGCTCTAATATGCAGATTTGCCAAAAAGTGGTCCCACCCATTGTAGGTGGGATTCTCCTTGCAACGTCTCATGAGATTGTGTTGAATCTTGCAAGACGTTGCGAGCCGGGTGACTCCCGGGAGTGGGGTCTCCCGGCTTTCACCGGCTACGTGTGAGATGCTTTTCTGGGGCAGCGTGGCCTGAAGATCGCACCCCCTGACTCGAAACGGTATCTCTATTTCTCTCCTGATACATGCTGGCAGACCCGCTGTGTTTTTGTGTGAGGGAAAGAAGAGTACGTCCAAGACTAGTATTTTAAACTTTAAAAAGGGCAATTAAGAAGGCATAAAAGCGAGAGCTAACTGAAGTTAAATGGCAAATGTGTTTACGGGATAAATCAATGAAGGTTCAATGGTAGACATTTAAAGGGATACATCAGAATACATAGAACAAACACATTCTAATGAGGAACAAAAATTCCAAGGCGAAAGCCCATCATCCGTGGTAAACTAAAACAGTTAAAGACGATATTAAATTGAAAGAAAAAGCATATATTTGCACAAAGACATGTGGCAGGTCAGAAGGTTGGAGGGAATATAAAAAACATCAAAGAATGACAAAACGATTGATGAGGTATGTTAAGTGAGTGGGCAAAAATCTGGATTTTCAAAAGTTCGTCACTGGCTAGGCCAGCATTTCTTGCCCATCCTTAGTTGTCCTTCAGAATGTGGTGTTCAGCTGCCTTCCTGAATCACTGCAGTCCCTGAGATGTCGGTACCACCCACAGTGCTATTGGGGAGGGAGTCCCAAGATTTTGACCAAGTGATAGTGAGGGAACAGCAATATATTTACAAGTCAGGACGTGAGTATAATGTGGGCAAATGTGAAATTGTTCATTTTCGCAGGAAGAATAAAAAAGCTTATTGTCTAAATGATAAGAGGTTGCGGGGTGCAGAGGGATCTGGGTGTCCTAGTGCATAAATCCGAAAAGCTAGTTGGCAGAATGTTATTATTTATTGTGAAGGGAATTGATTACAAAAGATTTTTTAAAAAATCTTTTTATTGGCATTTTCCATATTTATCAACAGTTATGTACATTTTTTGCCGTGTTAGTTTATTGGATTATACAGAAAGGTTTATCCTGTCCTTCTCTTAATTTACTTTATGTACATTTTGCCACCCTCTGGTTTGGCCTGTGGTCCCTTCCGCACGCCCCCTCCTGCCCCCCCTCTTGTGTCCTCCCTCTCTCCCTCCCCCCCTCTCCCTTTTCTTCCCCCCCCCCGTTGACTTTGGCTGTGTTTGCCTTGTGATCGGGGAGGGGGGGTTGCCTTCAGAATGTGGTGTTCAGTTGCCCCCCCCCCCAACTTTGTTCCCTTTTTATGACTTTCCAGTCTTTCCTCTCCTCCTCCCCCCTCCCAGGTTGCACATTCCTTTGGTTCATCCTCTGTCTTTGCTTTCCCCTTGTCCTTCCTCTTTTTTCCTCCTATCTCTCCCGTTTTCCTATCTTACTCTTCGTTGCTGGCCTCGAACAGGTTTTGGAACAGGCCGACAAACTGCCCCCAAGTATCCAGGAAGCCTTCCTCTGACCCTCGGATGACATCCTTAATCTTCTCCAGGTGGAGAAATTCTGAGTGGTCAACGAGCCAGTCTGCAGCTGTGGGTGGTGCTGCTGATAGCCGGCCGAGCAGGATTCTCCGGCGTGCGATTAGGGAAGCAAAAGCAAGGGCGTGGCCCCCTTCCCCATGTGTAACTCTGGCTGCTCCGATACCCCGAAGACTGCCACTATTGGGCATGGCTTCACCCTCACCCCCACAACCTTGGACATTGCCTCGGAGAAGGCTGTCCAGAACCCAGGAAGTTTGGGACAAGCCCAAAACATGTGTGTGTGGTTTGCCGGGCCCCTCTGGCACCGCTCACATTTGTCCTCCACCTCCAGGAAGAACCTGCTCATTCGGGTTCTGGTCAGGTGTGCTCTGTGCACCACTTTGAGCTGCATTAGGCTGAGACTTATGCAGGAGGAGATGGAGTTGGCCCTGCTCAGTGCTTCGCTCCAGAGTCCCCATCCTACCTCTGTCCCCAGTTCGTCCTCCCATTTCTGTCTGGTCTCGTCTAATGGTGTTCAAGCTCTGTCCAGTAACTGTCCGTACATTTTCCCACATAGTCCCCCTTCTTTGCTGCCTATCAGGTCCTCTAATAATGTGGTTTCTGGGGCCCCGGGGTACCCTACTGTCTCTTCACGGAGGAAGTGTTTTATTTGCAGGTGCCTCATTTCCTGTCCTTTCGGTAGTCTCCACCTCTTCGTCAGTTTGTCCAGTGTCGTCAGTCTGTGCCCTATGTAAAAGTCCCTGACCGTCAGTGTGCCCCTGTCTCGTCTCCATCTTTTGAAGGCGGTGTCTAGCATGACTGGGGGGATTTTATGATTGCTGCAGATGGGGGCCATGGGGGACAGCTTAGTTAGCCCGAAGTGCTGTCTCAGTTGGGCCCATGTTCTCAGCGTGGCCGCTACCACTGGGTTTGTTGTGTATTTTGTCGAGGGGGATGGGAGTGCTGCTGTAGAAAGGGCCCGGAGGGTCATTCCTTTACAGGAGGTCTCCTCCATTGGTACAGGAGGTCTCCTCCATTCTGAGTCGGGTTCGTGTACCCATCCCCTCACTCTTTATTTTTTTTAATAAACATTTTATTGAGGTATATTTGGTTTTACAATAACAAAATAAACAATGTACATGAATTTATATACATAGTGCAAAAGCTGTCTTCCTCCCTTACAGGTCCCACCTTTATTAACCCCCTACACTAAACTAAGCTACCCCCCCCCCCCCCTTCTGCTGACGATTAATTTTTTGCAAAGAAGCCGATGAACGGTTGCCACCTTCGGGCGAACCCTAACATTGACCCTCTCAAAGCTAACTTGATTTTCTCCAAACAGAGAAAGCTAGCCATGTCAGATAGCCAGGTCTCCGACCTTGGGGGCTTTGGGTCCCTCCAAACTAATAATATCTGTCTCGGAGCTACCAGGGAAGCAAAGGCCAGAACGTCTGCCTCTTTCTCCTCCTGGATTCCCGGATCTTCCGACACCCCGAAAATCGCCACTTCTGGACTCGGTGCCACCCTTGTTTTCAACACCGTGGACATAACATCCACAAACCCCTGCCAGAATCCCCTAAGCTTCGGGCATGTCCAGAACATATGGCCATGATTCGCTGGTCCTCCCGCACACCTATCTTCTACACGAAAGAACTTGCTCATCTGGGCCACTGTCATGTGAGCCCAGTGAACAACCTTAAACTGTATCAGGCTGAGCCTGGCACATGTTGTGGACGCTTTGACTCTACTCAGCGCGTCTGCCCATAGACCATCTCCTAACTCTCTGCCCAACCCCTCTTCCCACTTGCGCTTCAGCCCCTCCGTCTGCGTCCTCTCTGACCCCATGAGCTCCCTGTAGATGTTGGAGACCTTCCCTCTCCCACCCACACTCTGGAAACTACCCAGTCCTGTATCCCCCTTGGTGGTAGGAGCGGGAAGGTTGAGACCTGCCTGCGCAGGACGACCCGCACCTGCAGGTACCTAAACTAGTTTCCCCTCGCCAATCCAAATTTCTCCTCCAGCTCCCTCAGGCTAGGAAAGCTCCCCTCTATAAACACATCTCCCATCCTTTCAAACCCTACTCTCTGCCATCTCGGAAACCCCCCACCTATCCTTCCCAGGGCAAACCGCCGATTATTACAGATTGGAGACCAGACCGATGCTCCTTCTGCTCCCACATGTCTCCTCTACTGCCCCCAGACTCTCAGGGCCGCCACTACCACAGGGCTGGTGGAGTACCGTGCCGGTGGGAATGGCAGAGGCGCCGTTATCAGTGCCCCCAAGCTGGTGCCCTTGCATGAAGCCACCTCCACACGCTCCCATGCCCCCCCCCCCCCCACCACCACCACCAGCACCCACTTCCTGATCATGGCTATATTTGCCGCCCAGTAATAATTACTGAAGTTTGGCAGCACTAGCCCGCCCTCTCCCTGGCTCTACTCAAGCATCCCCCTTTTTACTCGTGGGGTCTTGCCCGCCCATACAAAGCCAGTGATCACTTTGTTGACCCATTTAAAAAAGGACCGCGGAATAAAAATTGGGAGACACTGAAAAACAAACAGGAATCTCGGGAGGACCGTCATCTTCACCGTCTGGACCCTCCCAGTTAATGACAATAGGAGCGCGTCCCAACTCCGAAAATCGTCCTTCATTTGGTCTACTAGTCGGGCCAGATTTAGTTTGTGCAGATGTTCCCATTCCCGCGCCACTTGGGTGCCTAGGTACTGAAAGCTTCCCCCTACTACTCTAAACGGCAGTTCCCCCAGTCGCCTCTCCTGTCCCCTTGCCTGGACCGCAAACATCTCACTTTTCCCCATATTTAGCTTATACCCCGAAAACCGGCCAAATTCCCTCAAAATCCTCATGATTTCTTCCATCCCCTATGCTGGATCCGATACATACAGGAGCAGGTCGTCTGCGTAGATCGAGACTCCGCCCCCCCCAACCCGGTCCAGCCCCTTGAAGCCCTCAGTGCAATTGCCAACGACTCTATGGCTAATGCGAACAAAAGTGGGGAGAGGGGGCATCCCCGTCTCATCCCCCAGTGCAGTCTAAAGCAGTCCGATATTGTCCTGTTCATCCGTACACTTGCCACAGGAGCCTGATACAGCAATCTGACACAGTCAATAAAGCCCCGCCCAAATCCGAACCGTCCCAGTATCTCCCACAGATAATCCCATTCTACCCGATCAAAAGACTTCTCTGCATCCATTGCGACCACTACCTCCACCTCCCTATCTTCTGGGGGCATCATGACCACTTTTGACAACCTTCTTCCAACTGCCTTCCCTTAACAAACCCCATCTGGTCCTCCCCAATAACGTCCGACACACAGTCCTCAATCCTAGAGGACAAAACTTTGGCCAGCAGTTTGGCGTCCACATTCAATAGGGATATTGGCCTGTAGGACCCACAGAGCTCCGGGTCCTTGTCCCGCTTCAGGATCAGCGAAATCGTGGCCTGTGACATTGTCGTGGGAAGCACCCCACGCTCCCTTGCCTCATTGAATATCCTCATCAACAGCAGCCCCAATATCCCAGATAACTTTTTATAGAACTCAACTGGGTATCCATTTGACCCCGGGGCTATCACGGCTGCATGGCCTTCAGACCCTCCGCTATCTCTTCCGATCTATCCATCCCGATCGGGGCTCCCAGCCCTTCTACCAGCTCCCCGTCCACCTTCGGGAAATTCAGCGCCACTAGGAAGTGCCTCATCCCCTCCGGCCCAGCTGGGGGTTCCGACCCGTACAGCCTACTGTAAAACTCCTTGAACGCCTTATTCACCCCTGCTGAGTCTCCAACCAGGCTCCTGTCCCCATCCTTTACTTTCCCTATCTCCCTGGCTGTCTCCCTGTTTCTAAGCTGCTGTGCAAGCATTCTGCTTGCCTTCTCTCCAGGCTCTTAGATCGCCCCCCTCGCCTTTCTCATCTGCTCTACTGCCCTCCCTGTGGTTAACAAGCTGAACTCCGCCTGTATCCTCCGCCGTTCCCTTAAAAGCAATGCCTCTGGGGACTCTGCATACCTCCTGTCGACCTGTAAGATCTCCTTTACCAGTCGGTCTGTCTCTGCCCTGTCTGCCTTCTCCCTGTGGGCACGTATTGAGATTGGCTCCCCTCTAACCACCGCCTTCAATGCCTCCCAGACCACCGCTGCCGAAACTTCCCCCGTGTCGTTGACTTCCAGGTAGTTCTGAATACATTTCCTCAGCCGCCCACACACCTCTTCATCAGCTAAAAGTCCCACGTCTAACGTCCAGTGCGGGCGATGATTACTGTCTTTACTGATCTGTAGGTCAACCCAGTGCGGGGCATGGTCTGAGATTGTGATCGCCGAGTACCCCGTGTCCACCACCCCCGTCAGTAGAGCCCTGCTCAAAATGACAAAATCAATCTGGGAGTACACTTTATACTTTATGCACGTGAGAGTAGAAGGAGAACTCCTTTGACCTCGGCCGCCCAAATCTCTCTCTCCCCCCCCCCCCCCCCCCATCTGCTCCATGAACCCCTTTAGTTCCTTTGCCATTGCTGGCACCCTGCCTGTTTTTGAGCTTGACCGGTCTAAACCAGGGTCAATAGCTGTGTTGAAGTCCCCTCCCATGACCAACTTATGCGAATCCAGGTCCGGTATCTTCCTCTTTATAAACTCCACATCGTCCCAATTTGGTGCATATACATTGACTAGTACCACCTGCACCCCCTCCAATTTCCCACTGACCATAATGTACCAGCCTCCCACATCCGAAACTATTCTTCCCGCCTCAAACACCACTCGCTTGTTGACCAGGATCGCGACCCCTTTAGTCTTCGAGTCCAGCCCCGAGTGAAAAACTTGTCCGACCGATCCCTTCCTTAATCGAATCTGGTCAGCTACTCTAAGGTGCATCTCCTGTAGCATTACCACGTCCACCTTCAGTCTTCTCAAATGCACAACCACGCATGCCTTTTGACCGGCCCATTTAGCCCTCGTACATTCCAGGCGATCAGCCTAGTTGGGGGGGGGCTCATCACCCCCCTCCTTCGCCGATCAGCCATCCCCTTTCTTGGGCCAGTCTCCAGCCTGCGCCCCACGTCTCCACCAGCCCGCTCCCAGGCAGCCTCCGCCCCCGACCTCCTCTCTGTCCCTTAGCAAAAACCCCTCCCTCGTCAGCAGAACATTTCCCCCCCCTCCCCCCCGCTAGTAACAGCACAAAGTAGATTGACCCCTTTGATAAGCCTAACATCTGCTCACCCCCCACTGCGCTTCCGTGAGCTAGCCCCTAGATTGGTGGCCCCCCTCCCCTGGCGCCAGACATTCTCCCACCTATTGTTCCCTCCCCCCCGCTCGGACACACATATTCAAATGAAAGACAATCCAAACACAATTGCCCAACAGAAAAATAAATCACTAAACAAAGAAAAGATCAAGCAAAAGATCTAGCACCTAACAAACACACCTCCATCCCCCAACAGTGCAAATGTAAACTATAACTCACTCAGCTCTGCAACTAGCCCCAAATCAATACAGAAGGCATTACAAATAACGTCCACAGAACGAAAAACTAGAAACTTTTTAAAACATGAACGTTGAAGCAAAGTTCAAAGTTCTCAGTCCACCACCAGCCCTTTCCTTCTTGCGAAGTCCAGCGCTTCCTCAGGAGACTCAAAATAAAAATGTTGCTCCTCGTACATGACCCAGGGACGGGCCGGATACAGCAGTCCGAACTTCACCTTTTTCTTAAAAAGGGTCAACCTTATCTGGTTGAACCCCGCTCTTCTCCTGGCCACCTACGCACTCAGGTCCTGATATATCCGCAAGATACTGTTCTCCCATTTACAGCTCCGTGTCTGCTTGGCCCACAGTAAAATACACTCCTTGTCCAAATACCTGTGGAATCTCACCACCATTGCCCTTGGGGGGGGTCGCCCATTCATGGCTTCCTCATGAGCGCTCTGTGAGCCCTGCCACCTCCAAGGGTCAGGAGAATGTCCCTTCCCCCAGCAGCTTCTCAAACATGCCTGCTATGTATGCCCCAGCTTCCGCTCATTCGGACCCCTCTGAGAGCCCAACGATTCTCAATCTGCCGGTGGGACCTATTCTCTAGGTCCTCCACCTTCTCCAGGAGCCTTTTCTGCTGGTCTCTCAGCAACCCCACTTCCATCTCCACCGCAGTTTGATGTTCCTCCTGGTCAGCCAGCGCCTTCTCTACTTTCTGGATCGCTCGATCTTGGGCATCCAATCTAAGCTCCAGCCACGCAATAGCCTCTTTAATCGGGTCCAAGCAGTCCTGCTTCTGTTTAGCGATGCCCTCCTGGATAACTTGCATCAGCTGCTCCGTTGACCGCTGGGTCGACAAGCCAGAGCTCCGGTCATCCGCCATGCTGTCTCCCGCTGCAGCTTCAGCCCAAGCCTTCTCTGTCCGTCTGTTTCTGCCTTTGCGAGCACTTCTAGTCCGCCTCTCCATGCACCGATGTGGGAATCCAGTACACAATTGCCTCGATCATCGATTTTCCGAATCAAGTCCGGTAAAAAATCGGGGGTAAAGGTCCAAAAGTCCGACCCGAGTGGGAGCCACCAAATGTGCGACTTGCTCCTTCATAGTCACCACCGGAAGTCCCCCTCACTTTTCCCACCGTTGCTGCCCAGTGGTAGTTGCGTAGGTTCGGTACAGCCAAGCCCCCTTTGATTTTCATTTTTTTCAGTGTCGGTTTGGGAATTCTCGGGTTCTTACCCCCCCGACGCAAACGCCATGATTAGGCCGTCTACATTTCGGAAATAGACCTTGGGGATGAAGATCGGAATGGATCTAAACAGGAAGAGGAACCTTGGCAGTATGTTCATCTTGATCGTCTGCATTCTCCCCGCCAGGGAAAGTGGGAGTGAGACCCACCTCTGTAGGCCCATTTTTATTTCCTCCACCAGGCCGGTCAGGTTCCACTTGTGGATCTGTGTCCAGTCTCTGGCTATCTGGATCCCTAGGTAACGGAATCTGTTCTGGGCCGTTTTAAACGGGAGCCCCTCCAGCTCTGCCCCTCCCCCAATTGGGTTCACTGGGAATGCCTCACAGGTTAGGTTTTTAGCCCAAAAAGGTTTCAAACCCTTTCCGGATCTGCAGAATTTCCTTCAGTCCCCTCCTGTGCCTTCGAGACATAAAGGAGCAGGTCATCCGATAGAGTGAAACTGTGCTCTCTGTCTCCTCTCCAGATGCCCTTCCAATGTTTCGCGTCCCGCAGGGCTATCGCCAGGGGTTCGATCGCTAGCGCGAACAAGAGTGGGGACAGCGGGCAGCCCTGTCTTGTTCTCTCTGTAGCTGGGAGTATTCAGAGCTGGTGGTGTTCGTTCGAACACTCACCTTGGGAGCGTTGTACAAGAGCCTCACCCAGGCGGTGAATCCCGCTCCTAGCTCAAACCGTTCCAGTACTTCGAGGAGGTACTTCCATTCGACTGTCAAAGGCCTTTTCTGCATCCAGGGAGATGATCACCTCTGGTCCTCTTTCCCGGGGGGGGCGGGGGGGGGGGGGGGGTCATTATTACATTCAGCAGCCGCCTGATGTTCGCAGTGAGTTGCCTACCCTTGACAAAGCCCGTTTGGTCCTTTGTGACCACCTCTGGTATGCAGCCTTCCAGCCTTTTAGCTAGGACCTTTGCGAGTATTTTCACATCAACATTCAGCAGTGACATGGGTCTATATGATCCACATTCCGTCAGGTCTTTATTCTTTTTGGGTATCAGAGAAATTGTGGCCTGTGCTAGCGTGGGAGGCAGAGTGCCCCATTGCTGGCGAGTCTGCGAGGTGTGGGGACAGGGCTGGCGTGAATTTTTTATAGAAGTCCACCGGGAACCCGTCGGGTCCCGGTGCCTTCCCCGCCTGCATGGAGCTGATGCTCTACATGATTTCTCCCAGATCTAATGGTGCTTCCAGCTTCCTCCACAACTGGTAGTTCCAGTCCCCAGATCTAATGGTGCTTCCAGCTTCCCCCACAACTGGTAGTTCCAGTCCCCAGATCTAATGTGCTTCCAGCTTCCCCCACAGCAGGTAGTTCCAGTCCCCAGATCTAATGGTGCTTCCAGCTTCCCCCACAACTGGTAGTTCCAGTCCCCAGATCTAATGGTGCTTCCAGCTTCCCCCACAACTGGTAGTTCCAGTCCCCAGATCTAATGGTGCTTCCAGCTTCCCCCACAACTGGTAGTTCCAGTCCCCAGATCTAATGGTGCTTCCAGCTTCCCCCACAACTGGTAGTTCCAGTCCGTTGAGGAACTGTTATATCCCTGCGTCTCAAATGCCTGATTGACCTCCTTTGGTTCTGTTACCAGTCTGCTTCTGCTATCCTTTACTTGGGTTATTTCCCTCCTGGCTGCCTGCTTTCTCAGCTGATGAGCCAATAGGCGGCCAGACTCGTCTCCGTGTTCATAGAAGGTCCGCTGTGTCTTTGGAGTTGGTACACTGCTTTCCTGGTGGATAGCAGGTTAATGTCCATTTGCAGCTTTTTCCTCTCCGCCAGCAGCCCTACGGTCGGGGCCTCGGAGTACTTTCTGTTGACATCCAGAATGGAGTCCACTAGCTGTTGCCTGGCCACCATCTCTTCCCTATCTCTGCTTGCCTTGTAGGCTATGATTTCTCCTCTAATCACGGCCTTCAGTGCCTCCCAAAATGAGGAGGGTGAGACCTCCCCATTTTGGTTGTTACTAACGTAATCGCCTATGTCCCGCGATGTTTTTTGGCAGAAGGCCTTGTCGGCCAGGAGGTCCGTGTCCAGCCTCCATATGGGGAGCTGGGCACGGCCTGTCTCCAACCTCACATCCATGTAATGTGGAGCGTGGTCGGAGATAACGATCGCTGAGTATTCCGCTCCCGTGATCCCTGGAAGCACCATTTCCCCACTGCAAAGAAGTCGATAGGGGTGAATACCTTATGCACTTGTGAGAAGTATGAAAACACTTTTTCTCCTGGGTGTAGGAACCTCTATGGGTCCACCACCCCCATCTGCTTCATAAGTTCTCCCAATTCCCTAGCCATGCCAGTCTTTCTCCCTGTTCTGGGGTTTGATTGGTCGGTCAGTGGGTCCTGCACAAGTTAAAGTCGCCCCCCCCATAAGCAGTTGGTGTGTGTTAATGTTGGAGATATCCGCCATGGTCTTCTTTATAAATTCTGTGTCGTCCCAGTTGGGAGCATACACATTTACCAGTACCACCGGTGCCCCTTCCAGGACACCGCTGACCATGACGTACCGTCTCCCTGGGGTCCGTAACTGTCTTGGTTTCTGTAAACCTCGTCCTCTTGCAGATTAGTATGGCTACTCCCCTAGCCCTTCTAGTCGGTCCTTCTCCCTCAGGTGCGTCTCTTGCAGATAAATTATTTTGGCCTTTAGGATTCTTAAGTGGGCAAAGACTCTAGATCTTTTCACCGGGCCGTTAAGTCCCCGTACGTTCCAGGTGACAATCGTGGTGGGGGGTTTCTGACTCCCTGGTCCTGCGAGATCACCCATACTTACCTGGTAGACGAGGCCCTGCACTCCGCCGTCCAAAATGGCCACGGTTGTCGCTCTCACCATGAGGTCAGGTCCCTGCGCTCCGGGGTTTCCCTTTGTCCTGGGGGCACTAAACACAGCCGCCAACTATGTGTACACCACGTGAGTGTGCCCCTGCACTCCGGGGTCTCCCTCCACCAAAGGCCCTTCTGAGTGGCTACTTGCGGCGCCATCTTGGTTCCTCGCCCTACTCCATGCCTGCCGTGGACTGCACCTGCTTTGTTTCTTGTCCTTATCCTTCCCTTTTTTCCTTTTCTGTCCTGCGCTTCCCCCCCCAATCCGCCCTTCCACTGTCCCCCCCTGTATTCTCCCCCCTTCTGCCCTGAACCCCCCCACCCCTTTTAGCCAGACGCTCCCTTGCCCCTGAGAGGTGCGCCGCGGCCTCCCTTACTGCCTGACTTCCTGTGCTAGCCCTCCTTGCTAGCACAGTGGCTCCCCCATTGCTTGTCTAACCCTGGCCTCGCTTTACCCACCCCTTATCTCGCCCCCTGCCTGCTTTCCTTATCCTCGCTCCCCTTGCCCTGTTCCCCCTCATCACACTGAGGGAAGAGTCGGGCACGAAAACGAGGCAGCAAGCCCCGCGTAAAAACATATAAACATAGTTTGTATTTTTGCCCCTGATTGCGGTCTGACCTCCGCTCTCAGTTTCTTTCCTCTTCTGCCCCTGCCGCTTTCATCGCTGCGCAATTGCTCTCCCTCTAGGTTGTTCGTTTTAACAAACTCATTAGCCTCCGCCGGGGTTTTGAAGTAAAGTTCTTTGCCTTTATGTCACCCAGAGTCTGGCCGGGAATAGCATTCCGAATTGTACCCCACTTTTATAGAGCGCCGGTTTCGCTCTATTAAATTTGAGGAAGCACTTTTTCACCCAGAGTGTGGTGATTGGAATCTGGAACTCACTGCTTGGGTGGCAGAGGTGGGGAAATGAAAATAAAATAAAATGAAAATTGCTTATTGTCACAAGTAGGCTTCAAATGAAGTTACTGTGAAAAGTCCCTAGTCGCCACATTCCGGCACCTGTTCGGGGAGGCTGGTACGGGAATTGAACCGTACTGCTGGCCTGCCTTGGTCTGCTTTCAAAGCCTACGATTTAGCCCTGTGCTAAACCAGCTCCTCACAACATTTAAGAGGCATTCAGATGTGCATTTGAAATACCATAGCATACAAAGCTGTGGACCAAGTGCTGGAAAATACGATTAGGATAGGTGCCTGATGGCCGGCACAGACACAATGGGCCGAAAGGCCTATTTCTGCACCGCAAAGTGAAAATTACCTGGCTGCGGAACAGAGTGAGTGGCTGAATATCATCATCACCCATAAAGAACATGTCAACATTGCTGTGGGTGGGCAGCACAGTGGCGCAGTGGGTTAGCCCTGCTGCCTCACGGCGCCCAGGTTCGATCCTGGTTCTGGGTCACTGTCCATGTGGAGTTTGCACATTCTCCCCATCTGCATGGGTTTCGCCCCCACAACCCAAAAGATGTGCAGAGTAGGTGGATTGGCCATGCTAAATTGCCCCTTAATTAGAAAAAATGAATTGGGTACTCTAAATTTTTTTTTTTTAATTGCTGTGGGAGGGACCTGCTACCAAGCACTTTTGATAACTTGTGCTCTACAAAATCCAAAGTTTTTTGTGTATGTATGTGATTGACAGCCAATAATTGTTTCCCTGGTCTTGGCAATTAAAAAAAGGCTCAAGGCAAAATGTGCAAGGCCCAATTAAACGACCTGACATTTAGGTGACAGGGCAAAGGAAGTTTCCACAGATTTTGGATTTGTGCTTCAGATGGGGGAGGAGGAGGAGGGGAGAGGGAGACACGAGGTTTGCAGCTTTTCCACCTGACGAGGGTGCACACGCGTCTCTGACGCAATCCCCGTCCCGCCACTCGCGCGTTCATTCAGCTTTTCGTGCAGCACTGGCGGGGCGGGCGGCTGGCTGCGGACACTCCGGAGCAATGTAACCTCATGCAATGTCTGAGCCCACAACTGCTTTCATTTCCAGGTGCATTCAAGCGTCATTTACGCACTGCGGCACACGGGAAGAAGGCGGGAAAATAAAGCAACGTGCGTGTGTGTTTAAAAGAAAAATGCCAAACCATTTATCTCCCGTCATTCTATCCAAAGATGCTCGGCACACTGGTTTGGGCCAGCTATTGAAAATAAAATCCGAATGAAAAAAACAAATTAACAAACGGCTGCTTTTCTTCAGCATGCTTAGGAATTAATTGCGCAGGGCAGTGGTAAGGGCGAAAGGGCTCCACGAGTGTTCCATATGGCCAGGCAACACGGCTACAACCACACACCTCCCCACGCTCTCATTTCGTGTCTAAGGTAATGCAAAAAATCTTTAAAATTAAAATGTGCAAACTTAAAGAAAAAAAAATCGAATGTTTTTTTTGACCGGTGGAAGAAAGAGGAGCAAAAACTCTTGATAGGTTCAAGGCGCGTGATGAGCAACAGTTCCGCGACAAATCGCCTGGTTCCCATTAATTAAAAAGGGGCGAGGCGGGAAAGGCGATGATTGATAGGCGGCGAGGACAATCGAAGTTGGCGGAAGGGCGGGAACCTCGATGACTGACAGCCGGGAAGGACAATCGAAGCTGGTGGAAGAACGGGAGGCTCGATGACTGACAGGCGGAGAGGACAATCGAAGCTGGCGGAAGAGCGAGGGGCGGGAGCCTCGATGATTGACAGGAGGGGAGGACAATGGAAGTTGGCGGAAGAGCGAGGGGCGGGAATCTCAATGATTGACAGGAGGGGAGGACAATCGAAAACTGGCGTTCGGTGGGCGGGGTCACTAGCCAGCCGGGAGGATGGAGAGCAGGGGGCGGGACATCCGGCGCTAACTTTGGCTGCCCCGCCCTCCCCACGCCAGGAGCTGCCCATCCCCCCCCCTCTCTCTTCTCCCCCTCCCCCCCACCCACCCCCCCAACCAACCCCCCCCTTCCGCCAGGAGAGAGATCGGACGACGAAGCGCTTTTAACCGGAGCTGATTGGGATTAAACGGCGGCAAGGCCCGAACCCTATCGTCGAGGCCTCAAAGGGAAGGGGATAAATAAATCCAGCTATTGCCCGAGTTTGCTTTTTTGTTGAAGTGCTTCCCTCAGGCCGGCCTCTCACGCAGACAGCGAGCGAGCGAGTGATTCCCGGGGCCGCAGCGACGACCTCCTCCTTCCCCTCCTCTTCCTGCTGCTTGTTGTTTCCCCGCCGTCCGAAGGGGGGACGAGTGACCGGGCGAGAGGCTCAGTCGGGCGTCCCGTGGTAAGTGACGGCAGGAGCGGCGGGCAGGTGAGGGAGAGGGGCTGCTTTGATGCAGGATTTGGACTGTGTGTGTGGGGTTGGGTTGGGGGGGTTGTCTCGGGTCCGGCTTCAAGGCCCGGCCCCCGGGGCAGCGAGAGGGAGACATGGTGGCCGCCATGTTGCAGCAGCAGCAAGACCAGGCCCGGGGAGAGAGAGAGGGAGGGAGGGGGGTGTTTCTGCCTGTATCCCTGCGTGAGGTGGAGTGGAGGGCGTGTTAGGATAAAGGCCGGATTGGAAAGGTGCTGCTGCTGATGGTGTTTTTTTAAATTGGAAAATAGAAAATAAAAGAGGCCGCAGCCTACTATGGTAGGCCCCGGGCCTAGTTCTCTCCTAGCTGTGTTTTCGTGCGTGTATGTGCGCTTTAATCTGGCGGCTTTACTCCATGCCTGCACGGCGGGGCGGGGGGGTGAAGGCGGGTTGTTGTTTGTGCACCGAGTCCATGAAGAACATGTGCTTCCCTCCAATATGAATGGCTGGAGCTGAACCCCCTCCTCCACCACTACGCCAAAAAAAAGAGGGAAATGAATCCGCGGGATTTTTCTTTGTATATTTTCTCACATTTCACTTGTGTCCGAATGTGACGCATGTATCTTCATGAATTTTGGGGGCCCCCAATCGGCCTTTAGTTATTTAATTCCGAGTTTTGTCAGTTCTGCTCATTTTTTGTGGGGGGGGGGGGGGGAGATAAGGTTAAATGTGGACTCTTTTTTTTTAGGCCCGCCGGTTTCCACATCAGGGATTTCGTGTAGCAGTCATTGTCACTTTCTTTTCCTCCTTTTGGAAAATTCTCGAGGCGGGGTGTGGGGAGAAGTGCAGTTAGTGATAGCATTGCACCCGCAGCTCAAGAGTCTGGAAGTATGATTTAGCAACTATTTAACGGGCACATAAATGATGGTTGGCCACTGAAGTTGATGGAGTTTGCCCTCTCGGCACAAAAAAAATGTCAGCGAGATTCACAGCTGTGTCAGCTAACTACCAGACCGCACTGCGTCTGTTGCTACTGGGGATGCGCTGCAAAAAAAGTTTCCAGGGACACTAGGTTTCTGGCCTACTTCGGCTCTTAACACTTCGCTCAACTGCTTCAGTGTAAAAAGGGAGCGACTTCTTTTTAACTCGGAAAATAATCCTTCAGTCCCCTGTTTAATGTGTAAAGCAAGGCTTCTTTGGTTGAACTGAATGAACATTTTAATCTACATTTTGGATGTAGTAGGCCTCTGGAATGCTTTATCGCCACCAAGCCAACGTGCATTAAAAGTCCAATTTTGCTGACGTTACTCTGTAATAAAAATGTGTAGTGCCAGAACAAATCATATTTGTTTTTCTTTGTAATCTTGTGGGATTTTTTTTTGTTTGAAAGGGCTGCTTAAGTTTTAAACTTGGCTGCCCTTCATGCAATTGTGATATCTAACTAGAACAAAGAACAACAAAGAACAAAGAAATGTACAGCACAGGAACAGGCCCTTCGGCCCTCCAAGCCCGTGCCGACCATACTGCCCGACTAAACTACAATCTTCTACACTTCCTGGGTCCGTATCCTTCTATTCCCATCCTATTCATATATTTGTCAAGATGCCCCTTAAATGTCCCTATCGTCCCTGCCTCCACTACCTCCTCCGGTAGTGAGTTCCAGGCACCCACTACCCTCTGCGTAAAAAACTTGCCTCGTACATCTACTCTAAACTTTGCCCCTCTCACCTTAAACCTATGCCCCCTAGTAATTGACCCCTCTACCCTGGGGAAAAGCCTCTGACTATCCACTCTGTCTATGCCCCTCATAATTTTGTATACCTCTATCAGGTCGCCCCTCAACCTCCTTCGTTCCAGTGAGAACAAACCGAGTTTATTCAATCGCTCCTCATAGCTTATGCCCTCCATACCAGGCAACATTCTGGTAAATCTCTTCTGCACCCTCTCTAAAGCCTCCACATCCTTCTGGTAGTGTGGCGACCAGAATTGAACACTATACGCCAAGTGTGGCCTAACTAAGGTTCTATACAGCTGCAACATGACTTGCCAATTCTTATACTCAATGCCCCGGCCAATGAAGGCAAGCATGCCGTATGCCTTCTTGACTACCTTCTCCACCTGTGTAGCCCCTTTCAGTGATCTGTGGACCTGTACTCCTAGATCTCTTTGACTTTCAATACTCTTGAGGGTTCTACCATTCACTGTATATTCCCTACCTGCATTAGCCCTTCCAAAATGCATTACCTCACATTTGTCCAGGTTAAACTCCATCTGCCATCTCTCCGCCCAAGTCTCCAGACAATCTAAATCCTGCTGTATCCTCAGACAGTCCTCATCGCTATCCGCAATTCCACCAACCTTTGTGTCGTCTGCAAACTTACTAATCAGACCAGTTACATTTTCCTCCAAATCATTTATATATACTACAAAGAGCAAAGGTCCCAGCACTGATCCCTGTGGAACACCACTGGTCACAGCCCTCCAATTAGAAAAGCATCCCTCCATTGCTACCCTCTGCCTTCTATGGCCTAGCCAGTTCTGTATCCACCTTGCCAGTTCACCCCTGATCCCGTGTGACTTCACCTTTTGTACTAGTCTACCATGAGGGACCTTGTCAAAGGCCTTACTGAAGTCCATATAGACAACATCTACTGCCCTACCTGCATCAATCATCTTAGTGACCTCCTCGAAAAACTCTATCAAGTTAGTGAGACACGACCTCCCCTTCACAAAACCGTGCTGCCTCTCACTAATACGTCCATTTGCTTCCAAATGGGAGTAGATCCTGTCTCGAAGAATTCTCTCCAGTAATTTCCCTACCACTGAAGTAAGGCTCACCGGCCTGTAGTTCCCGGGATTATCCCTGCCACCCTTCTTAAACAGAGGAACAACATTGGCTATTCTCCAGTCCTCCGGGACATCCCCTGAAGACAGCGAGGATCCAAAGATTTCTGTCAAGGCCTCAGCAATTTCCTCTCCAGCCTCCTTCAGTATTCTGGGGTAGATCCCATCCGGCCCTGGGGACTTATCTACCTTAATATTTTTTAAGACACCCAACACCTCGTCTTTTTGGATCACAATGTGACCCAGGCTATCTACACCCCCTTCTCCAGACTCAACATCTACCAATTCCTTCTCTTTGGTGAATACTGATGCAAAGTATAATTCCTTCTCTTTGGTGAATACTGATGCAAAGTATATTTATGATTAGTAATTCAGATTTATGATTAGTAATTCAAACATTCTTTCATTAATGCACAGTAAACATACTTAAGGGCAGCTCCCTGTGTTGGTCTATTGGTATATTGGCATTAAAATGGAATTTGCCAGAAAAACCTGGCTCTTATGAAGCTCTTTGGCATGTTCTTTACAATTTATATCTTTAAAGATGCAAATCACAGTGATGTAAGCAATTTGTTTACTGGCAACTAGTGTGCAATTGAATACATCAAGTAAATCTTATGAAATTGATGTGTACACGGTTGTAATCTAATCGCAAGGTTCTGGTTTATAAAGGTGCTGTATATTCTTTCTAGTTTGGAGAAATGTTAGTCATGTGATGGTTTATACCTCCTTGTCTGATATCACACAGGTGTGAACTCTGCTCACAATGGTTCTGAAAATACTGAGGAACTTCTAGTTTCATTGTGTTTTTGTCAGAAATGCGGACATTATTAGTGGCTTTAAAGTAGAATTGGAGGACCAAAGTTTACAGTGGAGGCAGGGTACCACAAGGTTGAACGGGAAATACTGGTCACATAACTTTTTGGGTTTTTAAAACTTAGATTATAGGACGAATGAATGACAGCTGAGGGAGGAAAGGAGTTTCAGTTTTATAATGCCATGTGTTTTTGAACATGAACAAGAGCGATGCTTAATTGCAACATTGTGAAGAGAGGGAAGAGGAAAAAGGACAGGGAAGAGTTTAGGGAAGCACTAATTGTAATGTGACAGATTCTTGTAGTGTCTTTAATGAAACGTAGACATATCCGAAAGCAACTGCACTAAAATAGCATCTTAAATCGAGCAAAATGCCCTTGAGCAGTTTGCAGGAGTAATTATCAGAATTTTTAAAAAACGTACTCTTTCATGGGATGTGGGTGCCAATACCAGCCTTAGTTGCCCCTCCCTAAATGCCCATCAAATGAGTGGCTTGCCAGGCTATTTCAGAGGGTAGTTAAGAGCTAACTACATTCATGGAGATTTGATAGACATATTCAAAATCTAGAGAGATCTAGACGGAGTAGATGGGGAGAAGCTGTTCCCACTTGTGAAAGGATTGAGAATGGGAGGGCACAGATTTCAAGTAATTAGAAAAGAAACGAGTGATTTGCAGATAAACTTTTTTACGCAGAAAATGGTAAAGCTTTGGAATGAACTGTCTGTGTTGGAGGCAGGTTCAATTGAAACATTTGAAGAGGAATTTGTTCTCTGAAAAGGAAGAATGTGTAAGGTTCCAAGGAGAAGATGGGAATGGTATGAAGCGAGTTGCTCATTTGGAGACCAAGTGCAGACAAGATTGCTGTACCATATTCTGTAATTCTACGCGTATCTGGAGTCACAGACAAGGTAAGGACGGCAGATTTACTTTCCTGAAGAAGATTCCATTTTAGAACAATCTACAATGATTTCACAGTCAGTCACCATTACTGAGACTAGCGTTGATTCAAGATTTTAACTGACTTTTAATTGCACCAGCAGTGATGGGATTTGATCCCAGCGCATTGGCCTGGGCCTCTGGATTGCTGGTCCAGTGACATTACCATTATATCATGCGAGGTATTGTGATATATTGGAAGAAGTGACCAAGCTTTTCATTAGAGGTAGGTTTAAGTAAGTATGGAATAATTGAGGCACAAAGTGACAAACTCACTAGAACCGGGAAATGCCAGGACTGAAATATATTGGAGGAATGTTTGAGACGATAGTTCAGAGAATTTGCCTACAAAATGGCTAATTTCTTGTATTCCCTCCAGCTGTGCAAGATAAGAGCCAAGCATTTATTTCAAATCTGGGCGTTGGTGTCTTTTACTTGATGCAGTGCAAGAGATATTGGTCATTCTTCATGGTGGTCAGCATTTGCATGGACATCCACCATTGCCACAAGTCTGAGCAATAAATTTGTACTTAAACCAGACTAATCATAATTGCACAACAGTAGTTAACTAGAGAGTTCAGATATATAAAATTTGTATTAAAATATGTGTAAAGATTTGAGGTCAAGGCACCACTCAAATCAGTACTGTTTTAGGTCAAGGCCTGAAAGAGACGGGCTTAGCTCCTATTCTGAGGTGAACTAGTTAAGCTCCGCCAAGGGCAAATTGGGATTCTGCAATTGGTTTCAGTATATTTAGGTAAAGCAGCAAGTTTTTCCAAGTCGTGTGTATGTGTTTATCGAAGGAGTGTTAGGTTTAAACAATGCCTATTGGCCAGGCTATTTGAAGGCTTTTGGTTCCTTGGGTGAACTGCCAAAGAGCTGCTCTATACCAAGGTTCTGCACCTTTCTGTGATTACACTTTTAAGTCTCAATTCTCTCACTGAAGCAAATTCAGGAATCCCTGAAATCAAACAAAGCAAAAACTAAAAGTTGGCCTACGTGTAATACATAAAGCATCATGAAATGCAGGTCAAGGAACTAACACTTAATAATGATAAGCCACTGGTAACATCGAAGCCCTTTTAAAGCTGCCACCCGTTTCAAGGTTCTGCACAGAAGGGGCTGTTTAGCACAGGGCTAAATCGCTGGCTTTGAAAGCAGACCAAGGCAAGCCAGCAGCACGGTTCGATTCCCGTAACAGCCTCCCTGAACAGGCGCCGGAATGTGGCGACTAGGGGCTTTTCACAGTAACTTCATTTGAAGCCTACTTGTGACAATAAGCGACTTTCATTTCATTTAAGAGAAGGCAGGACGGTTGATGAGTGGTGGTGGCTGGTTGCATAGGTAAGTGCTTCAAATGCTACATGGTGTACTGAGAGAACTGAAGTCATGTAGTTCTGATTATTTGGGTCAGTGTTAATATTAAAGATCAACCCACCAAGTGGCTTTGAGACCCCTCTTTTATTGGAGGTGCAGTTAGATTCCGAGCATGTTGCATTGCCTCTGAATGTGCCCCAAATGTGCAAATGATTTCTGAATCGCAGATGTGTAATATGCTGGCCTCAATGATTTGTAATGATAGTCACCATCAGCCCACAAGCAAAAATCAAAGTGTGCTAGATTGATTTGTTTTTGGCTACTACAATCCAAAGAACTGAACCAGTGTTTTGTAAACTTTTTGTAAAAAAATATGCAAGTTCTAATCACATCGGGTGGAGAGAGGAGGTGTTTCTGCTAAGATTGAAGATTGATAAAGCCTTGTGTCATGGCATCAGGAGTTTTAATTTGAATTTTCAGGTTTATGGGTGGCAGCTTTAAAAGGGCTTGATGTTACCACAGTGGCTTATCATTAAGTGTTAGCTCCTTGACCTGGAGCTGCGGATGGACTCACTTTGGAGCGTCCGCGATGCTGACGACGTCGTGGATAGCAAGTTTAGCGAGTTGGTCACACCGCAGGTGAAAGGTACTGAGGGAGATAGTAAATGGGTGACCTAAAGACAGAGCAAGAGTAGGAAGGCAGTGCAGGTGTCCTCTGCGGTCATCTCCCTGCAAAACAGATATACCGCTTTGGATACTGTTGAGGGAGATGGCTCACCAGGGGAAGGCGGCAGCAGCCAGGTTCATGGCACCGTGGCTGGCTCTGCTGCGCAGCTGGGCAGGAAGAAGAATGGCAGGGCTATAGTGATAGGGGACTCAATTGTAAGGGGAATAGACAGGCGGTTCTGCGGACGAAATCGAGACTCCAGGATGGTATGTTGCCTCCCTGGTGCAAGGGTCAAGGATGTCTCGGAGCGGCTGCAGGACATTCTGGGGAGGGAGGGTGAACAGCCAGCTGTCGTGGTGCACATAGGCACCAACGATATAGGTAAAAAACGGGACGAGGTCCTACAAGCTGAATTTAGGGAGCTAGGAGTTAAACTAAAAAGTAGGACCCAAAAGGTACTAATCTCAGGATTGCTACCAGTGCCACGAGCTAGTCAGAGTAGGAATGTCAGGATAGAGAGGATGAATACGTGGCTCGAGAGATGGTGCAAGAGGGAGGGATTCAAATTCCTGAGACATTGGAACCGATTCTGGGGGAGGTGGGACCAGTACAAACCGGACGGTCTGCACCTGGGCAGGACTGGAACCGATGTCCTGGGGGGGGGGGTGTTTGCTAGAGCTGTTGGGGAGAGTTTAAACTAATGTGGTACGGGGATGGGAACCGATGCAGGAAGTTGGAAGGTAGTAAAACAGGGACAGAAATAAAAAGCAGTAAGGGGGGAAGTGTAAGGCAGAGAAGCCATAGTCAAAAATCAAAAAGGGCGACAGTACAAGGTACAGTGACTGAGGGGAGCTCAGTGAATAGGACCAGGAATACTAAAAGAAATAAAACGGGAAGTGAAAACATTAATGGTAAGCGATGCGGCAGGTTGTTACAGGAAGATGTGGGTTCGACGACAAGGAAAATTAGGAGAAAGGTTAAGAGGAAATATAACTTAGGAGAGGTTACTGATCGAGGTGTTAAGATTCAGAACAGAGGTAAAAAAGCCAACATAAGTGTACTTTACCTGAATGCTCGTAGTATTTGGAATAAGGTAAATGAGTTGATGGCGCAAATCATCGTGAATGACTATGATTTAGTGGCCATTACTGAAACATGGTTAAAGTATGGTCACGACTGGGAGTTAAATATCCGAGGGTATCAAACTTTTCGGAAGGACAGTGGATGGTAAGGGAGGTGGTGTAGCTCTGTTATTTAAGGATGACATCTGGGCAACCGTAAGGGATGACATCGGTGCTATGGAGGATAAGGTTGAATCCATTTGGGTGGAAATCAGGAATAGTAAGGCGAAAAAGTCACTGATAGGAGTAATCTATAGGCCACCAAATAGTAATATTATGGTGGGGCAGGCAATAAACAAAGAAATAACAGTTGCATGTAGAAATGGTACAGCAGTTATCATGGGGGATTTTAATCTACATGTTGATTGGTTTAACCAGGTCGGTCAAGGCAGCCTTGAGGAGGAGTTTATAGAATGTATCCGCGATAGTTTCCTTGAACAGTATGTAATGGAACCTACGAGGGAACAAGCGGTCCTAGATCTGGTCCTGTGTAATGAGACAGGATTGATTCCGGATCTCATAGTTAGGGATCCTCTCGGAAGGAACGATCACAATATGGTGGAATTTAAAATACAGATGGAGGGTGAGAAGGTAAAATCGAGCACTAGTGTTTTGTGCTTAAACAAAGGAGATTACAATGGGATGAGAGAAGAACTAGCTAAGGTAGACTGGGAACAAAGACTTTATGGTGAAACAGTTGAGGAACAGTGGAGAACCTTCCAAGTGATTTTTCACAGTGCCCAGCAAAGGTTTATACCAACAAAAAGGAAGGACGGTAAAAAGAGGGAAAATCGACCGTGGATATCTAAGGAAATAAGGGAGAGTATCAAATTGAAGGAAAAAACATACAAAGTAGCAAAGATCAGTGTGAGACTAGAGGACTGGGAAATCTTTAGGGGGCAACAGAAAGCTACTAAAAAAGCTATAAAGAAGAGTAAGATAGATTATGAGAGTAAACTTGCTCAGAATATAAAAACAGATAGTAAAAGTTTCTACAAATATATAAAACAAAAAAGAGTGGCTAAGGTAAATATTGGTCCTTTAGAGGATGAGAAGGGAGATTTAATAATGGGAGATGAGGAAATGGCTGAGGAACTGAACAGGTTTTTTGGGTCGGTCTTCACAGTGGAAGACACATAACATGCCAGTGACTGATGGAAATGAGGCTATGACAGGTGAGGACCTTGAGAGGATTGATATCACCAAGGAGGTAGTGATGGGCAAGCTAATGGGGCTAAAGGTAGACAAGTCTCCTGGCCCTGATGGAATGCATCCCAGAGTGCTAAAAGAGATGGCTAGGGAAATTCCAAATGCACTAGTGATAATTTACCAAAATTCACTAGACTCTGGGGTGGTCCCGGCGGATTGGAAATTAGCAAACGTGACACCACTGTTTTAAAAAGGAGGTAGGCAGAAAGTGCGTAATTATAGGCCAGTGAGCTTAACTTCGGTAGTGGGGAAGATACTGGAATCTGAATCTATCATCAAGGAAGAAATAGCGAGGCATCTGGATGGAAATTGTCCCATTGGACAGATGCAGCATGGGTTCATAAAGGGCAGGTCGTGCCTGACTAATTTAGTGGAATTTTTTGAGGACATTAACAGTGCGGTAGATAACGGGGAGCCAATGAATGTGGTATATCTGGATTTCCAGAAAGCCTTTGACAAGGTGCCACACAAAAGGTTGTTGCATAAGATAAAGATGCATGGCATTAAGGGGAAAGTAGTAGCATGGATAGAGGATTGGTTAATTAATAGAAAGCAAAGAGTGGGGATTAATGGGTGTTTCTCTGGTTGGCAATCAATAGCTAGTGGTGTCCCTCAGGGATCAGTGTTGGGCCCACAACTGTTCACAATTTACATAGATGATTTGGAATTGGGGACCAAGGGCAATGTGTCCAAGTTTGCAGACGACACTAAGATAAGTGGTAAAGCAAAAAGTGCAGAGGATACTGGAAGTCTGCAGAGGGATTTGGACAGGCTAAGTGAATGGGCTAGGGTCTGGCAGATGGAATACAATGTTGACAAATGTGAGGTTATCCATTTTGGTAAGAATAACGGCAAAAGGGATTATTATTTAAATGATAAAAAATTAAAACATGCTGCTGTGCAGAGAGATCTGGGTGTGCTAGTGCATGAGTCGCAGAAAGTTGGTTTTCAGGTGCAACAGGTGATTAAGAAGGCAAATGGAATTTTGTCCTTCATTGCTAGAGGGATGGAGTTCAAGACTAGGGAGGTTCTGCTGCAATTGTATAAGGTGTTAGTGAGGCCACACCTGGAGTATTGTGTTCAGTTTTGGTCTCCTTACCTGCGAAAGGATGTACTGGCACTGGAGGGTGTGCAGAGGAGATTCACTAGGTTAATCCCAGCGCTGAAGGGGTTGGATTACGAGGAGAGGTTGAGTAGACTGGGACTGTACTCGTTGGAATTTGGAAGGATGCGGGGGGGATCTTGTAGAAACGTATAAAATTATGAAGGGAATAGATATAACTAAGGGGCATAGCCTCAAAATAAGGGGAAGTAGATTTAGGACTGAGTTTAGGAGGAACTTCTTCACCCAAAGGGTTGTGAATCTATGGAATTCCTTGCCCAGTGAGGCAGTAGACGCTCCTTCATTAAATGTTTTTAAGATAAAGATAGATAGTTTTTTGAAGAATAAAGGGATTAAGGGTTTTGGTGTTCGGGCCGGAAAGTGGAGCTGAGTCCACAAAAGATCAGCCATGATCTCATTGAATGGCGGAGCAGGCTCGAGGGGCCAGATGGCCTACTCCTGCTCCTAGTTCTTATGTTCTTATGTAATCACAGATGAGAACAGTGGATACTCCTTTGCATATGCCTGCTTATTTAACTACCTTGCTTGGCATCTTGTGCCCTACTTATGAACATACGAATTAGGGGGCAAGAGTAGGCCATTCAATAAGATCATGGCTGATCTGATGTTAACCTCAATTCCACATCCCTGCCTACCCCCGATAACCTTGCACCCCCTTGCCTAACAATCTCTCTACTTCTGTCTTTAAAAAAGACTCCACTGCCTATGAACCACAACTGATTTGTGTTCTCTCAATACACTTGAGGTATTGAATTACTCTCCTGCAGCAAACTGCTCCCACCACTCATCAATCACCTACCTTCTCTTGAAGGTGCAGAACTTTGGTACCAAGCACACAATTACTTGCAGTCCACCCTGTAGGAGTGTTTTCCAAGGCCTGAGTATTGAGCCAGCCTTAACGTGGGGTTCACCCCTCATTGTTAGGCCGTAGCTTAATAAACGGAGGAGACACACAACCTGGTTAAGATAGCTATTTGTTATCCCAAGTTTGGTTTAGTGTACATGGAGGTCAACCCATGATTGAGCCTCATCCTGTCACATGTTGTTTACCAAAAGCTTTATGTCAATCTTAAATTGTTTTCCCCATCCTAACATCCCACGCACCCATTGTTCATTAGGTACAGGATGGCAGAATTGGCATCGTCTTTACTCCATGGATTGTTTCAGAGGGACAGGATATCAGAAGTGGTTTCCTTTCACTTTCAGAAGATATTGGGGGCCACTGATAAAACTTGCTTAGCTCCACTATGTGATCTGCTGATCAGACATCTGTGCCTCAAAAACATGGGGAAGTTAGCTAGCCTAAATCCCATCATGCATTGTGACCACTGCTCGCAGCCATAATGATTAATCATGATTACCCAGTACACTTTCTATAATTAATCTCAATCCTTAATAAAACTACTCTAGTGGCATCCTAGCTATTCAGTTTTAAGAGGTCTCATCGCTTGACACCCAATGAGCCATCTGAGAGGAAATCTCCTCATCCGTCTCAAATGTCCCACAAGAGGAGCAATCCTTTCCACATCCATCCGGTCAAGATTTTTAAAAATTAATTTACGGAATGTGGCCATCACTGGTTAGGCCACCGTTTATTGCCCATTCCAAGCTGCCCTTCAGAAGGTGGTGATGAGTTGCCTTCTTGAACCACTGCAGTCCTTCAGAATCAAGACTGTACAAATCGCATGTGATTTGATCAATTTGCCTCACTCTTTGAAACTCCAGCAGCTATAAACCTTGCCTGTCTGTGTTTACTCATGAGGCAACCTGCCCATTCCAAGGAGGGGGTAGCATAGTGGTAATGTCACTGGACATTAACCCAGAGACCCAGTGTCTACACTTGACATCAAGGCAGAATTTGACAGTGTGCTGTCAAGTAGCCCTAGCAAAACTGAGCCTGTCTGTGAGAATTGGGGGGGCACCCAGTTGCTGGTTGGAGCCCTCCAAGCCACTCACCAGCCTGACTGGAAAATATATCTCCATTCCTTCTACTGCCACTGGAGTGAAATCCTGGAACTCCCTTCATTAGCAGCACTGTTTACACCTACACCACATGGAATGCAGCGGTTCAAGAAGACAGCTCCCCACCTTTTCGAGGGCATTTCATGGCCTAGCCAGAATGAATTAAAGCTATTAATCTAGTAAACCTTCTCTGACCTTCCAACAATTTTATGACTTTCCTTAAGGAGACCAATACTGTGCACTGCACTTGGCATTAATTCAATATTGAATATTGAAAGTGAGTAAGAACCCCTCAAATTGGGCGCACGGTATAGACTTCTATTTGTATGCCTTAATTGAATCTTAAAGCAATCTTTTGAACAAAGTTTTGTTTTTCAGAATTTCAATGCTTTGTAAAAAAAATTATTGTCCCTGTAGCTTTGAAATTGAATTGTGCTTTCACCCTTCCCTTGCGGCCCCTTTGTGCGCGCCCCCATATCACGTCTCTATTCATGTAGAGTCAATTTCACAGTGTTGAAGGAACTCACTGGCCCACTGCTCTGAAGGTGATTCAAAAACTGTCCATTTGGCGATATTCCTCTGTCCTTTCCCCCCATGATATTCCAAAACAGCTGTTGTTTTCAACTTTCACCACTTTCTGCCAGGGCGTCCTTTTTAAAACAAATAAAAAATATATATATATAATTTTAACCTTTTTTTATTCCAATCTTTTGAACTGACTTGGCAAGAGGAAATCAGTTTCTGATATGCCTTGTCAGTATCCTCCTACACTTGTTTATGTCTGCGATGACCATCTCAGTTGGAGGAGATCAATTCTGGAGTCCTTTAAAGGCTTAGTTAGGTGCTGTAATGGAGACCGATGGGAAAAATTAGCTCACTGTTTCTATCACTTGGCGTTCAGCTTACTTGATTTGTGAGTTTGTATCTGAACAGGAAGTTTTTATTTTGTATTCATATTTAGTGTTTCCAGTTTTTTCATTCAATTGGTACCATGTCCCTGAATGGTATGCAACTGTTGTTTTCTAATCACTGTGGTTGCAGTATTTTCAGTATATGATTCCAGGGAAATTTTTGCAGCCCTTTAATATTTTGCTTAGAATGGCTCCAAAGCTCTTCCAGACATTTCCATCTATTTTCAAACGTAAGTTCTTGCGTATGAACCACTACACTACAGCTATATACATTCAACGCTCTTCTAATCTGCTAGGATGGTCAGAGCTGAAGCAACACACATTTTTTCCCCCTTGCTAGGGGGGAAATCTACCAGCTAGCTTCTTGAATTTGGCTCATTGGTGAATTTGGCAAGGGCCACCTTTTGTGGCACAATTTCAGAAAAAAGATAGTTACAGGCCTGCAATAGACTGAAGGGATTTCTAAGAAGCTAGTTAGAGGACTGCTGATAGATTATAAGGTGGCAGAGAGTTTCTCAGATAGTTTTGGGGGGGGGGGTGGGGTCCTTGTGGGAACTTAAACCTAACAATATCAAAGTGGATGCATGGAGTAATTGATTAACAGAATGGCAGGCTGACTACGAGAGCATCGGAATACTCCGCAAGTAACAAAGGCAAGGTTGAGGTTTTTCCAAATCGGATGGACTGAGGAAGCTGTCTGGGTGTACGTTGAGTGTTGGAAGTAGATGGTCTTTCTGTTGTCTGCATTCCCTAGCTATCAACTCCTTTCCCTGGTAACTGAGATGAAACCAAACTCTTCACAATCTGTGTCACATTTGACCCTGAGATGGGTTTCTGGCCATGTGCGTGCCAACATTAATATCACCTATTTCGACCTTCACAGAATCACCTGGCTGATCTACTGAAACCTCTTTCATATGGCACAGTGGTTAGCACTGTGGTATCACAGCACCAGAATCCCGGGTTCAATTCTGGCCTCAGGTTACTGTCTCTGTGGAGTTTGCACTTTCTCCCCGTGTCTGCATGGATTTCCTCCGGCTGCTCCGGTTTGACCATGCTAACTTGCCCCTTAGTGTCCAAAAGGTTAGGGTGTTACTGGGTTACAGGATAGGGTGGAGCCGTGGGCTTAAGTAGGGCGCTCTTTCCAAGGGCCGGTGCAGACTCGATGGGCAGAATGGCCTCCTGCACTGTAAATTCTATGATTCTACTTCTAAGCTTCATTATTCTAGTGCATTCCTAGCTGGCCTACCTCTCGACTCGGCAAACTTGAGGGCATCCAAAACTGCTGTGTGCGCTTGCTTTGCACCGAGTCTTGTTCACTCATGCTCTGACCTACATTGGCTCTTGGCCAAGAAACATCTTAATTTTAAAAATTCTCATACTTGTTTTAAAATTCCTCCATCTTTTCCACCTCCCTTTAAGTGCCGAGGGATGTTCAATTATGTTAAAAGCACAACATTAACACACGCTGTTGAGTGAATGTGGGAATTGGACATTCAGCTTGGACTCAATAAGGATGTCCAGGTTGTGGATAGTTTGTTTCAACATTGAGGGTGATCATGCTCCTGCCTCAGTGTAATTTCATGGGAGTTGATGACTAGTCTTTCTGATTGTACATCTAAAGGAAGTTTGTGTTATGCAAGACTAGGTTTCACAAGTGTGAAAGCAGATAGTGTAGGACTCAAATGAAAAGGTAGAGCTAGGTATCCCCACATATATATGGAAGCTGACTCCCATGTCCTTTGCACGATGGCACTTGGACAGCATAGAGATGTAGGAGGGGCCAAATATTGATTCTTGATGCTTCCAGTAGTAATGGTGCGGCTGGGAAACAAACTATTTCTGAAACTGTTGCTTTAAATTTATTGGCAGAGATGAGATGGTATTCACGATACACAAAGCAGTTGTCAGATAAAGCTACATCAAAGCTAACTGAACTTGAGTTGGAAGTGCCCTGTGGACTGGCCTCAAGATCTATGGTTTGCTTAAAAATAAAAGCAGTGATATGAAACTTGCCTAAAGCTGTTTGTTTTGCTACTATAAAATATTTTTTACTGTGAAATTCATTTTTCTCTTTGTATTCTCCACATCTGTTGTGACTTTATATATATCTACTGATTCCAGCTATCATTGTCAGGACAGCAAGGCCACTCAATAATGAGTATTGCTATTTTGATGTAAAAACCTGAATATAGACAAATCAAATGGATGTGAGATCTGACCAGAATGTTACAGCTGATACACATCTTCCCCATCCCAGTTTTTTTTTTTGTATCAGTTGTAATATTTGCATATAAATATGTGCAATTATGTATCGTAGAATATATTTTTTGTGCAGGTGCATGTTGTACATGTCTTGTTTCTGTAATCTTTCCAAGTCATTCGCAAATAGAGCACAGTCTAATTGAAAGCTTCTCATGACTATATCAAGAACATCTGGTTAAAATATAATAGTTATCTAAATGCTCCTTTCTTTCAGCTTTAAATGTGCGGCAGTCATTTCTCAGGGGAGCAGTCTATGGTGCGGTTGTGACATTTTCCATTTACTTCGCTGCCATTGTCTCTTGTTAGAATTGCCAAATTAGGAATGGTGGCATGCACTTTCTAAAAGCTGAGTTGAATGTCCATCTTTTCTGGGACCACCAGATATCAGCTTGCACTTACCTCAAATCCAGCTCCAGATATGACTGAATAAGTCTGCTTGTGCAAATGCTTTTTAAATTTTTTTGAAACTCATCAATGTGAACCACATTTCAATACTGGGCAACTTGCCACTATTTTCTGGTCAAGTATAACAGCTTGCTGCAGTACAACATTCATCTGACTCAGCTTCACCTTGTGTTGGCACTAAATTCAGAACAGCACCATTGTTTTATTTCACTGCCCAGAAAGCCATCATAATGGTCTGTTGAAATCCTGGAATATTTACAAACCACTGTATGTGTGAAATTGGTAATTAAATATAACACAACAAGCTACATCAGTTGGGGAGCTTGTGGTGGAGTCAGCTACAAAGCATTGCTTCCTGAATTCTGTAGTCTTCGGTATTCTACAATGTTCATCAATTTCAGGAAAAGTCCACTTTCCAGTTGATCGCTTGCTTTGATATTTGATATCTTGATTGTATATCAATATTTTTGTATATCTAAAATTACATGCATTTCCTGCTAATCTTAATGTCTACATAATGGAAGCTGCTTGTGTAGACATGTAATTACATTCTACTCTTAACCTAATTTCTTCTTCACCTAAACCCAACTACCACCATACGGGGAGATCATTTTTCTCTTTAAAGGAGCTGTTATTTTTGTCTTCAGCGACACAACAGTGTTTCAGATGATGGATAAAATGCTCTATTGTCAGCCCTTGCTTGGATGAGTGTCAGTGTAACACTTGCCTCTGCGTAAGAAGCTTTAGACTTGAATATCAACATTAAGGCTGGCACTTTGGTGCATTCCCAAATCAGTCCTGACTGCCCTCCCAAGCTGGGTGTAAAATCCCACAATACTATTTCAAAGAAGAACAAGGGATTTATTCCTAGCATTCCCACCAATATAGTTCCCTCAATCACATTGACATAGATCTAGCCATTGTCATTTCCGTGAGTCTGCTGTACAAATTGATTGAATTTCTTTGATTCTAGCAGTGATGACATTTTCGTACTTCAGTGGCTGTAATGCTCCTCAATGTCTGAGGTTGTGAAAGTAGCCCTAAATTTATCTTAAGCCTCCGGATGCTTGAAAGTTTAAACTGACATGGGGTGAAGAAATCAGGGGAAGAGCTGGTAGACCAACCAACTAGCTGTTGCTTGTAAACCAAATTTGGTTGCTGGGATGCAGAGTTCTCAAAGTCTGCATACTTTCAGTCTCTGTGGTAGCAGGAGGCATTGTGAGATTTAATAATTGTGCAATTATGCATGAAATAATTTTGTGAGATACATACATAGGGCTTGGAGTTTAATCAATTCTGTGCAAAAGACTGAAATTTCAATAGGCTTCAACCCTTCAATGAAGAGTTCCTTTGGTTTGGCATAACATTCCATTAAACTGGGCTCTGCTTGCATAATGATTTGAATTATATATTCTATTGCAAATATTACTGTTGGAAAATATTGAATGTTTGTATTTCACAATGAAAAATTCAGAACGTTTTAATAGTCCTTGTTTTGTGATTCCATGAGCACGTTTTCTTGGTACGCCTTTTCTATTGGATTGCTTTCTACCTTTTTGTTCACCAGTTACGTTGCATAAACCGTTTTGCCCACTTGTACTGTAACAAAATAATTGCTGTCCCACAATTAGCTATGGTCCTGGTTTTGATGGAGAATTGTGTTTCTAATATATTTTAGTCCTCATAATCTTCATTCCAACCAGCACAGAATTGTGAAGGGAGGCACCAGATCGGGTGGCTCAGCAGAATGATGTCTTTTGGATTTCTGTGCACTAATCCAAGGATAGCCAAATTGAGCAATCACTTGGAGGAAAAGGTGACATAGCAGAAATTGTTGGGATACTTAAAAGTGGCAGTCACTGTACAATAAATGTAAATAACTGAAGTCTTGAAAGAAATAAAGGTAATGGTCAGAAACACAACTGCAAATGGGTGAAGATTTTGATGGGACGGGGCATTGAGGATGAAAGAGATTACAAAAGCAACTCTTCAGCACCATCAAACTTGGTTTATGTTTTGTCTGCTTTAAATCATCCAATTCCTCCAAATTGGGAAGAAAAGGTCTGATTGGTAACTATATCTGCAAATATGTAGTTAATTCTTTGCATTATGGAGTTGGAACCAGACACATCCTTGCCGTTTCTGTGAGCGGCAAAAAGGATATCTCACACTAGAGCTTCCTGGACGATGAAAAATGTAGAGTTTAAAAGGAAGGAGAGGAAAACCTAAAATTGTTCGGTTCAAAATGCAGTAGAGAATTATTCTTATGTAGACAGTAGAGGGGAGATTTTAAACCGAATGAAGGGCCAAGAGAGTCTGAGAATAGATTAGTAAGTAACTTAAAAGCCGACACTAGAGCACAGCATGCTGTCAATATTGCAGTAAAGAAGGCGGCAATGGCAATATTAGCTGGGATAAAAACAACTTGAAATATTAACTGTGAAAAGTCACCCAATTTGAGTGGGAAGTATCCTATTTACTGCGGAAAGTAAGGGTGGAAATTGCCGAGGCAATTAAATGGCAAGTGTTTTGTATGGGTCAAAGCGAAAAGTGATGGTAAATGGTTGGCTATTGTAAAGTGTAGGGAAATATCTAGTGACATTCCTGTGGAGGCCAGTATTAGATATACAGTGTTAATGAACTGCACTTGGGATGCAGGGGGCAATACGAAGTATGCAATTCAATGATTCAAAACTTGGAGACATAACAAACAACGAGGTTGATAGGACCCGATTTAGGAGGGCATAAATGTGTGAAACGGGCTGACACTTGGCAGATGAAGTTTAATGCAGAGATGTTTAGTAAGAAATCAGGAGAGGCAATATGACCAAATGATACACTTTTAAAGAGGATGTAAGAACCGACTTGGAGGTGCAAGTGGATAATCTTTGAAGGTGCAGAGACTAGTTGAGCAGGTTGTTTTGACGTGGGAATATGGAACCCTAGAGCAGAACAGCAAGGAAATTCTGCTAGACTTTGATAGAACACTAGCCCTTGTTTGGAAAATTTGGGAAGTGTATCGAGACCTTCAAAAGGGTGCAGAGGAAAGTTCATACAATAGTACTGGCATGAAGTGCTAGCTGGGGTTGCTCACAAGAACCGAGAGGAATGAGGGAGGTTTTGGTGGATGTATGTGTTCAAAATCATGTTTTAGTTTCTCTTTGCTATTTCCAGTGTTGGTGAGAGTCAGACTTGAGATGATTGGCAAATGACCAGAGGTGACATGAGGAAATGTATTTGCTTATGTCGTGAGTAAGTGAACTAGAATGTAGCACCTGAAGGGTGGTGGGAGGAGATTTGATTGTTAAGACATTCCTGGTTTGTGGGGAAAGAGCAGGCAAGTGAGACTAAATAGCTCCATGACAGTTTGGACTGGAGGATTCGAACTGTTATGCCCTTGCTGAAAAAAACATTGTAAGGATAGCCTCAGCAACTACAGCCAAATCAGTTCGGCATCAGTAGTGGGCAAGCTTCTAGACAATTATTTAGGATAGAGATAGTCACATGGAAAGATGTGGATTAATTAAGAGCCTGCATGGATTTCTAAAGGGGATATTATGTTTAACTAACTTGCTGGATTTTCGTGAGGAGGTAACAAAGGCTCAATGAGGGTAATGCTGTTGATTGGTGCATGTGGACTTTCAGAAGGCATTTGATGCAATGCTACACAACAGACTTGTGAGAAAAGATATAGTTTATGGAATAAGAGGGACAGTGGATACAAAATTGGCTGAATAATAAGCAGTTTTTTCAGGCTGGAGGAAGGTTTGCAGTGATGTTCCCCGGGAGTTTGTATTGGGACACTTTTGCTGATAAATATTGACCTAAATCGTGGTTTACAGGCGCCAAATTCAAAGTTTACCAATGACCCAAACCTGGAAGCTATGAAGAGGACATTGTAGAACTTCAAAAGGACATGGACAACTTGGTGGAGTGAAAGTGGGCAGATGGGTGGCAGGTGAAGTTCAAAGCGGTGGAGTGAAAGTGGGCAGGTGGGTGGCAGGTGAAGTTCAAAGCGGAGGTGATGCATTTTGTTAGGAAGAACGTAGGGGAATACATAAAATAAGGGTAAATTCTTCAAGGGTCAGAGAAACTTGGGTGTATATGTGCCTAAGTCATTAAAGGTGACCGGGCAGGTGGAGAAAGCAGTTAATCACAGTGTTCTGGTCTATATTAATAGGAGGATAGAGTACATGAAGAAGGCGGTTATGCTGAGCTTGTACGAGACACTAGCTCGACCTCTGCTGGAATATTGAATGCAATTCTGGGTGAAATGAAAGTCTCCACAGATTGAGGACCACAGGCTGCTTTCCCCTTTTGAGGGGGAGAGCTGACTGGTAGTAATTTAACCAGAGGGTCACCACAGCTCTGTTGAGGGAGAAGGTGGACCTTCATGAATAATCTGAGCCAATAAGAGAATTGAACCCGTGCTGTTGGCATTGCTCCGCATCGCGAACCAGCCATCCAGCCAACTGAGCTAACCATCTTCTCTAGTTCCGGTGCCACACTGTATGAAAAATGTGAACGCATTGGAGAGCTTACTGAAGCGGTTTACAAGAATGGTACCAGGGCTGAGAAATTGAGGATAGATTGGAGAGGTGTTGCTATTCTCCTTGCAGCAAAGAAAGCGAAGAGGAGATTTGGTAGTGATGTTCAAAATCATGAAGGGACTGGCCAGAGTAGCTAGGGAGCAGCTGTTCCTGTTTGTAAAAGGATAAAGAACAAGAGGGCACCGATTTTAAATGCTTTACAAAAGAAGCAAATGTGATGAGAAACTTTCCACACAACAAGTAGTCTGTAATGCACTGGTTGATAGTGTGGTGGAGGGAGGTTCAATCGAGGCATTCAAGAGGGCATTAGATTATTTGAATGTGCAGAGGAATGGCAATAAGTCACTATGCTTGTTTGGGGAAACTGATGCAGACACAACGGGACAAATGGCCAACTTTTGCATTGTAACGATTCTGTAATTCTGAAAGAACGAGCACAGGCCTGAGAGCTCAGCTGTCTGTTGCACCATTCCATGACTTGTCTATAGTGTAAGGATTTAAAATGTTCTTCCTCAGTCGGACATAGTTTTTAGACCTGACACAGCACGAATAGGCCGAATGGCGACCTCTTTTGTTACCATTTTAGAATTCTGTACTTTTAGGTGGCTTTTATAGTCTTTGAATAGTACAGGGATCCATGACTTTTAGAAAATTGCAAAGGACGTTTGTCGGTTGAAGTAAAAGCTGATTAAACATATTTCACCGCTCTGCAACAGACGCCACACTTGCTCTCTGCCTGTTGTCCGATATTCATTGCAAGTTCAATTCTTTAGGACTTGCATATACAGATCTTAAGACAACCTTTTGAGCCTGTAATTGATCTTAATTGGGTTATTTCCTAAAGCTTTCTGAAACTGTATTCTTGTTTAGATTAACTTGAGCAAATACACAGCAAATACTCCCAGAAATTCATCCAATGTGCACCCAGATACTTTAAACTTTTAGCAAGCTATTTTAGTCATCCGTTAGTATGAATTATTTTGTGTAATTTTCTCTTGCTAAGTTCCTATTAATGCAGCTTGTATCATTGTTGGTTGCTGGGAGGTACTTGATGGTTAATTGTTAGGATTTTCCCCTGCCTCTCGCATAGAGAGCTGGTCACTAATATGCCAGTGCTATTTTTGAATTGTTGTGCTAAGCCAGTTTACAGATATCTGTGGTCTGATTTAGTCAACCAACATTTCTTCACCGACAGCAGCTCACATTTACACCAAACCTTTAATGTAATGAAACATCCAATGTGTCTTCGAGAAACTTTATGCAACCCAATATGACACAGCTTCCGATGAGATGTGAGGCGAGGTGACCCAAAGTTTGGTCAAAAGGTAGCTTTTAAGCAATGCCATAGAATCCCTACAGTGCGGAAGGAGATCATTCAGCCCATTGAGTCTGCACCAGCCCTCTGAAAGCACCCACCTAGGTCCACTCCCCTGCCCTAGCCCCATAACCCCATCTAACCTTTTGGACACTAAGGGACAATTTAGCATTGCCACTCCACCTAACCTGCACATCTTTGTGCTGTGGGTGGAAACTGGAGCACCCGGAGGAAAACCATGCAGAGACACTGGGAGAACGTACAAACTCCACATAGTCACCCAAGGCCGGATTCAAACCCAGGTCCCTGGCGCTGTGAGGCAGCAGTGCTTGCCACCGTACTGCTCATATGTTGGAAAGCCCATTTCCTGGGTCAAATGGTTTAGCTTCAGATGGTCACCAGAGAATGGGGGGAGTTATTGGTGAAGAAACCGTTTTCAATCAGGACTGCAGACAATGGATTCTGTCTTTCTAATATTAAGGTTGGGATGATTTCTGCAGATCCAATGCTGGATGTCAGGCAAGCAGCCCGATCAAATGGGAGGAATGGAAGAGAAGAAGAACGATATATCATCTGTGTATGTGGAGACTATGATTCTGAGTAATGTCACTGAGGGGGAAGCATTATCCTGAGTCACAGTTGACTTTTTTTTCTTTATTTGCATACCTAAATGGTAAAATTGTAGCGGCACGGTAGAATGGTGGTTAGCACTTGCTTTCACAGCGCCAGAGACCCGGGTTAGATTCCCGGCACTGTCTGCGCAGAGTCTGCACATTCTCCCTGTGTATGTGTGGGTTTCCTCAGGGTGCTCCGGTTTCCTCCCACAAGTCCCGAAAGACGTGCTCTTGGGTAATTTGGACATTCTGAATTCTCTTGTGTACCCAAACAGGTGCCAGACTGAAATGAAAACTGAAATGAAAACCGCTTATTGTCACAAGTAGGCTTCAAATGAAGTTACTGTGAAAAGCCCCTAGTCGCCACATTCCGGCGCCTGGTACGGGAATTGAACCGTGCTGCTGGCCTGCCTTGGTCTGCTTTCAAAGCCAGCGATTTAGCCCAGTGTGCTAAACCAGCCCCTATCTGTGGCAACTAGGGGATTTTCACAATAACCTCGTTGTGTTAATGTAAGCCTGCTTGTGCTACTAATAAAGATTATTATTTGGCAGTTTGTATACTTAAAAAATGGTAGTGGGGACTCTTTGGACTGCTCAAATCCATTTTTGACCAGCAGTTTCTACTTATCTAACCAAAATTAGTTCTGGTGTAGAAGATTTAATGCTACAATTCAGCTCTGGGGTGGTGCTAGTTTCTTTCACTTAATCAAGTGGCGATTTAATTTGACATGGCAACATTTCTAAATAGCTGTGTTTAAACTGAATCTTGTTTTAAACAGTAATTTTATTTCAGTCGTACCATAAAATTGAAAAAAATTCTTTAAAGCTGACTCGCAAGTGTGCCCATGAACAGGTGAAATGGAGGTAGAATGTTTTTAGTTGGTTTTCCAGGTCATCTTGACCATGTGTAGCCTTAATAAAAAAGGTTTAATGTTTAGGTGCTTGACCAATTCAATTGAATTCCTTACAGAAATGGCTTTAAAATAACATTTTGTATGCTGCGAATGAGATGCCCTGTCAATATTAAGGGGAGGAAATGGCATGGGCAGTGAGATGGTGAAAGATAGGAAATGGAGAGGACTAAATAGTGGATGTTTCTAGATTGGTAACTAAGTAGCATCCCCAGGGATGTGCTGAAACAGCTCTTCATGTATATAATTGACTTACACATCACCAGAGAGAAAATTGTCAAAATTGAAGGAGCACGCCAAATGAAGGAAGTGGCTAGAAAGGGAGAAATTGGTTGTGAAGTCTGAAAATCTGCAAATATAAATCAATATATTCAGCAGACTAGTCATTTCTAATGGTGAACAATGGAACCATAGCATGTGTAGGAACAGATTGATTTGAGTGCAACTACATGAGTCTGAAAGTGGAAAAGGCGTAATATGGCTCAATAGTTTCTTTTTTTGTGTGCAGGAACATTTTATATTTAAAAAAACTTGGTTAGGCTACAGATGAAATACGTGGAAATTTTGGCTATCCCATTCAATAGATATTGACCTATAAAAGGTGCATCGTGCTTCACTAGGCTAATATGAGTAATGAAATGAAATAAAAATCGCTTATTGTCACAAGCAGGCTTCAAATGAAGTTACTGTGAAAAGCCCTTGGTCGCCACATTCCGGTGCCTGTTCGGGGAGGCTGGTACGGGAATTGAACCGTGCTGCTGGCCTGCCTTGGTCTGCTTTAAAAAACAGCTATTTAGCCCTGTGCTAAACCAGCCCCTATCTATTGGGAATTTGTAATTGTGACATTTCAAGTAATTAGATAAATATTTAACAGGTACCTGGAATTTATTAGCTCCAATATGGAGCAGTAATCACATGCTGTTCTCTTTTTGTGCTTAATGTCTTGATTAAAAAGGACACTTGCTGAGTCTGGGATGGACTGCCCTAGAATCCCATTGTTGCTGTCAATTGCGTTTAAAATGGTGATGGGAATTTGTGAAGTAAGGGATACGGGAATATAGCAGTAATTGGGAGTTTAATGATACACTTTTTTATCACAAGGCTTGAGTTGTTTTTTCTGGGCTAGAATATGCAGTAGAGTAATGTAGCGTATGCGATGGTCTCGGGCAGGGTCTGCAATCTGCAGACCTTTTAAGATCCCATTTGCTGTTCCCCAACCGTTACCAATTGGATCACATTAATGTGACTTAATTTTTTCAGGCTTTTTCAAGAAAAGTCAACTGTGGGCAACATGGTGGCGCAGTGGTTAGCACTGCCTCAAGGCGGTGAGGACTCGCGTTCAATCCCAGCCCTGGGTCACTGTCCGTGTGGAGTTAGCACATTCTCCAAGGCGGTGAGGACTCGCGTTCAATCCCAGCCCTGGGTCACTGTCCGTGTGGAGTTAGCACATTCTCCCCGTGTCTGCATGGGTCTCTGTTTTTTTTTTCTCTCTCTCTTCTCTTTCTCTCTCTCTCTCTCTCTCAAATAATTGGGTACTCAATGGGAAAAAAAGGGGAAAAATGTGTTTTTTTTTTTGTGGGGATATACAACTAATTTCTGTACTTGGCAGTTTTACATTATTATTTAAACAATAACATAATTATGTACTGTAAAACTTGTTCACATGGTATAGCTCTGGTTATGAATAATGCCTTTGGTTCAAGGAACCAGTTTTATGGTTGTAAACATTGTTTGAGATTATTATTGAGACAAGTAATTATTCTTGATGTGCCATTTGCGGTTTGTTATGAGAATCAATGGTCAAAATAATTGACAGAATTATGTTTGTTTGTAAAGGTGTCTTTAATGACAACATCAAAAATGAACCAGTTTAGAGTTGGGTGCAGTTTACTATCTTTTGGTTCTATTGGTAAATTCAATTGATGTATGTGCAGAATCATGTGATAGAATCATAGAATGGGAACAGCACAGAAGAAGGCCATTAAGCCCAATGTGACTGTTGGCCTATTTGAAGGAGCAATTTTCCAGTGCCACTTGCCTGCTTTTTCCCTGTAACCTTGAAAATATTTCCTTTTCAGATAATCCAATTCTTTTGAAACCCTCAACTGAACCTGCCTCTACCACACTTTTTAAGGAGGTACATTCCAGATCCTAACCACTTGCGTTTTCCCTCTCGCCATCGCTTTTGTCAGTTAACTTAAATCTGTTTCCCCTGGTTCTTGGTTTCTTCCAATGGGAATAGTTTCTCTGTCTATTCTGTCTAGATCGCTTCATTTTGAATGCCCCCATCAGATCCATAGATTTTATAACACCAAAGGAGGCCATTTGGCCTATTGTGTCCATGCTGGACAACAAAGATCAGACTACACAAATCCTGTTTTCCAGCACTTGGCCCATGGCCCTTGAAGTTATTTAAATACTAATAAAATGTTTCCTGACTTTATGCCTCAATCACCCTTTCAGGCAGTGCGTTCCAGACACACGCCACCCTCTGGGTGAAAAGGTTTCTCCTCTACTGTCCTCTTGGCCTTCTGCCTCTTAACTTAAATATATCCCCTGTGTGTGTGTATGTATATATATATATATATATATATATATATATACACGCACACACACACACACACACACACGCACACACACTTACCATTAGCCACACCTCTGCCCATCTGACCAGTCCATTGATATCCTCACGCAGTCTATGGCTGTCCTCACGATATACCACCCTACCATGAACTTCTTGACATCACCTACATTTAAGTACACAAATAGCAAGAGCCCCAGCATCAAGCACTGCGGAACCCCACTGGAAACCGACTTCCAGTCACAGAAACATCCCTCTACCATCCCCCTCTGCTCCTACCTCCCAGCCAATTTTGGATCCATGCGCTACTTCAACTGGTCATGCTAGAACTATATACAATGCTGGTTCATTTACAACTCGTTCTGGTCATCACATTACAGGAACAATGTCATTGCATTGGAGAGGGTGCAGAGAAAATTTACGAGAATGTTGCTTGGCTGGGTTGCAGAGAAAATTTACGAGGATGCTGTTTGGCTGGGCTGTAGGGTCTGAGCTATGAGGAAAGAACGGATAGGCTGGAGCTGTTTGCCTTGCGGGTGGGCGGTACGGTGATACTGTGGTAAGCATTGCTGCCTCAGCGCCAGGGACCCGGGTTTGATTCTGAACTTGGGTGACTGTGTGGAGTTTGCATGTTCTCCCTGTGTCTGCGTGGGTTTCCTCCGGGTGCTCCGGTTTTCTCCCACACTCAAAAGATGTGCAGCTTAGGTGGGATTACGGGGATAGGATGGCGGAGTGTGCCTAGGTAGGGTGCTCTTTCAGAGGGTTGGTGCAGACTGGATGGGCCAAATGTCACTAGTAATTCTATGGTTCTGACCCTCCTCAGGAGAACAGCCCAACTTCTCTAATCCACCTACTTGACTTCAATCTATCTACTTATATATATTTTAAAAACATTTAGAGTACCCAATTAATTTTTTCCAATTGACGGGCAATTTAGTGTGGCCAATCCACCTAACCCGGACTTCTTTGGGTTGTGGTGGTGAAACCCACGCAGACATGAGGAGAATGTACGAACTCCCCACGGACAGTCTCCCAGAGCCGGGATCGAACCTGGGACCTCAGCGCCATGTGGCAGCAGGGCTAACCCAGTGCACCACTGTGCTGCCCTCCAATCTATCTACTTAACTGAATTCCTCATCCCTGGAGCCATTCTCATGATTTTCTTTCTGCACTCGCTCGAATGCCACTTCAATGATTTATGCATGTACCCACGGAGCTATACCGAAAACACTTGAAAATATGCCAAGTATGTGGTTTGGAAATGCTAGAATTTGTCTTTCAGCTCTGAATAGTTTTTTTGGGGACAGATAAAAGCTTTTTGCATTTAACAAATGACTGCTGCCCCATGGTCCAGCGTCTTGTATGACTCTATTGAGTACATTGTGTCTGTGCCATGGGAGGTGCAGTTAACTCCAGTGGGGTTGGGGAAAATGCAGTTCAGCTTTGTTGCTAACCTTTCCAGGTGTTTAGCAAAATGTGTTATATGGCCAGTTCCGGATTTGAACATTTTGGCTGCTTTTATTTTCTCTATCCATCCTGAACCCCAAAGCTAGAATTTGGACACGCCCCTGGAATAAAACTGATTAAATTCTACATTTAACAAAAATAGAGTTGAGGTAGACAGTGTAGGGGTTGAAAGTCTTGGCTGCATGTTTTTTTTAAATTTAAAAGTGCCCAATTATTTTTTTCCCCCCAATTAAGGGGCAATTTTTAGCGTGGCCAATCCACCTAACCTGGACTTCTTTGGGTTGTGGGGGTGAAACCCACGCAGACACGGGGAGAATGTGCGAACTCCACAGAGACCCGGGATCGAACCTTGGGTCCTCAGCGCCGTAGGCAGCAGTGCTAACCACTGCGCCACCCTGCTGCCCCATCTTGGCTGCATGTTGAGCAACTATGGGTGGGCAATAAATGCTGGCCTAGTCAACGACGCCCACATGTCGTAAATGGGGGGGGGGGGGGGGAAGAGTCTGACCAATAAATGCAGTTTAACTATTTGGCTGAGGCATCACAGCGAAGCCTGATCTTGTCCATCTATATTCTGTATATGCACAAAATTCAGCTGTCTTTTGCATACCAGAAGCTTCAGTTAATATTGTATTTGAGGAACATTGCTCAGGAGATGACTCCTGTGTCTCTTGAAATAGTCACATCTTCAACGTAAGCATGAGCAGAATGAGGCTAATATGTTAATTTTTATTGTCTCGTTCAAAGGACAGTGTTTCCTTGATCCAGCACTTTTGTAGTATTCTCTTGGCTGCCTCCATTTTGTAGGCTTGGGTTCTAAAGTACAACTTGATTCGCAACTTTCTCTGTCCATAAAAATGCCTGTTTGCTTCAGGCAATTTTTGGGAGTGGTTTTGTTAATTTTAATGATATGGAGTGGGGGTGGAGAATTGGAAGTTTCAACTTACAATTGTGCGTTTGGTTGGAATAAAGCTTCAAAATTTAAAGTCAATTGACCTTCATTGGATGTGAAGGGAATATGTCGGTGTGTGTGTTCAAAGGATGCAAATATTTAATTTCTACCTAGGCTTTGATCTTTTGTTGAAGCCAGCAGAAGTAAATGTTTTTGCACACTCTGCTGTTCAGTTGCAATTGTAAAGAATCAGTTCAACTATTATTTTTTTGGTGTAATTTCCTCCTGAGTTTGAAATTCAGCACTCCAGTTCCACTGAGAACTTGATCATGGAACCTGACTTGCACTCCAGTGTAATCCAGAGCACGCATTTTTTTTGAAGGTCCATTGTGACAAAATTAAACACAGCAAATTTTATCCATGCCACTTTTGTGGAGAAATGTGGCCTCGAGTCCCATTCCAGGACTTCACAAAAATTGAAGTTAACGGCCCAGTGCAATACTGAGGGAGTGTAGTATTTCGGAGGTATGCCACTTTTAGATGAAGCATTAAACTGGAGGCCAGTCAGTTCCCTCAGGTGGATGTAAGACTGCACTGCGGTTTTTTGAGTTATCGCTGGCGTTCTGGCAAATATCATCTGTTGCTCATCGTCACAAAAGCAGATTAATCGGTCGTTATCACAGTACTGTTTGTGGGTGCTTGTGATCAAATTGGCTGTTACGATTCCTCATTGGTTGAATCATCTGTAAAATGCCGTGCAATTTTGAGACCTAAGGCCAGTTCATTTATTCCATTTTAAGTATGATGAAATTATACCCTCAATCCTATGTTTCTGCAATAAATGAAATACCGAAAGCAGTTCAAACACAGAATTTTTAACGTCCCAGGAATAAATAGGCAATTTTCACTTTATTGATGATTTTAATAATTATTTATTGTCACAAGTAGGCTTACATTAACACTGCAATGAAGTTACTGTGAAAAGCCCCTAGTCGCCACAATCTGGCACCTGTTCGGGTACACAGAGGGAGAATTCAGAATATCCAAATTTGCAGCAGGAGTAGCCATGCATCATTTCGAGCCTGCTCCACTTCAATAAGATCATGGCTGATTTGACAGTGGTCTCAACTCCTGTGTGTCTCTCTTGTACCCCTGCCCCCCAACCCTTGACTCGCTTGTCTGTCAAAGTAAATGCATTTTACTTGAAGATATATTCTAATCTGTACGTTTCATTCAGCTGGAGAACTGATATTTTCCGGACTGATGCTGTAAATCCGCAGGAATATTGGAACACCAACAAATACAAATTTTAGCATCTTCAATATTGAGTCAACATTCTTGGTGTTCTGGAGTCCACACGATGAAAACATAACTGAATTGATCCTCTTCTATCTGAGCGTATTGCAGTCTAGAAAAGTGACTGCTGCCAGCTGAACCACACTAAAATGGTTTAAGAACAACATGGAAGTGTAAGCAGCAGGTTACATCTAGAGGATATAATTGACTGATTTTGTTGTCCCAAGTTACTTGATTAGTTTTCACATACTTGAGTCCCAACATTCTTAAGTCTTTTGAACGTAAAGGAATAAAAGGTTACGGTGAGTGGGTGGGTAAGTGGAACTGAGTCCACAAAAAGATCATCCATGATCTTATTGAATGGCGGAGCAATTTTGTGGGGCCAGATGGCCTACTCCTGCTCTTAGTTCTTATGTAAGATCAGCTGGCTGGATATGATCGTCTTTTCATGAGAAAGCTGAAACAGTAATTGGAGAGAACAGAGATAACTGCCATGTTTGCACATTGGAACAGTCAACTGACCATTTGAGAAATGGAAAAGGATTCCAGTTAATATAATATAATCTTTATTGTCACAAGTAGGGTTACATTAACACTGCAATTAAGTTTCTGTGAAAAGCCCCCAGCTGCCACATTCTGGGGCCTGTTCGGGTACACATAGGAAGAATTCAGAATGTTCAACTTTTGCTAACAGCACGTCTTTTGGGATTGTGGGAGGAAACCGGATCACCCGGAGGAAACATGGCAGACATGGGGAGAACGTGCAGACTCCGCAGATACAGTGACCCAAGCCAGGAATCGAACCTGGAACCCTGACGCTGTGAATACCGTGCTGCCCATTAATTGACCACGCGCACCGCAGAACAAAATATTCCATGGTTAAGTCATTTTGCTGATTAGAATCTGCCTTCAATAAGCTGTGATGCTTTTGAAGGGGCAGTGAATGTTTTGAGTGAACTTTTTCATTTAACGTTAGAAGGCATGAATGCATAATATTGGCAAACCCAAAACCACACTAGGGAAGGTTTTTCCTACCTCCTGCATTTGATAAAATCATGGCTGATCTGATTTATGGTCTCCACTCTCCTGTCTTAACTCAGCCGTAAAATATTCAATGACCATAGCAGAAGGAGTAGGCTACTTCTCTCGGGAAGAGTTTCACCGACTTGTGACACAGAAAAAAATCATCTCCTACGATGTGATTTCGCCAAGGCCCTAGACAGCTGCAGTAAAATGTCCCTACTTTTATATTCCACTCCCCTTGCAATAAGTGACAACATTTTTTTTAACTGTTAATTTTGAACCTAGTTAAAGAATCTATATAAATGCAAATTATTGCTGTGACGCTGGATCACGTGTTTGTGTTAGGAGAGTGGGTAATAAACCTCCAATTTGAATCTATTGAAATGAAGTAGAACCGTTATTGGAATTAAATGGAGTAATGATGTGTAATAACCTGCCCCTAGATACAGCTCTTAATCATAGATACAGCTCTTAATCATGTTAAAATACCATAGTGCAGAATTTCCAAAATGTATGCAATTTAGTGTGATAAATGTTTTGACATGTTTGAGGTACGAGTACATAAATGTCTTTCTTTAACTGACTAGGCAATTTGACTAGTTTGTATTCTAATGAAATGTCAACTGATTACTGGATTGTGAACATGGCTTCATCTGACATTTGCTCGAATAAATTTTTAAAAAAAACTTCATATTTATCTGGTGCCAATCATGACTTCACAACCTCCCAAAGCACTTTACCTCCAATCAAATATTTTTGAATGGTACTTTCAACACGCCCTAATTACTGCACAGATGTCGGCCTAGATCGTATGCTCAGCTCCTGGATGGAGCAGCACAGTGGTTAGCACTGCTGCTTCTCAGCGCCAGGGACCCGGCCTTGGGTGACTGGAGATTGTACATTCTCCCCATGTCTGCGTGGTTTTCCTCCGGGTGCTCTAGTTTCCTCCCACAGTCCAAAGATGTGTAGATTAGGTGGGGTGAGGGAGTGGGCCTTGGTAGGGCGGTCTTTCAGAGGGTCGGTGCAGACTCGATGGGCTCAATGCCCTCCTTCAATTGGAAAGTTTTTTTTCGGAGTGGGGGGTGGGCGGGGGGGGGGCACTAAAGAAAGCTTGGCTTAATGCAAGTGTGCACATTTTTGCATGAAAAGAATGGTAGTGGATTCATCAGTGACTTGAGCATCAGCCTACATTGCATGCTTGAAGTAAGTGAAGTGCTGTACTGTTGAAAGTGCCATCTTGAAAATGAAATGAAAATCGCTTATTGTCACAAGTAGGCTTCAAATGAAGTTACTGTAAAAAGCCACCAGTCGCCACATTCCGGTGCCTGTTCGGGAAGGCTGGTACGGGAATTGAACCCGCACTGCTGGCCTGGTTTTGCTTTACAAGCCAGCTGTTTAGCCCACTGTGCTAAACCAGCCCCATGTCCTCTTTTTGGATGACACCGTCCTTTCGGTTGTAACTTGGTCAGAGCACTAAACTTCAGTATGATTCCCTATACACTATTGATTCGATATTCTATCTGCTACTATTAACTCCATTGTGCTGGACTTGGCAAGCTGCTTCCCAACCATGAGTCTCTCTCCCAGCTTGCCATTTTATTACGTCATCTATTTGATTCCTTTGTCGCTGAATTCACTTTTGATTTTTGATTTGTCCTGGTTTTTGCTAGCAAATTTTGTAAAACTTGTTCTGTAGTTGCTTTGCTTCATATCTCAATCCATTCTCTAGTTTAATATCACGTGCACATGAAGCACGTGCTTACATTTGTTTCCATAATTTTTCCTGAAGTTCTAACTTAGGGTCCACCTTGTATCAAGCATGGCTGACCCTACAATAGACATAGTTTAAAATTCATTTCACGAGACGTGAGAGTCGCTTTTTATTGTTTGTCCCTAACTATCCTCCATTTCAGAGGGCATCTGAGAGTCAACCTCATACTGCGGATCTGGAGTCACATGGAGACCAGAATATGTAAGGACCGTAGGTTTCCTCCCTAGGGACACCAGTCGACAATGGTTTCATGGTCATTATTGGATTTTTAACTGCAGATTTCTATTGAATAAAATTTCACCATCTGCCATGGTGGGATGTGAATCTGGATCCCCAGATCTTGCTCTGGGTTTCTGGATTATTAGTCCAGTGACTATGCCACTGCCTTAGGAACATTGGAAGTATTTGCAGGTTGGTAATAGACCTGTTAGGCCATATTATGAATGCACCTTCTATGGTCAGGTCCTGGAGTTGGACTCAACTGGAGCTTCTGGCTCAGTCAGGGGCACTACCCATTATGTCACAAGACTTCCCTTCAATCCATTTATACAGGGTGTGTAAATGAGAAAAAGGTAGTTCTTGGGAGATGTGCATCTGTCCAGGCTACCGTTACCTCACATTTCCTGTAATCCAATTTATCCGTTAGATTTCATGTTGTAATACTTCCGAGAGATTCCTGTTTTATACTAGTTTTTTGGGGAATTTTCTGATAATTTAAGAGTATCCATTTTTTAAAAATCCAATTAAGGGGCAATTTAGTGTGGCCAATTCACCTACCCAACACACCCATTTTTTGGGTTGTGGGGGTGAGACTCATGCAGACATGGGGAGAATGTGCAAACTCCACGCGGAAAGTGACCCAGGACCGGGGTTGAACCTGTGTTCTTGGTGCCGTGAGGCAGCAGTGCTAACCACTGCACCACCGTGCCGTCCTGAAAAAAAAAGGAAGTTAATAAGTGAAGATGAATCCTGTGCCCAAGGGAGGAGAATACACTTGCACAGTCGACAGATCAGGATAGCTGTGCATCAAATGTACATTCAGCCAAGTCGTCATAAAAATCCAAATTGAAAATTTAATCTCAAATTGAAAATGTTGGAAACCAGTTCAGAGCAGTCAAGTCGATATTTTCGATCTGGATCTATTGGTAAAATGTTACCGGTATGCAGAATTTTAAAATAGGAACAGAGTATACTGGGATGGACAATGCAAACAAATTGAATCACCATTTACTGATGTGTTTTCAGGCCCCCCCCCCCCCCCCCCCCCCCCCCCCCCCCTCACTCTAAAATGTGAACCCATCTTGCACATTGCCTGCATTTCCCACAGAACTTAGTGGGAGAAATTGTTTTAAATTTAAAGTACCCAAATATTTTTCACAATTAAGGGGCAAATTAGTGTGGCCAATCCACGTACCCTGCACATCTAAGGGTTGTGGGGTGAGACCCACGCAGACACGGGAAGAATGTGCACACACCACACAAACAGAGGACCGGGATTGAACCCGGGTCCTTGGTGCCGTGAGGCAGCAGTGCTAACCACCGCTACCCTGCCGCCGGTGGGAGAAATTAAGAGCGGATGCTCCAAAGCCAATATTACAGTTAAGTGCCTAACGGCTTTGCAAAGTGCTTGCTTCTGTATGCCCAATGAGCTTCTCCATACTTTTTCAATTCCCTTTAACACTAACCTTTCCAGCAAAGCTCCAGCAATGTTATCAACCATGTGTATTAAATCAGCTCTGTCGTACTCTGTTAACTTTTCTTGCGCCTGTTCGTTTTCTGTGCCTTTTCTTTTTTTTAATATAAATTTAGAGTATCCAATTCATTTTTTATAATTAACGGACAATTTAGCCTGGCCAATTCACCTATCCTGCACATCTGTCGGGTTGTGGGGGCGAAACCCACGCAAACACGGGGAGAATATGCAAACCGCACAGACAGTGACCCAGAGCCGGGATCGAACTTGGGACCTCGGTGCCGTGAGGCAACCGTGCTAACCACTTGCGCCACCGTGCTGGCCTCCTGTGCCTTTTCTAAAGAGATTTGTGTTTATAATGATGCCTTTCATGCCCAATTGACCTTTGCTGTACCAGTTTTTTCTGCATTATATTTTACCAGATTCTTCTCCATTGCAACTATTCTAGTATTGTGTTTCATGCTTATCTGTAATTTCTCATGACTCCTATTGTCTTATGTTATTGTCACTTCATTTAATTGCCTCTGGTTTTCCATTTAATTACAATTATTCTATGTCTGATTTGCTCCACCTTTTATTCTGTTTTTTAAAATTGCTGTGAACCAAACACTGGCACAATTGACAGTGCAAGTTCCAGTAGTACTGCACATGATCTTAGATTATACACTCTACTCTGGGTTCAGACTTAAAACTACAACCTTCTGGCCTGGCTGAGCGTTTCAAATCATCACACTTTGCTATAATACTGCCACTGTGCTGAGACTGACACTTAACCAACTAGTGCCAAGAATAAAGGAAAGAAAAAGTGATTTGTGTGTAGAGTTGTAATGGCTGAAAGTGGCAAAATCTGTTGTTTGCAAGTTTATTTTGCTGTGGTAAAACTGGCAGTTTTGGGAAGATTTGTTGCTTTGTTTTGTAGCTTTAAAGACGTTAGTTGTACAGGTGAACATAAAAGTTATATGAACATAAAACTTAATGTTACTGAATAAAAGGTAGTCAATGAATTACTGATTTTGAAACTTGTACACTGTAATCTAATTTGGAAAGACAATTGAACATGCAGCGCTAGTTATAGCATGGTTTGACAAAATCGACCACAAAATTGATATCCCCCCCCCCCCCCCCACACACACACACACTTGGAGAACTAAATCCAGTCTGTTTTATCCAAATGATTAGAGGTGCAGTAATTTTAATGGTTTTGTTTTGGAAACGGTATGGTCGGTATCTAATGATTAGATCACTTTCGTGCAGGGTTTTTTGTTTTAGCGGAACATCCTAAAGTCACAAGCTTGGTTTGCCTTGGCAGAGGAGGAATTTCCATCTAATTTTTGAGGACCTCTTAATTAAATCTGTACTTGCACTGTCTTGGAGGTTTCGTATTCACACAACGAAATGTGCTAAGTCTCATTTGTTCAGATTTGTGAGTGCCTTGGTTTTTAGCAGTATTTTGCAGAAACTTATTTTCTGAGAGCGATGCTACCATAGTTTGTGGCATGATTCTAGTTCAGGAAATGTTGATCGTACGGTAAGAGCATTTATAAAAAAAAAAAAAAAAAATGTTGAGTATATTTTCATGTTGCCTGACCCTTGATGAAGCATGACTCTGTGGTCTGTTTGTAGCACCATAAATGGTCAAACTTCACTTGCAACCAATATTTTGTCTTTTCCCCTGCTGGCCCCAAACTGCTTTGACCCATGGGCGCATTGGACTGTTATATTTTTGCTTTGTTAAATAATGGCTAAAGTTGGTGATTTTCCATTGATTCTTTGTTTAAAAGCAATATCAATGGACATGCATAGACACAATTGTCATCACAGTCCAGAGTAAATTAACTTGTGCATTTTAGTGAAGCATCCTGCAGATGAAAGGTTTTACTTCAGGTGGAATATTCCGAAGACAAAAAAGATTGTTTGAATGTGCTGGGGGAAAATATCTGAATTTAGTTCCATGTGGAGGAACTTATTCACTGCCTGCGCATCTCCAGCAATCATTCCTCTGACCTCTGCTTTTTCACAGCACAAGAGTCCTCTCTCTCTCTCTCTCTCTCTCTCTCTCTGGAACTGGATTGTTATTCAATTACAACCGGTTTCGATTGGGAGCATATTTTTGCTGCATTAGGTTGAGTTGCATTCCCATTAAATTCCTGAAGTGGAAGAATGCAATTATGAATGCTTTTTGGTAATAGAAACCTGAAGAAAGCCATGCTCATCCATAATCATAATTTTCCTTATTGCTTTGCTTACCTTGGCTGGAAGCACGTCTCCTTTGGCTGTTCGCGTATGACCGTTGAATATGAAATCGTACACTGCATGAATTGGCCCTTTCTCTCTCTCATACCCCTGCAATTTATATCTCAAATATTTATCAAATCCATCCTTTTATTTTTAGGCTAATCTCATCCACCACCTTTACAGGCAGTGCGTTCCAATTCCTAACCACTTGTTGCTTTTGGAAAGTAAAGCTCTGGTTCTTTTGCCAATCGGCTTAAAGCTGTGCCTTCCCAATATTGACCTTTCGGTCATTAGAAACTGTTTTTTCTTGCTTTACACGAATCGTGATCGGGTTTAAATATCTGAACATCTGTCAAATCCCCTTCTTGGCCTTCTCTGCTCTAGGGCGAACAATCCCAGCCTCTCCAGTCTGTCCAAATCACTCATATCTTTCATCCCTGGAACCGTCTGGTAAATTTTCTTTGTACCCTAAAATCCACATACCAGTGACGCCACTGAATTGGATGTTGTACATCAGGTGGTGGCCAAACTAGTGTTTTGTAAAGGTTTGGTATAACTTCCATAAATCCAGGATTTCACGTCCTTCATTAACTGCTTTATTAATCTGTCTTCGTGCCTTCAAAGATTTGAGCCAAGCGTAATCACCATCCACTCACGCCCATCTGGCCATGTGTCTATTATTTCACCTCTTTAAAATAACATTTAGCTTGATTGGTTTCCTTGTTCTTCCCACCAAGATATATAATCTGCCTGTATTGAAATCTATTTGTATTCACCCATTCCACCAACCTGTCTGTCGTCCTCAAAGTCTATTACTGTTCACTACACTATTATGTTTTGTCATCTTCAAATTTTAGAGTTATTCCCAACATATCACAATTGTGGTCCTAATCCTGATCCTTGGGAAACCCCACTACATATCGCCTTCCTGTCTGAAAAACAGCCAGCCAACACAACTGTTTTCTATTTATTTGTCTGTGCTGAATCCATGCTGCTACTGCCCCATTATCCCACAATCTCCTGAGAATTAATAATTAGAAAATGGTTAAGAACAACAGGATTTGCAGCCTGCAACAGAAATTGCTGTCAATTGTGTTATTTTAAAATAAACATTTTATTGAGGTATTTTTGGTATAGTAACAACAGCAAAATAAACAATATACATGAAAGCCCCCCCCCCCCCTCTGCTGACTATTCATTTCCCGCAAAGAAGTCGACGAACGGTTGCCACCTCCGGGTGAACCCTAACAGTGACCCTCTCAAGGCGAACTTGATTTTCTCCAAACAGAAAGCTAGCCATGTCAGATAGCCAGGCCTCTGACTTCGGGGGCTTTGAATTCACCATGCTAATAGTATCCGTCTCCAGGCTACCAGGGAAGCAAATGCCAGAACGTCTGCCTCTTTCTCCTCCTGGATTCCCGGGTCTTCTGCCACCCCGAAAATCGCCACATCTGGACTCAGTGCCACACTTGCTTTTAGAACCGTGGACATGACCTCTACACACCCCTGCCAAAATCCCCAAAGCTTTGGACATGTCCAAAACATGTGGACATGGTTCGCCGGTCCTCCCGCACATTTTTGCGCACCTGTCCTCCACCCCAAAGAATCTGCTCATCCGGGCCTCAGTCATGTGAACCCAGTGAACAACCTTAAATTGTATCAGGCTGAGCCTGGCACATGTTGCGGACATGTTGACTCTACTCAACGCGTCTGCCCATAGACCATCCTCTATCTCACCTCCCAGCTCCTCCTCCCACTTGCGCTTCAGCTCCTCAGTCTGTCTCTCCTCTGACCCCATAAGCTCCTTATAAATGTCCGAGACGCTCCCTTCTCCTACCCACCCTCTGGAAACTACCTTGTCCTGAATCCCCCTTAGCGATAGGAGCGGGAAGGTTGACGCCTGTTTACGAAGGAAGTCCCGCACCTGCAGATACCTGAATTTGTTTCCCTCACCAACCCAAACTTTTCCTCCAATGCCCTCCTACTCTGAAAGTTCCCATCTATGAACATATCCCCCATCCTCAATCCCTGCTCTCCGCCAAAACCGGAAACCCCCGTCCATACTCCCCGGGGCAAACCGGTTATTATCACAGATTGGGGCACAGACCGATGCTCCCACATGACGCCTCCACTGGCCCCAATCTCAGGGCCGCCACCACCACTGGACTGGTGGAGTACTGTGCCGGCGGGGACGGCAGAGGCGCAGTTACCAACGCCACCAAACTGGTGCTCTTCCATGAAGACGCCTCCATACGCACCCATGCTAACCCCTTCACCACCCACTTCCTGATCATGGCTATATTAGCCGCCCAGTAATAGTTGCTAACATTTGGCAGCGCCGGCCCGCCCTCTCCCCGACTCCGCTCAAGCATTACCTTCCTTACTCGCGGGGTCTTGCCTGCCCAGACGAAGCCCGTGATCACTCTGTTGACCTGCTTAAAAAAGGACCGCGGAATACAAATGGGGAGACACTGAAATACAAATAGTAATCTCGGGAGGACCGTCATCTTCACCGTTTGCACCCTCCCAGCCAGAGACAACGGCAATGCGTCCCATCTCTGAAAATCGTCCTTCATTTGGTCCACCAGCCGGGCCAGATTCAATTTATGCAGCCGGTTCCATTCCCGCGCCACTTGGATGCCTAGGTACCCGCTCGGGGTTCTTGTCCCGCTTAAGAATCAGCGAAATCATTGCCTGTGACATCGTCTGGGGCAACACCCCTCTTTCCTTGCCTCATTGAACACCCTCATCAACACCGGCCCCAATATCCCAGAGATATATAGACTTTTATAAAACTCCACTGGGGACCCGGGGCCTTACCCGCCTGCATGTCTTTCAAGCCCTCCACTATCTCTTCCTACCTGCTCCCCATCCACCTTTGGGAAATTCAGCCCCTCCAAGAAGTGCCTCATCCCCTCCGGCCCCGGAGGGGGTTCCGACCTGTACAGCCTCCTGTAGAAATCCCTAAACGCCTTATTCACCCCTACTGAATCACCAACCAGGTTCCCATCTCCGTCCTTTACTTTCCCTATCTCCCTCTTCCTAAGCTGCTGTGCAAGCATTCTGCTGGCCTTCTCTCCATGTTCATAGACCCCCATGCCTTTCTCAGCTGCTCCACCGCCCTCCCTGTGGGTCAATTATGTTTAACCATTATTGTTCTGCCTACTCAGGTGGCAAAGTGGTTAGCACTGTTGCCTCATGGCACTGAGGACGCGGGTTCGATCCCAGCCCTGGGTCACTGTCTGGGTGGAGTTTGCACATTCCCCCCTGTGTCTGTGTGGGTCTCACCAAAGATGGAGGGTAGGTAAATTGGCTATGCTAAACTGCCCTTAAAAGGAAAAAAGTAATTGGGTACTCTAAATTTATTTTTTTAAAAATGTTCTGTCTACTTCCTATTAACACACTTGAAACATGTTGTGGTGGGAGAAATAACCACAGTAATAGTTTAAAATCTTTGTGGCGATCAATCGCTAACCATTAAGAATCTCTGTGCTACTGGTCATGGGTTCTGTGGATCCTTGTGTGGCTGATGAGCCCGATCCTAGAGAGGCATCTTTGACTGCATACATGGGCAGGTGTTTCCGGGAGGTGGGATCGATCCTTGGACTCTAGATTGCTGGTCTTCCTGTATTCCTTTCTCGGGCTCCTTTTCCTCTTGCCGCCAGGTGTCCTTGAAGAATTGTATCCCTTCAATCAGGAGGTTCTTCCGAGTAGGTCTCTTTTGAGCAAAGGTCTCTTGGGCGTTGACGACTATGTTGCATTTCTTGAAGTAAGCCTTCAAGGTGTCTTTGAAGTGCTTCCTTTGTCCTCCTCTTCGGGAGCTTTCCTTGAGCTGGGAGAAGAAGATTTGCTTTGGCAGTTGGGGCTCTAACATCCTAAGCACATGGCTGGCTCAGCGGAGTTGTTTTCGGATTATTAATGCCTCGATGCTGGTGCTCTTAGCTCTTTCAAGGATGCTGAAGTTAAAACGCCTGTCCTCCCAGCTGATGGAGAATCCGTCTCAGACCGCGTTGCTGGTACCTCCAGGGCCTTGAGGTAGTGTCTGAAAGTAGTCCAAGTTTCTGAGCCGTATAGGGGAGTTGGGATGACGTCAGCCTTGTACACCAGGGTCTTGGTGTCAATACTGATATCCTGGTTGTCAACGACTCGTTCTCCAAAGGAGGTGGTTCCAGATTGGATATGATGTTGGATCTTTGCATCAATATCAGCCTTTGATAATAGGTGGCTCCTCAGGTACTGGAAATGTTTGGATGGGTTTCTCAGTTGATCGTGATGGAGGGAGAGACTGGACCTCTGCCTTGGGGTAGATTAGTAAAGGACTTGAGTCCTCTTGAGTTCGAGACTGAAACCGATTCTTTGGTATGTTTCTGCGAAGGTATCCAGCATGGCTTGGAGATTCTGTTCTGAGAGTGGGGATGGCGATGCCATCCACATACTGAAGCTCCATGAGCAATGTCAGTGTCATTTTCTTCTTGGATTTCAACTGGTTGAGGCTGAAAGGTTTTCCATCCATCCTGTGGAGGATGTCCACTCTACTGGAAGCTTGTTCTTAACAAGGTGAAGGTGACAATGAAGATGGTGAAAACAGTGTTTGAGGGATGTGGGATTGTCACATCCCTGATTGACTCCAGTCTTGACCTCAAAAGCTTCTGTCTTATTTCGGTCGGGATTCCGTCTTGTTGTGGCGGAGTCTGAGGATGAGGATGTTGATGAATTTCTCTGGTCAGCTGTCCTTTGACACTCCATAGCACCTCCTAATTGGCTGAGTCAAAAGCCTTGGTCAAATTGACGAAGGCCATACATGATTGATTGTTGCTTCTGGCATTTCTCCTCTAAGTGGCCGAGCTTGTCTGCTGCTCAATGATTTGGTCGGAAGCTGCACTGGCTTCTGGAAAGATTTCTTCAGAGACTGGGTAAGCGTGGACTCGGGCGATCATATTCCTGGTGATGGAGAGTGGGGGAATTCCTCAGTAGTTCCCACAGTCTTTGTCTCCTTTTCTTGAAGATGGTGATGATTGCGTCCCTGAGCTCGGCAGCATTTTCTTCTCTTGTCCCAGATTTTCAGGAACAACTAATGGAGATGATGGCCGATCTCTTCTCCAGTTTGAAAATCTCTGCTGGAATTGCGCCCACCCCTGCAGCTTTTCTATTCTTCATGTTTAATGGTGACTTTGACTTCCGCAATGCTTGGTGGGAGTTCAAGATCGCCATTTCCTTGAACACTCCTCATCTATGATTGTGTCACTGGTTCCATTGAAAGGCTGATGTTTTCTGTCTCTAAAGAGTATTCCGTCTAATTCGCGGCGGTTTGAAGCCATATTGCCTTTGGTGGCACTAGAGAAGCCCCGGGTGTCGTGCATTTCGGTGGAGTTGCAGCTCCTTGGCTTTCTCATCGACCTTGTTTCATGCTTTCCCAAAATCATCTTTGTACCTCTGCCTTGGCTGAGTGAGGAGCCTTGCTGGTAATGTCACTTTGCCAGGCACGGGGAGCTTTCTTCTTGTTGATGAGTTCTTGGATGGTGTGGCTGTTCTCGTTGAACCAGTCTCCTGGTCTTGTCGCCAATGGTTTCACCACAGCTTGAGATGGTAGCTGTTATTAGCTCTTTGCAGTTTTCCTCCACTCCAATTGAATGGGCACTTTGGAGACAGAGATTTTGAAGAAGACATGGTTGGAAGTTCACAAGTGTGTTTGGCTCTTAAACTGCTCAACGTTGATCTTTTTTCTGAGCAGTTTATTCATCTTCCGCTGCTTCTGGTGGAGTTTGATAGAATTAGAGGAGTGGATGAGCCGGTGGTCTGTCCAGCAGTCACCTGCACTGGTCACTTTGGCGATGAGGGAATCCTTTTGATCTCTGGATCGGGTGATGGTGTGTCAGTGTTTTGAACGTGGATGTCTCCAGGATGTCTTGAACTTGTCTTAATGGTGGAATAGTGTTTAGTGATGAGAAACTAGTGTTCTGTGCATTTGGTGAACAGGAGAACCCCGTTGGTGTTGCAATTCCCAACTCCTTCCTTTCTGATGGTTCCTTTCGAGAGATGAGTTCTTTCCAACCCTGGCATTGAAGTCCCCCAAGGGGAATGATCTTGTCTTCTTTGGGAATGTTGGCTAGTATGGTGTCAAGGTTCGAGTAGAAGCCTTCTTTCGACTTTTCATTGGCATCAAGGGTTGGGGCTTAGGCACTCAACAATTGTTGCCGGTTCTCGGCAAGTTGTAGCCAACAGGGGCATGAGGGTGCTCGTAGACGCCTACGGGGATCTCCCAATTGGCGAGTTCATTCTTGATGGCGATTCCAATTCTATGCATTCTGGGCTGATCCTTGGGCTTTCCTCAAGAAGGTGTAACCACCGCCATCTTCTCTCTGCTGTCCTTCACCTGCTTTTTGGGTCCCTTTGCAGGGCAGCGACATAAATAATAATAATAATCGCTTATTGTCACAAGTAAGCTTCAATGAAGTTACTGTGAAAAGCCCCTAGTCGCCACATTCCGGTGCCTGTTCGGGGAGGTTGGTACGGGAATTGAACCCGCGCTGCTGTCCTGTTCTGCATTACAAGCCAGCTGTTTTGCCCACTGTGCTAAACCAGCCCCTTGTTGAAGTTGAAATGTTAACGTTCATGGGCAACAAGGGCAGTTATCCGTTCCGGTCGGATTTGCTTGTTATCCATTTTGTGAGAAAGTGCTTTTATTCAAATTTTACAAGACACAAACTTTACGCCCCCAAGTACAATAAACCTCGCCCCCCCCCCCCCCCCCAAAAACAGTTGACAATAACTAGCTCTCCGAAATTCAAAATAAACAACCCCGTCTCTTGTGGATTTGCTCGTTATCCATGAGGGTTTGCCCATTCAAGGTTTTGAAATTGAGTTTAACTTTTATTTTTCAGACTGCACGTAGATGGAGTCTGTTGGATGTGGTTTGCCAGCCAAGTTGTGAACGGAACAGACTATTTTTAGGGCCCCTTTTTTTGCGCCCTTTTCCCATGCGGAGGGACCCGAGGGATTCAGTTATGAAGAAAGCTGCTAAAATGCTCTCTCCTTCCTATTCCAAGAGCGAGCGAGATGACAATCAAATTTCATTGCGTACATGCTGGTCCAAAGCTAGGGGCTTGCAGATCTCACGGTCCCTGTCACTTCTTGCCAATCACCACAGTGTTTGTCTGTATAAAGGGTGTGTTGGTTTTCTCTAGGTAGACACCTGGTGTGGGACGCCTTTTAATGTGGGTATGCCGTTGCACATCAGCAGATGCACTGTCCTTGACAGCGTCTAGGTCCAGTTCCAGTGGCAAGGAAACATCGACTGGGGATCTCCCAATGCTGAAATCTTCCTATGCCATCGAGACCATACGAGTATCTTTTGCCTGATCTGCCATTAATGATTGTTTTGGATTGCGCTTTGTCTGATCCCTCCTCTCCGACTGTACTGTCATGGTTGATCCTGCCAGGAGCTTCAGACTCCTGATGGCATTGCTCTCTGGATCAATGGAATGTTCAAGTCTGTCCACAACAAGGTGGCAATCCAAAGGAGGGTTTAAGTAGTTTAAAATGCACGATTGTAGTCCAGGAATTTTTTTTCTAGCATTGCATAGTGATCAGAAATATATTTATTCTGTTAAGTATAAATATATTTAGTGAGGGATGAGCAATAAATACTGAGCATTGCCAGTGGTGTCCATATTTAAATAATGAAGTCATGAGGCTGCTAGGTTGTTCATATAGTTCTGATAATTTGGATCTTTTATTTAGAGGGACCTTGGTTCTGCCAGTTTATTTTAAAAGGTGGTCTGCTTTTGGCTGCTGTGCTGAATATGCTAACATTTTTCGTCCAAAACTTCAAGTAGTTTATTCCTCCTTGATCTAAAACTGATAAGACCATAAGACATAGGAGCAGAAAAAGGCCACTCGGCCCGTCGTGTCTGCTCCGCCATTCAATCATGGCTGATATTTTTCTCATCTCCATTCTCCTGCCTTCTCCCCATACCGTGGGCAGCACGGTAGCACAAGTGGTCGGCACTGTGGCATCACAGCGCCAGGGTCCCAGGTTCGATTCACCACTGGGTCACTGTCTATGCGGAGTCTGCACGTTCTCCCCGTGTCTGCGTGGGTTTCCTCCGGGTGCTCCGGTTTCTTCCCACAGTCCAAAAGCTGTGCAGGTTAGGTGGATTGGCCATGCTAAATTGCCCTTAGTGTCCAAAAAGGTTAGGAGGGGTTATCAGGTTACGGGGATAGGGTGGATGTGAGGGCTTAAGTGGATCGGTGCAGACTCGATGGGCCAAATGGCCTCCTTCTGCACTATGTTCTATGTTCATAACCCCCAATCCCCTTCTTAATCAAGAACCTATCTATCTCTGTCTTAAAGACACTCAGTGATTTGGCCTCCACAGCCTTCTGCGGCAAAGAATTCCACAGATTCACCACCCTCTAGCTGAAGAAATTCCTCCTCCTCTGTTTTAAAGGATCGTCCTTTCGCCTAAGATGGTGTCCTCTGATTCTAGTTTTTCCTACAAGTGGAAACATCCTTGCCACGTCCACTCTATCCAGGCCTCACCGTATCCTGTAAGTTTCAATAAGATTCCCCCCTCATCCTTATAAACTCCCAACGAGTACACACCAAGAGTCCTCAACCGTTCCTCATATGACAAGCTATTCCTCCTCATGACCCTCTCCAAGGCCAGAGTGAGAAGTTTAAGTGGGTGCAATCAGTAGATTATTTTACACTGGCAGCATGTATTTTACAGATTAGTAGTTTAGATTTGAGTTGATAGAGGCATTTATGAAAGGGTTAATAACTGTTGTCAGGTAGGTGTAAGTATAGCTCCAGCAATGGTAAGTTTCTATTTAACAATTTGCTTTGCAACAGGGCTGTTTAGAGAATCTTAAATTGTTGCAGCATGGCATTTCATCTGGCGCTAAGCAAAGTCGTGAGGGAATACTGCATTCAATAGGTTCTGTCTTTTGTGTGAGACTTTCAACTGCCCTCGGGCGGATGTATAAGATCTCATTCCACTCTTCAAAGAAGAGCCGGGTGGGAGGATTCCCCTGGTGTTTCAGTCGATATTTATCCCTAAACCAGCATCACTAAAATAAAATCCCTCAAACATTTATTTCATTGCTGTTCTGGAGCCTTGCTCTGTTACGGTACCTGGGCCAGGCCCCAATTTATATTAAGAAACCGGACGAGACACCAACAATTTTTCAATTTGGAAACCTGAGGAAAGGATACTTCGTTCTCGGAGTGATTTCACTGCCAACTAGGGATCTTTTATATTAAAACAAATTTTATTATTAACACAAGATTAACAACAGGAAAAACAGCTTTTCAATTAACAGTTGGGCAGTTGTGAAAAAAAATAAAGACTGGTCTTTGAGCTTACTTCCCCATCTGCTTCTAAAATTTCAACAAAGCAAAATCCACACTTGGTCAATATGCCACTTAATAATAAAGTTAGCACTTGGTGGCTTACAGATTTATTCACACATTCCTGGGGGTGGGGGTGGGGGGGGGAGGAGAGGTGGTTGGAAAGAGAGGGGAGAGCTTTCAGATGTCAGTCTGAGAAACACATTCTTTCCTCAGAAACCAGAGCAGAACTAAAAAAACAACACCGGGCAGGGCTGAGAAAACAAAACTCAGTCCCTCCCATGAGTGACATCACAGCCTGCTTAGCTGGTAACACATTAACCATAGCTTTAGCAGACATGTCATCTGGATACTTTAACCCAAGTTCTTTGAATAACATTACTGCAACAGACAAAATACAATATATATATATATATATATATATAATTAAAAATTCCTGTATTCATCACACTGTTTCACTATGTTTTCTACCTTACATTATGGACACTTCAGAAGGTGGTACTTTGGCTGCAAAACTCTTTGGGTTTGGGTCTTAGTCATTTTGCTGACTAGTAAAAACAATCCATCGCTATGTACCTCGCCATACCCGTTAGAATCTTGATTCATAAGGGGATTGGGGGTTATGAACATAGAACATACAGTGCAGAAGGAGGCCCATCGAGTCTGCACCGATCCACTTAAGCCCTCACTTCCACCCTATCCCCGTAACCCGATAACCCCTCCTAACCTTTTTGGACACTAAGGGCAATTTAGCATGGCCAATCCACCTAACCTGCACATCTTTTGGACTGTGGGAAGAAACCGGAGCACCCGGAGGAAACCCACGCAGACACTGGGAGAACGTGCAGACTCCGCATAGACAGTGACCCAGTGGTGAATCGAACCTGGGACCCTGGCGCTGTGAAGCCACAGTGCCGACCACTTGTGCTACCGTGCTGCCCACGGTATGGGGAGAAGGCAGGAGAATGGGGATGAGAAAAATATCAGCCATGATTGAATGGCGGAGCAGACACGACGGGCCGAGTGGCCTTTTTCTGCTCCTATGTCTTATGGTCTTATCAGTTTTAGATCAAGGAGGAATAAACTACTTGAAGTTTTGGACGAAAAATGTTAGCATATTCAGCACAGCAGCCAAAAGCAGACCACCTTTTAAAATAAACTGGCAGAACCAAGGTCCCTCTAAATAAAAGATCCAAATTATCAGAACTATATGAACAACCTAGCAGCCTCATGACTTCATTATTTAAATATGGACACCACTGGCAATGCTCAGTATTTATTGCTCATCCCTCACTAAATAATATTATACTTAACAGAACAAATATATTTCTGATCACTATGCAATGCTAATATATATTGGCTTCGATCATCCGTTCTCCAGAGGGTTGTACCCCAGATGATGTGCTGGGACCTCCCACACAAGGACTGCATGGGAACTTTCATCTTCCATTGGACAATTACCCAGCATCAGGAATCCTCAAACTCTGATTTGAAGTCCGAGATTTTGGATGGTTCTGACTTATTAACAGAATGGTTACCTAAGATATTAAATTCTATGTAAATTCTATGATAATCTATGATATTAGAAGAATTAAAACCAGTTCTAACTCATTAGCAACTATACTTCTAATGTCCCTGTACCCACCCATTTCCCAACTCTCCTTGTAGCTAGGGCATTTAAACTTCACAAAATATGGCAGCTAGTGCTGCGAAAAGGGGTCATGGCTTTGTCTTCTCTTGACACTTCTCTACTACACTGAAGGATTCCAGGCATGGCAATGGCCACCTTTCTCAGCAAATGTGTGTCAGAGGTTTGGGTGAGAAATGTGGTGCGCGAGACATGGGTAGAAAAATAGAGAGGAGTGGCAATCCAGTGGTGTTTGCCACCCCACGGAAGATTAGGCCCATTATATGCAGTGAAAAATGTTCCAATTTCTCAAGCCCTTATACCAGCAGTTTACTAGTGAATCTGCACTAATCATCCTTTTATATACTCACATACTGCTAATATTCAATTTTGAATCCTATTTAATTGTATTTGTAAATTTGAGGCCATTGCTCATCTATATTTTGGTTCACAGATTCTTTGTCGAGCAAAATTCTCTCAACGGAGCCAAAAAGCAGACGGCTCATGACTTCTGACCAGGACACTAAAGTTGTGGCTGAACCGCAGGTGCAGCAAGTGCAAGAAGTTGTAGACAGTTCACCTCTGGTAAGTTGCTAGAAACATGTTTCTAATTATTCTATTTTAATCACTCAAATCAACATAATTGTTTATTAGAAACTGAAACACTAAATGCATGTAATTTGTCAACATCTGGACAAAAGGCAGGTTATGCTTTGGTTTTCCAATCTTTGGGTCAATAATAAACGTCAAACCTCATTCAGCTAACTCTTCCTGATTAGCTTTGTTTTACTGTAAAATAAAAATTAGCTGGATTTATGGCTTGTTACTGAGTGCTTTAATTCAACAAATAACTTGGTAGATATTGGTGTGCTGGCCAAGATAACTATAGGTGATTCGGAATATTTTTCTTTTGACCCAATATGTAGTGTCATTAAGCGTTTGGGTTTGGTAAGAAACGAGCGAGATGGAGGATGGTGCTGTAAGCGATGTGCCAAAATGAGGAATTCCTTGCACCTGGTGCAAAACTCTTCAGGCTAGAACAACTTGTTGGCCAACTAGTGATCTGTAGTAGCTGAAGCATTTTTACTGTCAACCTGTTTGCTTGGAATGCAGTTTTTGTGATGGTGACCATGTTGGAAAGCCATCTGGAAAAGTTTGGGCATTGCAGTGAGTTAGAATACTGATCCTTCAGAACTTGATTTTAAATCCAGTCTGCTAATTGCGCAACCATTTAATACGGGTCCCTATCGGTTGCCAGAGGCTTTTGTGATGTTTGTCCTTTCTGTATTTAATTTCAGATTCTGAATCTGCAGTATATGTTCTAATTCACTGCAAATCACATTGTTGGCAAGAAGCATTCTAACATCATTTTTATTAAAAACTACATATTTTTGGATGAAACATTAAACTGAGGTCCTGTCAGCTCTCAGTAAAAACTGCATATTTTTGGAAGAAACATTAAACTTGAGGTCCTGCCAGCTTTCAGTAAAAGGTCCGAAGGCACGATTTTGAAGAAAAGCTCAGATTGGATGAGGCATGGGAGTCGTATCCCTTGTGACTTTACCAATGTAAGATTATCTAGTTATAACATTGCTGTTTGGAGCAGTTTGGTTTGCATGCTTTTCTTGCATGACTACTTCAAACAGTAACGGTGGTAAAGCACTTTGGTAGCTGCTGCGATTGTGAAGGATGCTATACAAGTCCAAGTCGTCTTTTTTTCTTGGTACAATATTTGTTCCCTGAATGCCAATGATAAATTGGAAATGGAACACTGCTGAATCACTGAATTGTTAGTGCAGGTGGAGGCCATTCGACCCATCATTTCTGCACTAGCTCCACTGAATGAGAAATTCACTTCATGCCATTCCCCTACCTGTCACAATCTTCCTCTTCAGATTGCAATCTAATTTCTTTTTGAATGTTTTGATTGAAGGTGCCTCCACCACACACTCAGGCAGTGCATTCCAAACCATAGCCACATGCTATGAAATATTTTCCTTTTGTTGCTTTTGCCAGTTACTTTAAATCTGTGCCCTTTTTTGTGATCTTTCCACCAAATGGAATATTTCTCTTCATCTACTGTCAAATTCCAAAAAATAGCTAGCTTAAGAGTATGCACCATATGTGATTGTGACATTCAAATATTCATTATCCACAGCACCTTTTTAGGAAAAAAAACAATGTTACTACTTGAATAATTTTACAGTGCAATTACCAGTTCCAGAAATATATCCACTGTTCTAACTGTCAGCAACTTTCACCATGTAGTTTGGCTGTTGCTGATGAGCAAGGAAGAATTATCACGTGATTGCTGCTGGGGGCTGGGGGGGGCTTGATATTCATGTATTAGTTGAGGAGCTGTGGGAAAGATCACCAGATGTCTAAAGTGTTAAGATGTTCAAAACCTGTTGTGTTCTTTTTTGTTCATTTGGTTTACTGAGTTCATCAATCCTTTGATAATTTGAAAACCTTGCTGCGGCACTGTCGCCATTTGAGATGGTGGTAGATGAGCTTGGGAAAATGAAACCTGGCATATCTGTTTTATGGCATTACCTTTTGGAATCAAATGTCTCTGGATTATGCTGGTCACAATCCAGAATGACCACTGGGCTATGCCTGGCTGAGCCCTTTACTCGGTTCTTTTTTTACTCTTGTCAGAATGAGGACCACAGTTAGTAAACTCTGGTTTGAGCTAATCCTTCAGAGCTATGGCAGTCATGTCTGGGGCTTTACCTGTTGTGAACTTCATTACTTAATGCTAAGATTGCTCATATTGAGAATCAACATTGCAATGTTAATGTAAGCCTACTTGTGAAGATAAAGAATTTTATTATTAATGCTGCTGTTGATCAGTTAAGATTAGTTTCGGCATTTGATTGTCACAAGCTTCTGCTTTTGCATTTATTATTGTTAATGCTGTCCTGAGGTAAGTTATATACTTACAATAGCATATTGCCCTTGATGCATTTTTGTTCAAGGAATTTGTTTCCCTGAACAAGCATCACCAATGCACAGTATTTTAAAATTTTGGTCTGAACTAAAATCCAAAACGGGCATAAAATTGAGATTTTGTTTGTCATACTGGACAGAAAATGTTCAACACAACCCCATTCCTTTACACAGCAAGGGCAACTAAATATATTTCAGGCAGCCCAATGGACCAACAGGATTTCATTTCTTTAACAGAATAAAGTGGAACAGACTAATATAAAAACAAAATGCAGGAAAAATGCAGCAGGTTTGGCAGCATCGGTGGAGAAAGAGTTGATATTTAACATTGCGTTTTTCCAGCATTTCCTGGTTTTGTTTCAGATTTCCGGTATCTGCAAAACTTAGCTTTGGTTTTCGAACAAGCTAATGCTATATCTAAATTTTTTTGGGTGGGGTTAGTTATTGGCATAATTTGGGCTGGATATGGTGGGAGGAGAAAGTTTCAATTGAAATCTGGAATTCCAGCAATTTGCTTAAGAATGTAATTAGTCATTGCTGAATGCAGGTTTAACGATGTGTGTGTATATATATACCGCCATTGTCAAATCTGACAGCATAAAAGTAGAAAGTTGACGTACATGTTTTAATTTTGGAATGAGTTAGCCCAGCTGTGCTATTCAGTTTTGAGTGGCAGTAGCACATGAATTTTTAAGAGCCTTAAAGGTTCTATTTTTGGTACATGGGTATTGGCTAGCCCAGTTGGAAGCTTGTTTTATAGCACTTGTGAGCTTTTTAGTGTGCAAGGTTGATGCGGTAGTTCCTAACTATGGGCTGCTGCTTCAGTAAAGAGAGAAATCCTTTGTCCAAAAACGTCACTGAAAGAGCAAGTTTGTTGAGGAATGCAGGAAGTGAAACAGATATTGAATACTGGATGCAAAACCCAGGGTCAATACTTCAAGAAATAACTGAGAATGGGAATTTGGATGAACGTGCTCAAGAATATGGCAAGCTGACGACTACACATTGTGCGAATGTAAGCGTGGATACCCATCAAGGATGGTTGAAGAATAGTAGACGTGTGATCTGGCTTTTGCTGATGAAGCCCTTTTACCAAAGTCGAGTGTCCTTGCAGCAAGCTGAAAATCTAAGGAAAATTAGTGAAGTGTTTGTGACAAATGATCTTTTGGCAAATGTACAGAAGAGCAACCTATGGAAGCCCATTGATCCATCGAAGGAAAGAATCTTGCATGTTAAAGGCAAGGAACATCTGAACAACGACTACAGAAAGTCACGCAGTCCTGTTAAAATCGATATAAAATCTGTTGAGAGGCATGAAACTGAAAATACTTCTCAAGGTGCACTATCTCAATTGGGTCAGTTTCACCCAGAGGATAACGCTGTGCTCTCTCACCCAGAGAAGGTTTCCTTAAATGGTGCAAATTTGTCAAGTTGCCAGATGATTTTTGAGAATTCCCATTTGCAGCAACAAGAACTCAGTTGTAACCTGCTAATGGCAGAGGCTGAAAATGATGGTAAAAATAGCAAGACTGAAGGAATTCAATTTACTGCAACATTACATAATATACAAGAACAATTTTTGGATACCAGCAACTTGTCTTTTGAAATAGATATTAAATCAAGAACCAATGATTTTTATAGTATTTGCACAGTAGATCTGGAGGATATAGAAAATGATGAAGGGGCACCTGTTTTTCCTCATAATCAAATTGCTTCAGATCTGTACTGTTCAGCTGTTGTAGCTGAGAGAAAGCCAAGCCGAACATGGTATGTTGACACTGATGTAGATTTTTCAAGACATTGTCCTCCAAGTACAGCAGCTGTTTCTGATCAGGAAGTAGTTCAAGTAGCACAATCAATGATCATAGGACTGGACACTATGAAGCAGCAAGATTTTCCCACCGAAATAAACACTGATGCACAAGCCACTTTGCTACTGATGTCAAAATCAAACGCTGTACTTGCATCTGCTGAAATGGCCAAAAATGAAGCGAGAAGCCTTGATCCTCAACCTAACAGTGGAAAGAAACACTGCCATGTAAAATCTTCACTTCCTGAGGACTTGGTAAATTACTTCATTAGTTCAGACACTTGTGCTTCAAAATATGCAAATATTTACAATCATGCCAAATGCTCCCATCTGTGTGAGGCAAATCAGAAAGTGAGAGAGTGCCCTACTAAGCATAGCACTAAATTTGAAGGCACAGGAGCTAATGAATATCAACAATGCAAGCTGAATATGTTAGAATCCAAAAGTATATGTCCAAACACAGCTGTACAATTGCATGTTTGGGTAGGAAGTAACAAAAGTATTATCTCTGACCCCTCCATAAATAGGCTGCCAAAGTGGAATAATTCATTGCCTGGCAATTCTCTGATAGAAAAAATACCAAATTTGAACACTAAATCCAAATTGGACTGTTGCAGTCCATGTAATGAAGGTAACCTAATTCCTATCCACCTAGTCTGTGCACCATCTAATTTACTGGAAACCGAGTTTACCCGTCAGATGAGTAAGACTGGATTACAACAGGATCAAATAACTACATTAAGTAATGTAAACACGCATGTGGAAACCCTGGAAGATGAATACTCTGATATAAATTTGTTACACTCCTTACCTGTACCTTCTGTTGGGGAAGTATTTGATCTTGTGAAAGCTGAAGGGAAGAGTTTGAAATCCAATTGCTGTTTGAAGTTAGTTGCTGTAGCTTGTAACAGTAATTCTACCATTGAGGAGCATCTACTTAATCACAGAAGCAGTGCTAACCAAAATAGTGGAAAACTTGCACCAGTGTGCATTGATGACATTTTACAAGCTGATATCAATTTGCAAGTGCCCAATGCATCTGAAGAAACTGTATTAGAAAATTCAGGATTTGACCTTTCAGCTGAACAAGTTTCAGTCGTTGAAACATATAATACATTAATCTCTCAGCCATTTGACATTAGCTGCAATGCTGGTGTTGCTTTAACAGAGTTGGATGAATTCAGAAATATTTTGCCTATTCATGATGCTATCTGGGAGTCTGAGAACAGACCAGCTGCAGAAACAAAGATGAAAAATCAACAGGAAAAAGAGATGAAATTTGGTAAACAAAATCAATATTCTGCTGTTGTATTTTCAGCTGACCGTACAGAAGTAAGCAGTGAAACTGAATTTACCATCAATAATTGCAGAGCTGATATCTGCTTAAAACAATATACTGACCGTCTGAAAGGCAATGAAGAAAACCTGTTGAATGAAATAAGTGAACAAACTCCTGAGATTCAGAATCTTTCCACATATAGGCAAGTTTCATCTGTTCCAAATGCAGCACTTCGAGGTGTAGAAACCCGGCAAAATATCCATCCACGGATCGAGAACAGGACGAGCTTTGTAATGGGGCATCTCTACGAATGTTTTAATGAAAAGCCTGAAAATTTGAAAGGGACATTTGATGCTGACTGGATTACAAATGAGCCCCATAATCCTGTTTTGTGCTCTATGCAAAATGAAGTTCAGCAAGCCATGCTTGACGCCTGCTCTGCAACCATAGAGTTATTGGATGAGTCTAAGAATCCACCCATTTTAAAAATTGAAACAAAGCAGGGGAAATGTTCACAAACGCTAGCACGAGAAAAGAGTGCTATGTTTGCTAGCACTCCAAAAAAGGCAGAGACTGTTGAATTGTATGTATCAACAGAATCATGTGAAATTGTGAATAGTCTGGAGGATCCCAGTCAGATAGATCAGTACGCGTCAACTCCTTCATATGAATTACCTTGTATCTTTGCTGGAATCTTAGGCAATGATGTTGTGGAAGAGAAATCTTCATCAGATGTGCTGTGCAGAAGACAGTCTGAAGATGAACTTAAAATAGATCACAATTTAGAAAGTGGTGTCAGGCCATCATGGTCTATCAATCCAGAAATTGACACAATGTTTGAAGATGTAGCTGAGTGCATATTTTCTGAACAGCTGAAGATAAATGTAGATAGCCAAGTGGGTTACTTATGGAACACCAGCTTCACTGGAATTATCAACGAGGTCAACTTGCAACAAAATGATGTCGTCCAATCAATTGTATCGAAGAATGTTGATATCCCCAAAGCCTTATTGGGGTGCATCCAGACCACCTTTCGGTATCCAAAGCAACCAATTCTTGGAATTGGCTCAATCAATGTAACCAGAGTGTGAGTATTTTTCAAATGGTAGCTATTTGATACCATTTTATGGCCGAGTTAAAATGGTAAGTTCTCTACATGAGAGCAAATTGGTTGCCTTAATTTGTAATCACTTATGGGTTAAATGAGGCAACTTCCATGGCTATTTGCCACCTGCTTTTATTTATTTAAAGATAGTATTTTGTCTTTCTATCTTAATATACAACATAGAACATTACAGCGCAGTACACACGACCAGAAGGATGTGGAGGCTTTAGAGAGGGTGCAGACGAGATTTACCAGAATGTTGCCTGGTATGGAGGGCATTAGCTATGAGGAGCGGTTGAATAAACTCGGTTTGTTCTCACTGGAACGAAGGAGGTTGAGGGGAGACCTGATAGAGGTCTACAAAATTATGAGGGGCATAGACAGAGTGGATAGTCAGAGGCTTTTCCCCAGGGTAGAGGGGTCAATTGCTAGGGGGCATAGGTTTAAGGTGAGAGGGGCAAGGTTTAGAGTAGATGTACGAGGCAAGTTTTTTTACGCAGAGGGTAGTGGGTGCCTGGAACTCGCTACCGGAGGAGGTGGTGGAAGCAGGGACGATCGTGACATTTAAGGGGCATCTTGACAAATAGATGAATAGAGGGATACGGACCCAGGAAGTGTAGAAGATTGTAGTTTAGTCGGGCAGCATGGTCGGCACGGGCTTGGAGGGCCGAAGGACCTGTTCCTGTGCTGTACATTTCTTTATTCTTTGTACAGGCCCTTCGGCCCTCGATGTTGCGCCGACCTGTGAAACCACTCTAAAGCACATCTACACTATTCCCTTATCGTCCATATGTCTATCCAATGACCATTTGAATGCCCTTAGTGTTGGCGTGTCCGCTACTGTTGCAGGCAGGGCATTCCACGCCCTTACTACTCTGAGTAAAGAACCTACCTCTGACATCTGTCCTATATCCATCTCCCCTCAATTTAAAGCTATGTCCCCTCGTGCTAGACATCACCATCCGAGGAAGAAGGCTCTCACTATCCACCCTATCCAATCCTATTTAGCACAGGGCGAAATCGCTGGCTTTGAAAGCAGACCAAGGCAGGCCAGCAGCACGGTTCAATTTCCGTACCAGCCTCCCTGAACAGGCGCCGGAATGTGGTGACTAGGGGCTTTTCACAGTAACTTCATTTGAAGCCTACTTGTGACAATAAGCGATTTTTCATTTTCATTTCCTCTGATCATCTTGTATGCCTCAATTAAATCACCCCTTAACCTTCTCTCTAACGAAAACAGCCTCTAGTCCCTTAGCCTTTCCGCATAAGATCTTCCCTCCATACCAGGCAACATTCTGGTAAATCTCCTCTGCACCCTTTCCAATGCTTCCACATCCTTCCTATAATGCGGCGACCAGAATTGCACGCAATACTCCAAATGCGGCCACACTAGAGTTTTGTACAGCTGAATCATGACCTCATGGCTCCGAAACTCAATCCCTCTACCAATAAAAGCTAACACACCGTACGCCTTCTTCACAACTCTCTCAATCTGGGTGGCAACTTTCAGGGATCTATGTACATGGACACCGAGATCTCTGCTCATCCACACTGACAAGAATCTTAACATTAGCCCAGTACTCTGTCTTCCTGTTATTCCTTCCAAAATGAATCACCTCACACTTTTCTGCATTATTTTTAGGAAGCTGTCTCACTACCTTTCAATGAAACAACAAATGCAATCTAATTCATTTTTGATATTTTTAGAAGTGAATAACATTTACCCATGAGCTTTCAAAAATTTGACTTCAATTGATATGACCTGCCTTCTATTCTAGCAGTATTAAAGCAGATTTAAGTAATTGCTTACGGATATGGACCTGCGCATGAAGGACTGCAGCTTGTGTAATTATGATGTAGACTCAAAAGTCAACCAGTGTCTGTTTGTACTGACCATTGTGTATTGTTTTTTTCTGCACCGTCTTAATGTTCATTTGCAATTTTTCATTTTGTGTATTTTTAAAAAGCCGTTTGGAGCCCTATGCAACCAACCTTTTGAAAAAGACTGGCTATAAACATGTTTGAATTAAGACTTTGGCACTGCAATTTTTGTTTCCTTGAATTTTGATAGTTTGGGATTTCACCACTGGTGTATGGCTGACTTTATCTGAAATGGTTAATGAAGCAGCACATTTCTGAGTTTAGCCTTCAAGACCAGGGACTCTGTACAGAATTTCCACTTGCAACTATCTAGTCTAAAACCCAAATTCACATCACCTTGAACTCATAACTGGAATTTTTGGAAAATTGTTGCTCATTTGTGCTGTATCAGCATAATCGTACTTAAATGTGTCCTCAACTTACATTTTGTATTTGTTTTGATCCTTTAGTATTGTCCCTCAGCCCCCCATCTTGTTAGAAATCTTGTTTGCAAGCCGGCAGATTTTCTTCATTTTCCTGCCCAACCCATCGTAGACCTTGTTTCTTATTGTTTACCAATTTTAATAGTTAATATTAGAATAGTCAGCGGGGAATCGTGGCGCAAATGTATATGTGCAATTTGCAGAGGTGTGTAAAAATAATAAGGTAAATATATTAGATGATTTCAACTTTCCCAATATTAATTGGGATAGTCACGGTGTTGAGGGCTTAAATGAAGTGGAGTTCTCAAAATGTAAGAACTATTTAGGTAAATATATAGAGGGTCCAACAAGGGACGACGACGTGCTGGACCTAATTCTGGTGAATGAAGCCGGACAGGTGATTGTGTTGGTGGGGCAGCAATTTGGTGATAGCAACCACAATGTGGTACAATTCAAGTTTGTTATGGACAAGTTGCAAAAAAAGGTTGTGGATTGGGTTAGAGCAGATTTTGTTAAAACAGAGCAGGATCTCGCCATGGTAGACTGGAAAGAGTTACTTGTGGGGAAATCTACACGAGCAGTGGGGAATCTTAAAAAAGGAAATTGGGGTGGGTACAGGCCCAGCATGTTTCCTCTAGGGTAATTGAAAGGAGTAACAAACCCAGAGAACCATGGGCAACCAGGGAAATTCAGGATATGATGAGAAGGAAAATAGAGGCTTTTAGCTGGTGCAAGGGGGGCAAATCAATTGAGGCATTAGTGGAGTACAGAAAGTGCAGGATTGAGTTTAAGAAAGCAATTGGGAGAGCAAAGAGGGGATATGAGAAAGCTCCTGCTGGTAAAAAAATAAGGAAAATTCCAAGGTATTCCATACGTTAATCAATGGGAAGAGGATAACTAGGGAAAGACTAAGGTCCATTCGGGACCAACGGGGAAATCTGTTCACAACATTCAAGGCTATTCAAGCCAAGTGCGAGCAAATGGGATTCAGTGGGCAGGTCAGGTGTTTGGCATGTATTGGTGCAGACTCGATGGGCCGAAGGGCCTCTTCTCTGATGTATTATTCTGTGACTAGTTGCTGGCTCTTTGGCCTCCATAACGATCTCTCCAGCTTTGGGTGCCTATTTTGGATATGCATTTCCAGAAATCTATGTTTTGTCATCTCATTAAGCCATGCCATAATAGGATTTCCTTGTGATCGAACTGGATATAGTGCATTTTTTGTATGTATCCCAATGTGGACTTTTGCAATCTCTGAAGGCAAGATTGAGAAGCACTTTGATAGCTGAGGCCAGATATGAATCATTAGGCTACACTTCAGGCATCAAAGAAAAATACTGAGTAACAGTTAAAGCACATACCACTTGACTCAATCTCTCTTCTCTCCTGGAAATGCAGGGGAAGAATAGAGAAAATTATTGAAACATCTAATCCCCTTCATACTGACTTTTTGACATTGCCTTTTGCAGTCAGTTGTTAACTGTGTAAAAACCTTCTCTTCACTGACTATGTGGTTCCCTAAGTTTACACATTGCAGTCTTTTGGTTGATGACCTGTCTAGCCATCCCTAGCTGGTGAAACAATTGATACTGTCTGCAGTCATGATTTGGCTACCCCTCTTTCTTTTCCAAGAGTGGTGTTTGGGATATTTCACTCGAGCTTGTCTTTTCATTGTTTCACCTCTGGTATATTGTAGCATCTTGCCGGCTTAGACTCAGTGGGCTAGACAGATGGTTGGTGATGCAGAGTCGGCCAGCAGTGAGGGTTCAGTTCCCATATCGGCTGAGGTTATTCATGACCTTTTCAACCTTCCCCCTTGCCTGAGGTTTGGTGATCCTCTGGTTAAAGCGCCACAAGTCAGCTCTCCCCCCTCAAAAGGGTCACCTGGGACTACTGTACCTTATTGTAGCATCTTGTGTATTAACTGGGGAACCATCAAATAATATAAATACAATTCAAAGTAATTCACTAAAAGTGAAGGTAGATGAAGCTATAAAAACTAGCGGCATTAAGGGCATGGAGTAGAACAGTGGAGAAATAAACAGCTGTAAAATTTGGTGAGGGCATGGTGCAGCATTAAGCACTCTAAAGGACAACAAAGTAACCCAATGGAAGGCTAGTTACTGAGACTTTTTCCATTGAAACAAAAAAATCCCAATACATTTCTAAAAGTCTTTAAATGATAGAGGTTTTGACAGGATGAATCGGGCAATAGTTCCCTTTTGGGATTTGGTAATGAGTCATTAATTCAAAGTTGCCACCAAGTGGTGAGTTGGGATAAATTTATTTACAGTGGGTTTTTGAATCGAGAATACATTTGAGGCCAGGATCAGTGCATCTTCTAAAGTACCATTGCTCCATTTTTGATTCAATCAATTATCCAATGTGCAGATTAGTTTTGGTGTGCTATAACATGATTTATAAGTACCAATATGCTTTACAATCAACTTGCCATTATATAATGACTCACATAGAAAAATACAAGCAGTGGAGGAGGAGCTGAGCATTGAAGGATGAAGGGATATTGAAGGTTTTGAAGACAATGTTTAATGAGCTGTGAAGGAAAGGAGAGCTGGTGAAGTTTTATAAATACTTCTTGTGCAGTAAGGCAGTGCTTGGCAAGTTTGTCTATAATAATGGAGCAGGAGATGGTAGCACAAGAATAGGCCACAAGAACTCCTCCTTTTGAATTGGAGCATAGCTGAGGATGGTGGATTTCACCTACTGTCGAACGTCCCACAACTTGCAATCAGAAGTGTGCTGGATGATGATCAAACCTTCAAAGTGATAACTGTTGTCACCGAGATAAAACCAAGCTGCTGGTCCTGACGATATCCCAGTGAATGAGGAATGAAACATCGGGACCTCTGATACACACCCACTTTGTGATGTTCTGCCAGAATGAGGAAATTCCAAGTGACCTTGGAGACAGCTTGATCAGCATTGAACTGTAATAACTACAGGACTCCTGATTGTTGGCCAAGTCCTGTTGGTTACTTAAATCATCAATTCCTGAGGAAGTTCTTTCGGAGTCCTAGTCTGGCTCCCAACCCACGAGAGGAACATTGTCATGATCTTCGCAGCCTGCTGACCTCCGCGAAAGTGCAAAGAACTGAACATCCCTTTGTACATGGCTTTATTTGATTGACTTTGCTCCGATGAATTGACTGCCCTCTGGAAGATGCTACAACAATTTATAGATGTCTAGCTTACATGATGGTGTTAGTGAGGCCACACCTGGAGTATTGTGTTCAGTTTTGGTCTCCTTACCTGAGAAAGGACGTACTGGCGCTGGAGGATGTGCAGAGGAGATTCACTAGATTAATCCCAGAGTTGAAGGTGTTGGATTAAGAGGATAGGTTGAGTAGACTGGGACTGTACTCGTTGGAATTTGGAAGGATGCGGGGGGGGGGGGGGAATCTTGTAGAAACGTATAAAATTATGAAGGGAATAGATATAACTAAGGGGCATAGCCTCAAAATAAGGGGAAGTAGATTTACGACTGAGTTTAGGAGGAACTTCTTCATCCAAAGGGTTGTGAATCTCTGGAATTCCTTGCCCAGTGAAGCAGTTGAGGCTCCTTCATTAAATGTTTTTAAGATAAAGATAAATAGTGTTTTGATGAATAAAGGGATTAAGGAAGTTATGGTGTTTGGGCCGGAAAGTGGAGCTGAGTCCAAAAAGACCAGCCATGATCTCATTGAATGGCGGAGCAGGCTCGAGGGGCCAGATGGCCTACTCCTGCCCCTAGTTCTTATGTTCTTATGACAATATGCCAATCACAGTACAATCTGATCACTGCAGCACAGACCCCCCCATACCTGTCAAAATGGGTATCAGACAAGGGTGTGTTGAACCAACACTAATTTTGATATTTCTTGCAGCAGCACGTGCTACTGACAAAGTGCCCCAGTGTAGAAATAATTTATTGCGTTGATGGTAAATTTTTCAAACTCAATTGGTTGAAGATCAAAACCAAGCAGAGGGCAGTAGAGCGGAGATGCTGATTGGCAGTTGCGGGGGAAATTTGCCTACTTCCGTGTGCTCACCCTAACTTGAAGGTGGTTTGTGGAGGAGCTGCTTTCAAGTGACACTTAAACCCAAGACACTTCTTCAGTGTTTCCCTCCCTACCCCCTCCTCTAACCAAAAAAACAACTGCTGTTAAGCTCAAGAGGAAGGTTCGAAGGCAGGTAGAAGTCGAAAGAAGTTGAACCGTGACGTCACAGCCTGCAGGTAAGGGACGGGCTGGTGACTGGTAAGTAGCTTTTCTTTTATTTCCCTCCGGTGTTATCGTGCGGGGCGCAGAGGTTGCTGAGAGTGCTTGCTGAGAAGGGGAGTGAATAACAGGTAAGCTCTTTCTTTCTTTTTTTATCTAGAGGGGATGGCAGGGATGGTAATGCAATGTTCCTCCTGCAGAATGTTTGAGGTGAGGGACGCCGTCAGTGTCCCTGCTGATTTCATCTGTGGGAAGTGCACCCATCTCCAGCTCCTCAGAAACCACATTAGGGAACTGGAGCTGGATGAACTTCGGATCATTCGGGAGGCAGAGGTGGTCATAGATAGAAGCTTCAGGGATGTAGTTACTCCGAAGAATAAAGATAGATGGGTGACTGTGTGAGGGGCTGGGAGGAAGCAGTCAGTACAGGGACTCCTGTGGTCGTTCCCCTTAGTAACAAGTATATCGCTTTGGATACTGTTGGAGGGGGGGGGCACTTAGCAATGGTAAGCCATGGGGTACAGGTCTCTGGCACAGAGTCTGTCCCTGTTGCTCAGAAGGGAAAGGGGGAGAGGAGTAGAGCATTAGTCATTGGAGACTCCATAGTTAGGGGGATAGATAGGAGATTCTGTGGGAACGAGAGAGACTGGTGTGAGTTGGTGTGTTGCCTCCCAGGTGCCAGGGTGCGTGATGTCTCGGATCATGTTTTCGGGATCCTTAAGGGGGAGGGGGAGCAGCCCCAAGTCGTGGTCCACATAGGTACCAACGACATAGGTAGGAAAATGGATCGGGATGTAAGGCAGGAATTCAGGGAGCTAGGGTGGAAACTTAGATCTAGGACAGAGTTATTATCTCTGGGTTGTTACCCGTGCCACGTGCTAGCGAGATGAGGAATATGGAGAGAGAGGAGTTGAACACGTACCTACAGGGATGGTGCAGGAGGGAGGGTTTCAGATTTCTGGATAATTGGGGCTCATTCTGGGGTCGGTGGGACCTATACAAACGGGATGGTCTATACCTGGACCAGAGGGGTACCAATATCCTTGGAGGGAAATTTGCTATTGCTCTTCAGGTGGGTTTAAACTAGTTCAGCAGGGGCTTGGTAACCTGAATTGTAGCTCCAGTATACAGGAGGTTGAGCGTAGTCAGGTCATGAGTAAGGTTTCAAAGTTGCAGGAGTGTACCGGCAGACAGGAAGGTGGTTTAAAGTGTGCCTTCTTCAAAGCCAGGAGCATCCGGACTAAGGTGGGTGAACTTGTGGCATGGGTTGGTACCTGGGGCTTCGATGTTGTGGCCATTTCGGAGACATGGATAGAGCAGGGACAGGAATGGTTGTTGCAGGTGCCGGGGTTTAGGTATTTCAGTTATCTCAGGGAAGGTGGTAAAAGAGGGGGAGGGGTGGCATTGTTAGTCAAGGACCGTATTACGGTGGCAGAAAGGACGTTTGATGAGGACTCGTCTACTGAGGTAGTATGGGCTGAGGTTAGAAACAGGAAAGGAGAGGTCAACCTGTTAGGGGTTTTCTATAGGCCTCCGAAAAGTTGCAGAGATGTAGAGGAAAGGATTGCAAAGATGATTCTGGATAGGAGCGAAAGCAACAGGGTAGTTTTTATGGGGGACTTTAACTTTCCAAATATTGACTGGCAATGCTATAGTTCGAGTACTTCAGATGGGTCTGTTTTTGTCCAATGTGTGCAGGAGGGTTTCCTGATACAGTATGTAGATAGGCCAACGAGAGGCGAGGCCATATTGGATTTGGTACTGGGTAATGAACCAGGCCAGGTGTTAGATTTGGAGGTAGGTGAGCACTTTGGTGATAGTGACCACGATTCGATTACGTTTACTTTAGTGATGAAAAGGGATAGGTTTATACCATAGGGCAAGAGTTATATCTGGGGGAAAGGCAATTATGATGCGATGAGGCAAGACTTAGGATGCATCGGATGGAGAGGAAAACTGCAGGGGATGGGCACAACGGAAATGTGGAGCTTGTTCAAGGAACAGCTACTGCGTGTCCTTGTTAAGTATGTACCTGTCTGGCAGGGAGGAAGTGGTCGAGCAAGTGAACCATGGTTTACTAAAGCAGTTGAAACACTTGTCAAGAGGAAGAAGGAGGCTTATGTAAAGATGGGACATGAAGGTTCAGTTAGGGCGCTCGAGAGTTACGTTAGCTAGGAAGGACCTAAAGAGAGAGCTAAGAAGAGCCAGATGGGGACATGAGAAGTCTTTGGCAGGTAGGATCAAGGATAACCCTAAAGCTTTCTATAGATATGTCCGGAATAAACAAATGACTAGGGTAAGAGTAGGTCCAGTCAAGGACAGTAGTGGGAAGTTGTGCTTGGAGTCCGAGGAGATAGGAGAGGTGCTAAATGAATATTTTTCGTCAGTATTCACACAGGAAAAAGACAATGTTGTCGAGGAGAATACTGCGATTCAGGCTACTAGACTAGATGGGCTCGAGGTTCATAAGGAGGAGGTGTTAGCAATTCTGGAAAGTGTGAAACTAGATATGTCCCCCGGGCTGGATGTGATTTCTCCTAGGATTCTCTGGGAAGCTAGGGAGGAGATTGCTGAGCCTTTGGCTTTGATCTTTAAGTCCTCTTTGTCTACAGGAATAGTGCCAGAAGACTGGAGGATAGCAAATGATGTCCCCTTGTTCAAGAAGGGGAGTAGAGACAACCCCAGTAACTATAGACCAGTGAGCCTTACTTCTGTTGTGGGCAAAATCTTGGAAAGCTTTATAAGAGATGGGATGTATAATCATCTGGAAAGGAATAATTTGATTAGAGATAGTCAACACGGTTTTGTGAAGGGTAGGTCGTGCCTCACAAACCTTATTGAGTTCTTTGAGAAGTTGACCAAACAGGTGGATGAGGGTAAAGCAGTTAATGTGGTGTATATGGATTTCAGTAAAGCGTTTGATGAGGTTCCCCACAGTAGGCTACTGCAGAAAATACGGAGGCATGGGATTCAGGGTGATTTAGCAGTTTGGATCAGAAATTGGCTAGCTGTAAGAAGACAAAGGGTGGTGGCTGATGGGAAATGTTCAGACTGGACTCCAGTTACGAGAGGTGTACCACAAGGATCTGTTTTGGGGCCACTGCTGTTTGTCATTTTTATAAATGACCTGGAGGAGGGCGTAGAAGGATGGGTGAGTAAATTTGAAGATGACACTAAAGTCGGTGGAGTTGTGGACAGTGCGGAAGGATGTTACAAGTTAGAGGGACATAGATAAGCTGCAGCACTGGGATGAGAGGTGGCAAATGGAGTTTAATGCAGAAAAGTGTGAGGTGATTCATTGTGGAAGGAATAACAGGAAGACAGAGTACTGGGCTAATGGTAAGATTCTTGTCAGTGTGGATGAGCCGAGAGATCTTGGTGTCAATGTACATAGATCCCTGAAAGTTGCCACCCAGATTGAGAGGGTTGTGAAGAAGGCGTACGGTGTGTTAGCTTTTATTGGTAGGGGGATTGAGTTTCGGAGCCATGAGGTCATGTTGCAGCTGTACAAAACTCTGGTGCGGCCGCATTTGGAGTATTGCGTGCAATTCTGGTCGCCGCATTATCGGAAAGATGTGGAAGCATTGGAAAGGGTGCAGAGGAGATTTACCAGAATGTTGCCTGGTATGGAGGGAAGATCTTATGCGGAAAGGCTGAGGGACTTGAGGCTGTTTTCGTTAGAGAGAAGAAGGTTAAGAGGTGACTTAATTGAGGCCTACAAGATGATCAGAGGATTGGATAGGGTGGTCAGTGAGAGCCTTCTTCCTTGGATGGTGATGTCTAGCACGAGGGGACATAGCTTTAAATTGAGGGGAGATGGATATAGGACAGATGTCAGAGGTAGGTTCTTTACTCAGAGTAGTAAGGGCGTGAAATTCACTGCCTGCAACAGTAGTGGACTCGCCAACACTAAGGGCATTCAAATGGTCATTGGATAGACATATGGACGATAAGGGAATAGTGTAGATGGGCTTTAGAGTGGTTTCACAGGTTGACGCAACATCGAGGGCCGAAGGGCCTGTACTGTGCTGTAATGTAATGTTCTATGTTCTGAAGGCAACCAATTCTGTAATAGAGCTGATGGCATACGTTGGTGCTCAATCTAGAGAATTACAACAGTTCTCTACTACCCAACACCAAATATATCACATCCAACACCCTCAATTGCGATCCATAGTGAAGTGTTGGAAAATGTGCTTCATTTCTCGAAGCTTGGAAAGTATGTATCCCAAAAAACTGACATTGATTGGAGAAGCCATCGAATCCAATGTTAATTAAGCACAAGAGTTTTTTTTCGAATAATGATGTCAGACCCGACACTAAATCACCGCGGTGTCTATCAGGCAGTGATTCTTCTGCTTCTCTAAGATGCTGAAGCTTGGACAGCTTGCATGAGCCACATCACCCTTGGTGTAGAAGGAGTTGAGTCAAGTTTTGTTTTTGTTCTGTTTTGAAGAATGTGAACTAGGGGGTACAGAGGCAATTCTTCAAGTTAGAACTAAGCTAAGGGGCCCATTCAAAGGAAATGTTTCAAATACAATCCCAACACATTGGAAAAGGATGACCAAAATGGCGACTCATCATCAAAAATGTTGTTGTGACCGCCCACACAACATGAGCAACCACAGAGAAGACAATAAAAAAGATGGAAAGAGTGCAGCTGCTTAAGTCAGCAATCTGCTGCCACCTCTTATCAACCCTTTTTGGGAAAGCCTGAAATACTGATGGGCCTTAAGCCACCTGTCACCCCATAGCCAACATTGACATCTCACTGATGACACTGACCTAGCCATCTGCAGGAAAGAGTCATCCTTGACATAAGGGGTAAGCTGATGGCTGTTTTGTACCATTGAACACTTAAATTCGATCACCCTTCAACCATCTAAACTGGAGGGATTGCAAACCAATTATTGCAATCTCTTCATAATTCAAAGTTTTTGAGCCCGGGCATCATTACAGCCAATCTGTACAGCATTGCATCACTTTCCAGGCCAAGATGTAATTCCTGAGTTTTTATGCACAAATTGCATGCAGAATTCCAGTGGGGTCTGCACAAGGCTCTGGTCAAGTGAAGCGTCACTTCCTCATGGTTGAATTCTAACTCCCGAGGTAAATGCCAGTATTCTATTACACTTTGACTCTGCAGAACCTTAGATTGGTGCATGTAGGCATCTAAATTGCTTTACTGTCCCATAGCTCCTAGATAAGCAGTAGTTCAGTAAGTTATAGTGGTGGATGAGCTGAGCATGTCAGTTCAATACAGAATAATAGACAAATTTTAATTTTGCAAAATAACCTGTTTAAATAAACCAGATGGCATACTAAATTGGCATCTCAACTCATTGGTGTTTATGAGCGTTGTGGTGTTCCCAAGAGGTTTTGCTGAACCCTTTGTAAAAATAGACATGTGCTCCTTTTCAAGTGCATGGTCACAATGGGATTTGGGTTACAGTGTGAAATTTTTTTTATTTTTTAAATATATTTTATTCGCGTTTTTTGGCCAAACATAACAATACGTAGTGTTTCTTTTACACAACAATAAAGCAATATAAATAGCCGTGGCCAGTTTTAAACAAATAAATAATGTATGTAAACAAAAACAAAACTAAATGGCAACTGCCTTGTCCAAAATAACTACTCTCCCAAATTACAGTCCAACAGTCCAATATACAACTACATATACCAAATACCTATACATGTACAATAACATCCCTGAGAGTCCATCCGATCCCTCCCGCCCCCCCCCCCCCCCTCCCCCCTGGGTTGCTGCTGTTATCTACTTCTTTTCCATTCCCTCTATCTTTCTGTGAGGTAGTTGACGAACGGTTGCCACCGCCTGGTGAACCCTGAGCGGACCCCCTTAACACTAACTTAATCCGTTCTAACTTTATGAACCCTGCCATATCGTTTATCCAGGTCTCCACCCCCGGGGGCTTAGCTTCCTTCCACATTAACAATATCCTGCGCCGGGCTACAAGGGATGCAAAGGCCAACACGTCAGCCTCTCTCCCCTCCTGCACTCCCGGCTCTTCTGCAACCCCAAATATAGCCTACCCCCAGCTTGGTTCGACCCGGACCCCCACCACCTTCGAAAGCACCTTTGCCACCCCCACCCAGAACCCCTGTAGTACTGGGCATGACCAGAACATGTGGGTGTGATTCGTTGGGCGCCTCGAGCATCTCGCACACCTATCCTCTACCCCAAAAAATTTACTAAGCCGTGCTCCAGTCATATGCGCCCTGTGTAACACCTTAAATTGTATCAGGCTTAGCCTGGCACACGAGGACGATGAGTTTACCCTACGTAGGGCATCCGCCCATAGCCCCTCCTCAATCTCCTCCCCCAGTTCTTCTTCCCATTTCCCTTTCAGCTCATCTACCATGATCTCCCCCTCGTCCCTCATCTCCCTGTATATGTCCGCTACCTTACCGTCCCCCACCCATGTCTCTGAGATCACTCTATCCTGCACTTTCTGCGTCGGGAGCTGCGGGAATTCCCTCACCTGTTGCCTCACAAAAGCCCTCAATTGCATATAGCGAAATGCATTCCCTTGGGGCAACCCATATTTCTCCGTCAGCGCTCCCAAACGTCCCATCTACAAATAGATCTCTTAATTGTACTACCCCAGCTCTTTGCCATGCTCCAAATCCCCCATCCGTTCTCCCCGGAACGAACCTATGATTGTTTCTTATCGGGGACCGCACCGAGGCTCCCGTCCCTCCCCTATGCCGTCTCCACTGCCCCCAAATTCTCAATGTAGCCACCACCACCGGGCTTGTGGTGTATTTCTTTGGTGAGAACGGCAACGGCGCCGTCACCATTGCTTGCAGGCTAGTCTCCTTGCAGGACGCCCTCTCCATTCTCTTCCACGCCGCTCCCTCCACTTCTCCCATCCGCTTACACACCATTGAAACATTGGCGGCCCAGTAGTACTCACTTAGGCTCGGTAGTGCCAGCCCCCCCCCCGTCCCTATTACGCTGCAAGAATCCCCGCCTCACTCTCGGGGTCTTCCCAGCCCACAAAACTCATAATGCTCTTCTCAATTCTTTTGAAAAAGCCTTCGTGATCACCACCGGGAGGCACTGGAACACAAAAAGGAATCTCGGAAGGACCACCATTTTAACCGCCTGCACCCTACCTGCCAATGACAAGGACACCATGTCCCATCTCTTGAAATCCTCCTCCATCTGATCCACCAACCGTGTTAAATTAAGCCGATGTAATGTACCCCAATTCTTGGCTATCTGGATCCCCAGGTACCGGAAGTCCCTTGTTACCTTCCTCAACGGTAAATCCTCTATCTCTCTGCTCTGCTCCCCTGGGTGCACCACAAATAACTCACTTTTCCCCATGTTCAGTTTATACCCTGAAAAATCCCCAAACTCCCCAACCCAAGTATCCGCATTATCTCTGGCATCCCCTCGGCCGGGTCCGCCACATATAGCAACAAATCGTCCGCATATAGAGATACCCGGTGATCTTCTTTCTCTCTTCCCCCCCCCCCCCCCCCCCCCCCCCCCCCAAGTACTCCCCTCCACTTCCTGGAACCCCTCAGTGCCATGGCCAGGGGTTCAATCGCCAGTGCAAACAATAACGGGGATAGAGGACATCCCTGCCTCGTCCCTCTATGGAGTCGAAAATAGTCAGACCCCCGTCCATTCGTGACCACGCTCGCCATCGGGGCCCTATACAGCAACTGTACCCACCTGATATACCCGTCCCCAAAGCCAAATCTCCTCAACACCTCCCACAAATAATCCCACTCCACTCTATTAAATGCTTTCTCGGCATCCATCGCCACCACTATCTCCGCTTCCCCCTCTGGTGGGGGCATCATCATTACCCCTAGCAGCCTCCGTATATTTGTATTTAGCTGTCTCCCCTTCACAAACCCAGTTTGGTCCTCATGGACCACCCCCGGGACACAATCCTCTATCCTCATTGCCATTACCTTGGCCAGGATCTTAGCATCCACATTCAGGAGGGAAATGGGCCTGTATGACCCGCATTGCAGCGGGACTTTTTCCTTCTTTAGGAGGAGCGATATCGTTGCCCCTGACTTAGTCGGGGGCAGCTGCCCCCTTTCCCTCGCCTCATTAAAGGTTCTCATCAGTAGCGGGGCCAGCAAGTCCAAATATTTCTTATAGAATTCAACTGGGAATCCGTCTGGTCCCGGGGCCTTCCCCGCCTGCATGCTTCCAATCCCTTTCACTACTTCCTCCGTCTCAATCTGTGCTCCCAGCCCCACTCTCTCCTGTTCCTCCACCTTAGGAAATTCCAGCTGATCCAGAAAGCACATCATTCTCTCCTTCCCGTCCGGGGGCTGCGCTTCATATAATCTTTCATACTTGAACACTCCATTCACTCTCTCCGCTCCCCGCTCCATCTCCCCCTCCTCATCTCTCACCCCCCCCCCCCCCCCCATCTCTCTCGCTGCTCCCCTTTTCCTCAGTTGGTGGGCCAACAACCTACTCGCCTTCTCCCCATATTCGTACTGTACACCCTGTGCCTTCCTCCATTATGCCTCTGCCTTACCCGTAGTCAACAAGTCAAACTCTATATGTAGCCTTTGCCTTTCCCTGTATAGTCCCTCCTCCGGTGCCTCCGCGTATTGTCTGTCCACCCTCAGCAGTTCTTTCAACAACCGCTCCCTTTCCCTACCCTCCTGCTTTCCTTTATGTGCCCTAATAGATATCAGCTCCCCTCTAACCACTGCCTTCAGTGCCTCCCAGACCACTCCCACCTGTACCTCCCCATTATCATTAATTTCCAAGTACCTTTCAATACACCCCCTCGCCCTTAAACAACCCCCCTCATCTGCCAGTAATCCCATGTCCATTCTCCAGGGTGGAAGCTGTTGTTTTTCTTCCCCTATCTCCAGGTCCACCCAGTGTGGAGCATGATCCGAGATGGCTATAGCCGTGTACTCTGTCCCCGTCACCTTTGGGATCAGTGCCCTTCCCAAAACAAAAAAATCTATTCGTGAAAATACTTTATGTACATAGGAGAAAAACGAAAACTCCTTACTCCTAGGTCTACTAAATCTCCAGGGATCTACTCCACCCATCTGCACCATAAAATCCTTAAACACCCTAGCTGCAGCCTGCCTCCTTCCGGTCCTGGATCTCGATCTGTCCAGCACCGTATTAAAGTCTCCACCCATTACCAACTTTCCTGCCTCTAGGTCCAGGATGCGTCCTAACATACGCCTCATAAAATTGGCATCATCCCAGTTCGGGGCATACACGTGCACCAATACCACCGCCTCCCCTTGCAGTTTGCCACTCACCATCACGTATCTGCCACTATAGTCTTTGCCTCAAACATTACCCGCTTCCCCACTAGTATGGCCACCCCCTTGTTTTTTGCATCCAGCCCTGAATGAAACACCTGCCCCACCCATCCTTTGCGAAGTCTAACCTGGTCTGTCAGCTTCAGATGCGTCTCCTGAAGCATAACCACATCTGCCTTAAGTTTCTTTAGGTGTGCGAGTACCTGTGCCCTCTTAATCGGCCCGTTCAGCCCTCTCACATTCCACGTGATCAACCGGGTTGGGGGGCTCTTTACCACCCCCCCCCCCCCCCCCCCCCCCTTGACGACTAGCCATTTCCTTTTTCAATCCAGCTCCTCACCCGGTTCCCACGTAGCTGTATCTCCCCCCCCAGGCGGCACCCCCCCCCCCCCCATACCAGCTCCCCTTCCCAGCAGCAGCAACCCAGTTAACCCCCCCCCCCCCGCTAGATCCCAAGCTAGCGTAATTGCACCCCCCATGTTGCTCCCAGAAGTCAGCAAACTCTGGCTGACCTCTGCTTCCCCCCCCCCCTTTTGTCCCAAACGTTCTTTTTCTTCTGGCCCGCTCACTCCAGCTTCTCCTCGGCAATAAATGTCCACGCTTCGTCTGCCGTTTCGAAATAGTGGTGTTTCCCTAGATGTGTGACCCACAGTCTCGCCGGCTGCAACATTCCAAATTTGACCTTCCTTTTATGCAACGCCGCCTTGGCCCGATTAAAGCTTGCCCTCCTTCTCGCCACCTCCGCACTCCAATCTTGATACATGCGGATCACCGCATTCTCCCACCTACTGTTCCGAGTTTTCTTGGCCCATCTGAGGATCATCTCTCTGTCCTTGTATCGGAGAAATCTCACAACTATTGCTCGAGGAGTTTCTCCAGCCCTCGGTCTTCGCGCCATAACTCGATAGGCTTCCTCCACCTCCAGCGGACCCGTCGGGGCCTCCGATCCCATTAACGAATGCAGCATCATGCTCACATATGCCCCGACGTCCGCCCCCTCTGCACCTTCAGGAAGACCAAGAATCCTTAAGTTCTTCCTCCTCGCATTGTTCTCCAGCACCTCCAGCCTTTCCACACATCTTTTATGTTGTGCCTCGTGGATCTCCGTTTTCACCACCAGGCCCTGTATGTCGTCCTCATTCTCAGCAGCCTTTGCCTTCACGACCTGAAGCTCCTGTTCCTGGGTCTTTTGCTCCTCCTTTAGCCCCTCAATCGCTTGTAATATCGGGGCCAACAGCTCCTTCTTCATCTCCTTTTTGAGTTCATCTACGCAACGCCGCAGGAACTCTTGTTGGTTCGGGGCCCCATATTAAACTGCCTTCTTCCGACGCCATCTTGCTTTGTGCCTGCCTTCCTGGCCGCTGCTCTTGAGGATCCACCGCAATCCGGCTACTTTCCCCTCTTTTTTTTCCATCCGTGTCCGGGGGGGGGATTCCCTTCTGGATTACCGCACAGTGTTATTTGCTGTTAAAATTGCCGATGGGGCTCCTATTAAGAGCCCAAAAGTCCGTTCCACCGGGAGCTGCCGAAACGTGCGACTTAGCTGGTCATCGCCGCACCCGGAAGTCGTTACAGTGTGAAATTGAAAACTATTGTGCGTCAGGGTTCTTGGTGAAGATCCCAAACCTTGCACTATTTGATGGGTGTTTTGGTCTTCTGTCCGACTGTCACTGATCCTTAAGATTCTCTATTTAGTGAATGTGTACTGTGCATATCACATTTTACTGTGGATAGAAAGAATACTAACCTCTGGATAAAAGCAAATTACTGCGGATGCTGGAATCTGAAACCAAAAGCTTTGACAAAGGGTCATCTGGACTCGAAACGCAAGCTCTTTTTTCTCCTTGCAGGTGCTGCCAGACCTGCTGAGATTTTCCGCCATTTTCTCTTTTGGAATACTGACCTCAAATTGGTTTGAAATTATACAGTGACGAGGAAAACAGAAATTTGTCAGCACATTAAGAATTGCTATAGTTTGTAGGTTAATTGTGACCCGAGAATTCATTCTATTTAAATGTCTATTTTATGTTTCGGTGAAGCATATCACTTTGTTGGCTGAGAAATTTGCAATGACAGTGCTGTATATTTTCATCACAGACTGGGTAGGAGAAACATAGCTGAGCTTGAATGCACATGTGTAAAAGTGCATCACCAAAATAAGCAAGATTAAGTGTGAGGAATCCAATGTCGAGAAGAAAAATAACAATCCAATCAAGAATTTAAAGAATAAAAAAACTACCAGCCATACAGGTTTGGGTGTGTGTGGTCAGCTGCCCACTAACGGGGGGCAGGATTTTTCTTTTTCTTGTCTCTCAAAACTTGTTCCCTGATTAATAACTCTTAACTACCAACGCTTCCTCTTCTGGCCTTCAGTTATTAGAGCATTGTTCACTCATCTATGTTCACTGATGAGAGAAGTTTTTTTCAAAAAGTAGGTTATACAAGTCTAGAGCATGGAATTGAAGCAAGGACCAATTTATGTTTTCAAGGAAGAATAGATAAATTTCAGTGGAGGAAAATTGCGGCAAAGGATAGTGCAGTTGAATTAGATTTTCATCACTTTCTACCAAAGAGGGAGCATGTAAATACTGGCATAATTGCCCCTATCTGCAGTATGCCTGGCTCATTTGTGGTGCTTTAGATTTACCCTGTAGAGCTCCATGTGTAAAACTGCTCTGCCCTCCCTAGATTCTGAAAAGCTACCTCTTAAACCAAGTTTTTGGGCATATGTAAAGTGTCTAAAAGCACTATATTCTACTTTAAGGAGGTTGTCAGTAAGTGGTTAGTTTAAAACAAATTGTCACTGGTACTGTGGTGAGTAATTCAGAAGCTCATGGTTTTGAGCACCATTTTATAGCTGCTGCAGTATTTTGGTCTGAGCTTGCAGGTTTACAGTTAACTGGTATGAATTTTAACTTGTTATTAAAATTTGGTATGCCTGAGTTTTTTAAAAAGTGGACCCTTTTCTTGATTTGATAGGAGTCAGCCAAGGTTTCGGAGCTGAATCCCAATGCCAAAGTTTGGGCAAATCATGTGCTAAATCTGGATGCTGCAGCAAGCAATGCCTGTGAGACTTGGGAAGAACAGCTGGGGACTCCTGATACTTGTCCAGAAGGTATGACATTTTCTGGTGACTTTTTTCTTTATGGCACTATACAATTAAATGGCCAGCTGATTAACATTTTGGAAATAACCTCAACAATTTACTTTGTCAAAGGTGCATGGTGAAATGTTTAGCTATATTAGATGCACTCCATAAATGCAAACGGTTATTGACAGATAACAGTGAACTTTACGATACTTTTAGTGCGATGGTAGTATTAGAAAGGAAAACAAATTACAAATTTTGTGGGCACAAAATATGCAGAGCCTCATGTTATGAAAGCCAGACTTGCCTTGAAGTTGGTAGCACACTGCACATAATACAGTTCGGCATTTTTAAGTTCCTTGCGTCCAAGATCAGGCCCAACACACTGCGTAAAGAAAATGGGAAAATGGTGTGACCGGGAATGGAGCTTCATTGAAGACGAGAGTCCCAGGCCAGGAACTATGAGAGGCCCAAACAGGCGATACCTGGACAGGGACAGGAAGGGGTCCCAGTTAAGTGTAAAAAGAAGTAAGAAGGCTGCAGATAACATACTTTAGTGAGGAGGGCTTGGGAGAAGCACTGGCAAATGAAGAGGGCAGCAGAAGGCTGGTGATTCTTGTGCTATGGGGCATTGAGATGTAGGTACCCCTGGAGTAGTAGTGTTCTATTATTTTAAAATCAAGGCATTGCTGGGCCAAGAGCCAATATAGGTGAGCAAGCTCAAGTGAATGCAATTTGGGATCCGGGCAGGGTTTTGGAACAGCCTCTGATTACGCAGGGCACAAGGTAGCTGATCAGCCAGGAAAGCATTGGCAGGTTCGAGTCTAGAAGCAACAAATGTTAAGTTGAGAATTTCAGCAGAACGAGTGTTGAGGCAAAGGTGAATATGCAATGGTTGATGTAGGTGATTGGTGATGGCCCAGTTGACGTCAGCTCAAGAGCCAAGAAGGAACATGGGGAGGCAGTGGCGGAGTGGTATTGTCAGTGGACTAGTAATCCAGAGACCCAGGGTAATGCTCAGGAGCCATGGGTTCGAATCCTACCAGGACAGATGGGACGAAATGCATAAGAACAAAGAAAGGTACAGCACAGGAACAGGCCCTTTGGCCCTCCAAGACTGTGTCGATGATGACGCCTTAACTTGAAAAAAAAACTTTCTGCCCTTATTCGGTCTGTATCCCTCTATTTCCTCCCTATTCATGCATCCATCCTGATGCCTCTTAAATGTTGCTAATGTGCCTGCTTCCACTACATCCGCTGGCAGCGCGTTCCAGGCACCCACCACTCTCCGCATGAAACACTTACTCCGTACATCTCCCTTAAACCTTCCCCATCTCACCTTGAACCTGTGCCCACTTATAATTTACACTTTCACCCCTGGAAAAAGCCTCCGACTATCCACCCTGTCTATGCCTCTCATAATTTTGTAGATCTCTATCAGGCCTCCCCTCAGCCTCCATCTTTCCAGTGAAAACAATCCTAGTTTATTCAACCTCCCCTCATAGCCAACACCCTCGAGACCAGGCAACATCCTAGTGAACCTTTTTTGCACTCTCTCCAAAGGTTCCACGTCCTTCTGATGATGTGTTGACCAGAATTGCACGCAATACTCCAAATGCAGCCTAACCAAGGTTTTATATAGCTGCAACATGATTTCCCAACTCTTGTACTCAATGCCCCTGCTGATGAAAGCAAACATACCATATGCCTCCTTTATCACCTTGGCCACCTGTGTTGCCACTTTTAGGGAACTGTGGACTTGCATGCCCAGATCCCTCTATGTTAATGTTCCTAAGGGTTCTGCCACTTACAGTACAATTCATAACCTTGATTTGATCCTCCAAAATACATCACCTCGCATTTGTCCGGAGTAAACTCCAACTGTCATTTCTGCGCCCAAGTCTCCAATCTATCTATATCCTGTTGTATCTTCTGACATCCTCTGCACTATCAGCAACTCCGCCAATCTTCGTGTCATCTGCAAACTTACTAATCAGACCACCCACATTTTCCTCCAGATCATTTATATATACTACGTACAACAGAGATGCCAGCACTGATCCCTGCGGAACACCACTAGCTACAGATCTCCATTCAGAAAAACACCCTTTCACCACTACTGTCTTCTATAACCAAGCCAGTTCTGTATCCATCTAGCCAGCCCACCCCGAATCTCATGTGATTTTAATTTTTGTACCAGTCTCCCATGTGGGACGTTGTCAAATGCCTTACTAAAATCCATATAAACTACTTCCACAGCCCTTCCCTCATCAATTTTCTTTGTCATCTCTTCAAAAAACTCAATCAAGCTGCAATTTCATCATGGTTCCATGCTGTAATCCGGGCTCTCAGTTCATCTGTTTTACCTTTTTATACTTGCATTGAAGTAAACACACTCCACAACTTACAGTCCCGCTGAGCCCTGCGACTTCCCTCTGCCTGCTCTTACTATGCGCTATATTTATCTCAGTCTCACTTTTCCCCCCCAATCTCTCCACTTGCCTGTCCTGCTGTTCCGGTTCCCACCATTCTATCAATAACCTGAACCGATACGTTGGGCAACCGATACGTTGGACGGATCAATTACCTGTGCTTAGAATTACATAAAATAAAATATTGAGCGTTGTGGGTGGTGGTTGCATATGTGTGTGTGGTAGAAAAGAGCAAACACGGTGCCCTAATTTGACTATTGATGACAATGAAGATTAGCTTATTGTAAAACAAAAGTCTCTTTTTGTGTTTGACAGGATTTGAGACCAATGGCGTTGCTGGCAAGTCATTTCAAAGTCCATCACAGGAGCCCCCTCTGACAGTTCCTTCCTCTGAACAACCAGATCTGGATACTGTAACAATCCAGTGCGAACACTCTTTCTACTCAGAATATGAGACAATGCATGGAACCAGACAGGCAGGTAAAAAAAAAAAAGCATTGAAGTTTAATAAAATTGATTTTCTTGGCTTGTGTTCATTTCACGAAATTTTGTATCGTGCTCCATTGTTTGCACTTCCCAGTGTACAGGGCCAGTTGGCATAACTCTGTCATCTTAGAGTCATAAATGTTTACAACCTCCCAAGGTTCTTATTTGTGTTTCATTTGTGTTTCAATGTCTCCCTATATTGATCACTAAGGCCTTTTTCAAGAAAATAGATAGGAGCATCATGAGCTTCGTGTGGGCAGGGAAGGCCCCGAGGGTAATGAGGGTTTCTGCAACGTAGCAGGGACAGGGGGACTGGCGTTGCCGAATTTGGGTGACTATTACTGGGCCGCCAATGTGGCGATGATCTGTAAGTGGATGATAGAGGGAGAGGGGGCGGCGTGGAAAAGGCTGGAGATGGCATCCTGTAAAGGAACAAGCTTAAAAGCGCTGGTGACGGCGCCACTACCGCTCTCCCCGGAAAGGTTTACCACGAACCCAGTGGTGGCGGCATCACTAAGTATCTGGGGGCAATGGAGGCGACAGAGGGGTGTGTTGGGAGCCTCGGTGTGGTCCCCGATCAGGAACAACCATAGGTTTGCCCCAGGGAAGTTGGACGGAGGGTTCCAGAGCTGGCACCGGGCAGGAATTAGGAGAGTGGGAGACTTATTTATAGATGGGACGTTTGCGAGCTTGGGAGCGCTAGAGGAAAAGTACGAGCTGCCTCCGGGGAACATCTTTAGGTATATGCAGGTGAGGGCGTTCATAAGACAACAGGTGAGGGACTTTCCGCTGCTCCCAACACAGGGGATCCAGGATAGAGTGCTTTCGGGGGTGTGGGTCGGGGAGGGCAAAGTGTCCGAAATATACCGGGAGATGAGAAGAGGGGGAGGAGCTGGTAGAAGAGCTGAAAGGAAAATGGGAAGAAGAGCTAGGGGAGGAGATTGAGGAGGGTTTGTGGGCTGATGCCCTAAGTAGGGTAAATTCCTCTTCCTCGTGTGCCAGGCTTAGCCTGATCCAAGGTGCTAAATAGAGCACATATAACGGGAGCGAGGTTGAGCAGGTTCTTCGGAGTGGAGGACCGGTGCGGGGGTAGCCCGGCGAACCACACTCACATGTTTTGGTCGTGTCTGGCACTGGGGGGTATTGGAGGGGAGTGGCGGGAGTGATCTCGAAGGTGGTGAAGGTCCGGGTCAAGCCAAGCTGGGGGTTAGCTATATTTGGGGTAGCGGATGAGCCGGGAGTGCAGGAGGCGAAAGAGGCCGATATTGTGGCCTTTGCGTCCTGAGTAGCACTCATGTGGAAGGAACCGAAAACCCCCGGCGTGGAGGCCTGGATAAACGATATGGCAGGGTTCATAAAACTGGAGCAGATGAAGTTTGCGCTGATCGGCTCGGGTTCACCAGGCGGTGGCAACTGTTCCACGACTAGCGGAACGTTAGGGGGAAAATAGATAGCCAGCAGCAGCAGCCCAGAGGGAGGGAAGGGGGTGGGGGTAAATTGTTTTTGTTCTAGATGGGGTGAAGGGGGGAGGGGGAGGGAAGCACTATTTCGTGTTATTTTGTTAGTTCACTATTTTATTTAAACAATGTTATCTGTCAGTTATCATGTTACCGTTTTTTGTTGATTTGTAAGGGGGAAATTTGTGTTTGAAAACTTTAATAAAATATACTTTTTAAAAATGAAAAAAAAAAAATGTTTACAACATGGAAACAGACCCATCGGTTCAGCTGGTCCTTGCTGCCCAGTTTCTATCACTCAGCTAGTCCCACTTATCTGCGTTTGGCCCATATCCCTGTATACCCACTCGGCCCATGTAACTGTCTAAGTGCTTTTTAAAGGAAAAAATCATACTCTCCTTTACCACTGCCTCTGGCAGCCCATTCTAGATGCTAACGACCCTCTGAACACAGAACATACAGTGCAGAAGGAGGCCATTCGGCCCATCGAGTCTGCACCGACCCACTTAAGACCACACTGCTACCCTATCCCCGTAACCCAATCCCATCTAATCGTTTTGGTCACTAAGGGCAATTTATCATGGCCAATCCACCTAACCTGCCCATCTTTGGACTGTGGGAGGAAACCGGAGCACCCGGAGGAAACCCATGCACACACTGGGAGAATGTGCAGACTCCACACAGACAGTGACCCAGCGGGGAATCGAACCTGGGAGCCTGGCGCTGTGAAGCCACAATGCTATCCGCTTGTGCTACCGTGCTGCTCTGTGTGACGAAATTTCCCCCCTGGTCTCTTTTGTATCGCTCTCCTCTCACTGTACACCTGTGCCCTCTAGTTCTAGACTCCTCTACCTTTGGGAAAAGATGTATCGAGTCATTGATGTTTACAATATGGAAACAGGCCCATCGGCCCAGCTTTAGTTGTGATGTTTGCCAATTTTTAATGGCGTGGATTTCTACGATTTGGCCACCATGTCTCCGGTTGTGTCCACTTTGAACTGAAGTGAACAGCACCAGGAATGCATGGAGCACATTGGTTTCAGTGTTCTCCTTGGTTTCAGTGTTCTCCTTGGTAACAAATTCCATATGTTGATTATTTTCATGACATGGGTAAGCTTAAGCTTCTTGCCAGGTTACAATCTAAATTAACATTTTGAAAAGATAACGATGAAAATGAAATGAAAATTGCTTATTGTCACAAGTAGGCTTCAAATGAAGTTACTGTGAAAAGCCCCTAGTCGCCACATTCCGGCGCCTGTTCGGGGAGGCTGGTACGGGAATTGAACCGTGCTGCTGGCCTGCCTGGGTCTGCTTTAAAAGCCAGCTCTTTAGCCCTGTGCTAAACCAGCCCCTACAGATGCTGTAGTTGGTATGATGTTAGTGTGTCTGCATGGATGTGTTGCTGAAATTCAACCATTGCATGTCTTCTGGAATTGTTCGTGAAGCTTGTTGCCCTTCAGCTCTTGCATACTCCACTTCAGTGGCAATATTATTCCAAACTCAGATAATTCTAATGTCAGTGGGTGCTTTTGAATTTGAAATATTTTGCTGGGGCAAGCTTTTTGATGAGTGTTCCAGTTCTGGATTTCTATCTTGTACTGCTGTGTGATCAATGAGTTTTTTTCATGGCTTTCACCTTGATGCAAAATGTTATAAAATGGGAAGGTATGAGTTTAAAAGAAGCATCTGCTTTTAATTTTCGCTAAATACAAGCAAATTCAGCAAAAATGTGCAAGCACTAGCCTGGGATATCGTGCTCTACTCTCCTAGTGAGTTCATACCAGTTACTGCATTCAATTGTTTCAGCATATTTAAATGTTACAGTTTCTGTTACTATACTTCAGACATTTTTCTCTTAATTTCCTTGAAAACCTTTAGGTTTGCTGGCCTTTGAAGCTAGATATGTGGTAAAATTCTCTCCTCCCATAACTTGTAACTGGCAGATCTTGCACAGCCTAGTTGCCGTATTATGTTTCCTCCCCTGGTAGGATTTAAATTTGTAAATTAGCCATTAAAGATTGGATTCTTTATCCCTGTAGTTCATCTGCTTGTGATCAATGACAGCCCAACAATGAAACCTGGATGAGAGAGATTAATGAGTTACACTGTATTAGATAAAGCCTGGTGATGTGTGCAAGCGCATTTTCCTGGATAATTTGTTTTCTTTTGGGTTTGTAGGGGGAGGAGATCAGACGCTATTGGAACAGGAGACAGTTGGTCAAGAAGACCTTCGAGAGCTGCTGAAAAAGACACTGGAGTTCTGCTTGTCTCGGTTAGTCCTTAATTTTAATGAACGTTGCTTTTATTTAAACCTAAAATGAATGTTGTGTCATCTCTACTATTGTTGATTTTCCCCACAATCTTTCAACAAGAGGGAAATGAGAAAAGAGGGCATTGCATTATTGATCCGAGACCGTCACTGCAGTAATGAAGGCGATGTCTCAGGCTTTTCAAATGAGACCACATGGATGGGATTTAGAAATGAAAATAGAGCAATCACTTTGCTGGGATTATGCTACAGGCTTCCCAGCAGACAGTGGGGAGATAGGGGAGCAGATATGTCAGCAAATCAGAGGTGCAAGAGGGGTAGGGTTATAGAGTAGGGGATTTCAACTTTATCAATATTAACTGGAATCTCCTTCGTATGAAAGGATTAGACTGGGTGAACATTTGATTCCAACTCACTTGACTCTGATGCATTCTCATCCTGTCAAAGTTGGCTTTCCCCCGATTAATTATCCCTGCTCTGGATTGTTCCTTGTCCTTTTCCATAGCCAACTTTTCTCTCTCCCTCCCTCTCCCTCTCTCTCTCTCTCTCTCTCTCTCTCCTTCCCCCCCCGTCCCTTTGCACTATTTCTATCCCAGTCTATGTGTGAAGCCCCCATAATAATTAATAAATAATTCTTGCACCTCTGATATCTTTGCAAATTTGTTTGTGTACACCACATCCACAAGTTGATGGTTTATATGCCAAGCCAATCAATGTTATTGCATCTTTTTCATTCCTTGCCTCTAGTCAGTGAGTCTGTCTTGCTCTTGGGCTCTCCACACGTTCACTCTCGCTCTCTCCACGTGCTTGCTCTCTCCACGTGCTTGCTCTCTCCACGTGCTTGCTCTCTCCGCGTGCTTGCTCTCTCCGCGTGCTTGCTCTCTCCGCGCGCTTGCTCTCTCGGCGCGCTCTCGCTCTCTCGGCGCGCTCTCGCTCTCTCGGCGCGCTCTCGCTCTCTCGGCGCCCGCTCTCGCTCTCTCGGCGCGCTCTCGCTCTGTCGGCGCCCGCTCTCGCTCTGTCGGCGCCCGCTCTCGCTCTGTCGGCGCCCGCTCTCGCTCTGTCGGCGCCCGCTCTCGCTCTGTCGGCGCCCGCTCTCGCTCTGTCGGCGCCCGCTCTCGCTCTGTCGGCGCCCGCTCTCGCTCTGTCGGCGCCCGCTCTCGCTCTGTCGGCGCCCGCTCTCGCTCTGTCGGCGCCCGCTCTCGCTCTGTCGGCGCCCGCTCTCGCTCTGTCGGCGCCCGCTCTCGCTCTGTCGGCGCCCGCTCTCGCTCTGTCGGCGCCCGCTCTCGCTCTGTCGGCGCCCGCTCTCGCTCTGTCGGCGCCCGCTCTCGCTCTGTCGGCGCCCGCTCTCGCTCTGTCGGCGCCCGCTCTCGCTCTGTCGGCGCCCGCTCTCGCTCTGTCGGCGCCCGCTCTCGCTCTGTCGGCGCCCGCTCTCGCTCTGTCGGCGCCCGCTCTCGCTCTGTCGGCGCCCGCTCTCGCTCTGTCGGCGCCCGCTCTCGCTCTGTCGGCGCCCGCTCTCGCTCTGTCGGCGCCCGCTCTCGCTCTGTCGGCGCCCGCTCTCGCTCTGTCGGCGCCCGCTCTCGCTCTGTCGGCGCCCGCTCTCGCTCTGTCGGCGCCCGCTCTCGCTCTGTCGGCGCCCGCTCTCGCTCTGTCGGCGCCCGCTCTCGCTCTGTCGGCGCCCGCTCTCGCTCTGTCGGCGCCCGCTCTCGCTCTGTCGGCGCCCGCTCTCGCTCTGTCGGCGCCCGCTCTCGCTCTGTCGGCGCCCGCTCTCGCTCTGTCGGCGCCCGCTCTCGCTCTGTCGGCGCCCGCTCTCGCTCTGTCGGCGCCCGCTCTCGCTCTGTCGGCGCCCGCTCTCGCTCTGTCGGCGCCCGCTCTCGCTCTGTCGGCGCCCGCTCTCGCTCTGTCGGCGCCCGCTCTCGCTCTGTCGGCGCCCGCTCTCGCTCTGTCGGCGCCCGCTCTCGCTCTGTCGGCGCCCGCTCTCGCTCTGTCGGCGCCCGCTCTCGCTCTGTCGGCGCCCGCTCTCGCTCTGTCGGCGCCCGCTCTCGCTCTGTCGGCGCCCGCTCTCGCTCTGTCGGCGCCCGCTCTCGCTCTGTCGGCGCCCGCTCTCGCTCTGTCGGCGCCCGCTCTCGCTCTGTCGGCGCCCGCTCTCGCTCTGTCGGCGCCCGCTCTCGCTCTGTCGGCGCCCGCTCTCGCTCTGTCGGCGCCCGCTCTCGCTCTGTCGGCGCCCGCTCTCGCTCTGTCGGCGCCCGCTCTCGCTCTGTCGGCGCCCGCTCTCGCTCTGTCGGCGCCCGCTCTCGCTCTGTCGGCGCCCGCTCTCGCTCTGTCGGCGCCCGCTCTCGCTCTGTCGGCGCCCGCTCTCGCTCTGTCGGCGCCCGCTCTCGCTCTGTCGGCGCCCGCTCTCGCTCTGTCGGCGCCCGCTCTCGCTCTGTCGGCGCCCGCTCTCGCTCTGTCGGCGCCCGCTCTCGCTCTGTCGGCGCCCGCTCTCGCTCTGTCGGCGCCCGCTCTCGCTCTGTCGGCGCCCGCTCTCGCTCTGTCGGCGCCCGCTCTCGCTCTGTCGGCGCCCGCTCTCGCTCTGTCGGCGCCCGCTCTCGCTCTGTCGGCGCCCGCTCTCGCTCTGTCGGCGCCCGCTCTCGCTCTGTCGGCGCCCGCTCTCGCTCTGTCGGCGCCCGCTCTCGCTCTGTCGGCGCCCGCTCTCGCTCTGTCGGCGCCCGCTCTCGCTCTGTCGGCGCCCGCTCTCGCTCTGTCGGCGCCCGCTCTCGCTCTGTCGGCGCCCGCTCTCGCTCTGTCGGCGCCCGCTCTCGCTCTGTCGGCGCCCGCTCTCGCTCTGTCGGCGCCCGCTCTCGCTCTGTCGGCGCCCGCTCTCGCTCTGTCGGCGCCCGCTCTCGCTCTGTCGGCGCCCGCTCTCGCTCTGTCGGCGCCCGCTCTCGCTCTGTCGGCGCCCGCTCTCGCTCTGTCGGCGCCCGCTCTCGCTCTGTCGGCGCCCGCTCTCGCTCTGTCGGCGCCCGCTCTCGCTCTGTCGGCGCCCGCTCTCGCTCTGTCGGCGCCCGCTCTCGCTCTGTCGGCGCCCGCTCTCGCTCTGTCGGCGCCCGCTCTCGCTCTGTCGGCGCCCGCTCTGTCGGCGCCCGCTCTGTCGGCGCCCGCTCTGTCGGCGCCCGCTCTGTCGGCGCCCGCTCTGTCGGCGCCCGCTCTGTCGGCGCCCGCTCTGTCGGCGCCCGCTCTGTCGGCGCCCGCTCTGTCGGCGCCCGCTCTGTCGGCGCCCGCTCTGTCGGCGCCCGCTCTGTCGGCGCCCGCTCTGTCGGCGCCCGCTCTGTCGGCGCCCGCTCTGTCGGCGCCCGCTCTGTCGGCGCCCGCTCTGTCGGCGCCCGCTCTGTCGGCGCCCGCTCTGTCGGCGCCCGCTCTGTCGGCGCCCGCTCTGTCGGCGCCCGCTCTGTCGGCGCCCGCTCTGTCGGCGCCCGCTCTGTCGGCGCCCGCTCTGTCGGCGCCCGCTCTGTCGGCGCCCGCTCTGTCGGCGCCCGCTCTGTCGGCGCCCGCTCTGTCGGCGCCCGCTCTGTCGGCGCCCGCTCTGTCGGCGCCCGCTCTGTCGGCGCCCGCTCTGTCGGCGCCCGCTCTGTCGGCGCCCGCTCTGTCGGCGCCCGCTCTGTCGGCGCCCGCTCTGTCGGCGCCCGCTCTGTCGGCGCCCGCTCTGTCGGCGCCCGCTCTGTCGGCGCCCGCTCTGTCGGCGCCCGCTCTGTCGGCGCCCGCTCTGTCGGCGCCCGCTCTGTCGGCGCCCGCTCTGTCGGCGCCCGCTCTGTCGGCGCCCGCTCTGTCGGCGCCCGCTCTGTCGGCGCCCGCTCTGTCGGCGCCCGCTCTGTCGGCGCCCGCTCTGTCGGCGCCCGCTCTGTCGGCGCCCGCTCTGTCGGCGCCCGCTCTGTCGGCGCCCGCTCTGTCGGCGCCCGCTCTGTCGGCGCCCGCTCTGTCGGCGCCCGCTCTGTCGGCGCCCGCTCTGTCGGCGCCCGCTCTGTCGGCGCCCGCTCTGTCGGCGCCCGCTCTGTCGGCGCCCGCTCTGTCGGCGCCCGCTCTGTCGGCGCCCGCTCTCGCTCTGTCGGCGCCCGCTCTCGCTCTGTCGGCGCCCGCTCTCGCTCTGTCGGCGCCCGCTCTCGCTCTGTCGGCGCCCGCTCTCGCTCTGTCGGCGCCCGCTCTCGCTCTGTCGGCGCCCGCTCTCGCTCTGTCGGCGCCCGCTCTCGCTCTGTCGGCGCCCGCTCTCGCTCTGTCGGCGCCCGCTCTCGCTCTGTCGGCGCCCGCTCTCGCTCTGTCGGCGCCCGCTCTCGCTCTGTCGGCGCCCGCTCTCGCTCTGTCGGCGCCCGCTCTCGCTCTCTCGGCGCCCGCTCTCGCTCTCTCGGCGCCCGCTCTCGCTCTCTCGGCGCCCGCTCTCGCTCTGTCGGCGCCCGCTCTCGCTCTGTCGGCGCCCGCTCTCGCTCTGTCGGCGCCCGCTCTCGCTCTGTCGGCGCCCGCTCTCGCTCTCTCGGCGCCCGCTCTCGCTCTCTCGGCGCCCGCTCTCGCTCTGTCGGCGCCCGCTCTCGCTCTGTCGGCGCCCGCTCTCGCTCTGTCGGCGCCCGCTCTCGCTCTCTCGGCGCCCGCTCTCGCTCTCTCGGCGCCCGCTCTCGCTCTCTCGGCGCCCGCTCTCGCTCTCTCGGCGCCCGCTCTCGCTCTCTCGGCGCCCGCTCTCGCTCTCTCGGCGCCCGCTCTCGCTCTCTCGGCGCCCGCTCTCGCTCTCTCGGCGCCCGCTCTCGCTCTCTCGGCGCCCGCTCTCGCTCTCTCGGCGCCCGCTCTCGCTCTCTCGGCGCCCGCTCTCGCTCTCTCGGCGCCCGCTCTCGCTCTCTCGGCGCCCGCTCTCGCTCTCTCGGCGCCCGCTCTCGCTCTCTCGGCGCCCGCTCTCGCTCTCTCGGCGCCCGCTCTCGCTCTCTCGGCGCCCGCTCTCGCTCTCTCGGCGCCCGCTCTCGCTCTCTCGGCGCCCGCTCTCGCTCTCTCGGCGCCCGCTCTCGCTCTCTCGGCGCCCGCTCTCGCTCTCTCGGCGCCCGCTCTCGCTCTCTCGGCGCCCGCTCTCGCTCTCTCGGCGCCCGCTCTCGCTCTCTCGGCGCCCGCTCTCGCTCTCTCGGCGCCCGCTCTCGCTCTCTCGGCGCCCGCTCTCGCTCTCTCGGCGCCCGCTCTCGCTCTCTCGGCGCCCGCTCTCGCTCTCTCGGCGCCCGCTCTCGCTCTCTCGGCGCCCGCTCTCGCTCTCTCGGCGCCCGCTCTCGCTCTCTCGGCGCCCGCTCTCGCTCTCTCGGCGCCCGCTCTCGCTCTCTCGGCGCCCGCTCTCGCTCTCTCGGCGCCCGCTCTCGCTCTCTCGGCGCCCGCTCTCGCTCTCTCGGCGCCCGCTCTCGCTCTCTCGGCGCCCGCTCTCGCTCTCTCGGCGCCCGCTCTCGCTCTCTCGGCGCCCGCTCTCGCTCTCTCGGCGCCCGCTCTCGCTCTCTCGGCGCCCGCTCTCGCTCTCTCGGCGCCCGCTCTCGCTCTCTCGGCGCCCGCTCTCGCTCTCTCGGCGCCCGCTCTCGCTCTCTCGGCGCCCGCTCTCGCTCTCTCGGCGCCCGCTCTCGCTCTCTCGGCGCCCGCTCTCGCTCTCTCGGCGCCCGCTCTCGCTCTCTCGGCGCCCGCTCTCGCTCTCTCGGCGCCCGCTCTCGCTCTCTCGGCGCCCGCTCTCGCTCTCTCGGCGCCCGCTCTCGCTCTCTCGGCGCCCGCTCTCGCTCTCTCGGCGCCCGCTCTCGCTCTCTCGGCGCCCGCTCTCGCTCTCTCGGCGCCCGCTCTCGCTCTCTCGGCGCCCGCTCTCGCTCTCTCGGCGCCCGCTCTCGCTCTCTCGGCGCCCGCTCTCGCTCTCTCGGCGCCCGCTCTCGCTCTCTCGGCGCCCGCTCTCGCTCTCTCGGCGCCCGCTCTCGCTCTCTCGGCGCCCGCTCTCGCTCTCTCGGCGCCCGCTCTCGCTCTCTCGGCGCCCGCTCTCGCTCTCTCGGCGCCCGCTCTCGCTCTCTCGGCGCCCGCTCTCGCTCTCTCGGCGCCCGCTCTCGCTCTCTCGGCGCCCGCTCTCGCTCTCTCGGCGCCCGCTCTCGCTCTCTCGGCGCCCGCTCTCGCTCTCTCGGCGCCCGCTCTCGCTCTCTCGGCGCCCGCTCTCGCTCTCTCCGCGCCCGCTCTCGCTCTCTCCGCGCCCGCTCTCGCTCTCTCCGCGCCCGCTCTCGCTCTCTCCGCGCCCGCTCTCGCTCTCTCCGCGCCCGCTCTCGCTCTCTCCGCGCCCGCTCTCGCTCTCTCCGCGCCCGCTCTCGCTCTCTCCGCGCCCGCTCTCGCTCTCTCCGCGCCCGCTCTCGCTCTCTCCGCGCCCGCTCTCGCTCTCTCCGCGCCCGCTCTCGCTCTCTCCGCGCCCGCTCTCGCTCTCTCCGCGCCCGCTCTCGCTCTCTCCGCGCCCGCTCTCGCTCTCTCCGCGCCCGCTCTCGCTCTCTCCGCGCCCGCTCTCGCTCTCTCCGCGCCCGCTCTCGCTCTCTCCGCGCTCGCTCTCTCCGCTCTCGCTCTCGCTCTCTCCGCGCCCGCTCTCGCTCTCTCCGCTCTCGCTCTCGCTCTCTCCGCGCCCGCTCTCGCTCTCTCCGCGCCCGCTCTCGCTCTCTCCGCGCCCGCTCTCGCTCTCTCCGCGCCCGCTCTCGCTCTCTCCGCGCCCGCTCTCGCTCTCTACACTCTGAATTTCCCCATAAGTTCCCATCCCTATGTCAATCTACTTTGAACTCCTCCGAACCTTCCCTCACAAAGCTAGCAAACCTCCCCACAAGGACATTAGTCAGTTCTGTTAAGGTGTGTAACCGATACTCCTTGTCCAGGTCACACCTGCTCCAGAACTGGCTCCAATGCCTCAGAAAGCAAATGTTCTCCTCCGACTTGGAGTTTAATCCGGACAAATGTGAGGTAATGCATTTTGGAAGGGCTAATGCAGGTAGGGAATATACAGTGAATGGTAGAACCCTCAAGAGTATTGACAGTCAAAGAGATCTAGGAGTACAGGTCCACAGTCATTGAAAGGGGCAATACAGGTGGAGAAGGTAGTCAAGAAGGCATACGGCATGCTTGCCTTCATTGGCCGGGGCATTGAGTATAAGAATTGGCAAGTCATGTTGCAGCTGTATAGAACCTTAGTTAGGCCACACTTGGGAGTATAGTGTTCAATTCTGGTCGCCACACTACCAGAAGGATGTGGAGGCTTTAGAGAGGGTGCAGAAGAGATTTACCAGAATGTTGCCTGATATGGAGGGCATAAGCTATGAGGAGCGATTGAATAAACTCGGTTTGTTCTCACTGGAACGAAGGAGGTTGAGGGGCGACCTGATAGAGGTATACAAAATTATGAGGGGCATAGACAGAGTGGATAGTCAGAGGCTTTTCCCCAGGGTAGAGGGGTCAATTACTAGGGGGCATAGGTTTAAGGTGAGAGGGGCAAGGTTTAGAGTAGATGTACGAGGCAAGTTTTTTACGCAGAGGGTAGTGGGTGCCTGGAACTCACTACCCGAGGAGTTAGTGGAAGCAGGGACGATAGGGACATTTAAGGGGCATCTTGACAAATATATGAATAGGATGGGAATAGAAGGATACGGACCCAGGAAGTGTAGAAGATTGTAGTTTAGTCGGGCAGTATGGTCGGTACGGGCTTGGAGGGCCGAAGGGCCTGTTCCTGTGCTGTACATTTCTTTGTTCTTTGTTCTTTGACTTCTTTTCTCCAGCCACGTTGAACTGCTCAAGCTTACTGTTCCTATGCTACTGGTGCTGGGAGTAATCCTGAGATTATTGCTCGTGGGGCAGCACGGTGGTGCATTATTGGCACTGCTGCCTCACACCGCCGAGGGTCTGGGTTCGATCCCAGCCCCCGGTCACTGTCCTTGTGGAGTTTGCATATTCCCCGTGTATCTGCGTGGATCTCACCCCCACAACCCATTGATGTGCAGGCAGTTGAATTGGCCATACTACCTTTGCCATTGGTCCCAATGTGGACCATGACTTCTAGCTGTTCACACTCTTCTCTCTCTTCCCAGAATATTGCTCTGGGAATCTTGAGTTTAATTCCAAACATGGCAGATGGTGGAATTTAAAACCAGGATTTTAAAAACTGAATTTAAAAGTCTAATGATCACAAGATTGTTGTAAAAACCCATCTGGCCTGCATCTGACTCCAGACCCGCAGCAATGTGATGGACTCTTGCCTTCGCAAGCCACTCAGTTGCATCCAACTGCTACAAATGAAACAAAAAGCAATTAAACCGGATGGACCACCTGGCATTGACCAAGGTACCAGAGACGACAATGGCAAACCCAGCCCTATCCACCCTGCAAAGTCCTCCTTCCTATTCTGGGGGCTTGTGCTAATGGGAGCGCTGTCTCACAGACAGTTGAGCAACAGCCTCATGGAATCATACCTTACAGATAATGTCCCAGACACCCATTCCTAGGTATGTCCTGATCCACTGGCAACACAGACCCAGCAGAGATGGATGGCAGCACAGTTGGCAGGGAGTTGACCTAGGTGACCTCAACAAATCGACTGTTATGTGTGGAGTTTGCACATTCTTCTCATGTCTGCGTGTGTTTGTGCCGGGTGATCTGGTTTCCTCCCACAGTCTAAAAATGTGCAGGGGCTGGTTTAGCACACTGGGGCTAAATTGCTGACTTTTAAAGCAGACCAAGGCAGGCCAGCAGCACTGTTCAATTCCCGTACCAGCCTCCCCGAACAGGCGCCGGAATGTGGCGACTCGGGACTTTTCACAATAACTTCATTTGAAGCCTACTTGTGACAATAAGTGATTTTCATTTCATTTTCAGGTTAGGTGGATTGGCCATGCTAAAAAGCCCCTGGGTGGGGTTACGGGGATAGGGCCGGTGCAGACTTGATGGACCAAATAGCTTCCTTGTGCACTGTAGGGATTCTATGATTTCGCTGCTAGGCTGGTACTGCAGCAGGTGGTGAGGAAGTCAACAAGAGGGGAAAACATACTTGACCTCATCATCATCAACCTGCCTGCCGCAGATGCAACTGTCCATTGACTGGAGAAGTGAGCACTGCATAGCCGTTGTGGAGACCAAGTACCGTTTTCACATTGAGGATACCCACTGCCCCGTACTAAATTGGATAGACCTCAAATCGATCTAGCAGCTCAAGACTGGGCATCCATGAAGTGCTGTGGACCATCAGCAGCAGCAGAATTGTACTTCACCGCAATCTGTAACCTCATGGCCCAGCATATCCCCACTCTACAATTGCCACCAAGCCAGGGGATCAACCCAGGTTAATTGAAGAGTGCAGGCAGGCATGCCAGGAGCAACACCAGACATACCTAAAAACCTTGTGAAGCTACAACACAGTATTGTGTGCCAAACAGTATAAGCAGCAGCAGCTAATAGCTCTGTGATGGAGGAGCTTAGCACATCAGTGCATAAGATCAGGCAGAATCATTTGCTAGCATCTTCAGCCAGATGTGCCAAGTGGATGATTCATCTCTGCCTCCGGAGGTCTGCAGCATTACCGATGTCAGTTTTCAGCCAATTCGATTCACTCAACATCATCTCGAGAAACAGCTGAAGGCACTAGATACTGCAGCGGCTATGGACCCTGACAATATTCCAGAAGACTTGTGTTCCAGATCTTGTTGTGTCCTTGGCTGAGCTGTTCAGTTACAGCTTGAACTAACAAGTGACAAGTAACATTCGCGCCGTGACATCTCCTACAAGAGAGCATCTAACCATCGCCCCTTGACATTCAATGGCATTACCATTGTTGAACCCTTTGACAGAAACTGAACTGGGCTAGAAGGACAAGGGCAGCTGATATATTGGAATACCCCCACCTGGAGGATCGCCTACCAAGTCACTCACTCACCCTGACTTGGAACTATATCGGCGTTCCTTCACTTGTCACTTGGTCAAAATACTGGAATTTGTTCCTGAACAGCACTGGGGGTTCCTACACCTCTCGGACTACAGTGGTTCAAGAAGGCAGCTCACTACCACCGTTTCGAGGACAGCTAGGATGGGTGATAATGCAGGCCTAGCCAGCAAATCCCCCATCCCGTATAACGAATTAAAGTGTCCTGCGGCCACTCTGACATCCTTGACCCTGGTACCAGGAGACAACATATCCTGGAGACATGTCCACTGCTGCAGAAACACCTCTATGCTCCTAACTATTGAATTCCCTGCCACTATCTCACTTCAATTCTTCCTCCTCCTGTGCAGCTGAATCACCTGTGCTGCTGCAAATTTTGTTCTTGCTACAGTCCTCTGAGGAAGCACCTCACTCACCAGTATCCAAAATGGAAAAGTGGTTGGAGAGAGACGCTACCTATGTTTCTCTTTTTGGCGGTTATCTATTTCCTCTCAACTTGTGCACTTGGCTGTAGTCTGACTGTCTCTCTAAATGTGAAATCCATGTAAACCTCCACCGTTTGAATGCATCATAGTGCCTCTAGCTGCAGCTAGAGTTTCTGCAGCTAATGATACTTCCTGTAGATGTAGCCATCAAGGGAACTTTCTGCTGGCACAACTTTTTACATTAGATGCGAAGGTGCACAGACATAGCTTGACCTTTTCTACAAAGTGTCTACTACAATATGGTATAATAGTAAAACCTATCATGTCGCAGCATAGTTAGCACTGTTGCTTCACAGGACCAGGGTTCAATTCCCAGCTTGGGTCACTGTCTGTGCTGAGTCTGCATGTTCTCCCCGTGTCTGCGTAGGTTTCCTCCGGGTGCTCCCGTTTCCTCCCGCAAGTCCTGAAAGACGTGCTTGTTAGGAGTAGGGGAATTGGACGTTCTGAATTCTCCCTCCATGTACCTGAACAGGTGCCGTAGTGTGGTGACTAGGGGATTTCCACAATAACTTTGTAGCATTGTTAATGTGAGCCTACTTGTGACACTAATAATTATTATCATCTCCGTCATCAGTTTGGAAAGACCTAACTTAGCAACCAGTCAACGTGAATTAAAAGAAAAAATCAATTTATAAAGAAAAGGGACCCAAAAGTTTGTCCAAGTTGGAGAGTGAGGGCTGGCTGGAGTTGGAGCGGTGGCAATGACCTTCATGGAGATCCAGCAAAGTTCGGGTTGCCAGACTTTAGCATCCCAGGAAACAATGCACCAAATCAAGATCACTCCTTAGGACATCTGAATGCAGACTATGGCTAATCATGTATTCATCAAACGTTAAAGCCAAACCCAGTCCACCTCATACTTTTTTAAAGAATAAATTTAGAATACCAAATTCATTTTTTTTCCAATTAAGGAGCAATTTAGCATGGCCAATCCACCTACCCTGCACATCTTTGGGTTGTGGGGTCGAAACCCATGCGAACACTGGGAGAATGTGCAAACTCCATACGGACAGTGACCCGGGATCGAATCTGAGACCTCGGTGCCTTGAGGTCGCAGTGCTAACCACTGTGCTGGCCCAATTCATAACTCTACATGTGTTCTGCCCAAGGACAGTGACTAGAAATGTTTGCTTATATGCTTTATTAAGATCAAAGCTGTGCCCCAATTTCTGTCTTGATTTAGATGCATAACCGGTAATTGATTTCTGCCGCTCCCTGATCTGTTCGGTTACTTAATGTATATCTGTAAATTTACCATCCGCGATGTGCTTTGCCTTCTAACTTGAAATAGCTCACTAGAGCATTTTAAGCTGGTATGTGGGCACAGGGTAACAGTGTGACTTGAGACCTCTGGGTTATCTACCCTGTCCTGTGGGTTATAACCAATGTTGGTGGAACCAGCAAATATTTGGCAATAATGGTGGGAACCTCGGACCTTAAGACAACAACTGCTTGCACGTGGAGGGTCCTTGGGAAAGAGGACTTGTTTCCTTTAAACATGCACCTTGAAGGCTGTGGGAGGCCACCTAATATTCTTTTTCTCGTCATGTTGCTCATTTAAGTTGCAAATGGGAGGCTCTTGCGCGCAACTCCAGGAAAGTGCAGGACCTTGATGTGGAGAAATGAACTGAGCACCTGCCATTGGGCAGATCACCAATAGTTCTAGGCATACAAACCCTGAACAGCGTACTTGAGGAACTTGGAACG